>NC_133530.1:5975106-6654939 GCF_048544455.1 Silene latifolia | reverse complement strand
CTCAGAAAGAATACATATAAGCTCGGATTCTTATACCTTGGTTGTACAATGCTTATGGTACAACTGGATGTATAATCGTATTTGTGCATTTTTTGTTATGACAATTGTAATTTCAAATTGGTCATTTCGGGTTGTTTTTGAGTTATTTTGGGTTCGTGATTTTATGTGTAGGTATCGAAATCTCGTTCACATTGACGTCAAAATCATCAGCAGAAGACGAGGATGATATATTCGCAGAGTTATACCTAGTAAAGTGGTCATCTCTAATGCTCCCGCCAATAGTAATCGCAATGGTGAACATCATAGCGGTTGCCTATGCATTCGCTAAGACGGTATACAGCACAGTCCCGGCATGGAGCAAGTTCATAGGGGGTGCCTTCTTTAGTTTTTGGGTATTGTGCCATTTGTACCCTTTTGCTAAAGGATTAATGGGAAGAAGAAGGAAGACACCTACCATAGTGTTTGTTTGGTCTGGCCTAATTGCAATCACTATTTCTTTGCTTTATATTGCTATTAATCCTATACAACCTTCAACAGCAACTACTGGTGGATCCGGGTTCACCTTTCCTTAATATACGTAACTAGTACAGATCCCGTGTAACTACATATGTTGTCACTCGGTGGTTAATGGTTATTACATGTAATTGTAGTCATAGACAATTAGATTTAGGATTTGCTTGGTTATTTATTGTACGAGTGCTAATCGGAAATAGGAAAATCCCTATTCCACCTTTTAATTTCGAATATAATTTTCAATTTAAGGTAAAGCGGAAAAATTTGAGACTTGATTGTTCAATTAATATGTTAATTTAATATATTCAGGATAAATATTACTGTAGATTGATTCAGCAATAATGTTTATTTAATACGTTTGATCATAAATTATTATGTGTCATGTACTCATGTACCATCAGCTACGATGTATTTACCGGTTGACGACAATCTCAGCGTCACCCGGTGGCGCCCCTCTTTTTACACTCAATCCAAACAAGCCCTAGAAAAAACTCTACATTCTTTAAAATCACAATAATTTCATATATTGAAAAATAATTAACGACAAATAAGATTTTAACATTGTTTGAAAGATCGTGAAAAGTAAAAAGAATCAATAAATTTAGTTTGTGACATCTTAGGAGAGCCAACGCCGACCCCTACAAAGCAGTAGTCAAGGGACTGGAAACAAATCATAAACAAAAACAACTCCTCGGTCCAGTCCCAAAAAGGTAGGCACAGTCCGCCGCATGCGATTCCCAACAAAGCCTCTACATAAGGCTTCCTTGACCCATTAATGATAGTGTAAGGTACGAGGATTTATATAAACACATAAAACTCTCTTTTGCTCACCAATGTGGGATAATTAGACAAAATGGAAATGGCTCAAGAATCCCCTATTTCCAACCGTTACTCTCTCTTCTTGTTTTAGTGACGCATTGATGGTACTAGAGAAAAAGGATTGTACATCACATGTACTACATCATACTTAATGACTTTTTGAGTTTTTGTGTATTTCTTTCGAGTACTATAGAGTTTATAAATTACATTTTAGTTTTATGATGTCAAAAATTAAATTTTTTTGAGCTTATATGTAATTTTTTTGAGTTATAATGTAACTTTTTGAGATTAAAGTTTAAGTAAATAAACTTAAAAACTTTATAATAAAACTCAAAAATTTTAGATTAAAACTCAAAGACTTTATCTTAATGCTCAAAAACTATACCATCTGATGTACTACATCAGATATATAATCCACTTACTGATAATACTATGGTAGTATGTGGAGACTAGAGTAGACATGAACGAGAGAAATGAAGTATAAGGGTTAATTAGGACACTAGAAAATATTTATATGCTTTATTTAAAAAAAAAAGAGTGGATGATAAATTACTCTCGTTAAATCAAAAAAAAAAAAGTAAATGAAACATTTGCAAAATATATAAGAAAATATAACTCAGGTGTCGTTTGGTTGGGGCATAGAGGAGTTTCTCATGAATTTGACGATTTATGTGATTTGCTTAGATCATTAGCAATAGATGAATCTCCAATAGATTTGTTCTCATGCCACATAAACTAGTATACAAACTTATCTACCTACAAACCTCATCCCAACAATAAATAAACATCTTCAAGGTTCATCACATGACCCACCATACTATTTTTTCTCTCACATTATCTCTCCGCAAACCTGGATATTATATGGTAACCCCTCTCATCCATGAACCTCAACACCCATGTCCAACAATAGAGAGTTTGTAGACAAACCTCTAAATAATTGACACATCATCCTACAAACCTATTGACAAACCTCTATTGCTAATGCCCTTAAAAAATTGCTCGATTGGCATATGATAACCGTATTCATGCGGGAGTTTGCAATTAACTAGGAATATTTATAGTTAATTTCTTTCATATTACTATATAAGTATAACCTAAATATCATTCATATATTAATAATGTTTTTCTAGACAATTTGCTTATTAAAAAAAAAACAAGTCGAGAAAATCGAGGGCCATGTTAGACCGCGCGACCCACGAGTTTCCACTTACTGATAGTGATAGATAAATAAAGTCTCCTCTCACTTTTTCAGTAATTAATTTGAGAAGTTATTAAAAGTTTTTTATTTTAACAAAAAAGGTCCAATTTTTAATTAAAAAACAGGTTTTCATCAAACATGCGTCCTACAAATGAACAGTCTAAATAAAGAATTAATCAAAGGAATACTCCATGAAATATGGAAAAAAATAAGTCGATACTTACATTTCTCAGGTTATATTCATTTGATTTTTTCTTTGTTTAGACCCTTTAATACGTGCTATTAGAACACGCGTTAAGAAAATCGTTACAAAAATTGCTTAAAGAAATCGAGTCATCACTCATCAGTCATTAGTTTATTTCCATTCAACTCCACTTTGCAAGTATTCCTTTTTCGTCTATTCAACTCCACTTTACATGTTTTCTTATTTGGCTAAGAAAATGATCATTCTATGATTCTATCCTTATTAAAAATTTATATTTACAAAAAATGTCATTCATATCCCACAATAATCAACCATAAAACCCCACATTTATATATATACTCCCTCCAATCCTCTATTTTCTTCCTCTTTACTTTGGGCACAAAAATTAAGAAATGGAGTATTATATTGATAAAAAGTTGGGTGGGGTTTGGTAATAGGAGAGATGGATGAATAATTAAGAGTTAAATAATGAATTGTGGGCCACAAATATTAAAGTAAGAAATAAAATAGGATTAAAAGAGTTGGGTGGGTGGGGTAATAGGAGAGAGGTATGAATAAAATAAGAGTAAAAAGTTACCAAAAATAGAAAGAGAAAGAAAACCTGAATAACCGTTTTAGGAAATAGGGAAGAATATGACGAATTGGAGGGAGTATATTTTTTAATATTTTTAACCCCTTCATTCTCTTTCCCTATGTATTTTTAATAGTTTTTTTAATCCGCTCTTTAATATCCGTGCAAAAAGTAAACTTATAAGGTGGAGTTGAATGGAAGGAGTAACTCTGGCAAATACTCAGTGGTGGAGCTAGGGGGGCTAGCAGAGGCGGTCGCCCCCCTGGCGGATGCAATTTTCGAAGTTTTTAGTTAAATTTTTCGAAATTTTTTTGAGTGTACCTTATGAAATTAGTCGTTCGCCCCCCCTAAGTTGAAATCCTGGCTCCGCCACTGCAAATACTCCCTCCATTCAACTCCACTTTGCATGTTTCTCTTTTACACACTATTCACAAACGGACATTCAACCTCAATTTTCTCTCGAAACATAAGTTAAAATATATTCATGTGTGATCTTATTTGATTCGTCTTTAAGAGTATATTCAACTTTTATAATTTTTGCAAATACGTAGCTAAAGATATTTACCGCATAAAACTCGCATTGACAAACGTGATAAAGCAAACAAGTAAAATGAAGTTGAATGGAGGGACTTACCATTCAAACAACGCAAAGAGATCCATCCAAAAACCCGATCTCAAAACAAAACAAAATCTAATCTCATCCGCACATCTACACAAATCAACGATTCCCAGTCCTCCAAAACCTCACACACGGATCGCAATCTCTCACCGTCAGATCAAAACCCCAATCCTACGGCTCAAATCAAAACCCACACACTTCCCCCGCCAATATAAATACCACAAAACCCAACCCCTCAAAATCACACATTTTCACACTCAACTCAAATTCAAATTTCCCCAAAAAATGTCAGGGCGCGGCAAGGGAGGAAAGGGTCTAGGAAAGGGCGGAGCGAAGCGACATCGGAAAGTCCTCCGTGATAACATCCAGGGTATCACGAAACCGGCTATCCGTCGTCTTGCTAGGCGTGGTGGTGTTAAGAGGATTAGCGGACTTATCTATGAAGAAACCCGTGGCGTGCTCAAGATCTTTCTCGAGAATGTGATTCGTGATGCTGTTACTTACACTGAGCATGCGAGGCGGAAGACGGTTACTGCTATGGATGTTGTTTATGCTCTCAAGAGGCAGGGAAGGACTCTCTATGGTTTCGGAGGTTGATTTTAGGGTTTCAGGGTTTTTACTTCTCTTGTGTAAATTGTTTTCGATTTCTCGCTTGATTTTCGTTGTAATGTGGCATTTGGTTACTTCGGAATATCAATTTAAATGTTAATTTACTCAAATGTTGGTTGTTATTTTGCTTTCTTGATTAATTTGTTGAGATATGAATTGAAATGTTCAATTTTAAAGATGTTTGTTATCGCGCATTGATGATTATTAAATTTAAAATTGTGTTTGCTGCTGTTGTTTTCAGTTAATTCACATTTTTAGGTTTATAATTAATCAACAATGGTAGCTGTATAAGGCGGTCTCATAATTGTGTTATTGTCTAACTGCCTATTGTTTCATGCGATGACTCTTATAAGAGTACAGAGTACTCCGTAGTTACTAAGGTTCTGTGTACTTATTTTGGTAATTGAAAGGCGGTTTTACAATTAGTTATTAATGTAAAATCACGACTTTTCAGCTCGAGTCTGTTGAATACACTATAAACTGAAGTAGTATAGATTTTATGAATCATGTTCTTCCATCGACAAGTGACAACTTTGGAGTACTTATAGATCTCGATCAAATATTCAGCAACTCCGACTCAGAAAGGAAGTTTCTAGGCATATTTGTAGCGATTTGCTGGATCAATGCTAAGAATGATCTTACATGACACTAGAACTCGAAACTACAGGGGCAAAATAATTTTACCAAGGTTTTAGACAGTTTATCTCTCTCCCAGATCTGAGCAACATTATGATCTATGGCCAATTGGCCTTTGAATGAAAAGATGGACAGTCTGTTTTGATGAATAATGGAACAATTGTTTCGTCACACAACAAATGTACATCAAACATTATGATGTATTTGTAGCGATTTGCTGGATCAATTGTTGGTGATCTTTTTCAGAACTTCAAAAGAGAACAACCTCGATCCTGTTACCTGTAAACTGCTAGTGGTGCTTCCCGGTGACATCCAGTTGGCAGATGATGCAAGTTCTAGAAGTTCAAAAGATAAATAACGGAACAATGTCATGAAACTAAAATGATATGGTTAAACTAACTACACGGTGGACTGTACAGTGCTTGTACTAGAGGGTCTCACATACGAGACCAACTCAAATACTCATGTATTCCTTCCGTATTTGATTACATGATTGATGGGTTAGTCTGTCTATGTGTGAGGCCATCTCAAATAAGTTTTTGTGCCAGTAAATTGATTATTATCCAAAAGCCTGTCATTGAAACATATTTGTCGAAGGTTACATAACAGGAACAAGTCACTTCGATAAACAGCTGGTGCAAATTATCAAGCATCTAGTGAGTTTGTTCCACAGGTCGATATGATGACATGCATGAAACAAACTAGAAGAATGTTACTAGGAAATATATATATCTTTGCAATATTTTCATGGTACTTACAAATGAATCAATGTCATATTTTCGTTGAATAGCTGAGGCGGAATTGTACCAGAGAGTTGATTCTTTCCGAAGTGGCTAAGCATCAACCAAGCAAAACAAACAAGAGTATTAGACATACAAATGCTTGGTGTTAAGTTGTTAACTAGCATGTCCAAACCAGGCGTTGTCCCATTGGAGACAGGGATTGTTCCGCTAATCTTGTTGTCAGCGATATCAAACCAATAAAGCTTTGAAAGATTCCCTATCGTATTTGGTATGCTCCCACTGAATTTATTGGAATTCAATGATCTGCAGTAAAGACTTTTCATATCAATTGAACAAGAGCATAGGACTCAGGTAAATAAAACACAAGCCGAGATTATTCGTGGAGCAAATAGTTTTCCCACATAAACTTTATATATACGTATAAAATTCGCAGAATAAAAGTTTCTTACAAGAAGATCAGGTTTGTGAGAGATCCAACAGCATCAGGAAGTTCTCCACTAAAACTGCAGCCGATCAAGATCCTAAAGTACAAGGGACACAGATTAAATTTAAGCGAATACGTTTGAGATCCCAAATTGATGAATGACATTACAATCAGAAGATAATAGTTCTTACAGGCTAGTTAGCTTAGTTAATTTCCCGATTGCAGGCAGAAGAGTCCCTGTCATTCCCTTGTTATAGGACAGGTGATATACTGAGCTGCAGCTGTCGAAATTTAATCTGATGCGCCAAAACCGGAGTACCTGCATTTGGTCTAATATAGCATTTCTCAACTCTGTTCAGCATTCCAGTACAATACTCATTACAGTAGTAACTTGAGCTGTACACAACGTACGACATAGCCAATAGTCTTTGCAGTCGAATGTGCTTAACAAGTACTGTATTATTAAAACTCTGTTCCTTAGATTACAGCTTAGATGATCTTGAAGAACAAATATATATATATATATATATATATATATATATATATATATATATATATATATATATATATAAACAAATATATATATACTCGCTCTATAGTCTATACACTCCATTTAAGAGATTAACAATTTAAGTACAAGGAAACCAACCGCTCATTCATTGAAACACGGTATACACAGATGGATTTTACTAAAAACTGATAACAAATGATCATCTATTTCTATTACAAGTATTAATCAATCATCTCCTCATGTTTCCGCTTTCTTAATACATCAGATAACCTGAACACCTGCAATTTAGCACAGTTCATAGCTTACAACCTTACACCCTCTTCAAGCCGAATTTCATCCGAAACATTAGGCTAATTCTAATGTAATGTCCTTTTCAACCAGACCAACTGAAAAACCAGCTGCAATCCTGACAATGTAGCCAATCTTACCAATCTTTCAAATATCATCGATTTCTTAAACATTCAGCTGTCATTCCTGCAATTTAAGCATTCTTTTAGGCTCTATTTGGTAAAATAACTGAAAAGATAGCTGAAAACTGAAAAGCTAACTGAAACCCGAAAAGTTAGCTTTCAGGTAGCACCTGACCGAAATGTCTTGCCAAACGGAGCCATAATCCACCCGACACTCAAATTCACCAACGAGGATACCCATTTGATTGATTATTATTATTATTAGGAGGCCTATAATACCCCCAATGCGCATCCCCATACCGAGGTGGCGGATATACAGCAGATGGTGGCGGCGGATATATAGCAGGCGGTGGTGGACCCCATTGATTCCCCCGAGGCGGCGGATAAACAGGACCAGTTACCAATGCAGAACTACAAGCACTCCATTCCTCCAAATCAATTCTCGGGTATTCAATTCTTGAAGAATGCTCAACAAATTCATAATGCTGATGCTCATGTCCAATAATTTCTCCTTGATTCCGATGTATATGATTATGATTATGATTATACCCACTGATACAAATCTCAGAATGCACAAAACTATTATTATTCTCTAAAAATTGTTGTTTTCTTAAAACTTTATAAGAAAAATCAAGAACACCATTATGTTTACCATCAGGACTACGTACCTCATAACTAACAAACCTAACAACATTAACACCATTACTTTCAATCAAACTTTTTACCGGAACACAAACTTCACCAACAATCTTATCCCCAAACAACTGTCCCTGATGTCGAAACTCGAACACTAACGACATATTCTCGTAACTTGGAGAAATCGACTCAAGCGGTTCAAGATTGAACATAAGGGTATGATTCCATTCAGGATTACCATCATTTTCTTCATCAGTAGCTGTTTTTTGTTCTTGTTTTTGTTCTTGGGTTAATTTTATTCTTTCATCTTCACATTTTATTGATACTAATGTGTAGATTGTCAGTTTTTGGAAGAAATTGAATGATGTTAACCCTTTGCACCACATTACTTTGATCTCTAACTCCATTTTTTTTTTTGTTTATGAGAAATTTTCAAAGGTTGAATTGATGGATTTTTTTTAGGGAATTTGATCTGAAATTGTTTTTTGTTTTAATAATGGGATTGTTTACGGGATTTGATCATGTCTTGCACGTGAACCGTTGTTGTTTATGTGCGGTCGATTGGTATGTAACGGTCGCTTTCTTCAAGTATAACACGTTTAAGAGACTAAAATGAAAATCACAAATTCTCATTAAAGACGGACGTTATCCATTACAAGCTGAAAACGGATAGTACCCCTCTCACAATATGCAAGTGGTACTATCCATAGAGTGCTCCATTTTCCTCCCACTTGCCTTCCCACTTGTCTTATTGTGAGATGGACAATATCCGTCTTCAGCTTGTGACGGAATGTCCTCACAAGCAAGACTTATTGAATGAAAATAACTTGGATGTGGCCAATTGGAAATTTGCAATGGTAGATGGCCAAAATAGGTTTATTTTGGAGCCCAAAAAGTACTTGATAAAGTTGTCTTGATCTTGAATTTCGAGTAGAATACGGTATTTGAAAATCCGGGATCTTAGAATTCCGAAAAACGTATGTTATATATTTCAATTTGAGCAGTTCGAGAGGTCGTTTTGGGTCGTGTTTCTTTTTTTCCCGGTTTTTCTACCACATTTACGGGGTCGTTTCAGGATTTTCTTTATTCCATTTTTAATGAGTATCTGATTTTCGCCCGAGATTGGTTACTCGCACACCGGTAGCCTTAAAAGTCCTTTGTTGCTCGTCAAATTTTGTGAGGCAGTTTTGTTCGACACCGAGAAATCATCCGTGTGATTTACGAACATTTTTGTTCTGGGCCTTAGAATCCCGAAAAACGTGTATTATACACTTTAATTTGAGCAGTTTGAGAGGCCGTTCCGGGTCGTGTTTCCTCCTCTCGTGGTTTTTCTAAGACGTGTCCGCAGTCGATTCAGAAGTTATCAATTTCAGCCTCAAATGTCATCCGTATTCCTCAAACTTTTAGAGGTCGCTTTGTCCGACCCGATAAACCGTCTGTAAATGCCGTGCAACATCAACGTATCAAACACATTGAGCTCGATACACTTTGTTCGAGAAAAAGTTTCACGCGACGATGTTCGAGTTCACCATGTTCCTTCTCGTTCACAAATGGCTGACATTTTTACTAAAGGGCTGCCCTCGGTCCTATTCGATGATTTTCGTGTCAGCTGTCAGCCTCAACATTCGCCCCCCTCCTGTTTCAACTGCAAGGGTGTGTAAGTGTGTTAGAATATATGAAATATATTCTGTAAAATATTTATTATTCATTTACCTAATTTAGTGTAACTAATTAAGAATGAGATCCCTTATAATTAGGTTAGAATAGATCTCTCTTAGATGTATATATTCTTGACTAATTCTCTAGTGATAACCAAGCTTAAGAGCATCCACATCCAAGAGGATGATTTTATCCTCTTATATTTTCTCTTTCCTTCTCTAATTTGGACACTTCACTTTCACCCATACTCCACTATTTCCATCCTCTTCTTTTTACTCATCTTAAAAAATCTCCACATCAAAGAGGATCAACTTATCCTCCTCTCCCAATTTTTTTATAAGCAAAAATTAAAAAAGAAATGAATTACATGCCACATGCTAGATAATGAATGATAAGTGGGCACAAGGGCCAATGTTGCATATCCTCTAAAAATAGAGGAAGTGTTCCTCTTCCTCCTTCTAAGAGGACATGTAACATTGGTTCCACATTGAAGAGGACATCCTCTTAGATGAGAGAGACTCCTAAGAGGATGGTCCATCCTCTTCAATGTGGATGCTCTAATTCTTGAGTATCATATTCCTTCGGGCATCATCAAAGGTAGCCCGCCAGACTTGAAAGTCGAAACCAATGATGCCATCCATTACGTCAATTTTTAGTTTTTACCAACCTATCTAGTACAATCGGTCTTAATTAAAATTAAGAGAGATTAAGTACATACAACCTGTGTATATAAGAATGTAATAGAAAAAAAAGTAATATGAGGATATTTTTTCTCACAAAAACTTCGGAGAAACGGTATCTCAATAACGTTATTGAGAGACCTCTCACATGATGAGGTGAGGGGTTCACTGAATTTTTTTTTCTCTATTCTCTCACTAAATTAGTGGAACACGGTCTCTCATAACACCTACTGTATTTTTCTTATATACATAAATAATATAATATTTAACTTATTTTAAGTTTAAAACGGATAATATCGTTCTTAAATCCGTTTATCACTCACTCATCATTTGTACGAGTACTATATAACTACACCAAATTTTGTAGCTAGAGCTTATTCAAAACACAAAATGGTGAAAGCTATCAGAGTCCATCAACATGGCGGCCCACAGGTTATTTCTTTTCCTTTATGCACTCTTCACTCCTTACTCCTTTATTCTTATGCCCAAATGAGATTACTCCCTCCGTCTCAGTTAATCGTTATTTATTTGATTTTTGTCTAAGGAGAGTCTCAAACAAAAATACAGTAACTATGAATTTACAGAGGGAGCATGAATTTATGATCAAATAAGTATATGCTAGTTATACTTAATTTTTCGATTTTGTTTCCATGTGGGTTATTTTGTTTTGGGATATTTTCTCGTATACCCTTGAACTTTTTCGTTTCTAAGGTGTACCTTTCGTTTTTCAAAAAAAACTTTGACCGACAATAATTATCCGTTCTAATTTTATTTTTCAAAACAATTATCTCGTCAACGCCTTGAATTTGGAAAAAAAATTCACCGCTTTTTGAACTCGTAGCCGATGGACGGTGTTAAGATTATAGAGAGGGAGAATATTTCATAAGACAATTGTAGTTGATAATAGTTGTTGTGTTATTGATATCAGTAGAATGATTGGTATTTATAATACCTTACAAGAAACCCTAAGCATTCCTCAAACCCTAGGATGTAGCCGTCACTACCAAATCCTAGATGATAGTCAGCCCTAATGGGCCTAATATCCTAATACCCTCCCGCAATCGTAAAGGCAGTACATAGTACGAACTTTACGATTGGAGAAACACAAAAGAAATAATATAAAATTGAAAAAAAAAATGAAATCTTCAATTTCTTCAATCTTCGGTAATCTTCTTCTTCGTCTTCAAAGGTAGGTAAGATAAACGAGTATAAGACTCGTAGAAAATTTATTCGAACAAGAACGTTAAGCTTTTCGGACTTGTCGAATATCAAATAATTTGCTAGGAACTCTAATCAGACCTAAACAAATTTCAGTCAAACGGAAAATTATCCGTCAATTTCAATAAATCTCCGTCTTCGCAAGGTAAGTAAAATTTCTTCGAACAAGAACGTTAATTTTTTCGAACTTGTCGAAAGTATGAGTTAATTTGCAGGAACCCTAATCGAACCTGACAAATATCATTAGAACGGAAAATTATCCGTTAATTTCAAGATTTGGAGAACGCTAAGTTTTTCGAACTCCAAACAAATTTGGACCACCATGATGGTGATTATGGTTGCGTAACTCGCCAGTCAAGTTTTGTACCACCTTAACCGAAAATGAAGATTAATAAGGAAATTTCAAAGAGAGACGATTTTTTCAAATTTACCGAGGAAATAACTATTTAAAGTTATTGATTGAATAGCAACGAAGGCAAGATCTATAAGGTCATTCAAAGAATACCTATAGACCTTAGATCTATACTTGCTCAAAAGAAGAAACGCACAAGTTATTGATTGAACTAAGACAATCGACACTGTTGATTGAACTAATAAATCGATATTTTTTTTATTTTATTTTTAAAAACAAAAGTTAATTTGAGTGTTGATCGAATATCCCACCGGTAGGCGTCATATATTTTCGCCCACCGGCAAGAAAGCGGAAGCGATTTTCTAGAGTCCTCAAGAAAGAGGCTCTGATACCATGTTAAGATTATAGAGGGAGAATTGCATAAATGATTTGTATTATTGATATAGTGACTTACATATTATGGTGAGGGTATTTATAATACCTCTCATCCTAGAACTTAACCCTAATTTGGCTAACCCTAATGGTAGTCGGGCCTGGTATAGGCCCAATCTCCTAATACCCTCCCGCAATCGTAAAGTCAGTACGTAATTCGTACGAACTTTACGATTGGAGAATTACAATAAAATCAAAATAAGAAAAAATCAATCTTCATCGACTTCTCCGTCTTCATTATCCATCTCCGTCTTCGCAAGGTTGGTAAAATAAACGAGTATTAAGACTCGCTAGAAAATTTCTCGAACAAGAACGTTAATTTTTTCGGACTTGTCGAAAATATGAGTCACCAAATATTAGGATATTAGGCCCATTAGGGCTGACTATCATCTAGGATTTGGTATTTTATCAAATTGTCATCATCATCAGTGGACTAATTTTTCTTTTCTTTTTTTTTTTTTTTTTTTTTTTAAACAGAAATTATTATTTGTGGTTGAAAATCCTACCGGTGGGTGTAAATTTCCGGCCACCCACTGGTAAGAATGCGGAAGCGGTTTATAGAGACCTTAAGATCGAGGCTCTGATACCATGTTAAGATTATAGAGAGGGAGAATATTTCATAAGACAATTGTAGTTGATAATAGTTGTTGTGTTATTGATATCAGTAGAATGATTGGTATTTATAATACCTTACAAGAAACCCTAAGCATTCCTAAAACCCTAGGATGTAGCCGTCACTACCAAATCCTAGATGATAGTCAGCCCTAATGGGCCTAATATCCTAATAGACGGACCCAAAATTTAATGTACGGGGTAGCAAAAAAAAAAAATTTAGTCTATATATGCATGTACAGGGATTCAAACCCGAGGCAATTGGTGGAAAACAAAAGCCTTTACCATTGAACCACAGTTTTGCTTGCTCTATTTTTCGTTTTCTTTTGTTTATCAAGGTTTCACCTTGCTCTTTCACACCATTGAACCACAAACTATTTATTGTTCATTTAATGAAATAATATTTACTTATCTACTATTTAGCAATAATTAGGGTAACAAAAAAACCGTCTTTTAAACTATTTTTTTTATGTTTGGGGGTAGCAGACGCCACCCCTTGCTACTAGGTGGGTTCGCCCCTAGGTAGTTATGACTGGTCAAAGCTTTTTTAACGAATAAACTTTGACCGACCATAATTCCCGACTACGAGTTGAGACGTTGGTGAATTCTTTTTCAAACGGAAGACCTCTTAAAGACGATCAATTTGAAAAAAAAAAGTTTATCGTATTCTGAACTTGTAGCTCAGAGTTATTGGCGATCAAAGTTTTTTTTTTTTTTTTTAAGAAAAGAGGGATACATTTTAGAAAATGAAAAAGTTGAGGGGTATACGAGAGAATATCCCTTTTGTTTTTGATGACGAAGGGACTTGTAGCCGTTACATTGTTACCGGGCACGCATAAGCCAAATGGCCAATCCCCCCTTTTTTTCTTTATCGAGAACAGACTCAAAGTCGGGAAGGCATAAGCGCATCCATAAATAACTTTTACAGGTGATCCGTCTTTAAGGGTCTCGAACCTAAGTCCCTAGGATTTTCACCCAGGTTATAAACCCCAGAGTCTACCCTCATGGGCCTTCTTTTCACCCAAGTTACCCCAGACTCCTACAATGTTTTGACCACTCAAGCGACTGAAGATAATGGTGATGACGGCTGTAGGTACTAAAATGGGAAGATGTAGAAGTCGGCGAGCTGAAAGAGGGTGAGATTCTTGTGAGAAACAAAGCAGTCGGACTCAATTTCATTGATGTCTATTACCGTAAGGGAGACTACAAGCCTCCTGCATTACCCTTCACACCAGGTTTACTCCCTTTTCTAGCTGTTAACGCTGTTCCGGTTTCAAATAGTCTTTTTGTCGTACCTTGTTGACTTTGACCGGGTGATAATGATGACAGGAATGGAAGCAGCAGGGGAAGTGGTTGCTGTGGGTCCAGGAGGATTAACTGGAAGGCAGGTGGGAGATGTTGTTGCTTATGCTGGTAATCCAATGGGTTCATATGCAGAGGAACAGATACTTCCGGCCAGCAAAGTCGTACCTGTTCCGTCTTCTATTGATCCTGTTATTGCTGCATCTATCATGCTCAAGGGTTTAACAGCTCATTCTGTAGTTCGTCGTAGCTTCAAGGTATATTCACTTCCATCTATTTGTCGTCTCGACCCTCATGTGTTGCCTATGCTACCTATTAGGTCAGCTCTGTCCTCCAAACTTTGAATTACATATCTGGTTTGCCTATACCTCGTGTTTTTTTTTTCCCACATGGTAACCTCGTTTTTAACAAAAACGCCTTTGACTGGCCATAATTCACGATCAAAACATTTGAAAACGGCGATTTTTTTTCCAAATTGACCGGCTTTACGAGATCTTTGATCTGGAAAAAAAAGATTTCAGTTTCTGAACTCGTGGCAAGAATTACAGCCAGTCAAACTTTTAACTTTGACTGATCGTACCTCTTTGTAGCGTGTTCCGAATGCGACATTTTTTTTTTCAAATTGACCGCGTTTATGATATTTTTGATTTAAAAAAGAAATTGTCACTTTCGGAACTCATGGCTGTGAGTTATTGCCAGTCAAATGCATTTTTGGTGAAAGTGAGGTTACCATGTAGAAAATAAAGAAAAAAACACGGGGTTACCACGTAGAATATCCCATGTTCTTTTCTATTATCTTCTCTAACTTGCGAATTTTTAGGTTGAAGCTGGTCATACAGTCCTTGTTCATGCCGCTGCAGGAGGAGTAGGTTCTCTAGTATGCCAATGGGCGAATGCCCTTGGTGCGACTGTCATTGGTACTGTTTCGACAAATGAGAAAGCAGTCCAAGCCAGAGAAGACGGGTGCCACCACGTCATACTCTACAACGAGGAAGACTTTGTGGCTCGTGTGAATGAGATTACAGGGGGGCAAGGGGTAGAAGTTGTCTACGATTCTGTTGGAAAGGACACTTTTCAGGTAGTCGCCTTTTTCTGTCCTCCTACCTGAAGGAGCACTTTACCTTCTCATACCAGTTATCTAGATCATAGTATTAAATATCGGTGTCAACCGCAGTATCGTTTGAATGCAGCTAATATTGCCTAAAAAATGCAGTAAGTAGAAGTCACTGAGTTTCGAAACCACCTCGAGAGATCTTGACATGAATTTCCAAAATTCGTCTCACAGAAGCTGTGTTTTAATACTAATACGCAAAATAGCTGAAACGGAAAAAATTTAAACGAGAATTGCAATTTGTGACCGCAGGGATCATTGGATTGCTTGAAATTACGAGGTTCCCTAGTTATATTTGGCATGTCGTCAGGGGCACCTGATCCTATTCCATTATCAGCACTGGCCGTAAAATCCCTATTCCTAACACGGCCATCACTTTTGCATTACACTGCAAACCGAGAGGAACTACTTGAAGCTGCCGGAGAATTATTTGAAAATGTGGCTAAAGGCATCTTAAAGGTTCGTGTTAATCACAAGTATCCGCTTTCTCAAGCAGCCGAGGCTCATTCAGCTCTTGAAAGCCGGCAAACAACCGGGTCCGTTGTGCTCATACCAGATGGTTCTTTGTGATGTATCCTACTTCTGAGACTGTATATTGCTACTTGTAATGTATCATTCACGTTTGAGAAAGTTCAATATTAGATTTCGTTATTTTCGACGAGACAATAAGGCCCTGTTCTTTTAATTTGAAACTAATCGATCCGAATCGAACCGAACTTATAGGATCTCGAATCGAATCGAATCAACTTATAGGATCTCGAATCGAATCGAACTTATAGAATCTGAATCGAATCAACTTATAGGATCTCGAATCGAACTTACAGGATCTGAATCGAATCGAATCAACTTATAGGATCAAGTGAACTTAAATTAAGTGAGGTATAAGATCTGAATCGAACTTATAGGATCTCGAATCGAATCGAATCGAACTTATAGGATCTCGAATCGAACTTATAAGATCTCGAATCGAATCGAACTTATAGGATCTGAACTTAACTGAACTTATAGGATCTGAACTTAACTGAACTGAACTTATAGGATCTGAAGTGAACTTAAATTAAGTGACTTTAAGTCCAAAAGAACAGGGCCTAAGTTGTTCTTTATTGAACCACCTGGCTGGCATATATATTTAGTAATGGTACATTTTTTCCCCTACAGTTCCGAGTCTCTTTAAATACAGAATAAATTGTTCAAGCATCCCCTATTTATTAAATGAATAGGTGAACTCTATCATTTTCCCGCCAAAACGCATATTCTCAAAAAAGGAAACTAATAATAATTATGTTCTTTCAATAAATAAGAAAACTAACAATTACGGAGTACAATTTAATTCATCTATTATATTTTCATTAAAATTAATCTTTTCATCAAATTAGATTATTTTCACTGAACTCTAAACTATATTATTTTAATTAAAATAAAAAAATTGATACAAAATTATAAATTACTAAATCTTTTATTAATCTTTTATTAGATGATAAGTTGACCCATATTCTGTATAAAACGATCATTGTTATTACTTATGTGACAAAGAAAATTGAAAAAAAAAAATATAACTTGAAACTCATTAGTTTTATGCTATAAAAATACTTTCATTAGAATATATTTCAACTTATTACTCAATTCTCTTAAATAATTTTCGGTTTTAGCTTTTATTTATTCAAGCAAAATACAATGATGACAAATGTAAACAATTATAAGGTATTAATTTTATAAAAATATTAAACTTTAAATACCGTGCATATAATGCACGGGGTCTAAACTAGTAACAAACTAATTGAACAAGAAAAAAACTTTTGAATTTCTATGCAGGCTGCGAGAGCAGGGCCATTTACGGTTATGTATATGAAGCACTGCGGGTATGAGGGTCGGTTTGACTGTCTCAAATCCAAAAAATGAAGGAATGTTAATCGTGAAAATTTTAACTCGAGGAATTTGAGCAAACCAAGAAGAGCGAACCAAAGATGAACAAGCAGTACATCTGTGTTAATAAATCAGCATCTAAGAATTCTCATAGCTACACAGTAATCGTCTCCTCGCCACAGCACAGTAAGAAAAGTTTCACATTGGCAAAATCTCAGCAGGAAAATAAGGGGGGCAAATATGTCCATAATTGATTAGTTGGCACTTCATCATTCATTACAGTCACACTAGTTGCTGTAGCTACTGACCTTAAGCGAGGAATGCAACTCCATCACCAATTGGAACCGCCATCAGCTTCACGGGATTGGTAGAAATCATTTGGCTTTACAATGTTGACATCTTCAAATTCATCGTCATCTGGAAGGAAAAGAAATCAAAGGTCGGAAAAAATCAGGGTAAAAGAAACTAACTGAACAAAAATAAAAACAATCTCTGAATGCACTGCTCGAAGTGAAATGAAGATAATGATGTGTTCGAACTTCCAACTGATCACAGAAACCTAAAACCAGACAAATATAATTTAGTGGTGTCTGATTCGGTCAATGCCCCTTTTAACTCTTTATCTGCAAAAATGACAATTCCTCCCACATGTAGGAGGGTGGATTCAATTTCTCAGTTAGGATATGCAGAATGACCAACAGGAGCGCCAGAGAGTCCGACTGAAAAGAAAACACTACGCTTGACCTTTGGATAGAAAACAAATAAACCACAATTTGACTAGAAATTATCATCATGAAGAGCTGCTGGTTCAGCTACCGACAAAGCCTTGACGAGAAAAAATACTAAGTAGTGACCGAGAGAACCTTTGAACACTACCCACATCCGTCAACCGGTCATTTCCCTCAACTCCAGGGTTTTGTATCTTCAAACTAGAGACAAAGGGCTTGCTTGGATTAATAATCAATGTCAAGTAATAGTGGTAATGGAGAATTGGAGATGGGAAAGAGGAGGAAGGGAGTGGTGGCCAGCAGACGAACTAATGTATCTATATTTGGAGGTAATGCATCTAGGCAGAAGACGATTAACCTTCCACCTCAAAATGCCGGTGCTTCGTTTGTAGAATAATATCTTTTACACTGAAAAAACAACTTCGGAGCACCACATACTTGCTAACTAAATGCCACAGAACATGCAAAAAGGCTGTCCTACACCAACATCTTAAGGCCATACCAACTTTACCACTCACCAGAACTCTCATCAACTCCATCTGTTGCCCACAAGCATGTATCTATGATTTCCGTCAACCCTACTCGTTTGAAATATTTCCTGATAACCATCTTCACAACAAAGATGGTGCCACAATAGTTTAATTTGTGCATGGAGAAATACATGTGAGAGACCTACACAGTGGTTCTGACAATTTGGCATACACAATGTAAGCAAATGCCTTATTTCCAGCTCAACAAAACTAGGTTTATAAACAAGCATCAATAACAAATCACGTTTCCTTCCATTTCATTAAGTTAGGACTTGTGAGAGCAAGAGCAATGTCTGGGTAATCGTTGGGCACTTGGCAATTGACATCAATTCGATAAGACTAACCAAATTAAGAATGGTTTCCTTCAGGCACAAAAAAGCATATCACCAAATAAAAAGTAAGAATTTCAGGTAATAATCTTTACTGGAAGCTGAAAACCTCAAGAACCTTTCAGCCAGTGGGTAATAGAACCCACCAAGCCCAGCTGGGGTTTGGTGGCACTGACGGTAAAATGTGTAAACGTCTCTGGTAATGGCTTGAAGATCGGTATGGATAAATGGTTAGCATTTGCTTAGTTTTACCGCTGAGATTTTAAATTTAGAACATGAAATTGAAAAGTAGGAAGCAGAAGAGCACCTTTTCTCAAAGTCAAGGCAACCACAGCATCATTTTCAACCTAAAAACGAAGAATAATCAGTCAGTTTAATAATAAAAGTACAACCGACATCATTCAAGATTTAGGTGCTACATTATAAGGTTAAACAGAACAAATTTGCCAATTAATCAACGATTTTGGCACTACCTTCTGATCAGCCAAAGTCTTAGCATCATCCAGAACATCTCCAGTATCAGCAATAATCAGCCGTTGGTCACTAACTGGCTGATCAATAAGGCCATGTAATTTCTGCTTAATCTCTAAAACTGTTTCAGTTGGATCACACTGAATGAAGTAGGTTGTCGTGCTACGCTTAACACGAATATACATAGCCTGAATCAAACAGCCAAACATAGTGAACCACAAATATACATCACACGGAAATCCCAAATTCTGAGCTGATACACAAATTTTCAAGTTACATGTTTATTGCATCTTCTGATTCATAATACATCATAACTAATCAATGCTAGCTCAAATGGACAGATTCTTACAAACTAGATAATCGCTTTCATGAGATTCCGCGCATACCCCTCATCATGATTTACACATTACAATTCCCCTCATCAGGGTTTACAGTTTACACCTAATAATTCCGTTCCCTTACCGGGGTTTACACATTATAATTTCGAAAACTTCAAAAAGACGAAAACTTTCTCAAGAATCCAGCATACCAGTCATTCACAAAATACTTGAGGCAAATTCACTTACACAATAATATCAATTATACCCACTTTCTATATATCATGAAGAATTAAAACCCATATAACAACCGGTTAGTCTTGCTGAAGACGGGTCGGAGCAAGTGACGGGTAATGTCACTCACAAAACGGATAGGAGGACAAGGTGGGGCACCCCCATGTGCTTCCCTCTCTCCTCTATTGGGTCATTTGTGAGAGGAAATGGTATCCGTCACTTTGAAGTTACGGATACGTGTCGTCTTCAATGAGATTTTGTGTATAACAAAATACTAATCAAACATAATTTAAACTCTCAAATTCAATCTTACCAATAGTTCTTAGTTTGGTTTATTAAAATTACATGATCAATGATTTAAAGCCAGGTCAAATCCATGCATATTGACAATATTATGAAGAACAAATTAAAACAATGAAATCAAATTAAAATAAAAAGGATAAATTGTAAGATTAAAATTACTGTATAATATAGTACTTATAAATTGTTACCATTTTCTGAAGGGAGAAAAGCCCTGGAGAAAGAGCAAAGCTGATAAACTGGCTGATTTTGCTGCACAAATAATACAATTAATCGTAATTAATTAGCAAAAAGTGGGAAGTGAAATTGGTTGAGAAAAATAAAAAAGAATTATTGAAAATTAAGGAAGTTGGCTATGTTAGGTGTTACTTACCCAATTCCAATCACCAGCAGCTGCTTGAGACGCAATCCTCCGCGTTCTCACCTTCAATTGTTTGGCCTCTCTATATTAGAGTCGGTAGTTGTTCATGGGTTATACCGTTCGATCCGAATAAAATTATTGGAAATAATGCGATTTTATGAAAAGTTAGTTAGTGAGCAATAAAACTTGTAACAAGCCTTAGCTATTTATGTATTTTTTTCATTTCTAAGAGTCGGGAATCTCTCCTAAAGGATAATGAAGGCAATTAAATGAGTTGACCCCTCTTAGGGTCCGTTTGGATTGAAGGAATTGGAGAGAAGGGGAGGGAGGAAAAGGGAGGGATTTAATTTCCTTTGTTTGGATAAAAAATATGGGAGAAAGGAAATGGAAGGAGAGAGAAATGAGAGGACTTATTTTCCCTTCTATAGAACAAATTATAATCTTTCCAAGGGTGGCAAGATTTGGAAAGAAAACATTATTTGGACTCTAATTATACCACCACCATCCTTCAATCCTCCATCCATTCTTCATCTCCCTCCTTCCTCCCCTTCCATTTCCCTTCATAATTTTTGTTATCCAAACACCCACATTTCATTTGCCCTCCCCTTCTCTCCCCTCCCTTCACCTCCCCTCACTCCCCCTCCCCTCCCTTTCCCTCCTAAAATTGTATCCAAACGGACCCTTAAAGTTGGCTTTAAGGCAAGTAAATGAGTTGACCCCTCCCAAGTTTGACTTTTATTGAATAGGTTGACCCCTTTTAAGTTTGACTTTTTCATTCGCAAGAGTCAGGAATTGAACTTTTATTGAATGGGTTGACCCCTTCCAAGTTTGGTTTTTTCATTCGCAAGAGTTAGAAATCAAACCTTTAACCACTTGTTTAAGAGATGAGAGACCTTACCACTCACACCAGCCAACTTTGGTACTTAACTATTCACGTGTGATTATGTATTCTAGTCCTCAAATATGTTGTATGGTTTTCTGGCTATATTAAGGATTTATTTTCTTAATAAACATTAAACACCTGTAAAAACTAAAAAGGTAGTTGTTGCGAGTTTTCTCGTCAAAAAGCTTAACCGATTTGGAGCCTAAATTGGCATTCGATCAATTACCTATGGATTATTTTGTGCCACTAGATCCCATCAAAATGTGGCGTAACACCCAGAAAAGATGATTGACATACCTACGAGGCCATTTTTTCTTAATATGTTTACTTTTTTTTTGGCAGCTGTAAAGTTAAACACTTAAAAACCCATTGTGGTTCTAGCCAGGTTATGGGCAACCTTATTAAGATTACGAGGAATAAAACTAATGCTAAGACAATGAAAAAATGGTAACAGGAGACCAATATCATTAAGAACGCCTTTGGATAAGTGATGAGGAGTCAGGACACCTGCAATTTGTAAAAGAATTTGAAGATAGTCAGAAGATACCCAAAAATGTAGAAGGTTGGACTGCAGTGCCCATCGGAGTAGATTCCTAATACCAATGGCTTCAACTTGTAAAGCCGATTCCGCTCATGAGTCAAAAGCAGACATGTTAATGCAAGACCCATCCGTATCATAAACAACTCAACCGTAAGACGCCTTTAGAGTTCGTGACAAGTTAGCATCAACCTTTGCTCTGAAACTTTGGCAATCGTTGTTCTCGCCCATCAAATAGAAAGGAACACTATTTTTAATATTATCAATTTGGATAAAAGTCAAGTCGGGTTCTCTCCTCATAATTGCTCCACTATTATTATCAGAGGAAGCTAGCAGAGACTTTTAAAAAAGCGTTAAGTTCATAAAATGATATAAGTTATGAATCAAAAATCAATTAAGATGCGGTATGAGTAATTCATACATCTTATGCAGTAATGTAACCTTTTATCTTAAATCTAGATCCATTGTCTTCTCATGCATTAGCTATTTAGCTACTAGTAATAAGCATAATATAAAGTTCTCCTTCGAAATCTAATGAACTTATTTTATTATGTACAAAAATTAAAAATCCCGAGAATATGTGACATGTAATTCCTTACTAAACTTACGTTAGACTAAGAAGTAAGGGCCGAAATGAGTAGGAAACTCTGCGTTGGCGCGAAAAGGTTCTATAAGCATAGTTAACTCCCATACCATTCTTCTGATGATAAATAAAAGGAAGATAAAAAATTCGAGTGCCTAAACTTTATTCTTACTAAATCGTTACGTCTCACAACCCTTCCTTTGTTATCATTGGCTAGTTCAAATATTGCGTTACTCTATTAGTTTTCAACTTCATTAGTCCAAATGAAGAGACAAGAAAATTATGACCATCACCGGTGAACCTTTTTTAGTGCCAAGATCTAAACTATTTATATGGCTTCAGCATTAAGATCTGGAATGAGACTAGACATAAGGAGCTCAACAATCCCGAAAAAGACAAGTCAACTAGAATCAATTCTAGTAAGGAAGAAATTTGGTGGGAGAAACCTAGAAACAGTTTTCTAAAGCTAAATTTCGACGGTTCAAAAATAGAAGGCAATAAAGCTGATTTAGGATATTGTATAAGAGATCATAATGGTAAAGTCGTTCTCTTAGGAGCAAAAAAGTGTGGATCAAATAGTATTCTTGTTGTGGAAGCTCTCAGTTTAACAGAAGGTATTTTAGCCGCTAATCACTTAGGAATCTCAAAGTTAATTGTGGAGGGTGATAATTTATGTGTTATTAATTCACTTCGTAGTACTTGGCAAATTAAATTCCTTGGGAAATCTCTAGTATTATCAAGGATGTGAAATTAGACTTTCATTTCTTCGATGAAGTGATAATTAAACATTTCTTTCGTGAAGCCAACAAGGTTGCTGACTTCATGGCTTCTATTGGACATTCATGTCCAACTCTTTCGAGGTGGTTTGAAAGTCGGTGGCTTCAACTTACCTCACTCATTCGAAAGGATGAGATAGGTTGGTTCTACACTAGAAGATCAACCTAGTTTTCTTACCTTATCAAAAAAAAAAAAAAAAAAAAAAAATCCAAAAAATGTGGCTTCATGGTAAGTCTATGTGAAATGTAGATTGATGAAGAACGCTCAATTATAAACTACAATGACGAAAAATAACATCAAAATTGCAATATTTTGAGTAAGTTTATTATTATTATTATTATTATTATTATTATTATTATTATTAAGACAAATTGAGTAAGATTATTGCTCATGGATGAATGTAGATGTATAAAAATATAAAACAATATGCAATTAATTTTAGAAAAATTCTTGTGTCATTCGGAAGGACCGTACTCTTTACACTTAAAACTTTATAGTATTCTATTGGTGAATTACATTTAGGTGTAAGGAGGACATCCTCCGAGGCGACAAAAAAATTTCTTAACTTTATACCTATCCTACATAATTAGGTATTGTGTGCTTGAAGTTTCGCTATAGTACATTAATAAAACAAATAGATCAATCTACAAATAGCGTTGTCAGCTCAGCGGTAAACCCTTAGTATTCATTTTTCTACACAACGTCACGGGTTCGATTCTCTCCCAAAACATTTCCCCAAATTTTTAATCTTTCACCAGAACCCTAATTACCAACACCGAATCTCGCCGGAATATTCCCCCGCCGACATTAACTTCATGGATTCCGACAAACCTCCTCCTCGTAAGGTTAGTCTATCTACCAAATTTTCAATCGCAATTATCGAAATCTTGTTCTTTTTTAAAGTCGTAAACCCTAATTTTTTTAATTTGAAAATTACAGTTAAGATTTCAGCCAAAACCTCAAAATCGAAGAAAGACTAGATCATCTGCTGTACCTAAGACGTAAATTACTACTTAATTTCATTAATTTGAGTTTTTTTTTTTTATACTAAATTTCCGATTTTGATTAGTATTTCGATGTGATTTGCAATTTTGCAGAGAGAACGTCGATGAAGATCGTGAAGAGGTGTCGGAGGCCAAGCAGCGGCTTCTACGGCGTTTCGATGTAGTACAATCTTTCTATTCTCTCTAATTTATGTAATGAAATTGTGAATATGCTAATGTTTACTTATTTATAGTTACGGTTGTCGACGGTGGATACCGGATATACCGGTTCATCCAAAAAAAAAACTTAATTCGGTTAACCGGTGGTCTGAAACTCCTAATTAGGGAGAGTATGTCATAATCATGATAAGAAGTACGGAGTAAAAATTTTATGATTACTTAGATCAACTGATACGGGTTGCTTTAGCTTAGACCTGTTCGAGCCCTGGAATGCATCGTGTTAAAACTCATGAGGAAGAGCTTTATTGCCTTAATGGTCCTACCCGACTCGAATCCGGATTATCCGGATTAAACTGGATAGTCTACACCAAAAAAAAAAAAAAAACAATTTTGTACCCCCTATTATATTTTTACTCTAATTACTCTTCAAGTTGAAATTTGAACCTTTATAATATGGGTTGGGCTCACGTTAGTTTTTGGGCTCACGGACAAGCGAGTTAGTTGGTTTGGGGCGGATTAGTGGGCCGGCCTTTGTAATTTTCTTAAAATGCCTTATCTGTACCCGTTTATTTAGCGGGCGGGATGGGCGTGTTCAATGGACGGGAATCGGGATGACCCATGAACAACTCTAAATCAAATGGGATAGACAATTAGACATGAAAAATGAATCTTATGTGGGACATACACCATGTGGTCATCTCGAGTCAGGTCATCTCCAGGACAGGTCTTTCTGGATCCGGCCGTTTCGGGTTAGGTTATTTTCGGGTCATAATTATAAGAGATTTAATTCCAAATTAGTCTTTTCGGATTGTCTCATTTTTGGGCCGGGTTGTTCTGGGTTGGGCCCTCTCGGGTCAAGTTGTGTTTTCCGGTTGGGTTAGTTGGATCATGTGTGTTAGTTCGGGTCATATTCCACTTATGAATGATGCTCCTTCTGAAAGCTTATTTTACAAACATAAAAGATACTGAGTATAATATGGCTTTCTTTTGCAGGAGCATCTTCGGCAGCAACAGCCAAAAGTTGAAAGTAAGTGCGAGCTTTCCAAAATAAACTTGCTGATTCTTCACACTCAATTCCAGTTGTCCGTAACAGCCCCGTGACATTCTCTCAGTTTGGTGTGTAATACCTGGTTTTGTTAAACTAAGAGGCTCTGTAATCTGTTACGGAGTACAGTCATTGTAACAGCCCGGTGTTACAATCATCTTCATTATTATCCATGATTCAAAACATTAAATTAATGTTTCTTCACTGATTTTAGTAAAGTCTGATAGATTATTTTTGCTGCCCCAAAATATGGAAAATGAATCTACAAGCATGATCTGGCTAGTCGATAGTTTTCAGTTGGGTGATGTTTTGTCAATACTGGTCTCATAACTACACTAACTAGTTATAGATTAGTAACTGTACCTCGATGACGTTGCTGAGCTTGGCTCTGTTTAGAAGTTACCACTACTGTATAAGATAACTGAACTTGCAAGCTCTTCCTCGCTGTGTTTGCCGTAGTGGTTAATGCATGTTTTTGTGACTTTGGCGTAGATGAAATGAATTCTATCAGATGGTGCCACTCTTGAAAATTTTAGTTGCAATTTATTTTTTTTGTCAAGAGGGGCACAATTTATAAAATGGGTTGATTTACATTAGTTATTTATACATGCAGTTCCAGCGCAAGTCGCATTCACATATGAATCAAATCAAGTCACCACCACTAGGGTGTCTGATCGTCTTCGAGTTGGTAGTCACAACCAACGCTCTGGCCTGGATTTGATGGAGTTTGATGATGACACCGGGCAGTCAAGTGATTCTTCATGTTCTGTAGCTGGTTCCATGGAGACTTATTTAGAACCCTGGGTGAGGACTCTTGGGAGTTGCTATCTTCCCTGTTTTCTTAATATATGTGATTTATATTAATATATCTGTGTTTTGTGGTTTATTACAGGATTACACCAGTTACTATCCTAATCCAATTCCTTGGAGGGTACCCTACTCTGGCAATCCGGGTATGATTTCACATTACCTCACAATATTCCGGGTTTTTTGTTGGTCCAAGCCACCCAGACTCGTTTAAGTGTGGTGCAGATGGGTACGCGTTGAAGTTTAGTGTGTGACTCAGCTATTTTATGAAAATCACATATTTTCGCTTAGAATGAAGTGTCCAAGTGCTGTTCTACGTCTACTTGTCGAGTTTTTGACATTAGAGCACACGAGGCTGAATTCGGGATACACTTCCTAGCTTATAACTTCCTAAATTTCTCATTGCTGCTTACAGAAATTCTTAATGTGGCTGAATTTGGGGCACTCGGAAGGGAGGTAGAATATGATGAGACTACCATAAACCCTGCATCTGCACTTGGATTTCTGGTGAGTAGTTGAAATGAATTCAGTTATATACTCCCTACACTTTTTATATGTGTTGCTCAAACTCGTTTAAAAGTATCCGACACGGGTACGTGTCCAAGTGTCAGACTCGGCCATTTTATTGAAAAATATGCATATTTTGGCTTAAAATGAGGCGTCGAAGTGTCATACCCTTGTCCGAGTGTCGAGTGTTGTAATAGGAATATTTGTAATAGTTGGGCCTCAACCATCACCTTAAGGTTTTGGTTGAGTTGGTTCATCTATCATGGTATCAGAGCCAGTGTGACCGAAGGTCACGGGTTCAAATCCTGGCAACCTCAGAACTCCTCAAAAATTCGAAGTGGAAACCCAACACACGGTACGGGGGAGCCGGTGCACAACTAACCACTCTTCAAGCCCAACGGGCATTTGAGTGAGGGAGCGTAATAGGAATATTTGTAATAGTTGGGCCTCAACCATCACCTTAAGGTTTTGGTTGAGTTGGTTCATCTATCATGTTGGACACGGGTACGTGGGGGAATCAGAAGAGTCGAAGTAACATAGCTTTTGATACGAAGACATCGTCTATTCTTACACAAACACTGGTAACTCTTTGCAGAACCCAGATGAGTCAGGCGAGAACAACAGGCTGCTGTTTTTCCAACTTCCACAGTCACTGCCAGCTATGAAGCGACTTGCTTCAGCGAAGGGGAAAGAAAAAGCAGGCAGCTACCCAACACCAGTTCAGAAGGGTTCACTTGCATTGGCCCAAGACGGATCCTCCATTACAGGTGGTACCTCACAGCGGACCTCTAGTTTGGAAGACTTATCTGAAGGACTGATGGGTAAATTGCTTATACATAAGAGCGGAGCTGTAAAACTCAAACTCGGAGACATTCTTTACTCTGTAAGTACTTTCCCTTAATCTTGCATAATGTATTAACATCGCGAAAACTTACGTTCTCACATGTGAGACCAACTCATTAAACCCAACTAACGTTCTCACAATAATCAACCATTTGTTGCAGGTTTCACCTGGAATAGATTGCACAATTGCCCAAGATGTAGCAGGGATCGACACCAAAAGGAAGACATTATGTGAAATCGGAAACCTTGATGGGAAAGCTGTCATAGCTCTTGATATTGATTACCTATTGGACAGCGTGATTGATCTTGACTAGATGGAAAAGCACTATGAACTCTCAGAAACTCGGGGCAAGCAACTGTAGTTTTCTATGCCGTATTTGATGTATCTAAGACGTTAAGTTGTCAACATTCTTACAGTCCCTCAATGCACATATTATGTAGCTATGCTTACAAGTGTAGTAGGCTAACAGCTGTATGCTGTGGTTCAAAGAGATGGCGAGAACAGATTTTCCAGAGTTGGCTTCTGACCATAGTAGTACCAACTGATGTTTTCGGATCTCTGATTAATTTAGTTCTTGTGTTTGCCTCATTCTTCCATATTTCTCCGAGACTTGAGCAAATTACTATGAGGAGGAGGGTGGAGGGACTTGGGAGTGATAATAGAACCGGAGGTAGAAACTTGATGCTAATCGGAGAAGAATGTTTAAATCGCGTTATTTGGATAGGGAAATTAGAGAGGGCTGGAGCGAAGAGAGCCGTCAGGAGACAACTTTCAGTGTTTGGATAGTAAACAAGAGGTAAAAGACTAGCGAGATTTGGAGGCGGGGAAAAATGGATGGCTTCATTTTTATGCACAAGACGAATTAATTAAAATCTTTCCAACAAGTGAAAGATTTCGAGGAAAACTCACTCTCTCTCTGTATTTGCCCTCTCTTTCCCCTCCCAACCAATATGGTATCCAAATAAGGCTAAAAAAATCATCTAACATCTTATACTATTGCAAATATGTGACCATTTACTGAAAAAAAAATACTTGTAGCATATTAGTATTTAGAATAATCGAATATTTTATCAATGCATCAAATGGAAACGTTACCCAGATTAAACTTGAAATTGGGTAATCCTATCTCGCAAATGCCCTTAGAAGGCGATTTTACATAAATGTTATTGCAAAACCACTTACTATTTCATATATGAAAGGTGATCGACTACCAACTTATCCGATCTTGATTAGATCATGGTTTTTTTCCGTAATATAAATAATCGATGTATTTATTAACTGCTCGGGCACACAAAGTCCATAATTACAACTTCCGTTATTCCATCAAAACATTGTCCAATCCACACCTTGTACAGGTACCCCAACAACAATGTACATGTCATACAATAAATCGCTTGACTACCCTTCTACTCACAAACTCAACACAAATCAAACTAAAATAACTCTCTAAACTTGACATACTCACATAATATAGAGTTGGTAAGTCTGATCCGATCCGAATCCGAACCCGACCAAACAGAGCTCGAGAAATTGAGAATATTGCAATCGAAACCAACCTGACCCTACTCCACGACGACACGTAAAATGACACGACTTAATGATCAGTGATCCGTATCCGAACCCGATCCAACCCGATATTGACCTGTCCCGATTAAATTAATAACCCGATAATTATTAAGTTTTAATATTGATTAAGCAAAATAAATTTGATTTAGTGTTTACATTGATACAAGACTAGTAGTAATGAACTGACTAAACTAAATAATGATTAAAAACTAAATTTCATGGGTACGACAAAGTAACCAGACTTGATAATGACCGGCAGACCCAAATCCGGCCCGACAAATCATTTAACCTAGAAACAACTAAACCCGAACCCAGCTCAACCCAAAAGAGTAAGTTAACCCAAACTTGATATAACCCCACCTACCAGTTAGGTCATGTTTGTTTTGTAGAATTTGGTAGAACACATTACCCGTCACACCCCAACCCAATACACCTAAATTAAACCCGACCCATACCCTTTATCCTCCCTCTCTTAACCAAAGTGTACAACTCCATCTTTAAACCCTTAATTTTGATTGCTGCAAAAACCCTTAATTTCTCAATCAATTTCTTGACTGCTAAAAAAAATGGGGAAGAAGAAGAAATCCAATGAAAGAAAGCAAAGTGAACATTGCCCAGCTACTGTATTTGTCTCCAAACTTCCATATTCGTTCACTAATTCTCAGCTTGAGGAATCTTTCAGTGATGTTGGTCCAATACGACGTTGTTTTATGGTCACTAAGAAAGGTTGCTTCTTTACCCAATTCGTAATTTCTATCAAGTTTTCATCTTTTTGTGTTTTTTTGATGATTTGTTTGATTTGGTTATGTGGGTATTTCTTAGTTCTGTGAAAAGTTGTTTACTTTGGTTAAATTAGTAAGTCTCGCTTAAGACCGTCTTTAAGTGTGAAACTGTTCAGGAACATATCTCGGAGACTGGTTAATGCTCATTACTGATCGGGTGTCTGTCTTGCTTTGAATCCGTTTTATGCTTACAACTGTCTGAAATAAGAATTTGTATTGTTGAATTTGAAATTTTGGTTGGTTTATGATGTTTTTCAACTCTGGCGATTAATAAGCACTGTTTTAAGTGCGAAATCGGTCCAAAAACATGTCTCTGATACTAATTAATGCTCATTAGTAATCGGGTATATGGTTGCTTTGAATCTGTTTCATGCTTACAATCGTCTGAAATAAGAATTTGTATGGTGGAATTGGATAGTTTGGTTGGTTTATGATGTTTTTTTTAGTGTGTTAGATGTTGATTTTTGTAAGTATTGTGCTCAGTTGTGGTTTACTTGAGCTGCAAATGAAGTTTTGCTTGTGAATGTTTGTATATGTTATCTTCTGATTATGTTTGCTTTTCGCAGGTTCAACTGAACAACCGGGCATCGGGTTTGTACAATTGTAAGTGGACTGTGTTACTAGATGTTTGCGTGTTTGTTGTATATTGTAGTTACTTGTAGTTACCTTGGTAGTGGATTATCAAATTGAAGAGTTGGTTGTTTTTGTGTAAGTGAAGGCACGAGGCCAGTGCAATAGTGGGGAGGTGGGATTTGAATATGGGAGCTATCGTAGACAAGACCTGAGTCCCTATCACTGGGTGAAGACCTCATCGGTGTATCTAAAAGTGTATCTGTGTGAGTGAAGGGGGTTTATTTTACTCCTTCCACCTCCCCACTTCTATTGTCCCCTCCTTCCTCAACATTTATCCCAAAGTTAGTGTCCCTTTCTAAATTTAGTATGGAAAAAGTTTAAGCTTCCAATATCGCCCCTAGATATTTAACCATCACCATCTCCACCATAATAATATTTCTTCAAAGTCAAATTTCTTCAAAGTCAAGGGGAGAGTAGGTAGTTCGTCAATTTTCCTAAATCTTCCCAAAATAGAACGGTAACAATAAAAATGGAATGGAGGGAGTATAATACGGAGTACTATTTATCAGCTGTCTCATAAACAAGATACCTACTTTATGCTACCTGCATTTTTGTACACCACTTGGCCCAAATGAGTTAGTTAAATTGGTACAACCAAATTTCTCATGTCATATGCGATAGTGTTTTTTTTTATAGTGGACAACCACCTAGGTTGTGGCATGTAATCACATTTTGTTATACTAATTTTTCATGTTTACAGCGCCACTGCTGAGGATGCTGGTCGTGCCATCGAGATGAAAAAAGGTTCATCTATTGATGGCAGGAAAATTATCGTAAAGCATGCTAATCATCGTGCTCCTTTAGATCAACGTCGACCTAAATCAAGCCAAGGTTATTTTAAACTATTATATTTGGGTTTGAGATTTAAATTTTACTCCCATGTAGTAGGAATGTTGGATCAAATATCCGACTGTGCTATTAGTGTTCTTTTCTACAACTCATTACGTAAGCTATGGTGTTTAATTAAGTCATGCTAAAATTTTCTTGCTTTTATGTTCTTACAGCAGCAGATTCAAATGACGATGTTGATCAAGAGAATGAGATAGATGGTACTCCACATGTTGCTGAAAAGCAGGAAAAGGCTCCAAGTGTATGTGAAACAGGTAGGTTCTCTCATTTGAGAAACTCCTTTTGTGCACCTCTATTTTGTTTCTCTAGGATCGTATTTGGAAAACTGATATTTTGGAATATAATAGGTGAACCAGTTCAGTCACCAATTAAGGCTAAGAAAATTTGTATTGATCAAACTGGTGAAGACAAGAGTTCAGAAAAACAAAAGCCTTCGGTAACTGAGACGGATAGTGCTTCACTTGGCCCCAAAGTGCCTGAAAAGCCTCCAAGTGTTTCTGAAACAAGTACGAAATATGAGTAATCAGTTGAAGAGCTCCTTTTATCCTCTCATATTTTGTGCCTGGAAGATTGTTGTTTCAGAATGACATTCTTGAATTTTTACAGGAAAAGCAGTTAAGCCATCAAAGAAAAAGAAGAAACTCAGCAAAGCTCAGATTGCGGAAGGTAAAAGTTCAGAAAAACAAAGGTATGTGAAGGGTTTTCGTACTTTTCTTGGTTCATTGTACTAGCTCCTTTTGTTACTACCATGGTATTAAATCTGAAAATGTGCGTCGTATCAAGCATTTCTAAACCAGTGTTTTTTAGTAAATTTCAAACATTTCATGGGAATTTTTTATGTGGGGGTAGGGGTGACTACAAGGAGGGGGGGGGGGGGGATGCATTAAACATTTGTGCACACTGAGTATATGCTTCCTTTTGACGAGAAGTTTGAATCTGATGTATTTTATGGAACCATGAATGTATGAAGGGTTGCGAGGACTGTTATAATTGGAGGCTTGTCGAATCCTGACATTGCCGAGGAAGCTCTTCGTTGTGCAAAGAAGATTGATGGTGTGTGTTCTGTAACATATCCACTCCCAAAAGAAGAGCTAGGACAGCATGGTATGAATTCAAATTTTTTTCAATGCCCTCTCACTTTGATGAGTCGCAGAACTTCAGCTAAAATAAATTGTTTAGATTCATCTTGCCTGCCCTTTTCATGCTTCCTTATATAGATATTTTCTTGAGAGGTCTCTATAATCCGACACAAGGTTATTGTTAGCACTTCTCATAAATCCTCTAGAGCCAAAAGATTGTTTATTAGCCGCGTTATAAAAATGGCATAGCCTTATTTTCATGTTTATAGTTTGTTGTTGACATTTATTTTCTAATGCAATTAGATTTGTGCCTTTAGTTGTTAATTAAATTGCATGTATATTTTTTTAGGACTTCATCAAGATGGATGTAGAATGGGAGCTGCAGCAGTACTTTATGCAAGTGTTAGATCTGCATGTGCTTCTGTGGCAGCTTTACACCAAAAAGAAGTAAATGGAGGTTCAGTCTGGGCCCGACAACTTGGCGGGGAGGTAAGCCACATGGATGAATATTATTCTTAGTTTCAGACTTATGGATTGTGCCTTCCTCAATCTAAATCCTGACTCTAGGGATGTTCGTGTTCTATAAAGCATGTTTATATTTAAGGAGGGGAGTCATATACAGATTGCAGAAGAGGGATGAGATACTGATTTCTGGAGTCTGGAGATAAGTGGTAGAGGAACTCTTTATAGTTAATGATACTATTTGAGGATTGATTAAGTGAACAATGTTAGGCTATTTTATGACTTCTTGAGTGTGCTTTGTGTTTTAGACTATGTTACTCCGACTCGGCTTTAGTGTCGGACTCGATGTCGTTCATGGCATCAGTCAGTTATTTTGTGAAAAATTCTATGGATTTGGCTTAAATTCTTAAAACTAAAGTGACAAAATGTCTGTGGCGTGTCGGCATGGTAAAGTCTTTGGCACGCGACACGCAGCTGCAGCGACAACTTAAGTTTTGAAGTAGCATAGGTTTAAGGGAAGAAAAGTTCTAGGGCATGTTGCTCTGCCTTTTGTTTTTCAAGTCAAAATGCTTTGTAATTGAATGTCAAAGCCATTTTTTACACTTGGTGAATGCAAGCCCATGGCCTGTGATCTTTTAGATATGATGCAAAATCGACCTTTCGCAATGCCCTCCATAGTCCAAGTTTCAGTGGTTTATGAGTGCTCGAAGAGGCCATTAATTGCATAAGCATAGCAAATCCTTGACCTTTTTGTTCATGGTGAAGCGTGGATTGTGTGGTGAATTTACATGCTAATTGACTTTCTGTAGAAGGCTTAAGAGTTGGAGGTTATCTAAGGCACGCTAAAAATTTCCTTTCACATTGACAGTGGAAATTATAGAAAATTGTGTTTATGTTCTGAGTGCCAAGGAAACTTGACAGCTCTAATAGTATTGCATCTGTCTACAGGGGTCCAAGGTGCAGAAGTGGAAAATTATAATTCGCAACCTCCCATTTAAGGTTCATTTCTCCCTTTCTACTTTCTTAAAAGTGTTTTTTTCTTGCCATTTAGAACTATTAATCTTTATCTTGCTTGATTCCATTGTGCAGGCTAATGTAAATGAGATCAGAGAACAATTCTTAGCTGCAGGGTTTGTTTGGGATGTTTTTATTCCTAAGAATCCCGAGACAGGGTATTACCCTAATCTACAGCTAGTTACTATATCAATGTAACCCACCCACCCCAACCCATCCACCCACCTCTTTTGCCTGCTTGTATGACTTCTGTTATCTTTGTATCCAGGTTGTGCAAGGGGTTTGCATTTGTTAAGTTCACAAGCAGGCATGATGCCGAAAATGTATGTTTTATTGAAATTTGAAATCAGCTTTCAGTCCTTTTACCAAGGATGAACTGATATAACCTTTTCCTTTTTACTTGATTTGATAGGCTATTCTGAAGTTCAATGGAAAGAAATTTGGTAGTCGTACCATTGCAGTTGACTGGGCTGTACCCAAAAAAATTTATACAAGTAATGTTGCAGCTAATGCGTCAGAGAATGGTATTTTCCCTCTCTATCTTTAACTCACTTTTTGTTTTGGGCCTTGCTTGATGATCGGCTCGTGGCTGTAAGAGGAGGCTATTTATGTTTTTTCGCTTTTTATAGGTTTATTTTAGAACAAGTTTAGTAAATAGTCAGTTTTAGTTTTCTATTAGTATGTGAAAGTACTACCACTAAATTTTATAAAAATAATCAGTGTTAGTTCTCCAATTTTTATTCAAACAGAGCAAAAGATTCGCCATTCTTTGGCTTTCGAATATGAACTTTTTGCGCTTCTTAAAGATTCACTACATCCTACTTTCTTTGTATTTCCCCCACTATCCTTGAAAGTCTGAAACAAATACTCGCAAACTAAACACGCCTTTGGTATCTTTTAGCAGAAGTGTTCTCAGCTAGTGGCATGACACTTAGGTGGCTTCTTGTTGTCACATGGCTAATCTCTGCTGCAAAAGGATATATGTAACATATGCATGATTCTTATCTATGGCAGGACAAACTGTTGATGAAAACTCCGATAGCGATGCTGATGGAGCATCTGAAGATGATAACGTGAATCCTGAAAAAAAGGTTGAAGCTGAAGATGAGGCTGAATATGATTCAGATGCCTCCTATGAGGAAATGGAAGATCTCTCTGATGCCATTAATATGGATGAAGAAGTAGAATTATCCCGAAAGGTCCTTCAAAATGTTATGACAACCTCAGGGAAAGAAGCTTCTTCATTGAATAATGGGTCACCCCCTGCAAAGAATAAAGTAGATTCTACAGAGCTAAACCCCTCATCCAAGAAGCCAATAGCTGAATCTAAGCCGCCTAATCAAGCAAAACCTGGAAACAATAAAGGTGGCAAACATGCTGAATCTAAATCCATTAATGATGAAGATGATCTGCCTAGAACAATTTTTATAAACAATCTGCCTTTTGACTGTGACCCTGAAGAACTTAAACAACGGTTCTCTAGTTTTGGCGAAGTGCAGTCGTTTGTTCTTGTTCTTCATCCACTGACAAAGTAAGTTTACCAAACATTTATCTTGTTACTTGAGTTTTTTTATTCATTATTTCACTTAATACCCATTTGAGTATACGGAATGTCTCTTACTCTCTTGTAAACAGTGTTACACTAAGAGAATGTAAAATTGTCCACTAAAGACACATGATATATCCATCTCATTAAATGTGGTAGTTACTAAATTAACTGTAAGGGTTCCTGGGCCAAATAACATGCGGTCTTACAATAATACTTATGCAAAGAATATATAATGGTAATGTGCAGGAGACCCAGAGGAACTGGATTTCTTAAGTTTTCAAAGGCTGAGGCAGCTGATGCCGCAGTTTCTGCCGCAAATGATGCGCCTGGTCTGGGAATCTTCTTTAAGGGAAGGCAGTTGAAGGTACTGAAGGCGTTAGACAAGAAATCAGCTCATAACAAAGCAATAGAGAAATCCAATAATGAGATTCAAGATCAGCGCAATCTCTATCTTGCAAAGGTGATCTTGATTTTTGTATCCTAATGTTGTGGTTTCTGATGTTGAAAATTCATTACCTTTTTTAAGGGGGTTGGTGTTTTTAGTCAATATATACCCGTATATGTTTTCTGGATCTAGAAGCTTATACGACTTTATTATTTTCTGCGTTAATAGGAGGGTTTGATTTTGGAGGGGACTCCCGCTGCAGAAGGTGTTTCAGCTGAAGATTTGGCAAAACGTCAAACGTAAGCTATTAATTACCAAATGTCGGAATTACATCTATGTTACTCGATACTTCACTTAGTTGCCGTATTTCGTATCCGATACGTATTTCGTCGGATACGATACGACACTTAGATACTTCATTTTAGACCAAAATATTGAAAATTTCGCACAAAATAGCCGTATCAGATACTCCGATACGTATTTTGTCGGAGTATCTGAATTACCCAAGATTAAAATTAGCCTTACACCTGTGTTAGACTGTTAGCAACACAAAACGACTGTTTCTGAATTACCCAAGATTAAAATTATTTCAAGAGCTGCATCGAAGGACCGCCTACTTCACAAGAGCAAGAAGCGCAACCACTTTAGTGAGCAATTTTGATTTATTCCATCATAATCAAGAACCAAAGAGTTATTGAGTCCTTGGCTCCGTTGGAAATATGGGACATACCAAAGTCGGAATCAAAAACAAAAATCCTGAATGGACTATCAACCTAATTTTTTTTCCTCGAATCACAGTTTTGCACAATTAATTTTAAAATGATTTTATACATTATGGAATTAATTAACATATACCTTAACTAGACAACTTATGATGTGCATCTATTAGGGCTAAAAAACTTGGCGAGAAACCTAGCAAGATTAGGTTGGAAAACTCTGTAATGTCTAGGACTCTAGCAGATTATGTAAAATGTATTTGCTGTACCAAATTGAAGTACATATGATATATGTGGTGAAGTCAAGTATGACTATTGAAGTCTTGTATTTCGGTTTCTTTTTTTAAGACCATCTTATGTTAAATATAATGTGAAACAGCCTATTTAACTCATAACACGATCTATGTACCCAATAACCCACAAAAAATTAAGTAGTAGCCCATTTATTAGGATATATGTGTCTGTCTCATACTCATGATATCAACATATGAAGACACTCCCTATTTGTTCTGTTAAGTGTTAACCGCTGGTTTCTTGCTTGTAGGAAAATGTTCGCTGAATTCCTTTTTGTGTTACACAAACCTTTGCTGTATAAATATTAAGCAGCAGGTTATACTTTGTTAATTCCCTCGTCGTCAATGGGATATTTATTGTAAATTTGTCTAATGCAGATTGCAGCAGAAAAAGATGACTAAACTTCAATCGCCGAACTTTCATGTTTCCAAAACAAGGCTGATCATATACAATTTACCCAAATCCATGCGCCCGAAAGAACTCAAAAAGCTTTGCATTGACGCTATTACCTCCAAAGCTTCCAAGCAGACACCTGTGATACGACAGGTTCGAGTTCTAGTGATTGTTTTAGCGTAAATATAATCATTTGATTGCTATATAATTTGTTTGCTAATGCGGTGATATCTATGCAGATAAAGTTTCTTAACAATGTCAAGGATGGGAAGGTGAAAAGCTTTTCTCGTGGAGTAGCTTTTGTGGAATTTGCAGAACATCAACATGCGATTGTAACATTAAGGGTGCTCAACAACAATCCAGGTATTTTTGAGCCTTTTAATTTTCATGAGTTTTCATATGCATTATTCTCATGATAATAATATCGAGAGACTGACCCATACGGAGTATATCCTAATAAATAGGGTATTTTATTCATCAAGTTAATGAAGTTGGTCTCATATATGTTAGCGTGGGACCGTCTGACTAATTGGGCCGTGTATATATTTGTCTGAGAGATTACTCTTTTTATAATTTGACATACCATTTTTGTTATAACTATAGAGCCGTTTGGTCCACAACATCGTCCTATTGTGGAGTTTGCTGTTGACAATGTCCAAACATTGCGGAAGAGAAACCTGAAAATCAATGATCAGCTTCAGGAAACTGGCGATGGTGAAGGTAATGTGCGAGAGAATGATAGTAAAGAAACATTCAGGAAAAGGAAGTTTTCAGATGAGGCGGAAGATCACAAGACCGGCAGGAAATTCGTCAAGGGAAATCGTGCAGCTGGTGGGTCTGCCATTGAAGGGGAACATTCTAGCAAGAAAGCAAAGGGGGATCGAGTAAGACAAGACAGAAGGAGCGATCCCTCGGGCGATAAAAGTTACCCGAACCAGTTTCAAAATAAGCCTAAAATAGGAATGGATACGGAGCAGAGGAATAGGAAGCCGAACGATCATATGGACAGGGGGCCGAGAAATAGGAAGGTAAACAATCCAATCGATAGAGAACCAAGAAATAGGAAGGTAAACGGTCCTGTGGATAGGGAGCCGAGAAATAGGAAGGGAAACGATCCAATGGATAGGGAGACGAAGAAAAGGAAAGCATATGATCATTCAGTAGAGCCTAATGAGGGGAAGAGTTTGAAGAACAGGAGGAAAAAGAACAAAGAACCAGTCGGCCGGGATGTGGTTGATAAGTTGGATAATCTGATTGAGCAATATAAATCCAAGTTTTCGCAGAAAACAGATGATAGTGATGGCAAAAAGCAAGGTTCTAAGCAGATTAAAAGATGGTTTCAGTCATGAGTAATTTTCGGAGAAACGGCTTTTGTTCGTTTACGGTAGTTGATAATTTAAAGTTGGTGTTGAGATTGTTGTACAATCAGAATTTTGACACTTTTTCGAGAAATCTGCATAATCTTGTACCGAGTCTTTATACAAAACTTGTCATACGTAAACTGATTTGTTTTCAAATTCGGAAGAAAATATTTAGCAAATTTGGTTAACACATCTACACGGGTACTGCAAATTTGTTTTCAAATTAGGATTCGATGATGCTCAAAAATTTATCAAGAAGGGTACTGCACAACATGTACACGGGCCAACACAATCAAATGGCCTTTCCCGTGACCAAGAAGCAGTTTCTTGTGAAATTAGCAAAAAATGGCCTATGCAGGTCTCGAACCTGCGACCTTCGCGTTATTAGCACGACGCTCTAACCAACTGAGCTAATAGGCCACCTGCTTGTTATCCTAAACATATTGTATATAGAGTAATATATGAACAAAACCTTTTTTTTTTTTGAGCGAAAACATTACTATATGAAGTACTCTATTTCAACAGTCAGCAACTCAGCACCCAAGTAAATTCATACAGTGCCGAATGAGCTCAGAAGTTTGGAACTTTGTAGAGCAATCCGTATGTTTCATACCATCGTTTTATTCTGATTACAAGTCAAACTATGGTCTAAATATGGGCCGCAAAGAAGTTTACAACAGCGGCATATTAGGCCAACGACTGAGATTACATCGCAAATGGTCGATTCCAAGAAATTCTCAAAGCAAGATTTAAAACTTGTTGTATCACTTATTTCACTTTCCTTCACCTAGATCAACATACAGGAAATTGACAGACTAAAATGACATTGGAATACATAGGAATGGAGTAATGGACCATATTAGATAAATGTGCCTATGAACACGAGTCCCTAGTATCTTATTCACAAGTGCAAACCCCTAACCGTTGCCAATCATCATTCTCAAGACTGCCGTGAAAACCAAGATCCAACACGCAAAGGGAGCCTAGGTCATCTGGATCTGTTAGCTGGTGGGGCAGGAAGGGATTGAACAGCAGCCAAAGGATTCACTTGGTATGAAAACGCGAGTTGCCATATGTCCGCTATAGCTTGTTTCAATGCTAGTGCGCGTCTTTGAAGAATCCTGCGGATGAAAAGCAAGGGACTGATTCAGAAAAATACAACCAAAGCAATGTTTTGACATGGAGCGTACTTAAATGGCAATTTTCGTTTTTCTTTGTGTATGTTAAAGGGGTCACAATTCACAAGGGTAATTTCGTTGTTGACGGGTTTTGAATTAAGGTTATGAATACGAACCCTCAATACCTAAGAGACAATGAAAGCAGGCTTCTTTTGGCTTGGATTATAGCTCATGAAATATTTCACAAACAAAACGAAGATGAGAGGCAAAGGGGACCTTAAATGGAGGCACAATAAACAAGCTCATAAAGAAGAGGTTGACTTGCCTCATAATAGTTTCACGTTTCTTCCGAATGAAGTAGCAAGTCAGGAAAATTAAACAGCCCAAAAATATCCTCCCATTCGATGCATCAAGATACTTGTAACATCTTGCGGTGATGTTCTGAAGCCTACTCCAAATTGATTGTTTCAAGCCTTGATTGCTGAAAACAATTGTGGGCCTTGTCAGACTGTTTGATTTCTTTCTTAGATAGGGGGTAGGATTCGGGTTCTTCTGCTACTGGTGATGAAATAGCATCTTGCTTTGAACTGGTAGATTTCATATGATTCAGAGAGATAAGCCGCCTCAAAAAATCCTAAAGGCACAAAAAAATTTGCAGTAGAAAGAAAGATTTCATCAGGGAGCTACACTTACTGTATACTTTCAAACAAAGTTACATTTACGCATATATTCAAGCATGCAGTGAGTAACAATTTCTCTGTTATTTATTAAAGATGTCAAAACAGATGACAGATAAACTGAGATTTATAATATGACAGTAAGCCAGTAACCTAATGGTTTATATTTTATAATACGCTGTTGCGCCATTAAATTCTCGAATACTCCATAGGTAGCTAGAAGGGGATTAGGAAAAGAAGATGGTATGTCTCACCTGCCGTGATTCCTCAGGTAATTGGGCCTTCTCAATCCATAAGATAGCATGATCAACATCATTTAGAACACCAGCGAGGAGTGTAAAGGCATAAAATTCAACGGCTTCAAGGTACTCAGCCACTTCCAAAGTAGATTCTTCAGCACATGCTGCCGCATCAGTTTTCTCTAAATTCAAACTTGTGAGTGCATAATATCTCTCATTTTCGAACTGCCACTTGGCAAGAAATTTTTCGAGAAATTTGCAAACTCCAGATGGATTCCCGCTTGAGACTTGGATACATGCACTGAGAAAACAAAATCAGAACATTAAGAACTATGGTCTATGCAAGTCTAACAAGATACGAAAGCCAAAAGCAGGCACAACACCTAACGACCATTTAATGATGTATGCAAGAAGAAAAAATTAATCGAGATCAAATGTAAGTGGTGCTTGAGCTCTATTAACAACTGCCCTTTTACTTATGCACTTCTGCTCCTTGATCCCCTCCCCTCCCCTCCCTATAGTTTCAATACTAATACTCTTTCATAAGTACCATACTCTCCACAACATTGCGAATTGTTGGCATTCCTTATCCAGCCCTCAAATACAGCAAACAAGGTAATAGAGAATACCTGTGCAGAACAACTTGAATAGGGATCTCAGTCACTGATCTAAAATAACACTCAAGTTCATTCATCAAATCGGACGTCCTGACATAAAAATTAAATTTCAATAAGATAATAAAATTTAAAAAATACCGAAAAGAGACAACTTTAAAAAGTACCGTTACTTCCATAATGTTTCTATGAGATGACAGCTACTAATAAGACAACCGAAGCAAGTCAGGACATACCTTCCAAATGCTCTCCATGCCTGGACTAGCACCATTGCCGTGGACTCTATCATGTCAACAATCTCAGTCGTGGTGTTTTCGTATACATTGTCATGTATACGAGTCAAAATTGAAGAGGCCAAATCTGCTGCGTCCTCAAACATTCCACAAACAAGGTACCTGCACAGTGCAACGAATTCGCATACACATTTGAATAAGGTTGATGCCTCCTTTATAGTCCCAATAGGTTGTTCGACCTCATTAACCGGAGAAGTGGTTATGTTAACAGCAAACTTGATGCAAATTACCAGATTCCCGAATTCATTAACAGACAGTTCCAGAGACTGTTACTTTCGATTAAAATCATACCAGAATCGTTATACAGACAGTTTAACCAACTGTTCGATCTGATTGTTTCCGCTGCAAACTCACGAGTTCTATTCTTTTTGAGTAGAATTCGTATCAAAACTTCCTTGAGAAAAAACCTTATGCAAGTAGTATCTACTCAGTACATAACCCTAGTGCCTCAAAGGCTCTCGCCTACGGTTGGCAAAGGAGATTGGATATTTGCACCTTTTCCTCTTTCACACTACCTTCATCACAATTATTTGGTTACCTTTGATTAAAATACCCCTCGCAGTGAATAAAAAAGGTAAACAAATGATTGGGACGGAGGGGAGTAGTTAATTTCCAAATTATCCAGTGATGAAAATTCTATTGAGAATAAAACTAATCCCAGTTCTTGGTTTCAACCCCACCCCAATTTGTGAATCAAACAAACCCTAATCCAATGGTTAAAGATAATTAATTGTGTTCCAAAGGGTAATCCCATCTCCCCTCTTTTACCTAAGGGTGTGTTTGGATAACAAAAGTGGAGGAAAAGGGAGGGGAGGGAGAAGGAGGGAAGAGAAAGGGATGGAAGGGAAGGGGAGGGAGAATGGAGGAGGTCATTTTCCCTCCAAATTTTGCCTTTGTTGAAGAGGAAATAATTTGGCTTGGAGGGGGGAAGTGGATGGATTCATTTTCCCTCCCCTCAAAATCCCTCCACCTCCATTTTGCTAACCAAACAAAGGATTTATCATCCCTTCCTTTCCCTCCCCTCTCTTTCCCTCCAAATCCTCCTATCCAAACAGACCCTAAGGGTATGTTTGGATTGAGAGATTTGGAGGGAAAAGAAAAGGAGGGAGAGTAGCAGATTCAAAATTCCTTGTTTGGATAGGAAATAAGGGTGGAGGGAAATGGAGGGGGAGGGAAATGGAGGGGGAGGGATTTGGAGGGATCCAATTTCCCTCCTCCAAGTCTAATCAAAATTTCTCCCCAATAGGCAAGATATGGAGGGAAATTGTATCCAAACAACCACACTCCATTCCCCCTCCCCTCCGCTTCTCTCCCTTTCCCTTCCCCCTCCCCTCCCTTTCCTTCCACTTTTGCTATCCAAACACACCCTTTAAGTCATTTACAAATCTTGTTCCTAATCAAAGTTGCAATCTTTAGTAATACACAAATCCTTTGGTAAGGCGGTCTTAAACAAGAATATAGTAAAAACGGAAACTTTTGATAACTACCTTTACACAATATTAGCGTAAAACCGTCTTACAAGAGACCCATTGACTAACATTTGAATCTACAATGAATACGCAATCATGATCATTTACTAAGAAGGAAAATTCAAAAGGGTAAAAATGAATTAATTAATGGGAAATTACCGTTCAGCAAGGTCAATATCATCCCAAGATAATGAATTTGATGGAGGAGAAGCTGTGATTTTGCTGGGTTCAACATCTTCCATACTCAATTCCTTCCAATTTCAATTTGGTAATTAAGGTATTCCCAGTTGAGGATTGTTCTATGACTGACGACTATGTTTGGAGTTTTGGAAGATCAAAGATACAATCTTTATTTTTTGTTGAGTGAAGAACAAACAAAATAATTTGGTGCTATCAATGGAAGTGTGACTGACGACGATGTTATTGTTGTGGCGTAGATGGGCTTCAAACCTTCGACATTTATCCCTCCCAACACAAGTAACACAACAAAAAAGCCTTCTTTTGTGGTAAAGTTAATCCAATTTTAATTCACAAATTCTCATTTTCACATTACATATTATCGCAGTGAATGATTTGAGTGAATATTACTTTCGTGTGGGGTAGATAAGACAAAAGCGAATACCAGGAGTAGCAATCTTTTTGTCTTATCTAAATACAATGGGTATTCTTGGTAAATCGCGATGCTCTCGCGACGGATATGTCCGTCACAAGAGAGACTTGATGATTTTAATTAGAGATCGAATAAGCTATATAACATGGATGCTTTTATCATTTAATGCGTTTTTTTTCCGATGTAAAGGGAGTTACAAGAGTAATTTTGATACTGGCGGGTTCGAACCCAGATTATGAATACCACATCTCCAAAATCTACCAACTAAACTAGTTAATATGTGCAAACCTAAATCCCCAAACTAACCCTAAATGACATGTATATGTTCACATCCAAAATTGGCCATGCCCTAAATCCCTAACTAACTTGTCCATAAAAGAATCATTATGACACGGTCTCAAATGATTCAAACTAACTAGGAAGTACTATCTAATCACAATATAAGAAATAACATAGCATGTAAAATGTGAACCTATGTTAAATTTATTGACCAATCCTTTCAACTAGTTTAGTTGGTAGATCTTGGAGATGTGATACTCATGACCTGGGTTTGAACCCTGTCAGCATCAAAATTGTCCTTGTAACTCCCTTTATATTGAGAAAAACGCATAAAGGATTAATTCAACCACTTTTATGATGAAGCCTTTTTTTTTAGCACTAATGATTCAATGAGACTTGAAATGATTCGATTAGTGCATTCAAACTAATCTAAAATTATGATACAAACACACACATGTTTTTTAAAACCCGTGCATAATTGCACGGGATCGAATTATCAACAATTTGACTAAATACAATTTGCCTAAATATATAATATAGTATGAATGATTGATTTACGTTATAAATAAAATTATCATCAATGTTTACGAAATTAGCAAGTATCCATGCTTTTGTTTTAAATTATATTTTTCACTAGGAAAATTAGAGTTAATAATTTGAAATTAACTTCAATTTTTATACAGGAAAAAAATCAAACTATATAAATATTTCTTACAAATACATAAATTTTATATTTATATTGTGAACATTATAAATTATAAAATATGATTAAAGATGAAGTTTTTTTTTTTTTTTTTTTTTTTTTTTTTTTTTTGGGGGAGATGAAGTTTGTTTAGTTTAATTTAATTAAACTCTAATTATGGAGTAACATTTATAGTTATATTTTTTCTTTCTCACTTGAAATCACAATAAAATTAAAGTTGGTGGGGTCACCTATCCCCTAAATCAAGCGGCCAATCATTTGCTTATAAAAAATCCAGCTTTTATATATAGGAGATTATTAATTTGGTATGAGACATTTCATATATATTTCCCTTTGAATCAATTTCAATTTTTTGAGTTACGAGTACATTTTTGTTTTATTCTTATAATGTTATTTAACAACAGTAGTCAGTTTCTTGCCAAACCAACTAAGGTAAAACAATGTTAATTTCTACTTTGTATCATATTTACACTCGTCTATTTAAATCTAAATTGAATCAAAATATAAAGTGGCCAACGAGAATACCATACTTCTCTAGTAGGAACAGGGGCGTCTTAAAGTAGATGGAGGCCCAGTGCACCACAAAAAAATGAGGCCCTAAATATAAATGTATAAGTGTACTATATGTGGAGGTTTGTATTGAATTTTATTAGTAAAACTTATAAATTCGGTGGCCAAAACTGGAGGCTCGGTTCCGCCGCCTGTGGTCGCCCGGGGTATTAGACGCCCCTGAGTAGGAATAGGAGTAGGAGATTGTTTACACAATTTGTACCTTCCTCAAGTATAAAAGACGAGTGTTATTTTACAAATTATAGAATAAAATCGTCAAACAATTATAAAACGATCTTAAACAATAATTAGTGACGAGTGTAGTATATATAAAGGCCCAAATAGCTTGAACAAAAAGAAATCTCCCCTTAAAAACAAGAGACACGAGAAGTACAGAACAAAGTTAACAGAAACTAGATCGCATAACTCAAAACCTTGAAGCTTTACTACAATGGAAGACACTAACTCCAAGAATTCCTTACTCGTAGACGACATTCAGCGTACTCAGTAATATCTTCTTCCATTATCCCTCTCTCTCTCTCTATTTAATCTCAATTTTTGAAATTTAGGGTTTAATTTCTTCAATCGGTTTCAATTAGGTTAAAAATTAAATTAATATTTGATTGATTTTCGTTCGGTGTTTTGTGTGATTAATTTGATTTGTTGTAATTGGTTGTATGAATGGAGTTGAATGCGTCGCAATTTTTGCTTCTTAGGGTTTATCTTCCAACAATCGGCTGCAATTAGATTAAAAAATAACCCTAAAGTTGATGTTCATTAGGTATATTGCTGCTGATTTAAGTGTTTTCAACTGAAAGTTCCCGTTTTTAAGTGTTTTGTGTGATTAGTTTGATTTGGAGCTAATTGCGGTAATTGTTGTATTAATGGAGTTGAATGTGTCACAATTTTCGCTTCTTAGGGTTTATCTTCTTCAATCTCTCGACTCTAATTAAATTAAAGAATAATCTAGGATTGAGTTTCGTTCGGTTTATTGCTGTTGATTTAAGTGTTTTCAACTGAAAGTTCTCGCTTTTTAGCGTGTTGTGTGATTAGTTGTTTGACTAGAGTTGTAATTTTTACTGTGTAGGTATCCGTATGTGACCGGAACTTCGATTATTGGCATCAAGTATAAGGATGGAATTCTCATTGCTGCTGATATGGGAGGTTAGATTTTATTTTTTATATGATCTTTCAATAAAAGTTGCTGTCTTTCTCTTTGTATCTGAATTTTCCGGAGTGATACAAGACCATCTCACTCACTGGCAGAGCTAGGATCTGAAGTTAGAAGATCTGAACATAGATTGAAAAATTTAAAGGAACTAGTAATGCAATATTATATGATGTTTAAAGGAACGAAAACTTTTAACTAAAAATTCATATTTTAATTGATCCTCTCTCTGCCACTGCCTCATTATTCATATAGCTAGTCGAGTAATGTCAAATGCCAATGATTGATTCGTGTTGTCTTCACTGTGAGACGGTCTTATTCAAGACTGACTTGTGTGTGGCGTATCAATCATCAAGTTTGAGATAATATATTGGTTTTACTAGGCTTATTCATTGACAACTGCAATAGGTTTTTACATGCTGTTGTGGAGGTAACAGCTTTATCAACGGCGTCTGTGAAGTGTGAACTATCTATTAACTCGTTGACATATAATATTGTAATTGTGAAAGTGTTAAAAGGAGATGTTGTGTGGTGTTGATCATGACCCACGTCTAACTGTCTAAGTTACTTCAAGTGCTGCCATTCTCTTCCATATGCTGCTTTAAGTGGAATTAGTTTTAGCTAGTCGTAATTTCATGCCACTTTAATGTCACATCAGACCCATTAACTGTAGTTGTCATGCCAATTTGCTGGTGTCCTTTTTGTAAATATTCACAATTCCATGCTCTGTTGTTTAACCACAAATTGTATGGGTTTATCTGATACGACACGTAATAATCTGCAAGTATTGCAAAGATTAGAAATCCTCTAACAAAAGCATTTGCTTACATGTCAGGTTCTTATGGTTCCACTCTGCGTTATAAGAGCGTGGAGAGATTGAAGGCTATTGGTAAACATTCACTCCTGGGTGCCAGTGGGGAAATAAGTGATTTTCAGGAGCTTCTGCGCTATTTGGATGACCTCACGTGAGTTTGTTTTACTTCACTGTCTTTAATAGTAAGTACATCTGACAGTTGCCGTTTATTTGGATGGGAGGATTAGGATGGAAAGGGACGGGACCAACTTCCTTTGTTGCTTTGGCAAAATTAAATTTGAGGGAAATGGCGTGGGTGGGGTGGGGGTGGGGGTGGGGAGTAGATCCTTCCATTTCCCCTACAAGGCACATTAAAATCTCTTTAACATAGGAATGATTTGGAGATGGCATTGGCTCACTTTCCCTCCACTCTTTTGTATTGAAAGTTTGAAACAAAGGTTTAGCTTTTGACATTTGAACTCAAAAGAGAAAATGGAAACAACGAGGGTCAGCATTTAGCTTGGCTCTCTCTGGATAATATATTTTTTCAGGGTTAGCATTTAGCTTGATTCCCTCCATAGTTAAAGTATATATGAGGATATGCTCACGCTTCTGTGTTGGTGATCACTTTTTACTTGTTTGATGCTTGCAGCCTTCAAGATAACATGTGGGATGATGGAAATTCCCTAGGGCCTAAGGAAATTCACAGCTACTTGACGCGTGTGATGTATAACCGACGTAACAAGTTCAACCCGTTGTGGAACTCTCTTGTTCTTGGAGGAGTGAAAAATGGAGAAAAATACCTTGGAACTGTGAGTCCTGCTGTCACTAGTCTCAATACAGTTAAAAGTTATTTTCTGATAATGAACTTGTTATGTAGAGAATTTTCTTTTTACCTTTTGAACGAGGGTTTTAATCCTCAGCGATGATATTATATTCAAATATGTTATTGACTGAAATGGTTGCTGTAGGTCAATATGATTGGTGTGCACTATCAAGACAATCATGTTGCAACTGGATTTGGCAATCACCTCGCAGTTCCAATTCTTCGAGATGAGTGGAAGGAAGACCTCAGTTTTGAAGATGGTGTTAGGTTGCTCGAAAAATGCATGCGCGTCCTTTTATATCGTGATCGATCAGCTGTTAACAAGCTCCAGGTTTTTTCTCTGTCCTTTCTCAACTTCAATTTTTTGTGACATCATTAGTACCTGAGATTGCTCTTCTGACAATCTAATGAAAGCATACTTGGTTGTTTACCAACCATGTGAATTGAGAAAATCTCGTAATGTTAGTTCCAAGTTATTATTTTGTGGAAAATTTAAGGAGTTAGCCGTCAAATAAATGATTTAAGCCCCCCAAAGCTTTTAGCTTATGTATTCATTATGCTCCAACGTCCAAATCGCTAGAGCCTGCATTGTTTGTGCGCTTTGTTACACTGTGCTACATAATCCTATAAATATTTCTCGTCATTCCATATTTACGGACAACATTAACGTTTTGGTTTGTCCCAAAAACTTGAACCTCTTATGTACGTCAGCTTTAATAGGTCTATTTTTTTTTCCCGAAATGTTGAATTGCTATGCATCTATTGTAAATGTGTACTTCAACGCCAAATAGTTTTTACGATTTTGCTAAGTCACATGCTCACAACATGCATATTGAGTGGGGTCAAATGGGAGGATAAAATTTCCATTTAGTGAAGAGGGAAATTTAGGATATGTTCCATTTTATCATTAAAATTAAGCACTAACTAAAAGTAATCAATCTTTTAGGGTAGTAGATTAGTAGGTTAAAACTTAAAACACAGATACTGGTATTTTCTTGATACCTGAATTCTACAAATATGTCTCCTGGTTGTGTATGTACAGATTATTTTGATTCCTGAATTTTAATGTGTAAGCTATTTGTATGATGCCGTTAAACAGAAAGGTATTGAGGTGGATATACTTCTTTTGTAATTTTTGGGAGAAAATGTGTCAGGTCTTCATAATATCAAAAATACGATTCAGTATTCTAGGCTATTTTGATATGTTTTGATCGAAAAGTTGCGTTCTTTTCCTCTAAATTACTTAGTTTTATATATATCTTACATTCATTAGTCATTAGTTCATTACTGTCATATTGTCACGGTCATTTCTGTTGAATACTTGAGTTGATTGTTTAATTTACTTGCAATTTTTTGCTTCTTTAAATCATTCAATTTGTTTCTTATTCTTTTATTTTAATTTTTCTTGTTTAGATTGCAAAAATCACCGAAGGCGATGTGTCCATATCTCCACCCTACTCATTGAAGACATATTGGGATTTTGCTGCATTCAAAAATCCCACTGCTAGTGCCGAGGGTTCATGGTAGATGTCCTGTCCTGTCTTGTAGGATTTCAAAGTTGAATGCACCGAATGCTTCAGTTGTATTCTCAATTTCTCTCTTGTAATTTCGATTGGGTTCTAGAATTTGCACTCGTCGTTACCCCTTGTTCAAACTTAAGTTAAATATTGTACTGCAGTAAGATTATGATTATCAACTCTGATTTTATTGGATTCTGTGATGAAATTTAGTCGCATTCAGTTAAGCAATTATTGGTTTGAACATCTCTTTCATAAACAGTATCAGTTATGCTGTCTCGTCTTCCGATAGTTTCCTGGTATTTCCGGCATGGAAATAGTCATCAAGCCGGCAATCGTCCAGTTGTACCTTAGAAATCAGAATTGACACTTCCTAACTTAGTGGCAAACCTTGACATTGCTAATAGTATGGAACTATTGAATGTTTTAAGACTTTGCCGTCTTATTTTCTTCCATTTAAACGTGCACCCAAGTCTTCTGTATTCATGCAACACTCCCACCACTATAGTTTCTTAGATCCCAATATAACACACCAAATTTATCGATACTTCAAAACAATCTAACACCGATATCATCTCTACTCTTTTCCAAAATGGAAACCACAACCACAACCACTGCCACCAACTCCAAAATACGTCGTCTCCAATCAGCCGGGATTCCACGCTCACCACGTCTCAGTCGGAGCAGCAATGGTAGGTCAAATCCTTCTCTAGCCGAAATCCAAGCCATTCGACCCAACTCTCCTCAACAGTCCTTAAACCGGTCCTCATCAGTCTCCCTTCCAGAAATTCAAGCTCTTGCCCTATCAAGGCCAGCTTCACCTCAGATACCCATCACACGAACTACAAGGTCCGCCACCACGTCTCCACGACCGTCTATCCATCGTTCAAGGTCCACGACCAAGTCTCGGGGCGCTACCCCTACCAGAAAGAAAGACGATGAACAAAACTACGTCACCATTCCTATATCAAAGACTCTCGAGAGTCCTCAAAGGAGACTAAGTTTCGAAAGCAGAGGTGATCAAAAGAGCAATTTTGTTCGTCAGACCAATTTGGCTAAGTTATTCAGGTCGTCTTCGTCTCAAAATGTGAATGCAAAAGGTGGAGAAAAAACATTGCCTGGCTCCCCATCATCGTGGGCCTTGTCGCCCAGCCGGTCATTTCCCGGTCCACCCATGACGCCACCAGACTCTCCGAAGGTGAAAGCTGTTAGTGGGGTCCTTAAGTTATTTAATAAGCAGAAAAAGGTAACTTCAGCTCAAGAAGAAGAATATCATCAGTACAAAATTATGTGTAGTACACTGGTTCAATGGAGGTTTGTCAATGCAAAAGCCGAAGCTGCAGCTGCTAAGGTTAAGAAAAAAGCTGAGGTAATTTCTTTCACTTTTTTTTTACTGTTATGATCGATATCTACGTAGTATAAAAGCTAAGTTTTTTTCAAGGTTTTCTGTTGGCTGATGAATTTTATAAATTTGGCTGCATATGGGTCCCCCACATTCTATAGAATTTATTGGTTTATTAGCGTTATTAAGCAAACTAATTAGATAATTAGCGTTGAGTTGAAATTATTTACGTTTCTAGTGTCCACGTCATCACTTTATTTTTTTTCGCAGATTTTCAAAAAAGCCGCTAATGTTCTTAGCGGCTTTGTCAACTTTTAAAAAAAAAAAGCAAACACCATAAGACGCTGAGGTTCTTAGCGGCTTTACATGAGGAAATTGGAAAAAAAAATGTCAAGCAATCCAAAGAGCTCTGGACTCGTAAATGCGAAAAAAACAGACAAAGCCGCTGAGGTTCTTAGCGGCTTTGTGTAATTTTCACAAAAAAAAAAAAAACCCCTAAGCCGCCGAGAGGACCTTAGCGGCTTTCCTAAGTTTTTGAAAAAAAAAAAAGTCAGAATTACAAACACTACCTCCCACCCACGATTTGGGACCAAATACAATAAACCTGCAAATAAAGCTCCAAACTCAGCATGAACAATCACACACACACATGATTGAATTTCCGAAAACATGTTTCATTTGATTGAAAACGTAAAATAAAAGATAGTGCATACAAAGTACTTATAAGGTACCAAATCTAAAGTTCAAACAAAGTAGCTAAAAGTGTTTTACATTGTTAACAATTCCAACTAATTTTACTTTGAAATCAAACTAATCTTAGGCCAATCTCGAGCGTGGCCTCTTTCCTTTTTGTCTTGAAGTTGAACCGCTCGGTGTCGCCTCCTCTTGGATAGGGGTAAGTTGAACCGCTCGGTGTCGTAAGTCATATCTTCGAGGTTCATTGTGTGGAGGGCTTGGATGATCGGCCTCGGTAGGTAGGATTAGATGCCCGTGTCCCGTCCGTTGCAAGCACTCGAGTGACATTGACTGCATTTCTTTCACCATGTTTACATGTGATAGTGGCACACCATCCGGCATCTCACCAAGCATAGTTGTGGCACGTTCATAGTTGTATACATGACCTTGACTCTACAAAATTGAACAAATAACAAATTATACAAAGGTTGTTAAAAATAATTAAATAGCAAACATGTAAAGGTTGGTAAAAATAATTAAATAGCAAACAAAAAAAATTATAGAAAGAATTACTTACAAGTAACATATTGTCCGCCGCATTTGGATAGAAATTGTGTCTCTTCTCATATAAATCCTTGTTTTGTGTCTCGGCACTAAGCGGGCTAATGACTAGACGAGTGATTTTACGATACCATTCTAGGTATGGATCATTGTAGTCAAGATAACCCTTGTAGGGAAGACCGCGAGGAGTCAATCTTGATTTGCGGTTGTTCCACTTGTCAATGCTCAATCTATGCAATTCCTCATAATTAGTCGCATTTCCCCGTCGATCTATCTTGTGCAACTTCTTAGAAGTCTTGCACGAATTGGGTAGCGTTGGATGCCAACCAAATTGCCTAACAACCCTCTCCGCATAATGCCACTCAACCGCCTCAAAGCAAATGAGTGGTGCATTTACAATCCACTCATAAGGGTCTTCGGTACAAATGTCGGGGAGAAGGGCAAGGACTTCCCTAGAGTATGGTTCCCAAGTAAACATGGAGTCGGTCATAGTATCAAGAGCATGCCTAAATGTGACTAATCCAAGCAAGTGATCCGTATAAGAACGGTCTACTCTTAGCCACCTACAACCTAGAGGGTCAACACCCGGGACTACTTGTGAACCAATAGGGTTCTCTTCCCCCTCTATTTGAGGTAACATAATGGTTGGACGACCAATAGATATATGCTCCCAAGACCAAAGTTGCATTAGGAGAAGACAACCACCTATCTCAATGCTTCCTCTCCTAGAAGCCGTACACAAATGTCTATACAAGTAAGCAAGTGTCGCACCCCCCAACTATATTCATTCAATCTATCCAAATTGATCAAAAGGGGGAAGTATAACAATTGTACTCTATTCCCACTTTTATCCGGAAAGAGCACCGTACCAATCAAGTATAACAAATAAGCCCTCACAAATCTATGTACTCGCACCTCACTAGCATCTTCGGGTAGGTCTTGGTAATGGGTTCTTAACCAAGATAACTTCAATGTGTTACCCTTTAATGCCTCGGGAGGTGGCCGCCTACCTAGGTGCTCATTCAATAACTCGGACCAAATATAATCACTTTTGCCCGTGATAGGCAACCCACCCACTTTTAGACCCAACAAAACACCGACATCTTGCAAAGTGATGGTGGCTTCTCCAACCGGTAAATGGAAAGTGTGGGTTTCTTGTCTCCAACGCTCAACTAATGCAGTTATCATATCGGGACGGGCGACAACATAAACTAACCTATGAATACCATGAAATTGTGTTCCACTAATAAAATTCTCGACGGCCGGGGCAACGGTGAATTTATTTTTGGAAAATAAATGATTTCTACATTTGAGTGTGCCGACATCCTTCAAAATAAATAAAAAGAAGTATAAAAACCCATTTGACCTTAACAAATCATTTAAAAAAAATAAATATAACATAGTGAATAAAATGACGACATATTACCTCTCCCTCCCAAATGTTCGTGCTTCTATGGTCCGACTGCAAGGTGAGAACGCTAGGATCCACTGGGCCCGGCTCCATTTGACCTTCACAAATCATTAATAAAATTACATCAAACTACAAAATAAAAATAACATGGTTTATAAAAAAAATAATGACAAAATATTAATAACATGGTTTATAAAAAGAATAATTACCTCCTTGTTGGACATGACCGCTTGTTATGACCCTCTACATTGCATAAACTACAACTATAAGAGGACTTGGAATCCTCATCCATTTCATTACGAATTCTTTTTGATATTGGTCTTCCCTTTCCTCTCACCTTAGCATAATTTGGAATCAATGTTTTATCCGTCCATGGTCTCCAATAACCCTCATCCGGAATTGGTTGAAAGATTGTGCGATAACTACCATGGTATTCCCCGGAAGAGTACAAAGGGTCAACAAATTGATCCACGTCGATCGAAAAAGCACGACATACCGCCATTACATGTGAACAAGGATAATGAAAGTTTTGCCACTTATTACAAGTACAAGTCCCTTCATTCAATCGCACCGTGTGGCTTCTCCCGGCACGATTTCCACTCCTACGACCTTGACATGTAGACACTTGATAAAGGCCCGTCTCCAAATCATGTTCATTAACTTCATGGTGGGCGGCTATTTCTTCAATTTCATCTAGTGTCTTAGTAACTTTGTCCGACCATTTCAACCCACCTAACAACCTATCCCTTGTCAATTTTCTTCTCTCAACAAAATACTTGTTAACTCGGGTAAAAGTGGCTTTTACAAGGGCTTGAATTGGGAGAAATCTTACCCCCTTCAAAACACCATTGAAACATTCACTCATATTTGTTGTTTTCAAACCATATCTCTTCCCACCATCGTGAGCAAGAGACCACTTGCTTGGAGGGATGCTATCTAACAACGCTCTAGCATTCGCATTGATCAAACCTATTTTCTCCATACCTAAGTCAAATTTTCTAATTTGATGTTGCATTGCGGTCTCCGAGAAAGTTGATTTTAAATCGGAATCTTTGAACATCTTGTTGATATTTGATGCATGATGTCTAATACAATACCTATGAAAAGCGTATGGCTCTTCCCAACCACTTCCCGGTTGACTCATTGACTTCAAAATACCCCCCTGGCGATCGGACAAGACACAAAGACCTCTACGATTTGTCACATAATGTCTTATGCAAGCCAAAAACCAACTCCAATTCTCATAGTTCTCCTTCTCAACAATGGCAAACGCTAACGGAAAGAGTTGTTCATTTGCATCAACTCCCATTGCAATCAACATAGTCCCACTATATTTACCATAAAGACCATAAAGATGAGTGCCATCTATGGTAATTATTGGCCTACAATGTGGGAAGCCTTTGATCGAGGGACCAAATGACCAAAAAACTTTATCAAATCGTTGGACATTGGGATCATTAGTGGGCTTATTGACAAAATGGACGGCGGTTCCCGGATTAACCTCTTTTAAAGCATCTAAGTAACGGGGAAGATAAGCATAAGACTCCTCCCAATCTCCATAAAGATCCGCCAAAGCTCTTTGTTTTGCCATCCAAGTCTTCCAATAAGAGATCTTGAAGTTGAACTCCTTTGTTATGGATGCCCTTAACAAACTCACCTTAGCCCCCCAATCTTCTTTCACAAGATGCTTAATAGCATTGCTAATAAACTCACCCCTTAAATTTGGATGATCAAGAGATGGTTTCCGAACCACACAAGAAGCTTCATGTGGCCCTTCGTATGACACAATTGTGAAAACATCCATATGGATGTTTTTTTTAGTGGCTCTCAAATACCAACTACAAGGTGACGGTTGTCTATTACATTTATAAGTCACGGTGTGAGGTCTTGATTCGGCAATTTTATAAACTTGGTTTCTAGCCACGTTGTAGGTTGTCACAACTTGTCGCAAAAGCTCCTTGCTTGCAAAATCTTGCCCCTTACTAAATTCCTCACCACTCTTAAATGGAGCCACACATGACTTATACCAACTATTTTCATGCCCAACATCTAAAACTCCAAGTTCGATAAATTGGGTGTTAGTACATGGTTGAGAAACAAGGTCTACCATATCATCCTCACTCAACAAAAGCAATGCATCCTCCTCTTCAATCCCATTTTCAATCTCATCTCCAAAAATATTACCATCTATGGCCACTTCGTCAACATGATTACTTGACAAAGACACATGCCAATTAGGATCCTCAACTTGACTAAGCATATTTGTGAATGACAAATTATGATCTTCTTCAATAGGCTTTAACTCGATAAACAAATCCATGGAACCGGCTTTTGATTGACACACAATTGCCCACAAATCTTTCAAACTACGATCATTATTCAAGGATACTACTTTGTAACCTCTTACACTTGGAAATTTCATTTTGATATTTAGCTCAAATTTTGATCTATCAACCTCTAAAGACTCATAAATTTCATTCTTGAGCTCATTAAAACTAATATTACTACTAACAAGAACAAAGGTTTCACAACCACCCTTATAGCTAATATCTTCACCATTTACCACAACTTCACCATTCCACCAACAAGTCAAAGGGTAATTATTCACCTCCATTGTAAATAATCAAACTAAATACTAAGCACAACAATCAATCTACTAATTTCAACAATTACAAACTAAATAAAACGAAATTACTAATTAAAAACTAGATAAAACGAAATTACTAATCAAAATAAATCGAAATTTGTAAACAAAAGTTGGGGATTAATTGCTACTCTATGCACGAAACTAGTACATTAGGGATGAATTAATACCTTTAGATGAATATAGGATGAACTAGGTTGATGGATAGCAAATGATTAAAAGAAATTAGGACGAATTTGGATGACAATTTGGGGTTTTCGCAACTTAGGGTTTCGAAAATAAAATTGGGGATTTTCTGGGTTTGTGTAAATAAGAGAGTGATTGTGTTTACTCGGGTTTTTTTTTTTTATATAAGAGGGAAAGACGCCATCTTTCTCAGCGGCTTTGCCCGATTTCAGTTTTTTTTTTTACGCACTTTGCTAAGCCGCCCAGGTTCTTAGCGGCTTCTCTTGTTTTTTGTGTGCCTCACAACTCCAGTATCTACCTCATATTTAGGTATGGCTTGCAATTTTTTTTTTAATGAATCCTTGCAAAGCCGCTAAGAACCTCAGCGGCTTTGCTATTTGTACCCATTTTTTTGCACTCCAGTAGCTAATGTAACTTGAGGACGAAATTTTTCAGTAACAAAGAGGCAAGCCGCTAAGAAGTATAGCGGCTTTGCCAAAAAACTGGAAAAAAAAAAATCAGCGATGACGTGGACACTAGTAACCAAATTATGTTAAATTAAACGCTAATTGTCAAATTAAGTGGATAATTAACACTAATTACCCAAAAAGTTCCATTCTATATACCATTTAATTATCACCTCTTGTCTCCTCCCCTCTATTCAATTCTTACTCTGATTAATCTTATTCAGATGTCGATTTTTAATTACTTCAATTTTAATTCTTAATTCTTAAATTCAGTAATTAGTGATTATATTAGAGACTTTATTCACTGATTAATGATTAATATCGACCCATGCATTTTTTCACGGGTTTAACACTAGTTCTTGATAAAACAGATTAAAAAACAGCACCATTGTACTTAAAAGTTAAAACCGCGTCATAAAAATTACCTGTATATCAGTATATGTAATCGGGTCTGTGACCGTGATTGATATTGCAATTTGACAGCATTAACTTTTGGGCTTTAACCATTTAATTTTGCAGGGGAAATTGTTTGGTCTATGGCTGAAACTCTACAAAATGAGATATGCAATCGCGGAGAAGAGAATGAAAGTCGAAAGATTACAGCAAAAAGTGAGGTTACTAGAAATCGTAAGCCCTCAAATTGAACTTCTAAATGAATGGGAGAAGTTGGAGAAAAAGAATGTTGAAGCAATTGGTAGAGTTACAAGGAAGCTCTCAGCTTATTCTACTAAACTTCCTTTAGTTAATGGTGCTATGGTAAGTAAATTACAAATTATCTGCGTTATACTTCGCAATTTGCGGGGGCCATTGAGACACTGGGATAATGTTGTTACTAATATGCGATTAATTGCCTTAGGGTGTTGAATGCATTTCACTATAATGACCTATACAACCAACCTAAATGAGGATTTGTACATTTTATTCTTATGTAAAACCGTCTTACAGAATCTTGTGTAAAACGGATTCAGTAATACAAATATCATGACCCATTCAAAAGAAAGTTATATATAAATCCGTTTTACAAACTTCTCGTGTAAGGTTGTCTTAAAGAAAAATATGTATTGTACATTAGATTTTAGTGAAATTGCATGTTTATTTATTTTCAGGCAGAATTAGTATCTTTATTTGATGCCATGAAATTAGCTTTGGAAGTCATGGATAACATTGAGGACACGATCATCAAATTCCATTTTGAGGTTCGATTCGATCGCCCTTAATGGCCTTAATTATTTGTCCTTGATTAAGTTTTCGAAAAGTAATAAATTTAATTAATTGCAGGCGGAAAAATTGAGTAAAATGTTAAGGGAGCTCATAGCTATGGTTGAAATAAACATGGAATGCTTCAATATATTGGAAAAGGAAATTGCGTCTATGATGTCTTTAGAGGTATGTACGTAACTTTATCCTTTGTTCACTAGATAAATACATTGTCTTTGGATTACTGACGGGATTTGAACCTACGTTATGACTTATGAGTACCACCTCACACGACTTTTCCAGGTGATTGAGTTAGCTGACATCTGCTAGCTCTTATTTTTCGTGAATTAGTAGTAATTGTGATATGTATTTATGATTTATGAGATTTTTCATTTAAATTTTAATTTTATAGGCTCATGAGAAAAGCTTGGTAGTACATCTCATACAAGCACATACAAAGGCAGAAGAAGCTCAAAGAAATTGCAAACTTCACCTCATGAGATCCTTTAAAAACAAGGAGACTAGCTCAATTTTCTCCATGTTGAATGTCTCTTAATTGAGTTGTTGCATGCTATATAAATTGGTTCCCGATTCCTGAATAACCCGCAATTTTGTATAAGACTGTTATTGCGAGACTATCAACATCTGATATTTTTCACTTGATAGTTGACCTTAAGATAAGACGGTCTCATATAAGAATCTGTCACAAACGGAGCAACAAAAGTTTTGTAGCTAGTGTCGAATTAGCATGTGAAAAAGCTCAGCATCAGAAGACTTGAACCATCAAGATCAAGATTAGAGAAGATAAAGCATGAGAAAGATGGTGAAAATTAAATGTCATTTGATTGATCCATGCATAATAATTCTCTTTGATTTGTTTGTAATTATACTTATTTGTTTAGTTTATGTATAAAATTTTTGGTTGATAACATGTAAAAACACAAAATAAAAATAAAAATGTGGAATTGCAACTTCTTAACCATTAAATTGTTTGCAACTTTCTTGATACCAAATGCCCCAAAAGTGGTATTATCAATCGAACATTGAAGTATCATTACCTCGTTTTGACACAAAGATTAAGGAAACGAAAGTGACCATTTCCTTTGTATTTTGTGCGCGGTTTTCTTTAGGAAACTTTGTATTATCTTCTTATTTCCTAATTAGTCTAGATCTCTTAGGGTAGAATAAACTATTTTAAACCCATATATATTCTTAGCCAGATTAATTAAGAGAGAGAATTTGGAAGCACTATATAAAACCCATACATATTCTTAGCTACATTACTCGAGGTATCTTGGGCTCTTATTGTTGGGCGTCCTACTCTTTGAAGATAAAAGGAATTTGTTGGCCTTAAGAACGTCTGTCTTACATTTTATTGGTGAGTTCTTTACAAGTGCAATTTAAGATAATCTCTTTTGCTCCTTGGGAATAGTATACTGCTTGTATTTTTAACTCTAGCGGTTAGCTGAGCGTGTGTATGCTAATCTCCCGTGAACGTAGCCAAGAATTTTGCGGTTTTAATTACGTAAATCTTTGTATTAACTTTATTTATCTTTTGCTATTATGTGTTCTTATCACTTTAAACAGTTACCATAGAGAACGAAGCCCTCCGCTACAACACGTCAATCCAATCCTCACTTTAACACTAGCTTGACCATTTGACCAAGTTTATTTTGAAGTTTGACCAAATCAATTTTAAATACTACTCCGTTCTAGGGCACAGTCCTGTTCAAAATCGGACCGGACCGATAGAGCCGGAATTATTTTTATACACCCAATTTTTTAAATTTTGGTCCAAAAAGCTGGACCGAACCGAAGCGATTGGATCGAATTAAGTAGGCATACAATGTTGTTTTAAATAAAATTTTTAGGAAAAAAAATCAAATAACAATAATTCCGGTCAGATCGTAAACCGGAATCTTAAAAATTGTTGGACAGGGGATCGTACAAGAATTTTTAATTCCGATTTCGGTCTGATAGATTCCGGTCCGGACCAGTCCATTTTTACTTTTCGGATCGGATTTCGCACACCCCTACTCTATACTGCATAATCATTAATAAACGGAGTTACATTAGAATATTAGTTTAGATCAGGTCGGATTAAATCCGATCGGATCGGTCACACACACATGTTCAAATAAATGCATACACATGAAACAAAGCCCGTATTTCAAAGTTGTACTACTAATGTACAGTTGTACACACAATCAACTGAAGCAACTGAGAGACAAGTTACACTCGTACAACAACCATTTTCAGCGATTCTCGATTTCTCCCTCCTCCTCCTGCAATTGATTTTAATGTAATTTTCTTGCAATTCATTTCAATTCAATTTTCCGTTATACTGTCAATTAGGGTTTGTTATTTTTGTATTTTGCCCAATCTGTCCGCCCTGTAATCTGATATACTCATGTGCGAACGAATTTGATTTTGCTCGCAGTAGAAATGGAGTGAAAATTTCACAATTTCTTCAAATTTTGGAAAATTTTATTGATTAGTTAGTATAATCTTAGATTATGCCTTTTGTTATTGTTGTTGATGTTGAAAATTGAGTTTAAATCTTGTTTTTAGGTGATATTTTACCTAAATTATTATATGAGAAGTTGATTGGCTAATTAAATGAAATTATTTTGTAATAATTAGGTATGATATATATATATGTGAATATGTGATTTTGTAGGGATGGAGTTGAAATAGTTAGATGGCGATTGCGAGTTTAATGTATTTTGCGATATTGAAGATGTTTTAGCCTAGTGTTTAAGACGGAGGTACTGTGGATATAGTAGGTCCTGGGTTTTGAATCCCTCTTCCCGATATTGTACTATCCTTGTGGCTCATTTGACGTTATATGAAATGTATTTTGGGATAGGTTGTTTGGTGATTAGTTGATTTGTAATTTGTTAGGAACATAAGGAAATTTACACCTTATACTCAAAATTTGAAACTTTCGACCATTGCATATTTCTATGGAATAAAACCCTCTGCTTTCCCTCTGCCATTCATGAGCGATTTAATTGAAGAGAAAGATGAATAATACGAGGGAAAAAGCTGTTTAATTGACTTTTACCTTTGTTGAATTTGAAGGTTACTATGATGTATGAACTGTGTTGTGATGGTATTTTCTTTAGCTGAAATGAAAGTTGGAAGTTGATAGTTGAAATTGATCTCGATCATATGGCACGTATTTTTTGTACTTTTGAAGTGTTGGTAAAATATAATTGAATCCCTTAATATGGACCGTGTTTTGATGGTATTTAGACATTTAGGGGGCGTTTGGTTCGTCAAAGGGTAAGGGAAAGGGATTAGGAAAGGGAACAGAAAGGAAATGAAAGGGATTACCCCTATTTGCTATGGAGTACTTTCTCTAGTGTTTTGAAATGAATGATGAAAGTTTTAGTGTTTAAATCATTGGACAGTTGAGTAAGATTCAAGAATGGAAAATATGGAGCAATGGAATGCCGAAATTCAAAAGGGGCTTGAGGTGGCCAAGATTAAAACGCTTGAGGGGTTTGAGATGGCGAAGATAAAAGCGCTGGAAGTATCAGTTCAAGCACAACAACTTATTAAAGAGACGCCAGATGCTCAATTGTATGCTGCTGCTGCAGTTCTGGTTCTAACAATACTGATTTCATTGATTAGTAAGCTCTTTTTATTGTTGTTTTGTCACTGTGTATATACTCAATATTTATGTATTCTGTATATGTTCCGCACCTGTGTTACAACTTGCAAACATCTAAAAAAGCCGTGACCTTAGGAAACTAGGATGAAAATAAAAGCAGGCGAATTTTACATGAAACAACAAAAAGTTACATGGCATGGTAACTGGTAAGGGTGTCTAATATATGCAACCTTAGAAAACATGCTCACATTTTTTTCCGAATGACCTTAGTTAGAATTGCGTCGAAAATTGGATTGATCGGTTTGTTCTTTACTATATATGAAATGCTGAGACATTTTGGTAAGATACACGGAGTATTGCTTTATCCCATTATGTTTCAAAGTCAAAGATTAGTGATTTGTTGGCTTCATTGTAAATAGAATAAGAGATTAGTACATACATTTATTAATTTCTTTCTTATCATTGTACAATTTGCACTTGCAATTGCTTTTGCAAAAGAGTAATACAAGTCTGATCCTTTCAGAAAAAAACCTTCAGCATAACTCTTATGATCTGGTGTAATCGTACTTTGGCACCTTCTATGTTGTTATCATGTCTATCTAACAGTGTTAACTATAAAAATATGAAGGTTATGAGCCCTTGAGATGAGTTTAAAGGTAATTTCTGCAGGAGGTTTGAATAGGTTCAAGTTCTAGTTTAAGAAGAGCAGGGGAATGAGAATAGGCAATAACAGAGGAAGGAAACAAAACCTTTGGTTGGGGGGGTCCCGAGAAAGCTATGTAAAAACTACTAAAAATACAGAATGGAATCTGTCTGAAGACAAACACATTAACATGATGATTGAAACCGAAAGGAGTTAAAACTGTTTCGAAAATGTCTACGAGCTTGTCGAATATGTACTCACATCTTATGCCTTTTGTGTGCATGTAATACCTTTAGACGAGGAATGGAGTGTTTAAAGTTACTTGTCTGACTTCATTTTCACTGCATTTTGATATCGTTGTGTGCTAGTAGTCAGAAAAGTAAACCAATTAGTTTTTATCTTTACTTGTGGCAGTTCGTTTATTCAAGCGTAAGAAATCGAACACAATTGTGCTTGCTGGACTGACTGGAAGCGGAAAGACTGTTCTTTTTTATCAGGTAAGGTAATCCTTCTCTTTTCTTATACTGTAATACCATCACTGTTCACATTACAGCATTTGTAGTTTGCCTTGCTGGTTACTGTGAAGATTTTGCTGATTGGCAACTTTGCTTTCTCTTGTTTGTCAGCTTCGTGATGGTTCCACACATCAAGGAACTGTGACATCAATGGATCCAAATGAAGGTACCTTTGTGCTGAATTCTGAGACTGGGAAGGTACTACTTTGAAACGCAGCTTATTCTTGAGATGATCATTCATTTACAGACACATTCCTGTTTTAAAGACATTTTTATAATTCAGAAGTTGCTGCTGGACTTCACATCAGAAGTTCTAGAGACTTGATCTCATCAAAAGTTTCATTCAATATTACTAGATAAATACTCTCAACCGACAACCGTAGTAAACCGATACTAAATTATAATTTGTGCAATGAAGATGTGACTGTATTATGCTTTGTTATCTGGCAGAAGGTCAAACCTGTCCACTTGGTGGATGTTCCTGGTCACGCACGCCTGCGACCCAAGCTAGATGAGTATTTGACTCAAGCTGCAGGCCTTGTTTTCGTAGTTGACGCGTTGGAATTCTTGCCCAATTGTCGTGCAGCTGCTGAGTAATTTCTAATCCCTCCTGTTTTTGTACGGAGTAATTGTTACTGTGACAATTCACTGCTGACTTTTTTCATTTTGTTATGAAAGGTACTTGTATGATATTCTGACTAAAGCAAGCACTGTAAAGAGGAAAATTCCTGTACAGATAGTCTGCAACAAAACTGAAAAAGTGACTGCACATTCATCGGAGTTCATCCGTAAGCAACTGGAGAAAGAAATGTGAGTCTTTTGTTAATGTGTTTAACTTTTTTTTTTCTTCACTTGCTATAGAAAGGGCAAGTAAAAACTTGCTTACTTGTTACGTGCTAGTCTGTTTATCTTAAAAATTAAAAGATCAGCCAAACAACAACATAATTCCAATGCCGTTTGGTATGGCAAGGGAGTCGGATATACATGATTTTTCCCATGTTTTGAAAACGCTGAAATACTGTTGTAATATGATTCGTACTGAAAATTGTGTCAAGCGGCTGTTACTCCACAATATAGAAAAAACACAGTTTGGGAGTCATTTTGCTACATTTTATCATATACTTCCTCTGTTTTTTTAATCCTCCCATTTCCTTTCTTCCATTTTTCAAGAAAAGCAGTAAGATTACTTCAGTAACCCTCACTCACAATACACCCATTCCATATATCAACCCAACTCAGATTCTAAGCCCAGAAAAACACCTGAATTCTTCGGCTCAAGTGAAAATGGCAAATTCATATAGATTCAAATTGCATTAGAATTTTAGAAACCTTTTACTAGTACATATCAATATATCATATAATTTGATCCAGTTCACCCTTCTTTTGTTGGAGGTGAAAATTCTTTCGCATTGTCGTTCTTATTTTGATCTCTTACTATTTTAAACAGTATATATGTAGTATTTTTCTGTAGATTTCAAGTAATTTCCTATGATTGAGGTTTATAACACTGTGTGTGAACACAGTGACAAGTTGCGGGCATCGAGGACAGGAGTATCAGATGCTGATATAACAAGTGAATACACAATTGGTGTTACTGGAAAGCCATTTACATTCACACAGTGCCACAACAAAGTAACCCTTGCTGAAGCCTCTGCCCTAACTGGTGATGTCTCTCAAGTTGAAGTGTTTATCAGAGATAATGTTAAGCCTTAATTCATGTTACTGTCGATTGTCGCTTTTACAACTGTTGATGGGAATTTATGTAATTCATCCAAGGAAAATCCTGTACTATTATATCACATCTTTTAAACTCTTCTGATGAGATAATACGACAAGTCGACAACATTACCTCATTGCCTATAGGCTCTTTGTAAGGAGACTGTCTCCAGATAACTCAGACTTTAAGTTGCATTTAGAATGTCATTGATCGACATCTTTACCGTGCCATTTTTACAATTTCACCTAGCTAATAATCACTATGAAGTGCTACTAGTTTGTAAATTATTAACTCGCGAGTTTATACCAAAACAGAAACTGCATGAAGGTAAATAATAAGGAAAAAAGTGCAAAATATGAAGCAATTCGCAAAAATAAGGAGATAATGAGTAAAATTTTGCATTAATTACTTGGGAACAATTAATCTCAATTAATAATAGAAACTGTATAACATTAATCCATGTTTTCTACACTTTCAGCTTCTTTCTAGCAAGACATAGTGTGACTAATTTTGTATTTAATTAGTTTGGAACCGTTTTGGCTCCCAAAATCTCGGAGACGGCTTACATTACATATATCTCAATTAATAACAGAAACTGTATAACATTAAACCTGTAAACCCTGAGCAGACGAACTGCTAAGACGAGGACAAACTACTGCTACCATTACCATCACCGCTACTACCACTAGTATCGCTCTCCCTTGGGGCAGTAAATATGCGAACAATAGCAATTCCGAGTTGATTACGCACTTTATCATCATCAAACCGAAAACTCCAAACTTGAACCACATCATTCTCACCAAAGCCATTACTAGCAGCCAATTCCTTCCATGGCTTCAACAAGGTATTGTAAGAATTATGATTCATATGCCACTTGTTCACTTTGATTTCCTGATAACAACCCGTCGGCTCGATCAGCTTTGCATTTATATATTCATCCTTCATCGCTATTTTCTTTTCTTCGTCATCTGTCAAGAATTTAGGCTTAACAACCAGATTCTTTTGATTTAGTAGTAATCTGCACAAATTCGGTCTAACATCTGAAGCCGTCAATGGTTTCTCCTCAATCCGCTGAATATTCCTACCATTCAACTTCTTTATTTTCTCAAGGTACTCCGGTGGCAGTTCCGTAACTACCGGCACATCAAAGTTTCTGTTATCATCACTACCTTTCTTCGTCTTCCCAGCGTTGCCAGTCTTCTTGACTTTTACGGTTTTTCTTGATGTTACTTTCGCAATTTCAGCAGCAGAAATCGCCTTCAGTCTTTCAACTGGTTTAACAGCAGGCGGAATTATCTTCAGTCTTATAATAACTGGTTTAACAGCAGCAACAGAACAGCAAGCATCCGCAAGTATATTCAAATTACCCCAATCTTCAACCACAGTCTCTTTTCTCGAACACTGTCGAACATCCTCATCATTACCAAGTCCAGGAAACCCGATTTTTCTTTTTAAACAACGAGGATCCCCATCATTATTAGCAGGTCCAGCAAACCCGAGTTTTCTTTTCAAGCCACGACGATCATAATACTCATCAATAGCATGTAACGCTGAAAGCTGCTTCTTTTTACAAAGATCAGGACTTTCTTCGCAGGCTGAACTCGAACACGACGTACCATCAAAAACCCTTCTCTTAATTGTGACAAATTCAGTGGGTTTTGCAACGGTAATATATTTGGGTTTGTGATCTTCAAAATTCAGCATCGTATCTTCGAATTCATCCTTGCTTAAATAATACTTCCATGTATCAATTTCCTGCAACATATAATCTTCTACAACTATCTCTTCACCCATATTTATAATTTCGATTCGATTCGGAATAATGTATGCACTCCGTAACTAATTATATCAATAATATGTGAAAATTGTGAAGGAACTCAAGAGAATTGTATTAAACTAATGCAAGAGAATTATAAACAATGAATTAACAATGTTGGTATCAGATTATATATACTTATATAAGACAGACAGAAAGTGAAACTACTAAGTTGATTAGGAAACAACTGTCTTCAACGGTTAATTAGCTTGACTCTCAAGTACTCAAATTTGTATTTTGGTAATTTTTCTGTTGTTTTAATTAATTAATTAATTTTGAGTTTAGTTTATAGATTTTCTCGAGATTTTGTTTCCTAATTTGGTTAATGGTGTTATTAGACTTTCCTAATTCTATACAATGTTCTTATACTTATACCGACATTCACTATGGTAGTATAAATTATTATACTTGAATTAATTTTGGTTGTTTTGTTTTGTTGTAATTGAAAATTTAAAATAAAAGAAATTGTGAAATTACTTTTTCTTACAATTGTATATAAATGTCTAAATAATACTCCCTCCTATCCACTCTTTTGTTCCTCTTTGAAGTGGGCACGGAGATTAAGGGTGGAGAGTATAATATTGATAAAAATATGAGTGGGATTTGGTAATTGGAGAGAGGTATGAATAATTAGGATTAAATATTAATAAAGGAGATGAGTGAGGTTTGGTTATTGGAGAGAGGTAGGAATAATTAGAATTAAATATTAGTAAAGGACAGGGTGAGGTTTGATGAGTGGAGAGAGGTAAGAGTATAATATTAATAAAAACTTTCTCAAAAAGGAAAGGGGAAGAAAACCTGAATAATCCGTTTTAGGAAATAGGGAAGAAAAGAGTGGATAGGAGGGAGTATTAAACTTCAATATGCAAAAAGATCATTCTGTAGGAAAGAAATTTAGTATGTCGAAATTAACCTGGGATAACCATGGACAAGATATGAATGGGTTGAATCTATCCATATCTATTTAACAAGTTTTCATCCATTCACATACTTATTTATTTAATTTAACTAGTTTTATGTCCGTGCAAAAAATGCACGGTTTTAAGATTATAATATACGAAATATGTTATATTAATTAATACAAATATAATTAAACGTAATACAGTTAATACACATACATGTTCCATATTAGATAATTTCAAATTTCAATAGTTAGGTGAAAGCGTATCGGATAATAATGTTAGTGACATAAGATAATAATAATAATAATTTCTTTTCAGTAGTTACTAGTTGGAAAGTTCGTGCGATGCACGAGGCTCCTATTAGGATTAGCTGTAAAAATATATTCTTAAGTTAACAAAAAAGTTTAACTATGTTGAATCATTAATGAAAAAAATTCATAGTTGGTATAGTTGATTGATGAATTATTAGTGCTTTTACCGTAAAATTTTTGCATTCAATAGTACTTATAACATCAAGTGATTTAGTTATAATATGTACTTTGCTTTTTCATTGTCGCAAGCACAACTGGTTTTTAATTTAATAAAAAAATCTCTTTATGTCAACATGGCGGAGTTCACCAAAATGAATCCTTAATAACGGAGACTAAAAGATAATGAATTTTGCTCCAAAGTTTAACGGGACTAAAATACTCTACCAAGTCTCGAATAATAGGAAAAAAAACGACTCTTAAAAGCAAGGATGTTATACGGGCGAAGGGTCAGGACGAATGTAGGCTTTCTCATACCAATATTAATTAGAAAAATTACATGCCCTTAGTTGTTACAAGTAAACATTTTCAAAACCATAGATCAACTTTTGTAGATCTTAAAATAGTTCATTCTATATATAAATGTTATATTCTCGCTTATTTTACAGTTTTCAAATATTTCTGATATTTTATTTACCCATGTCTAGCTAACACCCATGGTTGACATGATTTAAAATTCAGTTTGAGTCTGAAACTTTATTTATATTCGCTGCATCTAAGACAAAAGAGATATAATTGGACAAGTGTGATAGATTTTCCTTTTGATCAAAGTTGTTTTTTTTTTTCTTATTGTAGAGTTAACAATTTTCTTATATGGAACGCTATTTATTTTGAACCGATTGCTTATTTATTCTATTTCTCATGATTATGATATATACGTACTTTGTGGTACAATGTCTCATTGCTAATATTTATTCTGAACCAATAGCTATTTATTTTATTAATCAAGTTTATAAAATTAAAAATGGAACATGAGATTAACTCCTAACAATAGGTTCAAAAGTAAGTAAACAAGGGCAAAAAAAATATCAAAAAGAAATTAATTTGGTATTATTAAGGTCAAGAGATCATGAAATTAAAAATATCATATTTAGGCCCTGTTTCGAAAAAAATAAGTTTAAATTTATCTGAACAAAATTTCATTTTTTTTCTTGTTGTAAGTATTTTGTGGATAAATTATTTACCATAATAAGCGAAGATGTGAGAAATAAGCTACCTATTTTTTTAATACTTCAATTTATAATATTAAATATGGAGTACTTACTATGTCCTTTTATGTCATATTATCAAAAAAAGCTATCTTTCGGTTAGTTTAAAAAGGAGTTTTTATTTAATCGGTTAACTGATCGATTCCGAATTTTCAGTTATCTTTTAAGCTCGTTTTTTAGGTTTCAGTTAATTTTTATAATGAAATCTGAGATATAGTATATGAATAAGGTGTATTGACATTAATATACCATATAATTAGTTACATAGTGTATTTTGAGTATGTAGTACCTACTATTTCTTAATAGTTAGATTACTTGGATATATGCTGGTGGTATATATGAAATTTTGTAGTAGATGAAATTAAGTAATACTACTAATGCGTGAGTCTAGAACCGACCATCAATTCATCATATGAATAACACTTGAGTTGTTTCATTGTTACACAAAAGCTTTGAGTTGTTTAAACCCCCAAATTCTACTTCAGTTTTTCTCGGTTTCATTCCTCCATCTAATGATCTCCACATTCTTATAGAAAGTAAATTAGTTAAACAAAAATGGTAACATATATACATTAGTGAAATGTTTTATGTATTGATAACTTGAATGTATATGAAGGCATTTATGTTTATGATTTCTATACACACTTCAATGATTATTTAGTGATTACATTTTGATGAAATCGTAATTTATACTTCATGTAATTACATAAAATTACACTACATCATCTTAGCATAACACTTTAATAAATAATTTCATCTTTTATTCGCCAACTTCTTGAATTTTAATGCGAGAATACAAACTAAAAATGTATGAGACCATAAGTGGGGAAAGTAAATGTGAGAACTTGAACTATTATGAATTTCTATTATCTATTTGATAATTTTAATCTACTTATATTAGGATAATTTTATCAAAATATATTTGATCTACTTATATTAGGATAATTTATTAAAATTTGTTTTAAATACTAAGAAATCTACTTTTATTAAGATAATTTTATTTATTTAGCTTTTTTCGAAATTTACTCTTGTTAGGATTTTTAAAAAAGTTGGACTCTCTAATATCGCTCGAAAAGTTTATGAAATGTTTTATGTATTGATAACTTGAATGTATATGAAGGCATTTATGTTTATGATTTATATACACACACTTCAATGATTATTTAATGATTACATTTTGATGAAATCGTATTTTATACTTCATGTAATTACATAAGATTACACTACATCATCTTAGCATAACACTTTAATAAATAAATTCATCTTTTATTCGCCAACTTCTTGAATTTTAATGCGAGAATACAAACTAAAAATATATGAGACCATAAGTGGGGAAAGTAAATGTGAGAACTTGAACTATTATGAATTTCTATTATCTATTTGATAATTTTAATCTACTTATATTAGGATAATCTTATCAAAATATATTTGATCTACTTATATTAGGATAATTTATTAAAATTTGTTTTAAATACTAAGAAATCTACTTTTATTAGGATAATTTTATTTATTTAGCTTTTTTCGAAATTTACTCTTGTTAGGATTTCTAAAAAAGTTGGACTCTCTAATATCGCTCGAAAAGTTCCTGCTTTATATATATGTATTGATTGATTGCATGAGACGGTCGCACACCGTAAGACAGTCCCATTGATAATTTGTGTTATCTAATATGTGTTTTGATAAACCCGTCTTACTACCCCTTGTTATTCTATAATTTGTGTTTTGATAAACCCGTCTTAATCTTAATATCCAATAACAAAATATGAGCCCAAATCTAAACAAAATTGGATGAGCCAAAAACAACTCATCAAACTAACCCATTATTCCATTAAAACTCCAATATGACTCCAAGTCCCCAACCTCTTCTATTCTCCTAATACTAACTAACCCTAAACTTTCGCCTCCTACACTAACATAACCCCTCTCTCTCCCAAACAATAATACCTCATCTAGTCATCTCCCTCATATCACTCCCTCCTGGTATTTTTGTATAAAAATTAAAAGCCACCACCATTGATAAGTGATAACGCGGTACATTAATTTCATGCCTTTCGATCATTAGCCATTTTATAACGGTTAATTTTCATTTACATCTTTCAATTTAATATAAAGTTTTGCATACCTTTTTTTAGAATATACCCTTCTTATTTTTCTTCTCGATTATTTTTAGTTATTTTATTATATATCCATCTCCTTATTTGCTCACAAAATTATTTTTGTCTTTCTCCTCTTTAATTTTGTAGGTCATTTTCTTTTATTAGCATTCAAGGCATCCTTAATTTTTTTTCCTCAAATATTCTTGTAAATCGTAGTGAGTTTGTTTAAACGACTTTTCATTCTTTTTTAATTATTATTTTTTTTTAAAATGTTTTAAACTAAGTATTATTTTAGTTATTTGTCAGAATTAATTTCCAAAAAATTTACTCATTTATAATTATTTTGGGTTTTATTATTTGATGTCGTCTTCTATTTTTTTTAGAATATATCTGTTGCGATTTTTACGTAGCTACAATTTTCCCATTTTTTTCCCAATAGTTTCAATATTTGTAGTATTTTTCTTATTTTTTGTAATTTATTATTTTTTAATATTTTGAATTATTTTGTATTGTATTGATTACTGTAAGTTTTCATAGTTGATGAGACCCTAAATTGTGGAGAGAGAGTAATTAATTCCCCAAAAATTCGTAGGCCCCACCACTACTAAATATAAGGAACCAATAGGAATCAAAAGAAAAACCTAACTTTTATACTAGGTAGATTTTTTTCTTCAACCATATCCATCCGATGAAATAAGCAAAATGGATATCCGTTGGTTATATTTTCATTCATGGAAAACATGAATTTAAATATAAATCAAAGGATTTATAAAACCAATAACATAACAAATTAAAATATACTTTATTGGACATAACAACAACAACAACAACAATACTCAATAATAATACTCAATATACTCTCTATAATCCACAAGTAAGAAACTCGTAGGCAAATGAGCAACAAATTTTAAATAAATATTGTGAATAAAAACCACAAATACTACTATACAACCAGTTGTATAATAAGCATTGTACAACCCTATACATTAATCCGAGTTTATGTGCAATTTTTTTGAGTTTTGTAAGAGTTTATTTTTTTTTATGTTTAAGTGTGTGAGTTCAAAAACTTTAAAGCATAGCTCGGATTCTTTTTAACAAAACTCGAAAATTTTAGTACACACCTCGGATTCTACACCATACAACTGTATACAACTGGTTGTATAATATACTAATTGAATAAAAACTATCATAAGTATTATAGGTTTTATAGGAGAAAAAGGAACATACATCGGATGTACTACCTCCAACTTTTTTGTTTTTTTGAGCATATATATATTTTTTTGAGCTTATTACCTCAAACTTTATTTGTTTTTGAGTATATGTGTATTTTTTTGAGCATAATAAAGTTTATAAGTTAAATTTTAATATTTTTTCTATCAAAACTCAAATTTAACTAAACTTATATGTAATGTTTTTGAGTTTTATTATAATTTTTTAGAGCTTAATGTTTAATTGAATAAACTCAGAAACTTCATATATAGTGAAACTCAAAAACTTTAAAACAAAACTCAAAAACTTTATTATGATGCTCAGAAACTATAGAATTGGAGGTAGTACATCAGATGTATAATCCTCATACTGGTTTTATAGCCATCACACAACCATAGACTCCCATATTTTAATTTTATTTTTAATTTATTTTGTGGGATTATTAAATTAGATAATTGATTGCTGAGCAACTCAAGAGGTGGATTAAATAAGGGAAAATGTTAATGAAAATTATGGGTGTTAAGTAGTATAAAGAAATCTAATCAATTTATTAACATATTATATGACAAAAATTAATTAGATAGGAAGAAATTTTAATTAATTTGGTAGGTGTTAAGTATTGTGAAGAGTTTTAATCAATTTATTATAATGTTTAATTAAAAAAATGAATTAAATAGGAAAAAGTGTTAATAAAAATGGTGGGTGTATATTAAGTAATATGAAAAGTTTTATTTATTAACATGTTTTATTACCAAATTTCAATTAATATGTCAATTTTAATTATAAATTATGACATTTGTTAACATGTTTTTATTACAAAAGTTCAATTAAAATGTCAATATTGATTATAAATTATAAAATTTTGATGTAAATTTGTAAGGGTTACATAAATTAAATTAATTTATAGAAAAATGAATTAAATCTATAAAATAAGACAATTACGTGGCAATGAGTTTTGATGCTCACATTTACGTGGCATTTTTGGATCCTACGTGGCTTTGTCTACGTGGCGTTTATTAGTCATTTTAGGGTAGCCTTTTAATTATATTTTATAAATTTACGTGGCATTTTGGATCCTACGTGACTTTGTCTATGTGGCGTTTATTAGTCATTTTAGGGTAGCCTTTTAATTATATTTTATAGATTTACGTGGCTTTTTTGGATCCTACGTGGCTTTGTCTACGTGGCGTTTATTAGTCATTTTAGGGTAGCCTTTTAATTATATTTTATAGATTTACGTGGCATTTTGGATCCTACGTGACTTTGTCTACGTGGCGTTTATTAGTCATTTTAGGGTAACCTTTTAATTATATTTTATAGATTTACATTAATCATCGTAATTCAACTAATTCAATGTGATTATTATCAATTACTAAGTATTAGAACATGCGATTACCTTTAACCTCATTCGGACCAATCTCGCCGATTGTCGTCGTAAAAGTTACGAAAGGAAGAACATTATCGGGAAATGATCGTTTACACTCCACGTATGCTACCATCTCCCTGTCGCTAGGAGCGAATCGAACTCCCCTGTAGAAAACTGCTTTATCGTCGTCGGTAAAATTTCGCCTGCCTCCTAGAAAACTAAGTGCAGACATTTTTTTTCGAACACTCTCACCAAAAAAAATCGCGCCTTATTTTCTTGATAAAGGGGATTCTTGATTTTTTGAAAAGGAAATGTTTTAGGAAAGACATTCGGGTTTATTAATCGGGTTTACAAAGACGGCTCTTTTCAAGTATATGATTGAACTAGTTAAGACAAGAATATCTTCTTGGAATGGGCTTTGGCTTTCCCCAGCGAGACTCACCCTGATTTCGTCGATTCTAGCTTCACTTGCCATTTACTCTCAATTAATATTTAAGATACCGATAAGTGTGTAACAAAATCAACTCGTTTTTAGTACATTTTTTGTGGGCTAGATCTATGAAATCACGAACCACCCACTACTGTGGAAAAGATTTTATTGGGCTTATGAAGCATAAATAATAGCTAGCCGTTAGCCTCCACAAGCCAAAAAGAGCCGTTGGCTCTATATTTCTCATAAGGCAATGTATAATTGTCTTCCCTGTTTTCCTCTTAGAATATTTTGTTTTCGTAAATATCGTATCTCATTCTTTGTATAAATAGCTTACTATAACTTTGTATATACACAACTGATTATTCGATATATAGCCTCAGCATTATAAGCATACATCGATTCTAATATGGTATCATTTGCTAGGTCAATATAATTCTCAATCAAACGCTTCTCTGCCTCCTTTCTTCTTCTTCTTCTCTGTTTCTTTCGAAAATCGATCCTTTCAATGACGAACAATACTGATAATCAACTCATCGATCCAACCAAATCACAATCTTATTCTCTTCTTCATGTCGAAAATCCGAAAGCGAACATTACACAAGTTTCGTTTAACGGAAACTACTACGATGAATGGTCTCGTGCTTTCACTTTTGGTCTTCTTGCGAAAGACAAACTTGGATACATAGATGGAACCATTAACAAACCCGCCAATCCCGCAGCCACCTATAAATCCTGGAGGTCTACTAATGCGTTAGTCACCGCATGGATATTCAATTCCATCGCCCCTGAATACGCAAATCAATTTCGCTCTGTCCCGAGGCAAAACAGGTATGGGTAGATATTCAAAATCGTTTATGTCAAAGTAATGATGCGCGTATTTATCGTCTACAAACGGAATTAATGGCATGTCGACAAGTCCCTACTGAGTCGTTGATGTCCTACTATTAATATGGTCGTCTTACAAGCCTGTGGGACGAGCTACTCGACTTTGATCCTCTTCCCTCTTGCTCGTGCAATCTAAGTGCTTGCGATTGAGCATCTATCATTGATGCTCGCCGTGAAAAGAAACGAATACGTGACTTTCTAATGGGTAGGTCTAGACGAGCGCTTTGATAATACTCGATCACAAATTATTGGTACTACCCCTCTTCCCAATACAAATTATTGGTATTACCACATCGAAAGAGTTGAACATGAATGTCCAATAGAAGCCATAAAGTCAGCAACTTTGTTGGCTTCACGAAAGTAATGTTTAATTATCACTTTATCGAAAATTGAAGGTCTAATTTCACATCCTTGATAATAACACATAAATTATCGCCTTCTACAATTAACTTTGAAATTACCAAGTATTTAGGTGCTAAAATGTCTTCTTTTAAAGCGAGAGCTTCCGGAACAAGAATACTATTAGATCTACACATTTTTGCTCCCAACAAAATAACTTTACCATTATGATTTCTTATAGAGTATCCTAAAACAACTTTATTGTCATATATTTTCAATCTGTCTACTAATTCGTTCCATTGACACTAAGATTATGAATTTGAAGGATTATCCAATGGTTTAATCACATTATATATGGGGCAATTTGCTGTCAATATATATATATATATATATATATATATATATATATATATGGGGCAATTGGACATTGAAATGAGAGTCATAATTCGTTGCTTAATTTCATCTCAAACGAGTTCAATTTAGCTCAAGTAAGCTCCGTTTAATTTAGTTCAACTCTATTCAATTAAGTTCATACCTCATATACTACCTTAATTCATATGGAAATTCATTAGTATCGCACTATTTATTTGTATGGGATGCAAAATAACTAAGAATGTCATTCTAATTACGGACTACTATGTTATCCATGTTTTGAATGACGCAAAAACAAAACACCAAAGATTAGTGAGAGTATAATTGATCAGTTTATCAAACTCGAATGTAAAAACGACTGATATAGTGCTGACAAATACACCCAATTCAAATGAGCTATCCTATCAAAATGTAAGCAACTAATGATTTAGGACATTTCCTTTGTACAGCAAATCCATGTTTTCTACACTTTCAGATTCTTTCTAGACAGAGCATACTAGTGTGAGTAAAATTTTGCAGTAATTACTTAAGAAATTCGTTAGAAAAAGTAGATAATCTGACTAAAATTTTGTATTTAATTAATTTGGAACTCTTGTGGCTCCCAAAATCTTGGAGACGACTTACATTACATATATCTCAATTAATAACAGAAACTGTATAACATTAAACCAGTAAACCCTGAGCAGACGAACTGCTAAGACGAGCACAAACTACTGCTACCATTACCATCACTGCTACTACCACTAGTACTACTCTCCCTTGGGGCAATAAATATGCGAACAATAGCAATTCCGAGTTGATCAGGCACTTTATCATCATCAAACCGAAAACTCCAAACTTGAACCACATCATTCACACCAAAGCCATTACAAGCAGCCAATTCCTTCCATGGCTTCAACAAGGTATTGTAAGAATTATGATTCATATGCCACTTGTTCACTTTGATTTCCTGATAACAACCCATCGGCTCGATCAGCTTTGCATTTATATATTCATCCTTCATCGCTATTTTCTTTTCTTCGTCATCTGTCAAGAATTTAGGCTTAACAACCAAATTCTTTTGATTTAGTAGTAATCTGCACAAATTCGGTCTAACATCTGAAGCCGTCAATGGTTTCTCCTCAATCCGCTGAATATTCCTACCATTCAACTTCTTTATTTTCTCAAGGTACTCCGGTGGCAGTTCCGTAACTACCGGCACATCAAAGTTTCTGTTATCATCACTGCCTTTCTTCGTCTTGCCAGCGTTGCCAGTCTTCTTGACTTTTACGGTTTTTCTTGATGATACTTTCGCAATTTCAGAGCGAATTTCAGCATAAGCAGGGGAAATCGCCTTCAGTCTTTCAACCGGTTTAACAGCAGCAGGCGGAATTATCTTCAGTTTTATAATAAATGGTTTAACAGCAGCAACAGAACAGCAAGCTTCCGCAAGTATATTCAAATTACCCCAATCTTCAATCACTGCTGTCTCTTTTCTCGAACACTGTCTACGATCCTCATTATTAGCAAGTCCAGCAAACCCGAGTTTTCTTTTCAAACCACGACGATCATAATACTCATCAATAGCATGTAACGCTGAAATCTGCTTCTTTTTACAAAGATCAGGACTTTCTTCGCAGACTGAACTCGAACACGACGTACCATCCAAAACCCTTCTCTTAATTGTGACAAATTCAGTGGGTTTTGCAACGGTAATATATTTGGGTTTGTGATCTTCAAAATTCAGCATCGTATCTTCGAATTCATCCTTGCTTAAATAATACTTCCATGTATCAATTTCCTGCAACATATAATCTTCTACAACTATCTCTTCACCCATATTTTTAATCTCGATTCGATTCCAAATAATGTACTCCGTAACTTAGATCAATATGTGAAAATGAAAATTTGTGAAGGAACTCAACAGAATTGTATTAAACTAATGCAAGAGAATTGTAATAACAATGATGATTTAACAGAAGTTTTTGCTTAAATGGGGTTAAAACCCAAACTATTTAACAAAATGGGGCGGATTTCAAACTATTTACGAAAAATGGGTCCAAGTCATCATTTCTTAATTTTAATTTTTTTTCTTCTGAAAATTAGAACTAGTCGCTGTCCAGAACAGCGACATGTTGCTCTAATATTCGGGTTCTTGACAAGCTACCTTCGTCGTGTCCGTTCTCCTTACTCCAACTACCAAATGATGAAATACGACTATCATTCTCTTCTTCGTACTTCCCTTATTGTATTCACATCGTTTCTTGAGTTATTAGCTCCATGGTTTGCGCAAAAAACGACCCGCAATATCGCCGTTCACTAACAAATTCGCTGCGAAACCATGTATACGTATTAAATTAATAACTCGTGTAAAAGGATAGCTGCGAAACCAAAACCAAAATGGCTGAATGTTTTATGCTCACTATTGATTTACCTTATAATGAATAAAATCAATCTAGATATTTTGAGCAATGACATTGATGGGTGCTGATTAGTTTGGTGAGCAGTTTTCCAGCAATGACATTTGTATGCTTTGGCTGAACTGAAGTTACCACCACCATGACAAGTCAATGATTCAAGGTTTTCTCCATTATCATGTCAGTTAGAGTTTGTGGCTCAATGGAGAATGAATTTGCGGGTAACAATGTGTTTCGAACGTCTCCATTGGTAGGAGTAGTACCATCAATGTCTATGATGCGGGATTGATGAGAGGGATTCATTTCTTCGGAAACTTTCGTCGAAAGTTGAGCAATGAAGTAAATGATACAAGCAATACTTCGATAATTTAGCTGAAATGATCTGTGGTTGAACATTTTCTATATGAGGCCAATTTTCTGTATAGTTCTCATATTTGCGGATTGTTGCGAAAAAGCAAAATTGTTAGTGAACGGCGATATTGCGGGTCGTTTTTAGCGCAAAACATGGAGCTAATAACTCAAATCAACAATGTGAATACAATAAGGGAAGTGAGAAGAAGATAATGGTAATCGTATCTCAACATTTGGTGGTCGGAGTAAGGAGAACGGAGACGACGAAGGAAGCTTGACAAGAACCTGAATATGAGAGCAACATGTCGCTGTCCGGGACAGCGACTAGTTCTAATTTTCAGAAGAAAAAAAAAAGAAAAATTAAGAAATGATGACGTGGACCCATTTTTCGTAAATAGTTTGAAACCCGCCCTAGTTTGTTAAATAGTTTGAGTTCCAACCCTATTTAAGCAAAAACTTCGATTTAACAATGTTGGTATGAGATTATATACTTATATAAGACAGACAGAAAGTGAAACTAGTAAGTTGATTAGGAAACAACTGTCTTAAACGGTTAGTTAATTAGCTTGACTGTCAAGTACTCAAATTTTAGTTTTGGTAATTTTTCTGTTGTTTTAATTTATTTTCGAATTAGTTTATAGATTTTCATTGGATTTGTTTCCAAATTTGGTTAGAAAAGGAGCGTCTTTAATAATAACGTTATTATATTTTCCTAATTCTATACAAAGTTCTAAGACAACTGGACATTCATCATGGTAATAAAACACTTGAACTAATTTTGGTTGTTATTTTTTTTGTTATGTTTGTATAGAAAATTTAAAATAGAAAAAATTTAGAATTTGGGTTTTGATGATTTTTTTTTTCTCTTATAGTTGTATAGATAGATGTTTAAGTAATATAAACTTCAATATGCAAAGAGATTGATTCACGGCAAAGACCATTTAGAATATCGAAATTGAATAGGGTTGACAATGAGCGGGATATGAATGAGATAAACAGCCTGAACCTATACATATATATATTTAACAAAGGGAAAGTTAAATTTTCATTCATTCATATGGCTATTGATTTTCTTCAATGTATATCGGTATTTATATCCATATCCACTGGATGAAGTAAGGAAAATGGATATCCATTGGTTATTTTCATTCTCAATTACATCAACTATTTTTTTTACGGGAAAAAGTTTTAGATTTGAATGAAGTTAAAATTCTCTATTTACTAAATGAATAGGTGAAACTCCTATTTTTTCCGCCTAAAAAATATTTCCTAAATTGGGCTAAGTATTTGTACTTTTGTAGCATATAGTATAGGTATAATGAGTTATAAATGGGCATAATTTTTAGGGTTTTTTTTTGTCAAAAACTACCTTACATTTAGGGGTCTTTGTAAAATAACTACCTTACTTTATTTTTTTTTTGTCAATTGCTACCTTTTGTATTTTTGATTTGTATTTTTAGTACCTATTCTGACTTTCCGGCCAAAAAAAGTCAATACTCAGGCATTGACTTAAGTTCACACATGATAGCTTATATGTTTATGTTCTTGTTTTCTTTATATACCTCCTTCGTGTGCTTTTCTACCTCCTATTTCTCCTCTTTTTTACTTTTCTTTTTCTCCCTCCTATTTCATTTTCCCTTCTTCTCTTCAAGATTGAAAAGCTTTCGAGGAGAAATTGTGAAGACTTGAATTCAAGTACAATGCCACTTATAAAGACTTGGAGATATTGAAAAAGGAGATGAAGAAGCACAAATTACTTACTGTTAAAAGTAGGGTTTTTCTTAAAAATTAATACATGTCAGATGTTAGAAGTAAACTCGAGTAGCTAAGAACATGGATGATGATGATGATCAAGACAAATGCAAGGAGTTGATGAATGATTAACAAAGGTTTATACTTGAAAGATAGAGGAGGCAGTGAAAGGGTGGAAGAGAAAGGGGTTGATTAGGGTTAAAAGGTGAAAATATAAAATAAACACATAAGCTCTCACGTGTGGACTAAGTCAATGCCTGAGATTTGACTTTTTTGGCCGGAAAGTTAGAATAGGTACTAAAAATACAAATCAAAAATATAAAAAGTACTAGCATTTGACAAAAAAATAAAGTAAGGTAGTTATTTTACAAAGACCCCTAAATGTAAGGTAGTTTTTGACAAAAAAACCCTTACATGTAAATATTTACAAGATTCAATATATTACTTTCCCTACAAAATTACAATATAGTAGACTATATAACCAGTTGTATTGGTTGTATAGAAAAAAAATCTGAGTTTTATAATGAATTATTCGAGCTTTATTTGAAAGAATTTGAGCTTCTTTACAAAAATACTGGTCTTACAAAATTATAATGAAATTCATGAATAGTATATATAAATTCAATTAGATTTTAATTTTGACATCGAAAAATTTAAATATAAATCGAAAATTATAAAAGCTCGAAAAAAAATAACATAAGCTTGGTTAGATTTGTTATGGTTGTACAATGCTCATGTATAACAGGTTGTATAGTAGTACTTGTGTTTAGGGATGCCAATGGATCGGGTTGGATCGGGTTTTGCGAGATCCACACCCGATCCACTTACTTAATGGATCACCGATTCATACCCAAACCCGATCCATATTCAAAATTTTGAAGTCCATATCCAATATCCTGCCGGCTAAAAGTCGTCGACAATTTACTAATTATCGTCGACAATTTTAATGAACTTCCGAAACTACCCCTCCCTCACACTCCCCCTTATATTTTTTCCGTCTTGTTTTGTTTTCGTAAAAAAATAATTAATAATTACTAATAAACCCCGTTCGGGGATAGTTCATTTTATTTTAATTTTTTAATTTATTGAAACTTATTTTAATTAGCGATTATCGATCCACGCACCCAAAACTAATTTAAGAGCGAAATTAATAATTTTTTTAAAAAAAAAAATTGTTGAAAAAGGGCCTGGATGAAGAAATTTTTCGTCCAGACAAAAATATTTTTCGTCCAGACCCAGGTCCAGACGAAAAATATTTACGTCCGGAAAAAAAAAAATTTTTTTTTTTTAAATTTTTTTTTTTTTAAAAAAAAAAAAAAAAAAATTCCGGACGAAAATATTTTTCGTCTGGACTGGTCCGACGAAAATATTTTCCGTCTGGACTGGTCCGACGAAAAATATTTTTGTCGGACCATGGTCCGGACGAAAATTTTCTTTGTCCGGACCTTGGTCTGGACGAAAATGTTTTTCGTCCGGAAATTTTTTTTTTTTTTTTTATTTGAAAAAAAAAATCATTTTCTGACTTAGATTAATTTTTGGTGGGGTAATCGATAATCGCTAAGTTCTCGTTCATAATTACAAATCCCGCTTTTTTTTTTTTTTGAAAAACCGTCTTTTTTTTTGTTTGAAAGACGTTAGTGAGACGGAAATGGAGTTATGTTATGGAGGGCAAACTTGGAAATTTACATTAATTGTCGACGATAATTAGTAAATTGTCGACGACGTATAGCATGACCCATAACCTTTTTCAAATCCATATCTGCTCCAAATCCATACCCGATCCACCATATAATCCAAAACCCGATCCAAAACTTCCTTTAGCCATATAAAAAATTCGTTTAATATAACAAATTTGAAATTTCAAGCGTAATAAACCCAAAATTTTCAAAAATATTTGAATGGATCAGGTTCGGGTATGAATGGATCGGGTTTGGATTTGGTTATGGGTTTTCAAAAGGTGGATTTGGATCGAACTTTTTCCTTCGGTTCGGTTCGGATTGAGCCACTATTGCCATCCCTACTTGTGTTTGTGTAACTTGTGATATTTTCACAACACAAATTCCTTTTAGAGTAAATTAATAATTACTCCCTTTTATAAACCTCTTTTCTAAAATAACTCCCTTATGAAAACTTTTTAATAATTTACTCCCATAAAATGTACTCAGGTCAAAAATTGCACCCCATTTGAAAATTCCGGTGAAAATCATCTTTTGTGACCGTTTTGCCTGTAACACCCCCTCATACCAAGGTACCTTGCCAAGGACTACCCTAGCATGAAAGGCTGTTACCATCTCGGTTTCCCGAGGTTAGTATATCAAAGTTACAAATTCCAAACAACATTTATTAAAGTATAAAAGTTAAAGATTACATTATCTCAGACCAACTCAAAATAAACGTACAATGTCTCAATACAAATGAAATCCAAGACATCTAAACTCATAACAACGGAAGCTAGACTTGACGTGATGACTCCCCATGACTGTCCCATAGCTAAACATCTCGTTATTACTCACAATCTGCTCACCATCCCCGAATGGATCACCGCAGGTTTTACAAAACAACAACACGGGGTCAGTTCTACTCAATCAATATAAGACAACAACAAGACAACCAGCTGACCATCGATCTCACACAGTAACCGACTACACACCGAAGTGTGTAGCCCCGCCATTACCCATCGCAACAGTAATCCTCGCCGCCGATGGGTGACCGCAGCCCATCCCCACCTAGTCCAGGCTCATCAACGAGCGACTAACAATCCCCTCCCCTTAATGTGCACATCCCCTCCCGTGGCGGGTTCCACGGAGGGCGAACTAGGGTGTGAAGCCACTCCCGCAAGTGACTCCACCACAATCACAATCACATGACATCACAGCCATCTCCATCCCCTCACACCAACATCGTCACAACAATCTCCATACTCCGATGATCAACAGATAACAATAATCACAACAAACATGTCTTACAAAGAACGAAGAAACCGAGTAGGAAACCCTACCTTTTCGCAATCCGCTTACGCTGCAATCAACCATACAAATGCATAACAAATACCACATCGTCACCTACAACAACAATCACATAGTTCCAATCACTAATCGCAAAACCCCATTTCCCCCAACTCATGATTAAAGGCAAACCCTAGAATTAAACACCAACAATCATGGGAATAAAGACTTACCAACGAAAGGATGAATGATTGAATGCAATTGCTAAGATTGTCCATACATACACAAAGGAGAGATTGGGAGTGATTAGAGCGTCGTACGTTTGATTAGATTTTGTAAAATGATGTTTTAGAAATCATTTATCGAATAAATAACCCCTAACTACTCCCGCATCAAACCGCTGAAATAACACTCGACGGACCGGATACTCGGTCGAGTATAGAGCATACTCGGCCGAGTATCCTCTACTCGGTCGAGTATTCATCATACTCGGCCGAGTATTCCTCGGCAGAAGCCAAACATAACATGCACTTAGCACTACTCGGCCGAGTAGGCTCTACTCGGTCGAGTACTTAACTTAATAAAATCCGTAGTATTACAATCTTCCCCCCTTAAAAGAACTTCGTCCCCGAAGTTCCAACCCAACCTATAAAACGTGGACATTTAACACTAACTCCACAAACCACTCTTCCTTCCACAACATGGCTCAGGATATCGTCTCAATTATAGCATAGGCTCCCAATACTGACTCCATAACATTACCAAATAACCACAATATAATGTTGCCAACCTTGTCTCACTTCCATAACACTCAATAGCACTCAATCCACAAAAGAAGATCAACCGTCAAAACGGAATGTTACATTCTACCATCCTTAAAACGAACTTCGTCCTCGAAGTTTACTCAAACCCATAAACATCATCTTCCAATCAAAACTATCGGACTCATAATCATCATCATTCAATCACAACACTATTGAAATATTCTCTCATTCCTAAACATCGAACTACTACAAGCACGGTCATGACCTTTAATAAAATCAAAACAAATATCCGTCTTTTATGCTACACCAACACTCTACTTCCAATTATACTACCATATGCACAACCATCAAAATCTCTTTTATCGCATCCTACTCCTCTTAAGATAAATGTTACGTCCTCGTAACTCATTAATACTAAATCCTAGCTATATTTTCTCATTATCCCCATCACCACCGCATGTCAAAGATAACCACTTATAATCTGAATAGTCGCCATGCATATATCTTAGGCTCTCTTACTTAAACAACTCTCATCCTTCAATTCACTCGTCACACTCCCTAACCTATACCTCAAAATCTTTAATTTAACCCAAAACTTCAAATCTTCCACATTACCGCAACATGACACACCTCTCTATATAAACTATATAAAACTCATACCACCAAAAGCATAACTCACACTCCACACTTGTTACGTACACTCACACTAGATCCTCAAGTTCTTTTCTTTCATTACCGCAAAACTCATACATAACTTAACATGACATCAATTCCCAATATCCTACACTCACTATCTCAACAAAAGGTTATGAACCACCGCCGCTTTCGATCATTACAACACATATTCCACGAATCACTTGCCATGACTATGACTACCGATGCCTCATCTTAAAACAAGATCAACATTATCAGAATAACTTCTCACAACAAGTGTCCCATCAACGAGAATATCACTATACCATGACAGCAACGAAAACATATACAACTCTCTTTCATATCATACTCTACCCTCATTCCCAAACTGAAACTGGTAAGAAACATCAACAAACAAAACAACAGTCTTTATGTTCAACCAAAACTCACAAGGAACAACAGCAAACAAAACAACAATCTATGTTTAACTGCTATGCACTTTCGAAAACTCGTATCATAATCATCTCTCCTACTCCACCACAACCAGTGACGGCATCACAACACCGCCACCAACAGCCGCACCGCAGTGCGAAAATACCCGCATCACAACATTAAGTATCGTGCCCGGATCACCACCCGAGGCACCACAACTACACCGATAGACATCACAACATACACAATCCCATAAACACTGACTCAATATAACATCTCGGACAAGAAAAACTTACTCAAGACTGCTTTACTAGATCACAACACCATATATCATACGAAATAAATAGACAAGAATCTCATGCATACCATCCATACTTTTTCATGGAATAAACATATATTATGAATACACATGCAAGTATAACCATTATGTCGGACCACCCAAACTATCACTTTTGATCATCATTCCATTAAGTTACCATATCCAACATATATTACCGAACATTCAGATAACAACATTATAACTATCACACCATACCGCTTCTCGTGAGATCACAACCTCACACAAACATTTATATACATCTTAGACCCATAATCACATCCAACTAGTTAATCCTGATCACGTAAGTTACCAATTGACAATGAATATCTCTTTTCCAGACTTAACTCAGGTGCCCTTCATAACATATCTTCTCTTACACGCAATTATCACCACCCGGCGAACGTAGCCATATCATATGTACCCAACTATCAGCGAACACCTCATATATCCATACCTTAAACTACCTCACAACCAAACATTAATCACCTCCACAAAATCAACCTCATTAGAACAACTAACTTCCCTAAAATAACATCGTCCTCAACCACTAGTGACAATACTATGACACCAACATCTTTCATGTGACTACTCTTTTACTATCACTTCTTAATATAACAATCCGTTTCCTCCCTTTAGTTATCATCCCAAACAACGAACATCAAATATATCAACAAAATCACCTCAACACTATTTCCAATTCCATCCTTTATCATATCGCTACCTAACTCTCCACCAAAATCTCAGATCTTGCAACACTTCACAAGCTTCCTATTTCCCTTAATACCTCGAAACTCACGGCTAACACATCGTCCTGCTCTCCTATATAACCATTAACTCACACCCTCTAGTGGGGATATCGTACATTTCATAATTTCCTACTTTCATGCTCATTAGCTTCGGTCAACGTTCTCTCAACTTACTTCCATCCTTCTTTCTACCTTTTTACTCAATAATACCAGTTAATAATTCTTCTCCTTTCTCTTTCTACCTATCTCTGTAGTAATTTGTTTATTTTCCATAGCTCCACAACTCTAATTCCATTAATTCATATCAATATCCTATTATTCTTCTTAGCATTTATCATCCCTCATCTTGCTTCACACTCACCCTTGTCACCATCAAGTCCACGCACTAACAGTCACTCTTCAATTAGTCGTATCTCCTTTTCGCATTTCTAGAAACCAAAATTCACTTCATACCGTTTGTCCAAAGAATTACACACTAGGCTCACCCCTTGATATTCCAACTTCCCAAATTAGCCACTATCTACAAATCTACATCGCGACATAACTTCCTTTAAGTTCACTATATACCTCTCTTTCCTATCTTCTTACAACAACCTTCCATTACATATATCCTTAAGCAACTCTATCCTAACTGTCTTCCTCCATAAATCCTTACACATCCAAATATGCCACTATTCGTATCCCTTATCTCAATCTATCATTCTCATGCTTCTTTACACTTACATCACCCTTGCCCATATACACTTACTTTTATACTACTCAACACACGACTATATCACTCATCATATCTCACAAAACATGCTCTTTACCCCGACTAGCTCATCATTCTTCCCTTTTCTTTTTCCACTATCCTTCACAACCACATTAACATATATCTTCCTTACCCAACACATGTCCCTCATAAGCCGTCATTCTCCATGTCATAACTTCCGGTAACTTACGTATCAAGACCGTCTCACATATAAAAGAAGGCGTGAAGGCCCAAAACATACATGTGTATATACCCTACGACTCAAAACAATGTAAAAACATAGCCACCGGCTCAAAACAAAAGTAAGAACATAGCCACCGACTCAAAACAAAAGTAAGAATATAGCCACCGACTCAAAATGGCCGCCCAAAGAGGTACTCGGTCGAGTACATAACATACTAGGTCGAGTACAAGGTACTCGGTCGAGTAACTATATTACTCGGTCGAGTTTCGACTCGAAAGCAAACTCAATTGTCGCGAGAAGGATTACTCGGTCGAGTATTGGGAATACTCGGGCGAGTAGACCTTACTCGGTCGAGTATGAGACTACTCGGCCGAGTTCACGACTCCGCACGCTAAACAAGATTATCACGGAGGAATACTCGGCCGAATATGGAACACTCGGTCGAGTATAAAAGATACTCGGCCGAGTAGGGACTACTCGGTCGAGTATCGCAAGCGATTCTCAAAGACCGTCCAGTTTTCGTAAAACAGTCATATCTCACTCGTTACTTGGTCAATCTGGGCGTGTGACCTATCGTTAGAATCGTAAGTGGACAAGCTATATCACCTCAACTTGGAATCACAGCAATATCATTTCTAGAACTCGACTTATGACAGTTTTAAGACAACCCTTCCAAACATCGGTTTGTATACAACTCAAAATTCCTTAACAAAACAACTTAAACATGCATAAAACAAATAATAACGACCCAATACTTCTAAAAACCAGTACATAGGTGAACGTTTACCATACCCACATCAAAATTAAACACAATATTCATATGCATAGACGGAAGACCTTAATCACATGCTACTACCAACAACCAACATTAACATCATCATGATTATATACGCATGTATCACTACCCTTTTGAAAGCCACATAATAAACATTTAACATGCCAACATATTTCATACCAAATCCGTTTCAACAAGTTTCACCATGTCTTACACATGTTTCCACACATCTCACTTCCTTTCACATGATTCAACCATTCAAGTTCCACATGCCACACACACGCATCGAAAGACTCACAACAAATTCCCCCGGTGACCGGCTTGAGATTGTGAGGGGCATAGTGCGACTTCGGGACGTCTCCCAAGTCTTTGCGGTAGCTCCAAACAACTCTCCCCGGGTTCATTTTATTTTGACTCTCTAAGTTCATTGAGTTCATTAGTTTTAGGTGCCGGAATCGTCGGCTCTGATACCACTTTGTAACACCCCCTCATACCAAGGTACCTTGCCAAGGACTACCCTAGCATGAAAGGTCATTTACCATCTCGGTTTCCCGAGGTTAGTATATCAAAGTTACAAATTCCAAACAACATTTATTAAAGTATAAAAGTTAAAGATTACATTATCTCAGACCAACTCAAAATAAACGTACAATGTCTCAATACAAATGAAATCCAAGACATCTAAACTCATAACAACGGAAGCTAGACTTGACGTGATGACTCCCCATGACCGTCCCATAGCTAAACATCTCGCATTACCTCACAATCTGCTCACCATCCCCGAATGGATCACCGCAGGTTTTACAAAACAACAACACGGGGTCAGTTCTACTCAATCAATATAAGACAACAACAAGACAACCAGCTGACCATCGATCTCACACAGTAATCGACTACACACCGAAGTGTGTAGCCCTGCCAGATTACCCATCGCAACAGGTAATCCTCGCCGCCAGTGGGTGACCGCAGCCCATCCCCACCTAGTCCAGCTCATCAACGAGCGACTAACAATCCCTGTCCCTTAATGTGCACATCCCCTCCCGTGGCGGGTTCCACGGAGGGCGAACTAGGGTGTGAAGCCACTCCCGCAAGTGACTCCACCACAATCACAATCACATGACATCACAGCCATCTCCATCCCCTCACACCAACATCGTCACAACAATCTCCATACTCCGATGATCAACAGATAACAATAATCACAACAAACATGTCTTACAAAGAACAGTAAACTGAGTAGGGAAACCCTACCTTTTCGCAATCCGCTTACGCTGCAATCAACCATACAAATGCATAACAAATACCACATCGTCACCTACAACAACAATCACATAGTTCCAATCACTAACTGCAAAACCCCATTTCCCCCAACTCATGATTAAAGGCAAACCCTAGAATTAAACACCAACAATCATGGGAATAAAGACTTACCAACGAAAGGATGAATGATTGAATGCAATTGCTAAGATTGTCCATACATACACAAAGGAGAGATTGGGAGTGATTAGAGCGTCGTACGTTTGATTAGATTTTGTAAAATGATGTTTTAGAAACTGTTTATCGAATAAATAACCCCTAACTACTCCCGCATCAAACCGCTGAAATAACACTCGACGGACCGGATACTCGGTCGAGTATAGAGCATACTCGGCCGAGTATCCTCTACTCGGTCGAGTATTCATCATACTCGGCCGAGTATTCCTCGGCAGAAGCCAAACATAACATGCACTTAGCACTACTCGGCCGAGTAGGCTCTACTCGGTCGAGTACTTAACTTAATAAAATCCGTAGTATTACATTGCCCCTGCCTTTTCCATTTTACTTTTCTTTTCTTCAAATTGAGCTCTCAAAAATGAAGAGCTTCCCACAATCACTCACCATTTTCGGTCCAATTTTGAACCAAATCAACCCGCATCTTGCTCCACCACACTCGACAACCTCTTGCTCAATCACCAATTCGAGCTAGCCACCATCAACGAACCTCAAGCCGTCCCTGCATCTCGCCTTAAATCAATGCCATTCACGGCATCACCTGGTACCACCCAGCACTACTAATTCAAAGCAAAATCGCAAAGGCAAATGGAGACCAAATTCGCCAAAAGCGCAATCAATTTCTGGGTTCGAAATTAACCCTAATTTATGGGTTTTTAATCCCAATTTTTGGGTTCATTAACCCCAATTTCTGGGTTTTTAATCCCAATTTCTGGGTTCATAATTTCTGGGTTCATATATAAACCCAATTTGGTTGGTGGTCAGTGAAATCGCTCGAGTGTTCTTAGGTAGAAAAATAGAAGAGAAATCAGTTGATTTGATGTTGGTTAAGGCTCATATGAATTTCATATCTTCTTCCCCAATTGTAAAACAAGCTTCCAATTGATGATTGGGACATCGCTTTCTGGGTTCTTCCAATTGGTTGTGGTGTGTGATGATGAATGATGATGATGATGAATCAATGAACCCAGATATAATTCAATCTATTCTTCATCAAAATAAATCAGTATGAATCTTCAACTAATACTGATTTTGGGATTACGGAATCCACTATCATGCCTTGATCTTGGTTGGTGTGTCAGTAATGCAACTGATTTTGTCTCAAAGGAAGTTTGTCCTTCACCTTGGAAACATTTACAAAAGTGGCAATGCGATGTTGCAGCCCAATTTCATACCATGGCTCATAGTCAGATTGGGTTTTCGCTGCATTCATAGAGCAACAATTTTTTAGCGTCTCAGCTTGATAAATTATTCAGAAGGGTGTCACCATGTCATTCTAGTAATCGGAAATTTTTGAAAATTCCACAATAGTGAGAATGCATTAATTTTTCAAAAGATAATAGATTATAGTATCAACATTTTTGGATTAGGAACTTTAATTTCTGGGTTGTAACCTCTAATCACTGAAAATAAGATGAACAATCTTACCTTAATTGGGGAAAAATATAAGAATGAATGAATTGAATAGATGTATAAGGGAGAGAGAAAACTAAGTGTATAAAAGAGTAATAAGGGCATTTTCGTCCAAAAATTAGACTTAAAATCAGAAAATTCAAAAATTGACGGAATCTTACACCGGAGTGTCAATTTGGGTGCAATTTTTTACCTGAGTACATTTTATGGGAGTAAATTATTAAAAAGTTTTCATAAGGGAGTTATTTTAGAAATGTGGTTTATAAAAGGGAGTAATTATTAATTTACTCTTCCTTTTAAGACGGGAGTACTGTTCAGCATATGTGAGATAATAGCGTAATGTCTAGATATTAGAAAAAGTATAGATATCGGTTCTATATATGCAAGTTATTTTAGATGCTACTATTAGTCTATTACACCCGTTTTAACATTAAAACGGGTATATTTGTATTAAGAGAGACTAATTATTTGCACCTTAATATAGAAAAACATAGTTTGGGAGTCATTTTGCTACATTTTATCATATACTTCCTCCGTTTCTTTCAATCCTCCCATTTCCTTTCTTCCATTTTTCAAGAAAAGCAGTAAGATTACTTCAGTAACCCTCACTCACAATACACCCATTCCATATATCAACCCAACTCAGATTCTAAGCCCAGAAAAACACCTGAATTCTTCGGCTCAAGTGAAAATGGCAAATTCATATAGATTCAAATTGCATTAGAATTTTAGAAACCTTTTAGTACATATCATACAATTTGATCCAGTTTACCCTTCTTTTGTTGGAGGTGAAAATTCTTTCGCATTGTCGTTCTTATTTTGATCTCTTACTATTTTAAACAGTATATATGTAGTATTTTTCTGTAGATTTCAAGTAATTTCCTATGATTGAGATTTATAACACCGTGTGTGAACACAGTGACAAGTTGCGGGCATCGAGGACAGGAGTATCAGATGCTGATATCACAAGTGAATACACAATTGGTGTTACTGGAAAGCCATTTACATTCACACAGAGCCACAACAAAGTAACCCTTGCTGAAGCCTCTGCCCTAACTGGTGATGTCTCTCAAGTTGTGGTGTTTATCAGAGATTATGTTAAGCCTTAATTCATGTTACTGTCGATGTCGATTGTCGATTTTACAACTGTTGATGGGAATTTATGTAATTCATCCAAGGAAAATCCTGCACTATTATATCACATCTTTTAAACTCTTCTGATGAGATAATACGACAAGTCGACAACATTACCTCATTGCCTATAGGCTCTTTGTAAGGAGACTGTCTCCAGATAACTCAGACTTTAAGTTGCATTTAGAATATCATTGATCGACATCTTTACCGTGCCATTTTTACAATTTCACCTAGCTAATAATCACTATGAAGTGCTACTAGTTTGTAAATTATTAACTCGCGAGTTTATACCAAAACAGAAACTGCATGAAGGTAAATAATAAGGAAAAAAGTGCAAAATATGAAGCAATTCGCAAAAATAAAGAGATAATATGACTAAAATTTTGCATTAATTACTTGGGAACAATTAGGCTCCAAAATCTCGGAGAGGGCTTACATTAGATATAACTCAATTAATAACATGAACTGTATAACATATTAACATCGAACCCTGAGCAGACGAAGGGTGAATGACCTGCTAAGACGAGCACAAACTACTGCTACCATTACCATCACCGCTACTACCACTAGTACTACTCTCCCTTGGGGCAGTAAATATGCGAACAATAGCAATTCCGAGTTGATTACGCACTTTATCATCATCAAACCGAAAACTCCAAACTTGAACCACATCATTCTCACCAAAGCCATTACTAGCAGCCAATTCCTTCCATGGCTTCAACAAGGTATTGTAAGAATTATGATTCATATGCCACTTGTTCACTTTGATTTCCTGATAACAACCCATCGGCTCGATCAGCTTTGCATTTATATATTCATCCTTCTTCGCTATTTTCTTTTCTTCGTCATCTGTCAAGAATTTAGGCTTAACAACCAGATTCTTTTGATTTAGTAGTAATCTGCACAAATTCGGTCTAACATCTGAAGCCGTCAATGGTTTCTCCTCAATCCGCTGAATATTCCTACCATTCAACTTCTTTATTTTCTCAAGGTACTCCGGTGGCAGTTCCGTAACTACCGGCACATCAAAGTTTCTGTTATCATCACTACCTTTCTTCGTCTTGCCAGCGTTGCCAGTCTTCTTGACTTTTACGGTTTTTCTTGATGTTACTTTCGCAATTTCAGCAGCAGAAATCACCTTCAGTCTTTCAACTGGTTTAACAGCAGGCGGAATTATCTTCAGTCTTATAATAACTGGTTTAACAGCAGCAACAGAACAGCAAGCATCCGCAAGTATATTCAAATTACCCCAATCTTCAACCACAGTCTCTTTTCTCGAACACTGTCGAACATCCTCATCATTACCAAGTCCAGGAAACCCGATTTTTCTTTTTAAACAACGAGCATCCCCATCATTACTAGCAAGTCCAGCAAACCCGAGTTTTCTTTTCAAACCACGACGATCATAATACTCGTCAATAGCATGTAACGCTGAAAGCTGCTTCTTTTTACAAAGATCAGGACTTTCTTCGCAGGCTGAACTCGAACACGACGTACCTTCAAGAACCCTTCTCTTAATTGTGACAAATTCAGTGGGTTTTCCAACGGTAATATATTTGGGTTTGTGATCTTCAAAATTCAGCATTGTATCTTCAAATTCATCCTTGCTTAAATAATACTTCCATGTATCAATTTCCTGCAACATATAATCTTCTACAACTATCTCTTCACCCATATTTTTAATCTCAATTCGATTCGGAATAATGTACTCCGTAACGTAGATCAATAATATATGAAATTTGTTAGACTAATGCAAGACAATTATATTATAATAACAATGAATTAACAATGTTGGTATCAGATTATATATAAGAAAGTGAAAGGAGTAAGTTGATTAGGAAACAACTGTCTTCAACGGTTAATTAGCTTGACTGTCAAGTACTCAATTTTGTATTTTGGTAATTTTTCTGTTGTTTTAATTTATTAATTAATTTTGAGTTTAGTTTATAGATTTTCTTGAGATTTTGTTTCCAAATTTGGTTAGAAAAAGGAGCGTATACTCTTTAATGGTGTTATTAGACTTTCCTAATTCTATACAACGTTCTTATACTATGGTAGTATAAATTATTATACTTGAATTAATTTTGGTTGTTTTGTTTTGTTGTAATTGAAAATTTAAAATAAAAGAAATTGAGAATTTGGGATTGTTGAAATTTCTTTTTCTTACAATTGTATATAAATGTCTAAATAATATAAACTTCAATATGCAAAAAGATCATTCTGTAGGAAAGAAACTTAGTATGTCGAAATTAACCTGGGATAACCATCCGTAAGTGGATTATACATCTGATGTAGTACATCAAATAATATAGTTTTTGAGTATTAAGATAAAGTTTTTAAGTTTTATTCTATAATTTTTGAGTTTTATTATAAAGTTTTTGAGTTTATTTACTTAAACTTTAATCTCAAAAAGTTACATCATAACTCTAAAAAAATTACATATAAACTCAAAAAATTTTGATTTTTGACATCATAAAACAAAAATGTAATTTATAAAATCTATAGTACTCGAAAAAAATACACAAAAACTCACAAAGTCATTAAGTCTGATGTAGTACATCTGATGTACAATCCTTTTTCTCGATAACCATGGACAGGATATGAATGGGTTGAATCTATCCATATCTATTTAACAAGTTTTCATCCATTCACATACTTATTTATTTAATTTAATTTTTTTCTTCTACCATATCCATCCGATGAAATAAGCAAAATGGATATCCGTTGGTTATTTTCATTCTAAATAACGTTACCGTGCATTAATCCATTATTTAGGAACTTATTTTTATTCATTCAAATTTTTAAAATTTGAACGAAGTTAAAATTTTGTTACTAATAAATAAAAACCATCAAATTTTAAATTGTTAGTACAAACTTTTGTATGTTGAGTTATTACAAGATTGACGTCTTAGGCCATATTCTTACTAACTTACCTTCAATTCATTACAGTTTAGTTTAATTTCATTAAGTTCAATTTGGTTAGCTCTACTCAAATTAACTCTTATTTCATCTCTATTCATTTTAACCATCCTCATTTATCTTAGTTTAGTTCTGCTGAGCTTCATTCAGTTCAGTTTAGTTCAATCCAACTCCTTTCAACCGAGAAGAACATCGTCTTAGGGTTAAAATAGAGGTTGATTCAAATACGTGTTTGCATAAGTATAGAGTCAAAAAGGGCAAACACGCATTTTTTTATTATTATTTTCTTCAAAAAAATTATTTTTCTTTATTTGACTAAACGGTTTTTCTAACATGTGTTCATTGAGCACATGTTAAGAAAGACAAAATTTTCCGTCAATTTTTTAATTATATTCTCATTCTAGCCTTCCATTTATGTTATTATAGAACATCACCTCCCTCTCCATTGTTGCGTTTTTCATTTTCTTGCTTCCTTCTCTGCCACTTCCTCCACTCTTTACACAATTATTGATATTTATTTGACTCGATTTTGTGTGATTTAATCGATAAATAGCTCCTTTTTACTAATTATTTAATAATTATTAGTTTTATTATAATTATTTCGAATTATAGTTATTATTCGAGAATTGGTACTGGGTTTTGTTCTTTTATTGCTCGTAGGAACCGAGTCATGGAAATAAGACGACAAATCGAGATGATACGAGTCGAGATGGGCAACGAAGAGAAATGGACCAAATATAATTAAGTCAAGGGAACGCTGACCAAATATCATATGAAAACAAATGTCGCGTTATTTCATATCATCTTCATATAGTATTCGTCATCATATCAACCCACCAAATCATCAATTCCCAATTTCCTGTTATGTCACTCACCTCAGTCCAACCTCATCATCCCCGTCCCCGAGCAACCCAGAAACGAGTCCCACCTAGTGCCCCCAATCCGACATCCAAGCCGAGCCCAGATGGCTCGAGCACAACAGCCCAGAAACGAGATTCAATTCCAACCCCGATTTCTCTCCTTCACTGCTCCATATATATTGTAATGGCGAAACCCGAATCCCAGATGCCATGAACCACCATGGCTTGAATTGAAGTCCAACGCTCTTCACGATGCGTTATTACCCCCATAGACTCCGTCGTCAAGCTCACTCTTCGTGATGGGGATCTCCATAACGACCCCACTGAATATCGAGCTCTAGTCGGGGTGGGGTTTTCAGAGGTTGGATGTTGAAGATGATGTGCGCGTGAGGAATGGTGGCACTGAATAATGGTGATGAGAGGATGAAGTGCATGAATTGTCTACTGTGTAAGTTTGGATTGAACGAAATGAAATAAGAGGAAGATGATGAGTTAAAGGTTAAAATAAGGATACTTTCGTCATTTTAGGGGCGTCTAAGTGAATAAGTGCCAGTTTCCGGCCATCCCCTATATACTAAAAGATTAACACTTCTCCAAATTTTCCCGCTTAAATTCCCGCCTGAGTGATATTCTACTAGACAATATTTGTTTCCTAATTAGTTAGTGTTGACTATCTATATCTACTACTATTAAACAATCCCCTATATACTAAAAGATTAACACTTCTCCAAATTTTCCCGCTTAAATTTCCCGCCTGAGTGATATTCTACTAGACAATATTTGTTTCCTAATTAGTTAGTGTTGACTATCAATATCTACTACTATTAAACAATATTTATTTCCTAATTAAACAATATTACCTGTATAACATCATTCATTATTTAACTTTTATATAAATAAGGCTAATAAAATTTCCCATTTAAATTATATATACAAATTTTCTACTCTTTTCAAAATAGAGGTAAACTGCATTAGTTTGATTCATTATTAAAGTCTCTAAATATTTGTACCTAAAATACCGTGCATATGCACGGGTAGCTACACTAGTTTGATACTACTTATTGATCGGAGCAATTAAGTTGGTACTGTTTACCAATTAAATTTTATGTTAGTACTGATTATGAAAAATGGTGATTATATTGGTAATGATTATCAATCTACATTTAAAGTAATTAAATTTAGAAAACACAAGAATATACTGATTTTCCTTAAAATTAATAAAAGTAATAGTAGCAGCAAGGAGATTAATAAAATTAACGGTATTAATGTGAGAGTAGTGATAGTTATAATAATGACAGCGAGAGTATTGAAAATAACAACGAATGTAGGGAAAGTAACATTGGTAACAATGAGAAAAAGTACGAACAATTAAATAACCAACTGACTCAAGAAAATATTTTATTTATTTAAATATTGGCCTAATAAAATTAACAGGAATAATGAATTTAACAGAAAAAATAGAGGGATTAGTAAAAGAAACAATAGTAACCACAATAGTAGTGAACGTAATGATATTAACAAAGAATGTCGTGAAAGTCATAATATAATAGCGGGGTAATGAACGTTTCTCATAATTTGAAAATAAATTTTACATTTCATCATAATTACAAGACATGCCGTAGAAAAATATATTATAAATAGTAAACGTATCAGTTAGACAACTCCAACATAGTTTATTCCATTGAAAATAAAATTTTACGATAAATAGAGGTAGTCCGGCGAGGCCGGATACCAAACCTAGTTGTTCTTAAACTTAAAACGGGTCAAACACTATAAAGTAAGATAAAAGCATAATATCTAGATATTAGCAAAAGTATAGATATCGATCCTATATATGCATGTTAGATGCTATTAATCTATTAAACCCGTTTTAACATAAGATACATTTGTATTTAGAGAGAGACTAATTGTTTGCACATTAGTTGCACTGAGGTTAAAATCCTCTCAATTTATTACTGATTTATGAAAAATTCACGTGCTTTCCACTATATTTGCTCGACATATTTCACCAAATACTCATTTTTTTTAACTGAAAAGCTTTAGTGGCCATAATTCGTGTTTACGAGTTAAGAAAATGACGATTTTTTTTTCAAATTGATCATCTTTCCGAAACTACGATTTGAAGAAAAAAGAGATTTGTCAAGTTTGGAACTCGTGACTAAGAGAATGGTCACTCAAAGTTTATTTGGTAAAAAAAATGACATACAAAAACTCCTAGCCACGGGATTCAAATGCAACAATTTTTTTTCATATACTTATTTTCGGAAAGATGATCAATTTTAAAAAGATTCGACATTTCATGTACTCGTAAACACGAGTTATATCCACCTAAAATTTTTCGTATCAAAGAATTATTTATTTCGTGCAAAATGTCAAACCTTAGAAATACAATATAAATTTTCCTATTTGCTATCTCCATTTCCTTTCTCTATTTTCCTAATCAATGATCGCGGTTTAATCTAATGTACAAATCAACTGCCTCTCGGTTGCATAATCCATTATAAAGCATTGATATTAGTTTTTTTTTTTTGTCAAACACAACCTTTAAATTTTTTTTCCAAACACCACCTTTAAAAAAAAAAATTTGTCAAACACAACCTTTAATAATTTTTTTTTGTCAAACACGACATTTTAGCCAAAGTTTGAGCACTTGTAATGGGGCGACTTTCAGTCGATGTTTGAGATAGCAAACGAGTTCGGTTTGAGGTGTTCTAGAACTCGTTGGAAAGGTGGGAGTACATGCTTTCCAGCGGTTGTCAACATGGTGGTTAAAGGTGGCTTTATGTGGAGTAAATTGGTGTGTAAAGTAAGGCTAGTCACAAGGGTTTGATGTAAGTCAAAGTAGGATTTTTTCATGGGTCAATTCACTCCCCTTGAACCACCACTTACAACCAACGACCAACACAAACAACACAACTACGACATACCTTGCAGTCCCCTCAACCTAAATACCAAATTTCAGACCAAACAAAACATCATAACCCCATTAAAAGACCTTCGAAAACCCCTCTAACAACCCGCTGTAAACCCAAACTTCTAACCCTTTCTCTGACTAGCCTTACTTTACGCACCAATCGACCCCACATAAGACCACCTTTGGTCACTGTGTTGACAATTCCTGAAAAGGTTGTACTCCCACCTTTCCAACGAGTCTAAAAACACCTCAAACCGACCTCGTTTGCTATCTCAAATACAGACAGAAAATCATCCCATTACAAGCGATCAGGAAGAAGTCAGAATCCGACCAAAAAATCGTATTTGACAAAAAAAAATTATTAAAGGTTGTGTTTGACAGTACTGCCATCTCAGCATCAAAAACATGCTCATAAAGTCTTTAAGTAATAGGAGTTCTGATCTGTATACATAAAAATGACATAAAGTACTGATATGTACAGTTCACAGACTTACAGTAAGATGCCCAAGGAAATCCATGTAGTCTCTTAACAACGCGAATGATGCTGCCTGCCCATATTAGTCCACTTCTGCGGGAAAAAAACAGAAGTTAGGGACTTAGGACCAGCAATCTAAGACAATGAAACTAGGTAAAAAAATCAAGGAAATTAATATTTCACTGGAAGTAAGAAAGTACAGTTCGGAAAACAAAAACTAGTAACCATGAGAATTTTTATGTGACTGTCACAAATAGCCTATGTTGTTCAGTTAAGCCAGATTCAGTTAGTTCATGGTTACTACAATAATCTTACAAAGTTGTAATTTTAGGAAATAAACGTCTTGTACACAACTACACATACAACGCTGTCATCTGAGTTACGTGATTTTTCCTAAAGAACTGAGCCAAGGCTACACTTGAAAGACGAATGCTTCAGGTGGATAGAGTTAACCCCGACTTTCATTTATTAGTAGCCACCTATCTATCTATAGATTGACTAAGAAGTTCAGAACATTCAATAAAGATTCATCACACATGCCTGAAAAGTATGCGTCTGAAAATAAGCAATGTCAATGTTAATGATAATAACCTCACAATGAAATTTGAACATGAAGAAAAGCAAGATAGAATGAAGAAACCACCCAACAGGCAACGTTCACTGATATTGCGGGAGGATGAGCATTCAAAAGAAACCTTGCATTAGCGGCTTCATGATGGTCCCAACCACAGTCATCGTCATTAGTCCACGCATCAGACAAAGGCACTAGGTTCAGGAGTTCATCTGATTCGAAGCGATTACAAGTAATAACATGGATAATCCCCTATTTACTAAATGAATAGGCGAAACTCCAAATTTTTCCGCCTAAAAATATTTCCTAGAATAGTGCTTGCTATTTTTAGCATATACTATATGTGGAGACATGATAAGTTATAAATGGAGATAATATTTTGTATTTAAATATTTATAACATTTAATATTGCACATTTTGTACAAATTTATCTCCGATCTTTTTAGGATAAGGAAATTCTTTTTTTTTTTAAAAACTTATTCATAAAAAATTTATTGACTTTTTATAATAAGAAGTTGCGGCTAAAAAAAATATGGTATTAGTAAAACTCTATAAATACCGTGCATATATTGCACCAGTTCTATATAGTAACTCTATAAAAATAATTTAATTGTCAATTTAAATTCTAATAATACTCTAAAAAGTAAAACTCTATAAATACCGTGCATATATTGCACCAGTTCTATATAGTAACTCTATAAATACCGCGCATTTATTGCGCGGGATCTAAACTAGTTATAATATCAGTTAATTATACTTCAGGTGTCAGGACACATGGTTTATCACAAGGAAGAGCACACATATGGACACAGTACGTCTTGTGTGTGACAAGGACGTATTTGTACAACAAAATTCTTCAAGGCATAGAAACGCCGTGTTTCTGTGCCTTAAAACATATTCAAGCAATGTTTCTATACCTTAAACCTAGAAAGGTCATACGTTTATACCTGAAACATTTTGTTGTACAGATAATGATAAGGGTGTCCTTAAATGGTCTACTGTTTTTAGCCAAAAAATTAGCAATTGGCTACTCAAAAAATCGAAAGTACCTACCAAAACAACTTGAACTTCAAGCAAGAATTGACCTGATCTGACTCAAAGAAGACCCAAATCAGCATTAACAAGATCAAGGCCTTAACCCTAATTGACCTAAAAATAATACACTCGAACCCAAAAGGACCTGACATGCCTCAAATGCAAATGTATCCAAAATTATATGTACCTGAACTATCCCGGTCCACATTCAAACCCAATGACAATTACGTTGAAAATTGCATAACCCCTTGCTACTTCGTGATATAAGAAGCACACAGTTTGGTCAATTCCAAAAGAAGTTGGACAAGAAAGTTCATTCCTTCTAAAAAGAGCTTACATCAAGAAGTTTCACAATAGCCCCAGTAACAGTTGCTCTCACTGGATAGCAAGACACATCTGCATAATTTGGCATCTGAAATGCTTTGAGCAATGGAGAGTAGACATATACACATATACAGCCATGTCCTGTAATGCAAAGAGGCAATTCAAAGGCCCAATTACACAATGCTCGTGAAGTTTATGGACAACAAAAGAAAGTAAAGATACTATAGAGGGTTTCAAAAGTCTCAGACAAAAATATTGAGCTCAATGAATACAACACTAATGGGTAGCACACAGATGTTAAAATTTCTGAGACAATATTATTGAGCTCGATGCTTGACGATGCACACTGTGCTGCCTGGCCGTAACAATCTTCCATCAACTAAGAGATGCACACAGATGTTAAAATCACCTATACTATATTTCACTTATACTCTAAAAGTTCTTCAATTTCAACGAACCCTCTAAATTTGAAGTGTAGTTTCTGAGGGTTTGCTGTCGTGACGATGCACACTGTGCTGCCTGGCCGTAACAATCTTCCATCAACTAAGAGAAAGTGTAGCTTAAACCACGAGAGTAATAAAAAAACACATATGTATCAGCTAAGAGAAAGTGTAGCTTAAACCACGAGAGTAAACCACGATGCACACTAGTAATGAATAAGTTCAAAGGACTATGCACCTTTCGTATACTTCATCAATCAAAACCAGCATCAGCGTGTCCTTCATTATGTCCTTCCCTGCCCACATAACCATCAAAAATAGCACCATCCCATTCCTGCCACCCCTCTAATAATTGAGATATATGAAACTCAGGAAAGCCCTCCTCAAAGTAAGCCCCATAGTTTTGAACCTCATTTTCCAGCACAACATCGTCTATCATCAACCCATGTTGAAGCGCCGTAAGGTGTTGCTGGATATTCTGTCCTCCTACTGCATGTTGTTGAATCTGTTGCTGCTGAATCTGTTGCTGCTGAATCTGTTGCTGCTGAATCTGTTGCTCCCCATTATGCCCTTCCACTGGACCTGGCGGCTCCCCTAATTTGTATTCAAGGTTCGGTTTCCCATAGAGCTCCACCAAATGCCATGCCTTGATCATCACCCAACACTCAGTAGGTTGTGTGGAGTAGGGCTTCTGGACCTCCTCAACCACCCAATCTCTCCATCTGATCGGAAGATCTTTCCCCTTAAATGTAACCTTGATTTTTTGTCCAAATAAGACATTGCCCTCAGTCCAAATGTTTCCAATAGCTTTCCTATTAACACCCGGTCCCTCATCTCTTTTCTTCAGGCAAAAGAAATAATAAGCATTCTGATTTGAATGCCACGCACATCTCTCTGCAAGGTGAACATCATCAGTAATTAGATGAAAATTCCAGTACATATACTGATATTGATGCTGTTGCAATGACCAGTTTGACATGCTGAGTAAAATTGAACTACTTACAATCGATTGCTATTTATAAAACGAAGTATGAGCATTAGACTGAAACTACAATTCCTAAACTAAACTAAGCTTTACAGCTTACAAGTTAAACTTTACAACTCATATAGTTGAGAACAAGTGGAGGTGCGGCACTGCTATGGAGATGATGAAAACTAGTAATGAACAAGTTCAAAGGACTATGCACCTTTCGTATACTTCATCAATCAAAACCAGCATCAGCGTGTCCTTTATTATGTCCTTCCCCGCCCACATAACCACCAAAAATAGCACCATCCCATTCCTGCCACCCCTCTAATAATTGAGGTATATTAAACTCAGGAAAGACCTCCTCAAAGTAAGCCCCATAGTTTTGAACCTCATTTTCCAGCACATCATCGTAACATTCAATCTTTCCATCTCGTTTTTCATGTTATCTCATATATAGTAAATTAACATGATTAATCCTAATTAAACATTAAACGCATATGATGTATTAATCGTTCTAATAACGATTAGAACATGAGACTATTAACTTTATAGATTTCCGAAATCTTTCCATCTCGTCTCTCATATTATCTCATATATATACTAAATTAACATGATTAATCCTAATTACACACATATATTAAGGTCCTAATTAAACACATGATTAATAATCCTAATTCATGTAATTATGACTAATTAATAACGATTAATTAAACACATTATTAATAATCCTAATTCATGTAATTATGACTAATTAACAACGATTAACATGCGACTATTAACTTTAATAACAATGCAATTACTGCCTATAATAGCATCAATCGGATCGATTTCCGTAGTCTTTCCATCTCGTCTTCATATTATCTGTATACTAAATTAACATGACTAACCCTAATTAAACACATTAATAATCCTAATTCAATCTAATTATGAGTAATTAGTTAGATTAGAACATGCGACTATTAACATTAATAATCCGATTTCCGAAATCTTTTCATCGTCTTTCATATTATCTCATACGGAGTATATACTAAATTAATCATCCTAATTAAACAGATATTTACATTAATCATCATAATTCAACCTCATTATAGCATGCGATTACCTTTAACTTCAGTCGGATCGATCTCGGCGATTGTAGTCGGAAAAGTAACGAAAGGAAGAACATCATCATCATCAGGAAATGATCGTTGTTTACATTCAACATAGGCTACCATCTCCCTCTCACTCGGAGCGAAACGAACTCCTCCTAAGAAAACAGCTTCATCTTCGTCCCTAAACTTTCGCCTGCCTCCTAGAAAACTAACTTGCGACATTTTTTTTAACACTCACCAGAAAAAAATCGCGCCAAATGGTTTAGGAAAGACAGGTGGGGTTTATTTATAGGGTTTACAAAACGAATTTTTCAAGTATACTAGTTTCAATTGGTCTCCCTTGTGACGGGTTACCATTTGTGGCGGATATTTTGTGAGTAAAAATGGTAACAAAATGGGTTAGTGGAGAAAGGGACCACATGAATAGTGTTGCAGAGAGAGTAAAAGTGGGTACTTTGTGAGGTAAAATGGTATCCGTCACTCAAGAGTGACGGATATGTGCCGTCATAAACAAGAATTTGTGTACTAGTTTTATGTCGTACAAAAAATGTACGGGTCTGTTTATAAAAATCTTGATATTCGTAAATATTTTCGATTAATTAATGTAAATATAATTCAACATAAAATTAAATGAAAAATATATAAATTATAATTTGGTGAAAATGATTTTGACTCCATTTTTTCTTAAAACTGAAATTAATTTTAATGTTATTTACTGAAAATGATCAAACTATATGAAATGAATTTTAACCTTGAAGATATATCAAATCAATAAGTTTCCTTTATACGGATATATTAGTCTTATTAAAACATGTTAAATGTCATCCCAATTTAGTATATATACTAGTTTGGATGTCCGTGCGTTGCAACGGGATAATTAACTTAGTGAAAAAAATTGGTTATAAGGTCTTAATATTAACATCTTATGTCTAATCATTTATTTAGATATGATCAAAAGTCAAAACATCTTATTTAAAAGACGCAAAAGATGTTAGGTTGATACCTAAGTTCCAATGATGCCTCATATTTATAATCATAAGACCACCACATCTAATGTTAATCTTTCGATGTGGGACAATTCTATTATTTTCATATAATCTCACATTATTTTTCAATGTGTGACATATAACATACTAAGAAGTACACAATTTTATATATGTACAAATTATATGAAATCTAAACGCTAATGATAGCATTTTTACCACGAATCAAATTATGTTATTTTCATAATTTTCTTCATGATATTTTTTTGCCAAATGAAATGTAAAAGTTTTTATATAAAAATTAGAAACATCACTTGAATGCAATATAAGAAATAAATATTATAATAATTAAAAGATTCTCCACTTTATTTTTTACATCGAAATATATTATTTATAATACTTTCCTAAATTAATTTTTAGGATCACCCACCTATGATAATTTTCTGATGTGGGACAATTCAACTATTTATATGTAGTATATTTAATATTAAAATATTCTCCACTTTATTTTTTAAGTCGAAATATATTATTTATAATACTTCCCTAAATTAATTTTGAGGATCACTCCACCTTATGATAATTTTCTGATGTGGGACAATTCAACTATTTATATGTAGTATATTTACCACACCTACATTATTTTTCAATGTGGGACAAATAATACACGAAAAAGTACACCATCTTTTTTGCACCTATTTCGATATCCAGTAATCCAACCCGATTTAATAATGAGAAAATACTATACTATCTATTTATATTCGTACGTTTTTTTTCATTTTTTGTCATAATTAAAATATGAACAAATGATATGATTTAAATAACATTTTTTTTTTCTAACACGACTTTTAAGATGTAATTGAGGTAGCAATAAAACGTATAAACAAATGCAAAATATTTTCTTTTTCTGGTGCAATTTTGATTAATGGTTAAAAATTATGATGTGTTTTAGTTACTCAAATGTAATGAGGCATAATAATAATTACCTATATTTGAAAGTTAAAAAGATTTAATTCTACTATTTATCAAAGTAAAAAAGCTCATTATTGATTTGTTTATGGATTCAAGATCTTTTTATGCAACACTTGATTGTATTATAATTCATAAATTTTCTATTTACAATCATCATTATATATGACACATTAATAACCAATTTATGTATATTTAGCACCCATTTTATTTTTAAATTATGATTTTGTCTTAAATAAAGTTATTATACTATCGATTGTCTTAAAATTAAATAAACATTATAATATCACTAATATAGTAATATATAATCGGTTTTATAAATATCTACGTGATGAATATTTGTATGATATTGTTGTAACAAAGGTTTGCCGTTAATACAAACTCTTATAAGAACTCTCTAAGATAATATTTAAGCGATTCAAAAGATTTTGGATTGATACCCCTAAGTTTCAAATATGACTCCTATTTATAATCATGCGATACCTCACCTCATGATAATCTTCTAATGTATGACTATTCAACTATTTATATGTAGTATATTTACCACACCTACATTATTTTTCAATGTGGGACAAACAATATATTTAGAAATACACCCTTTTTTTCGCACCTAATTCGAAATCCAACCCAGTTTAATATCTAATTATATATTTTATCAAAAAAAAAAATTATGTTACTTTTTTGTTAAATGAGATGTATAAGTTTTTATATAAAAATTATAAACATCACTTGTACATAATATAAAAAATATATATCATACCGTGGAAATAATGATATATAAACTCTTAAGAACTCTCCAAGACAATGCTTAAGAGCATTAGAAGGTTTTGGGTCGATATTTAGGTTCTAAGGATGCCTTTTATTTATAATCATATGATCACCCACCTTATGCTAAACTTTCGATGTGGGACAATTCTATTATTTATACATAATATATTCACCACACCAACATATTTTTCAATGTGGGACAAATAACATACTTAGAAATACACCAACTTTTTCGCACATAATTCGACATCTAACCCAGGTTAATAATAATAAGCTAATACTATACTCTCTCGATTCAAGACCAAATACAACATTTCCTTTTTTCACTATTCATGAACGAATAGAATCTTTACGATTCCTTGCAATATGTAAGACAAATATGGTCATCTAAGATCTTATTTGATTCACGTAAGTACAATGAGAATATCAAAATTTTAAATTTTTTATAATGTAAACTTAAAGATATTTATGTTGTAATTTGTGACTTGACAAGTGTGTAAATAAAAATGTTGTATTTGGTCTTGAATGGAGGGAGTACTATTTATTAATATTCATACGTTTGTTTTTAATTTTTTTATCATAATTAAAAATATATGCAAATAATATGAAAATATATACTAACGCTGGAATTTCTTTTACCAAGAATCTATTATAATATAATTTTCATAATTTTTTTTTATAATACTTTTTTGGGAAAAGAGATGTATAAGTTTTTATATAAAGATTATAAACATCAATTAAATATAATATATAATATATGCTAGCATTTCTTTTACCAAAAATCTATTATAATATAATTTTCATAATTTTTTTTGTAATATTTTTTTGGGAAAAGAGATGTATAAGTTTTTATATAAAGATTATAAACATCAATTGAATATAATACATAATATATAAAATATATATATCATACTGAAGATAATGATAACTTCATAATTTTTATAACGACATTTTTTTGCCAAATGAAATGTTATAGTTTTTATATAAAAATTAGAAACTTCTCATGAATATAAAATAGGAAATATAGATATTATAATAATTAAAAGATTCTCCACTTTATTTTTTATGTGGAAAATATTATTTATGAAACTTTCCTAAATTAATTTTTGATGATGTGGACGCTCTAGAATCGCTCGAAAAAACTCTCTTTTATGTATATATATATATAGATAAAATATGCTTTTTTCAGACACTCTCAGAGACTCCGGCTTTTTAGAAACAATTGAAATTCAAACTAAAATTAAAATTTCATAAGATAAAGAACATATTATTTATTTATTATTTAATTTCATATGATAACATAAAGATAATTACGTATATTTAAACGGAATTGATATGTCTACAACTTCTTAAATCAACCGAAGTGTTGGGGCCATGCAATTCATTATATATACTCACCATGACACCACTTTCACGTTAAAAATTTGTTGGACATTAGATTTTTTTTCCATGTTTATTTTTGTTTATGGTGATTAATTGAGAGTTCTTTTAATTATAAATCTTTCTTTTTATTCCATGCAATATATATAATTTGATGAACTATTTGACGTATAATTTTCATTCGTCTAAATGCAGGTGGCAGTGGATATGATTTTGAGATCCTGATGATAATTATTCTCAAGGTTCGTTTTTGCTCCAGTTAATTCCCGTGTCATCGAAACTTCCATTAGTTATATCATTGTTTCATTATTAATGCAGGAGGGATGCGTTGTGTTTATTTGCATCTATCCGAGTATACTATACTCCAAGTTCGATTCGGGTTACGACTCTACTTGACTCAGATTGACAAATTATACATCTTATTGTAACTACCTCAAATATTCAATCATAATTCTCTACGCACAATCCTTTGAACAAAGGATTGTGATTGTACATATATAAATAACATTTCAAATATTATATCTACATATATATATATTTGATGTCTTCCCTTGGCCGTTATGCTTCTAAAAACCCATCCTTCGAGAGAAAATAGCCCGATATAAGTTTTTAAAAGATCTTTCATATTCACTTACATATGGTTCATTTTAACTAACTAAATAACAGTTTAATAAAATATTTTTAATGAATAAAGGGAAAAGAACTATATCGAGCATGAAATACTTAAATTTTGATGATTAAATAAGTTCGCATTGAATTAGTTTAATTTTATTTGTTTCTTTTCAAGTGTACTTTTAAATTTTGGTTTGGGTCACAATTGAGCCAGTTTTAAATTAAATTTTATTTTGATCGTACTAGATGTCATATAGAAAATAACCGACTTATCATTATGTGTGTCTAATACAATTACTCCCTTTATTTCGGTCATTCCTTTACCTATGGAGGATCAAATTGGCAATCAAACTAAAATAGAGACATCCAAAAATTAAATAGGCCGACAAGAATATATATAAGGGTATATTCGTTAAGGGATTTTCATAGGTTCAGTAAAAATTACGTGTCTATGTATAAATATAAGAACGACAAGAATCAATTTTAATCAACCCCTCAAAGAGAGACTTTTGCTTCGCATTACTATGATTATTATATTCGTTGATCATATTGTTTTTTAATTTTTATAGATAACATATATAATAGTGACATTATTATTTCAAAATATTTTAGTAACCGTGCAACGTACGGGCAAGAAATCTAGTGCAATATTTTATTTTGCAATAAGTGATGTGTCAAGAGGTGAGTGGACTGGCACACAATGGGACATAAAAGTGGGACAGAAGATCCTTACTGATAATAACGTATTGAAATTATTAACATTTTTCATAATAATAAACAAATTTGAGTAACTTAGAAGATTATTTTTTTATTATATTTTTTTGGTTCGGATCAATTCGGTTAAAGGTAAAGTTAGTTTAATTAACCTCAATCCTAGTCTTCACTTAAGTAGCTTTTATATTAAAGGAGCTGATGATCCATCAATAATCAACTAAATCAATATCAAAGTTTTGTGTGTTCCAATTTTCAACATAATTGAACTTTTTTTAATTTAATCAATTTAGCTAACTTCTAAATATAACACAAACTATGGTCATGTAAACGAACATTTACGTACAATCCGTTGTTCATAAATTCTTAAGATGTTCAACATGCATATTGTTAAAAATGATCCTAATAGGAATCGTACATCGCACAAGCTTTCCAACGAATTTATAATCTATAAATAGAGAAGAAAAGATCTCTTATTTTTCCAGCCTATTTAAACTTCTTCTTAGGTGGGCCTGTTTTTATGGACTCCACTAAGAATGAAATTATAAATAGAGAATCCTATAAGTAGTCCACCTCTTTTATCTCACATGTCAATGTAAGAGCTATTAATAGCCCACCGTAAACATAATAAGCAAAATAATTAATTTAGTTCTTTAACTATACCTTTCCTACCAATTTTTTGAATAAAGTTGGAAATTCATTCTCTTGGAATATTAATGCAAACACAAAAAATAATAACAAATTAATATAAAACATAAGAAAAATAAAAAAGAAACAATTAATTTACTTTTCTATGTATACTTTAGGTGCTATTTTTTAAAATAAAACTGAAAATTAGGGTGAATATAATAAAAAAATAAAAAATAAAAAATATGGTACATAAATATGGAGTATATATAGTAATGATAAAAGAAAGTTAAAAGGTCATTTCATTAAATAAAGGAAATAATGGTTAAACTAGTTTTGTGACCCGTGCAATGCACGAGTTTTATCAAGACGCTTCCTTAAAACTTTGTTCTGATACGAAAATTTAATGAAGGGGAAGGAAGATGGAGTACAATTTTTTGTTTCAACTATAAATAAAAGATTTTAAGATAAAATGTAAAATGGTTGACACATGTTGTGGTAAGATTTAAAATAAGGAATAATTTAGTTTGAGAAGTGGGTAGTTAATACAGAGTATAATCCTTCTTAAAACTTATTCATGCATATGTTTGTTCAAAGGGGGTTGCGAAGTCGAAATATATTTTTTTGTTAGTAAGTCGACGTGTTCTTAATGTGATGACATTATAAACAAAGAAGGAATGCATAGTTTTATTTACGTGGAAAATCTTATGTTAATGACATAGTATGCAAACTTTAATTCATTTTGGTAGACTATCTTGTAAATTTGAGTTGTATTACAATTATAATCTACATAACATTGATGTAACTTGTTGCATCAAGTCATATGCATAATCATTTTTCAGTGTATTTAATTACTTTGTAGAGTAACAACCGAATATTCCGCATCACGTTTCAAACCAAACAATTGTTGTGACTAATCACATACTGCAATCTTTCGGAATCTTGAAATAGGACGAATTTGTCTTATCAATGTAAATCAAACTGCTTAATGAATGCAGAACATCTTCCATATTGGCTTGTTCAATTACATAATCTATACATACTACCTGCATGGCAACAAAAAATACGTGTAAGCAAATTAATCACCTTATAAGCAAATTACAAATAATAATCACGTGATTTAGAGATTAGCAAGGAAGGAACCAGAGTTGGTTATTTGTCTTCATAACTATGAAGTTGAACTTTTTTATTTTACGCAAAACTTAAATATCAAGTTTTTTAAAATTTGTAGCTTTATACCATGAACACTATGAACAATAAGGAGAAATCAATATGCAAACAAACTAAAAAGTTTAAACTTTAGTAGCAATGTAGCGCCTTTGAGATCCAAAATTTATATGAAATTGAACCATTGATTTTCAAAGCACAATAAAACGGAGACGGATGAAATATTTGTCTTCAATGTACATTTTACATTTCACATGACCCATGGAGAATTAAGGATGAGTGATATAAAATGTGTTTGACTTTAGAGAGTTACAATATTGATTTTGTATTTGCTTGGTTCTCTTATTTCTCTATGAAGAGGTATTTATACAAACTTAGTGAGCAACTGAAAAGTCACCACTAATAAACTTAATTATGCAAATTCATTGTATCATAATTTCACTAATAAACTTAATTATGATAATTCATTGTGTCATAATTTATATATACCAACTCATAGTCTCTTACTATTCTTAATAAAATGCAATGAAAAATAACATAAAATGTGGCACTTAAAATTGCTTAACATGACACACGTCAAATAATAAACTACGGTGGACATGGGCTACATGCCGGTCTGCAGGCGCGAGACACACCTACCAGTCTGTAGTCACGGGCCACCTGCACGTCAAGTCAATCTGTGGACATACAACGGTCTTTTGAAAGTCACGCTCGGCGGCCTAAAAATGCTTTCGACCGAATCGTTTTAGATCGGTCGGTTTCGTCTCGGCAATGGTCTCGAAACGATGCAAGAGATGTTCGGAGACGGCACAAAGTATTTGTGGGATGCTTGGAACCCGTTCTAATCCACTTTATACCTAGGTCAACCAAGGCAAAAAGCGGTGTTTGACATAGGTACTAAAGATAAGGAATCGTCCCTCTTTAGCATCCTATCTCTAGAATGACTCTTGTACGCCCTGGATAAGGTCGTCCACTATCTAAAGTTTCTGAGTAAGAGGTGAAGGTACGCATTGGGAAGCCCTTTAATCAGACACCCAATCCTGCTCGCGGTAGCGGCCTCTACTGATCTATCTTGGTTGGTTAAATGCAAAAGTTGATAAAACGGGTAAATGCATGAATGCGCATCCACAAGTTTGAACCTAACATGTGAGCTTTCTATATCGGTTGTTTAATCCAAGTATCAAGTATTTGATGTCGAGTTTGATTTAATGTTGATTTGCATGCAAGACGGAAATTAAACATCCATTTACCGAGTTAGGTTTATGGTGCATAACGTGATCCATTTGTCTTAGTAAGGCGTTTTTCAAATATAATGTAAAATAGGCAGATTTGTCATCTAATCCGTCCTGTATTCGGGTTAACCGAAGTCGGGATCGTCCTAGACAAGTTCTGGAGGGAAAGAGACCCTGCATCAGGCAACCAGTATAGGCGCGAGCCTTCAGGCGATGCAAGCAGGTCTGCCCTAGTTTGAAAATGGAAAAGTGAGTTGCCTGTTTAAGCGCGGGTCAACAGACGATGGAAGAGCGTCTTCTGACCATTGAAAAAGTTCGTGAAATGTGTTGAAAAGAGGGTGTTTGAACCCGTCTTGATTTGAAAAGACCGTTTAGGCCGCTTTTGTGTTGATGTGAAGAACGGGACTTGAATAATCGTCATTGTTTTTGTGTTAATGTGAAGAACGAGACTTGAATAATCATTATTGTATTTCCACGCGGCTGGCAGGCTGTCAGTTGTTGGGTATGAGGTATCTAAGTCCTTGCAGGATTATCCTTTCTCCTGTTGGTACTACTGTCATATCTAATCTTGTTACCAGTTCGGCTGGTATCTGCCGAGGTTGACTCATGCTGCTCGGTGCCCCCTGTGTGAGATCTACTACTGGTGCCCGACCTTCATCTTCCGCGCTTGCTGGTGTGTTGTATTGTTGTCTCAGGATGCCTATTTGTGCCCAGAGTTCCCTGTTCGTCTTCCTTGCCTCAGCTTCTGCCTTCCTATGGTCTTCTCGCATACCTTGCATGACCTTCTGCAGATTTTCCATGCCACTAAGTAAGGTTTGTGTTGGACTTGGTGGATGAGTAAGGCCTGAACTTCCTGTTCCGCTATCTGATCTGGGTTGTGCCGCCACAGCAGGAGTTTTGGTAGGCAGAGTGACTTTTTTCACGGATGTGGTTCTTGGTGTGTGTCCGAGGGCCTGAGTTTGTCCCGCTGATGCTGAATTTAGAACTGGATTTGGTGGTATTAACGGCTGACCGCTTCCTAACACAACTGCTAATGTTTGTTTGTCCATTATGTGTAATACCCGTCCTTTTAGGGACCCGTTGACTGGCGTTGACCGACCTTAGTGACATGTCTTGGTCTTTGGGAAACCCTCCGAGGGATATTTTGTGCCTTGGTAAGCGTTGGGCGTGTGATACTCGATCTAGTCGAGGCTACTCGATCAAGTAAGGGCCACTCTATCGAGTAAGTTAGTTACTCGATCGAGCAACGTCTTTGCAGCGAGGAGTTATATATCGTGTTTCGTATAACCGCAAATCATTTCCGCCATTCTTTTCCCTAAACCTAGATGCCGTCACTCTTTCTTCTCCTTCACCTTTGTCCTTCCTTGAGGTCCTTGAAGATGCTTATACCAAGGGATAGGTTGCTTGAGTCGGGTAGCGGTCTTGTCACCGGATAGTTGTGCGTAGGTATGTCATCGTTGTTGTTGTTGTTGTTTTCAATTAGGGTTATAGTGGTTGTGATAGAAGGTTGTACTGTTTGTATATGTGTGTTACGTGGTTGATTGATATCATGTAGTCGGACGTGGAATCGCTGCGGTGCTCTAGAGGTAAGTCCGCGTACTTAGTTCTGTTGGTTGTCTAGTGTGTCCTTTGTTGTGATTTGATTGTTGTGTCAGTGTAGCTGGTTGGTAGTAGTGGTTGGTTGGTGTGGTGTGATTGTGTTTATCATGGTTGTGGTACAACTGTTTGTGACTTTTTGTCTCTGGTTCTCGAGGTGCATCCTCGGCTGAGTGGAGTCACTTGCGGGAGTGGCTTCACGCCCTAGTTTCGCCCTGCGTGGAACCCGCCATGGGAGGGGATGTGCACATTAATGGGACAGGGTTATCACTCGGTATAATGAGCGGGGCTTAGGTGTGAACGGCTGCGGTCCCCCAGTGGCAGGGCTGGTCCAGTGAACAGTCGGTGATGATGTTTGATTGGAGATGTGGTGTGTGTGTGTGTTTTGTGTATTTGTGTAGTGTCTGTGGTTGTTGATGTGTTGCCTCAGTTACTGACCTTGTGTGGATTTGTCTCTTGTTTGTTCTGTTGTATCTGTCGTGATCCCTTATGGTGAGTAGTCAGTCTTAGCAGGTAATGTCTTGGATGATAGCTGGGTACTTGGCGGGATGAGTCACTACTGCAAATCCAGGCAACCACAACGGCCCTTTAACAACGCTTATTCACGAAAATCACCATAAGACGTTGTAGAATGGATGACGCGAATTTTACTAAACTTAATTACAACGGTTATGTGTTGTTAACCGTTGTTATTGGTTTTAACAACGGGTCGAACTTGCACAACCGTTGTTAATATAAAAACTAATAATAACATTTTACTCTGTAATACATTATAACCGTTGTTAATAATTTGGCGCAAAATTAGTGAAAAGTAATTACAACGGTTATATTAGAACCCGTTGTTAATACTTTTTAACAACGGTTGTCTAAGGACCCTTTGTTAATATATTATCTAATGACAATGGGTTTATATGTAATAACCGTTGTCAATACAATCCACCATATATATCACACAAACACAGATCAGCTACAGCCACAATCACAAACACAAATACAAACACAAACACACAACCACACTCTTTCTCATCGTCTCTTTCTCATCGTCGCTTTATCATCCCCGTCACTGTTGTTGTTATCATCTCTTTATTTCTCTAATTAGCAGGTAAATATATGTCGCTTTATGGTTTTAGGTTTTGTCATCTCCGTCATTATTGTTCTTTCTCTAATTATTTTATTTGCATGTGTTTTTCTCGATCATTGTTATTTCTCTAATTATTATTCGCTTAATTAGTTTCTCTGCGTTTATTAGTAAAACAAATTAAATTAAATAAAACAAAGAAGATGATGGAGAGGAATGCATAAACTTAATTAATTAATATATATACATAAACTTATTTCATTGCTAAAAATACAATTTTTAGATGTTCATATAGGGATGCATTCTCTTCTATGATATTCATCATCTCCTCCTTTGCTATTTGGAGGTTTCGTTCCGCAGATGTAATATCGTCATATAGCTGCATTATCTGCGGCTCTAACAAGCCATTTTATTGGCGTCCTTGAGTGCGATCCGAGCTTCCTCAAGGTAGAGCCCGTACTTTCTCTCGATTTCCAGCAACCGGCGTATGGATCTTTTGTTGTACTCAGTCATAATGCATGTAAAACGAATGGTATCATTCATTGTTGAAGGAAGTTTGGAGTTTATTAGGTTTTAAAGATTTAGGTTTTGGAGTTTAGGGTGGAGATAGTGATATAATGGAATGGTTATTGAGATAATGCATGAATTTATACTTAGTAATGTGTCGTTTGAGTTGTTTTTTAATTAATATGTTTAAGAAGTTGTGCCATATCCTGCTTCAAATCTTATAACCCTTCTCATTCCATATATTGTGTCCTTTAATATGCAGGGATTTGGCAGTAATAATGCATGCATCGGAAGCATAAGGGGCAGTAATAATGCATGCATCTAGTAATATATAATTTTTTTTTTAAATCAACAACAACGGTTATTTAAAAAAAAACCGTTGTCTTTAGTTATAACAACGGTTTTTTCTACTGCAACCGTTGTTATAACTTTCCCACCAAAAATTAGTCACACTTTCCACAACGAATGTCTCGTAACGACAACGGTTTTTAACCGTTGTTAATAGTTTTCACAACGGGTTTCTTAGAAAAACCAACCGTTGTTAAAACCTTTAACAACGGACGCTTTAACAACGTCCACTTTTTTTATATAACAACGGTTTTTAACCGTTGTTATAGCCTGTATCTGTAGTTGAGTCTTTCACGAGTCATGACAGAAATGTAGATGACATAGTTGATCGTAGTCCGAGATGTATCTTTACATATCTTAGTTTGTAAATCACTGTAAAGTAACTTAACTGTTCTTTTATCAGCATTTGATTATTACTGTCCTCGGGCAACCGAGATGGTGATGCCCTTATATGCTAGGGAAGGTCTTGTTAAGGCTCCTTGGTATGTGGGGGTATCACATTATGTGTCTGAGTAATTAACGATTGATGACCACGGTGGGCGCCAAACTGTTTTGGTAATTTTATACCGAATTAGGTTAAGCGAGGTCAATGTGGTCTTACTCGTTATATGTTGGTTGAATATTTATGTTATTGCTAAATAAATAAATTGAAGACGTAAATAAAGGTTAACACAAGAGATTTGGTGACGCGGAAAATCCAATGTGGGAAACGACCGCGCGAAGGGACGGTACCCTTCCAATGAGTGCACTAGCTTTTAATATGAGAATGAGTACAAAGGAGACGGCTTAATGATCTAGCTAGTACAATGCGTTATGTTTGTATGATAGTTCTTGAATGAATATGCTTCCTTGTCTCCTTGGCTATTTATAGGGTAGGAACTCTAGATGTGTCCTACTCCGTTTATGGTAAGCAATATTAGTCCTACCACACTTCTTTCCATAAACGCTTCCTTATACTCTATTCTCCCTGATCTCTCTGAAATCTCCCTGAATTCTTCCTGACAATTCCACAACGCGCGGGCTTCTTCTATTCGTGGGCCTCTTGTAGCTTATTAGTTTCCTTGGCCTAATTTGCTAAACGAGACCAGATGGACTTGTTTCAAATTAGGTCAATATGCAGATTTTGGCCCAAACAATACCATTTCACTAGGAGCGATGAATCGAGCAACGATCATGCACCATAGTTGATACTCGCTAGCTAGGACTTGCTTTTGCTTATACTCGCCGTCAATGACAATCTATCGAATGTAGCTATAACCAGCTTCAGAAGTTCAATCGGAGAAAGAAAAATTACATCACCCAGTGTGTGAGTTTATGTGTCCATTATTGGAGATGGTTGAGGACAGCTGTGAAGAACTCCATTTTCTTTTTTCAATTTTCAATATTTGTTTATTTACTAATTTGTGTTCAGTAAGTGATGAACCGGTCTTCTATATGCGTCTTATGAACAGAACGGATTAATAACACCCCATTTGTATAGATGAGACAAATATTTTGCTAATTTCGATGCATTCTGTTTTTTTCCTTATGTTTGAATTGTGATACTTACCCGTCTTAAGGTTGAGATGGATATATCCGTTTTAAGGTTAAGATATTTGCTACCATTTTTTTCTTTGTTTTTTTTTTCTTATTGGGGTAGTTATTACTTGCTTCGAATTAGTTACGAGTGTTACAATATTACTCCATAGTATAGTATTACTCGGTACACTTTATCATTATGTTTTTCCACATATCGTTTCATGTATGTAATCTCATAGGAAATGAAATAAATTTTAAGTTTTTAACTCAAGTTTTATATTTTCTGCTGTTTAAGCTATAATTTTAGTATAGGTACATAAGAGTTGAATATATAGTTTTTTCATCGATCATAAATCAAACTAAATGTCGGATAGGTAGATGGATACTTTCACTCTTTATGGTTAAAAGTGGATGGAATGATGGACTCACTCTTTATGATAGGTAAGGTATTAAATTTTTCTACTAAAAAATTGAGTATTTACCTCTTATTTGATAAATTATTTTAATCATTGTTATAGTATTACATTAATACACACGGTATATATCCGAGTTTAATATAAATCTTATTTTTCGAAGGGCCACAATCTATGATAACGAATTAGCTTGATTAACTAAAAAAAATATAAAAAAATACTCACGGAGTAAATTAAACTATTATATTTTAAATATCATTAAATATTTTGATTTAAAATTTTAAAACAGACCCGTAAATTACACGGGTTTAAAACTACTTTAAAACTCAAAACTATTGCTTCCCCCTCAAAGGCTCAAACCAATTTTCACTAGCATTTGAAACAAGGAGAGCAGCATAGTACGTGTACGGAGTGCAGTTAATGTATTATACAACTGGTTGTATATACAACTTATTCAATGTAATTGAGCTTTATTACAAAGTTGTCGAGCTTTATTAACAAAATTATCAAGTTATGGTACAAAGTTATCGAGCTTAATAGAATAATAATTAAACTCAATAACTTCGTAAAATAGCTCAATAACATGTAAAATAGCTCAACAACTTTGTGTAAGAGCTCAACAACTTTGAGGCGGTTGTACAATGCTATTATACAACTGGTTGTAGGATAGTATTTGTGGTACGAAGTACTTAGTTTAATTAGCGCTTTTTTTTCAATGAAGTATGTAACGACTAATGATGGGTTAGATTTATTTCTCAAGGTAGTACATAATTTATTATAAATGCAGGAGATGCGTTTGTAAAAATAATTTATCAATACCGTAAATATATTTGTGAAGAATTATTTTTCAATAAAGTGCATAATTTATTAATGCAGTACATAATTTATCAACGAAGATTATTTTTGGTGCTAATTTATCAAAGGCGAATGGGTATGCTTAATTAGAGAGAATATATTAGAGAGAGAAAAAAAAAAGAAATAAGAAGGGTATAATTGTCAAAGTATACTACGATTAGTAAAATATGTACTGCGAAAATCAGCACCCAAAAGAAATAATCCCTTCCATCACACACACTCTTCACTCTTCATCTCCAAGACAACACTTTGACTCATAATGTTCTCTATTTATTATGAAATTATTTGTATTCAAAATATAACTTTATGAGTAATAAGAGAGTTGTTGCTCACAATCAATATAGCCGTTGGCTCGTATCTTCCAAGCAAGGCAAATCTTCCTATAATTCCTTGTATAGCTTATTTGTTATTTCGTTTCCGTAAATAGCGAGATTTGTATAGTATATAAGCATAACATCTCTTGTAAGAACATAAGATTGATTACAATAATACATAACTTACATATTTAGTATTCTATTATGATATCAGGTTCTATGTTTAATCGATTATAGACCTCTGAACTCGCTTCCTTTGCCATCATTCTTCATTTATGATGACGAACTCCGAAACTGCTATTGTCGATCCCTAACCAAACCCCTCTTTTTCCATTGTTCCGGTCGAAAATCCCGGAGCAAATATTACCCAAGTTCCCTTCACCGGCAAAAACTACAACGAATGGTCCCGCTCTTTTCGTGTTGCTCTCCTCGCTAAGGGGAAGTTAGATTATATCGATGGGACCATTTCTAAACCACTTCTCTCCGATCTCGATTATAAATCACGGCGATCCGCGAACGCGCTAGTCTCGACTTGGATCTTTAATTCCATCGACTCGACTCTCCGGACATCAATTACTCTGCTTGATAAAAACAACTCAACTTTGGGCCGATATCAAACAACGTCTCACTTCGGTAAATGATGCTCATATTTATCAATTAGAAACTGATATTATTGCTTGTAAGCAGGGTCCAACGGAGACGGTCATGGCATACTATGGCCGTATCAAACGGTTGTGGGACGATCTCATTACCAGCGATGCTTTCCTACTTGTGCCTGCAATCCGTGTGCGTGTAATCTGGCCCACCTTCTGGATCATTGTCGTGAAAAGAAACGGATACGTTCCTTTCTAATTAATGGGTCTTGATGCTCGTTACTTTGTTCTCCTTTCCCATATCCTTGGGACTGAACCATTGCCCAATTTAAATCAAATATATAGTCGCCTTCAACAAGAAGAGGGGATGCGTTCTACCCTTCATAACTCGCAACCTGACCCTTGACCCGCTACAATGATTTATGCTGCCCATGTTCCCTATCGAAATCCCCAATAGGGGGAATCAGGATAACATGGGACATCAAGCTCCTCGTCTTGATAATTTTAATTCCGGTAATATCGGAAATATTAATCCTCCCAAACCCATGTGTCTTGCTTGTAAACGAAAGGGTCATAGTTTTCAAACGTGTTTTCGTGTTACGGAACTTTTTCCCGACTGGTGGGGTGATAGACCTCATGACCGCATCTATATCAGTACTGATGCGACTGACCTAAGCCAAGCCGTGGTTGTTCCTAATCCACAGGGTAAGAAAAAGCAGCCCTCCTCCGCTGGTCCGCATGCTCACATTGTAACAACCCAGTTTCTCTATTGACTTGATCAACGAAAGCGGAAAGAAAGATAAGTCATAAAAATCAGTAAAATTTAACACCGTCAACTCGTAACGAGTTGCTTCATAAAACTGGATGTTTAGAACATAAAACAAGGTTTAATATCCAAATTACAAATTAAAGCAAGGTCCGACTTTAATAAAAGTTTGCTACATAAACTCATGAAAGATCAACATAAGATGTTTTATTCTCTCGACAGTCCCCTCCTAAGTCCAAGTCTTCAAGATCCATGTTACCTGAAACATCATTAAAATAAAATTGCTCCACTTAGTGGGAGTAACCTAACTGTCCTCTATCAACGGCCTCTATCATGGAGAATATTAGTAATGCAATTAGGCGGTCAAACATACAATTCCAGTCACATTACAACATCGACGTGTACACATGTGATATGTACATGAAGTAACATATTGGTTCATATTGGCATATGACATAATAAACATGTGAATATAACGACATTGTTCAACAACATATTATATAAATCAGCATATGGTAAATCTAAGTAGACGTTATGCGGATAAAAACTTTTAGTCCTTTCTTTTTAAAATATTTATTTTCTTCACAAAAAGCACGGGACGTGACTACTAATGTCACACGCATACTCACGGCTTGCATATCACCTTGAGTATGATTGGGAGCATCAATCGCGTCGATCATACCGATACTAGGAGGTTTACATCTCACCCCTAGTGCTCAATAGTACCGGACAACTAAATTGACTTAGTTTAGCAACCAGAATCACGGGGAAGAACAGACGGCTAATGAATGGACTCAGAGGTCTCATTTAAGTGACATGTCTCATACACTTCGAGGCACCAAGACAATCGTAACTGTTAAGGTCTGTACACGATCGCAACCGTGAAATAATAATTGCCAAGATATCTGAAACGTAGTAAAGCTGATCAAGATCCTGTCAATATATGCGCATATATCCACTCTACAACTTCTTGGAACACGCAGCTCCTCAGTGGCAGCTGGTTGACTACTATCCTAACGACAATCTCTCCACACGCAGCTTCGGGATGTGCTGTCCGTACTTGTATAGCATAAGCTCTCTAAGCATTCTTCCGACACGTCGATCCCTAAAACTTACCAAAGTAGCGCCCGACATATAGCACGAAAGACTCACAGATGTCTCAAAGAGACGAATACATCGATATGTGAACCATCCCAACATATCGACAATACAACGGCACTTGGCTCAGAGGTCCCATTCAAGGGGCATACCCAAGATAACCGGAATTAGCATACCGATTCAGAGGTCCCATTTAAGTGGCATGTTCGGCAGCTAGGATAACATGGCGGTAGGATGATAATGGACTTACAGACTCCCGCATGCCCTAGTTCAAGTTGTGGGAAACGCTTTTACACCATGAGAATTTTATGGGTATTGATCTTAACCAAGTAGTGTTCATATTTGAGATTTGGAACGTCTTATTCAAGTAATATATTAGAAAGGTATTCGTTATTTCTAACTCGTTAGTCAAGGATTAAAATTGCTGGATTAAAATTGCTAGAAACATTATTTCCAAGTATAAATTTACTTTGACTTAGTAATCCTTGACTAATTAGTCAATGGTTAACCAAGGTCGTCATAGTCAACTCACAGTTTAACTGATATTTTAATTAGTCAAGGCATGACTAGAGACAAGTCCTTAAGTTTATATTTAGTATTCAAATAAGGTCATTATATTATCATATTGATTTACTCAAAATTTAATGGTGAAGACGAGTATTTTAAAATAAAACCTTCAAAGGCATTTGAGTCAAAAATTTAATAATTTCATCAAAATTGCTAAGAATCACGTTGACACTTGTTAATATCTTTAAAGGTTGTTTCTAAAACGGTTTTTAGAATAAAATTTACTTAAACTCTTAAAATAGTTATTAAAATAACTAAGCAAGGTAGTTTTAGTTCAAAAATGAATAATTTAATATAATTATTTTTAATAAAGTATTTGTATATTCTCCTTAGTGTATTACACTTGAATAAAGATTTATTTTTATAAAGTAACTTCACCAAATAATTTAAAGGTATTAAATTCGGATTAGACTATAAAATGACCTTTTTGTTCATTTTCGAAAAGGGGTCTAAACTAAGAATTTTCTAACAAAATTTTACCAGGTGATTCCTCATAATATAAGTGAACTCCTGTAATTTATTTTATAATTTGTAAAAGGGTACATAATTTACTGAATTTTCGTACATTATTCAGGCTTGTAGGAATTTTATAAAATAGAATAAAAATCGTATTGATACAAGATCTGCGCCTAAAAATCCTATAAATCAGAAGGTAATACATATAAAAATTTCAACTCCATATCATGCATGAACGAAATGAGTGCAAATAAGAAGTTTCATCGTTTTCCATAAAAGTTAGCATATACATACAAATTTTCATTTTGACTTTGTTTTAGTGGGTCTAACATGTGAGTGCATAGTAAATAATTTATTCAAAGGTATATTTTTCATGTGAGGTGATAACATAATAAGTAAGCTTATAAACATAATTGGCACATTGTCAATTTTCCACGTAATAGTTTATTTAAGTGATTCATTCAAGATGTGCAAGTAACATGCATGTAACAATCAATACTATGTCGTACTAAATACATATATGACACTAGCTAGAAAGACCTATCCTATCAGGATATGTCTATTTGCCTCCTGGCTAGATTACTAGTATTCTACAATTACAAGGTAGAGGGTTAGGTTAGGTTACCTTAAAGGTTATCCGGGTCCTGAATGTAATCAAATATGCTTAGATCAACAGGCTCTTTCTCTTCCTCCTCTAGTTTGATTCCATGATGACAACAAAATAACAAAAAAAGTAGTAATAAATTATCTACTTAATTAATCTAGTAATTATAATCAAGGAAGAGTTAGGAAAAGAAAAGGGAATGAAAAGTATACAAGTTTTAACTTAGGCTTTGTGGAAGATGGAAGATGTGAGTATGCAAATATTGTAAGGAGTTTTGAGCAAGCGAAGCAAGGTGTGAAATAAGTGAACTTAAGTGCTTTAAATAGGATGTACATCTACTCACTCCATGTGTTTAAGTTCACGGATCATTTTCATGCAACTGGAAATTATCACAAAAGACAATGGTCATGTTTTGTGTAAGAGTGAAAGGTCTAGTCCATGCACAAGAATGAAGAAAGAAACAAAAGCTGATGGAAGATTAGACTCCTCATAATAATGGATGTATTGGGGGTAGGAGAAAGAGTAACAAGCTACTGCCCTTCTTAAATAGGGGCGGTAAAAACAAATCCTTGTTTGTTTGCGCGGTCATCATGGAATTAATTTATAAACACCATGATTTTATGAAGCCTCTTTGCACAAACCGAGCAAGTTCAAGATTTTAAAGTTGTTAATGGCAAATGAAAATATTACCATTGTGTCGGACTCGGAAAAATAATAAATTTAGGCTTTTGTTTCGCCTTAATCGGAGTCCGGATGAACAATTAGGGGCCAAAATACGAAGACGGATTAAAGTTACGCGCGAATGAAAAGTCGCAACTTATAATGATTGTTTCGAAGGCTAAAAAGGTATTGAATGAAATTTCAAGTTTCTCTTCTAAGATTATTGTTCCGGGTATGAATTCCGAAGTAGGTTTGTTTACCACGCTAGCTTTGTCGAATAATGCCTCTTCTAGCCTTGACTGCTCTCCTCGGCCTCTCCTGCAACAATGAGCAAACTGAGGGCTTGGCTTTGTGCCAAGCGTACTCACTCCGACGCTCAAGTCAGTGAACTTATTGTGATTAAGTAGAATGTTGCTTGATGACGTGTATTGTAGAGAGATGAGAGAGATAATACCAATTTAAGTGGTTCTTAGGTTAGATTCTGGATCCCTTCCTCAATGAGGATTGAGGAGTATTTATAGACTTTCACCTTTTGTCACGTAGTGGCCAAGTGGGCCAAGTGGCATAGCAGGTGGAAAGACTGATCTACCCTCGGCCGAGGGACCTATGGCAGGCCGGCGAGCCTGGTTGACTCCATGCCGAGGGTTCTTGGATATGAGTACGCGGGTATGTGCCCCGGCTGGTAGGTTGCCATGCCGAGACCCAGGCTGGCAGGCCGAAAGGCTGCATCGGCTGGGATGTCTAAGTCATTGGCTTGCTGTGGATATCTTTGACCTCGTTCAATATGTTGACTTGGTCAGCGGGTGCAGAATATGCCCCATCAATTTGCCCCCAGCGTAGTCTATGCCGTGGTATGGGCTCCGATGTATCTTTGAGTGTATATTCTCGTGCAAGTGAAAATTTTCTGCCCGCTTCTTCTTCCTCGGCTTACTTTCATACAGGCCGTACCGTATCCCCCCTCCACATGGATGTGTAATGGACATCAAAATGTGGAAGAGAAGGTCTTCTTGGCCGGCGGACCCAAGGTTGAGAGTGCGGTGTATTTTTGATTTCCCCCGGCCGGTTCTGCCTAGCTTGGTTTGTTGTGTTGGCCGCCGAGAATTAATAATTTAAGGATTTTGCTTGAGGAAGATGAATAGGCAATGGGATATGAAGGGCGTGTTGGAGACGCTTGTTCTTTGTTGCTTTGATTGACATTCAACTCATTTGCGTCGATTGACATTCCGTGCACGCATGCCTGACATGTGTCTCTTCGTTGATTGGCTGACGCTTCATGGGCTGCGTTTTGATTGGTCCTCCTTTATGGGCCTTTGCCTATAAATACCAGATCAATGAATGAAATTGGTTAATAATTTCATTCATTCTAAAAATTTTCTTCTTTCCAAAATTCCAAGTCTTTCCCTCTTTTCCGATCTTCAGAATTTTTACGTCGGCGTAGCACTTTCTTCAAGGTAAACCGAAAACCTTTTCAACTTTTTGTTTTGTTTAAGTAATTGTTGTGAACCATGTCTTCTACTCGATGCGGGTCCCGATGCCGTGCGCGGGGGTTCCCCGTCGCGTTTTGATGAGGAGGAGGCGGTAGCCGCAATTCCGTTAAGGTCGAGGGGCCCTAGGTCTCCTTCCCCCGAAGTTGACCGCAGAGTTCGGAGCAAGTGGGAAGATGATGTTGATGATGAGGAAAGGAATCCTTCAGTGCGGAGAGGGCGGAGTCTTGCATCATTACGATGTCCGCACCATCGGCCCCAATCGTGCTTGGACCGATGGGCTCGCCCGCTTCTCGGCTCGAATTTTTCGAAGAGCACTTCTTTTTTGGCAAGGGGTACAACATTGTCATCCCTGGAGAGGGTCAGGCCGTCTGTTGCCCTCCCCCTGGTCACATCGGCGTATATATGAGGCACTTGGAGTATGGTCTCCGTTTCCTCTCAATATGTACGTCTCTTCCATAATTCGAGGCGATGAACGTTGCGGCGGCGCGGCTTCACCCTTTGGCCGTTAGGACTATAGTCGGCTTCGTGTGGGCGTGTCGTCAGGGGGTGATCCCAACGGTAAACTTATTCCGCCGAATTCATTTTCTTCGAATGAATGTTCAAGGTGGCCGGGGTGGTATAGCGTCCGATCGAGCCGAGGCTATCTCACCGTGCCTAAGCTCACCTCTTGCAAGGGCTGGAAGGAACGGTGGGTGTATGTCGAGGTCCCGGATGATTATCCGTTGCCTCGGTCTTTTCAAAGACCACGTTAACTTGCGGTGCGAGAGCAAAGGGGAGCGTGAGAAGATGATCCCCAAGGGCAAGAATAAGATGGACGCCGGAATGTCTATCTTAATGAGGACGAGAAGCGTGCACCGAAGCTTTTCGAGGTCGATGATGATGGGGCGCCGAAGGTTTGGTTGCCCCCGACGCAAGTCATCTTGATGGACGAGCCGCTTTGCTATGTCGGCCTCATACCGGCCCTAGCACAGGGTGAGTGGGGTCGGTGTGAGGCCCATTTCTACTTTAATGTTTTTCGTTGTTTGTTTCTTGACATGTCCCTTTGTCTAAGTTTTACTTTGTTTCTTTTTCGAGCACTTTGGTCCCGTTCGCCGAGCAACTCCTCGAGAAGATGGGGCTGGACAAAGACGGAAACGTTAATGAGAAGAATCCGAAGGTCGATGTGCATGACCGCCGTCCGTCGCCATCGACCTCCTCTGAAGGGCTTGGACGAGACGGCGGCCCGTGCCAAGGTAGCCGCCGCCTTGCCTCGCCGGGTCCGAAAAGCCAAGTCTACGGCGGCGACGGTGTCAACCTCGGTTCCGCCTCCACCAGAGGTGGAGGTCGTTGACATTGTCGACGGAGAGGATTCCGATCTTTGAGGATCTCCACTTAGGCGTAAGAGGAAAAGATCTACCCATGCCACCGATGCTTCGCCCGTCGCTCATGTTAATGCCAACGCCGAGGAAACGGGTCAACCGGCAAGAAGAGCAAGCCCTGCAGTACAGGTCTAACTTGCGGCTCGATTTAGCCGCTCATTAGATATACCTGATGACCGGCTCTCTGGTATGTCCATGAACGTTGACGTGGACTCTTTGGTTGAATTTTTTGTAGATCAACCGGCGCAGTCTATCCCAATTACTGAGCGGCGAGTTGAGAAGAGGCCTATGCAGACGGCGGGAAAGAATGCCGACTCCGTACTCGCGTCGATATCCAACGACCGGCTCATAGCGGAGGGTACAAAGCTGAGCAAGAAGGTTGGGATTTGGTCCGAACTGGCCGGCTCTCGTATTAGGGAGCAAGAAAAGGCTTTGGCCGAGACGGGACCGTTGATAGAGCAGCTGAGGCTCGATGTTGTTGCCGCAAAGGGGGTGGCCGGGAAGGCTAAGCTTGACCTCCTTGCCGCACAAGCGCGGGTCGAGGAAATAGAGAAGCTGCTGTCGGCCGAGAAGGCCAAGGTAGAGGCTGCCGATTCTGCCGCCGCCAAGTTGAAGGAGGAACGGGACAGGTACAAGGGCGGCTACGACGTTGTTGTCGCCCAAAGGGAGGAGTCGAAAAAGGCGTATCGGCTCCAAGCGGAGTCGCATAGGGAGACTAGTGCTATCCTTGCCCAAAGGGAGAAGGATATTGAGACACTTCAAAGCACGATTCTCCCTCGCATGTGTGCTCAGTATAGGGACCTGACCGAAGAAGCTTTCAGGGAGGTGATAGATGAGGTCTATCCGGATGGCTCCTTTCTGTGGACAAAATTTGACGAGCTGTTCGACGATAGGCTCGAAGCTAAAGAGAAGGCTGCGGCGGATAAGGCTGCCGAGGATGCGAGGGCCAAGAAGGAGGAGGAGGCGACCGCTGCAAAGGCGGCCCTTGCAGAGAAGACGAGGGCGGCCAAGGATGAGTCCGCCAGACTGAAGGCAGCTGAGGATGCTAAGGCTGCTAAGAAAGCTGCGGCGGATAAGGCAGCTGAGGATGCTAAGGCTGCCCAGATTGCATCTAAGTCGCTCACCGAGGGTAACGCTGCTGATGGCGGTAAGGGCAAGCAGCAACAGGCATAGGGAGACGGGCGGTCGTCACCGAGCTCACCGGCGTCTCGGATAGCTTCAGCTATTCGGGGGCCAACTATTAAGCCTTTTCTCCCTGCCATCCTTTTGGCGCTTCAAAGAACCAGTCCGAAACCTTTTGCTTTTTCTTTTCCTTGTATTTTGTAAGACCTTGGTAGGTAGAGTCTTGGCTTATCCCAAAGGGGACGGCCGTCGTCTGTGTTTCTCCTTCTTGTAACTCGTTATCTTTTCCTTAATGAGATTTTGCTTGCTTTGCCTCTGGCTTGGCCGAGGCCTTTTGATTTATTCCTTCACTTGTCTTCTTGCGTTAATTAATTGAGCGCTTTTCGTTTTTACCTTTGGCTTTAGCCGAGGCAGTTTAGGATGCGTATCTCAACTGTGTTTAACGTCTTTAAGCTCGGTCTTAATTTGCCGAGGGCAGTTGCGTTAATTAATTGAGCGCTTTTTCGTTTTTACCTTTGGCTTTAGCCGAGGCAGTTAGAATGCGTATCTCAACTGTGTTTAACGTCTTTAAGCTCGGTCTTAATTTGCCGAGGCGATTCGTTAATTAATTGAGCGCTTTTTCATTTTTACCTTCTACTGGGCCGAGCGGTTAGAATGCGTATCTCAACTGTGTTTAACGTCTTTAAGCTCGGTCTTAATTTGCCGAGGGCGATCGCGTTTTCACTCGTCTCTTCCCGGCCGATTCACGGGGCAACGGAGTTTACGTTTTGACCGCCGTTGAACATATGTTAGCATATCGGCTCGTCCCCTCGTCACTCCCAAAAGGCCGGGATGATCGAGGTTTTGCTCTGTCTGTGTGTGTACATATGTTAGTATGCCTTCTGATTGGGGTGGATTAACACTTTGATGAAAAACTTGGATGACTCCTCATTAGATATGAATATGCATTGGGGTGCCAACAATTGTTTTGGGCAACTCATTGTTATACAAAGTATTTTCTGAGATTGTCGGTGTTCCAATGGCTCATCAAAGGTACATCTCCCATGTCCGTCGGCCGTATGTACCCGCCTCATTTCTTCAACTACCTTGTAGGACCCTCCCGATTGGCCGTCAACTTGCCATGGATGTTTCCTTTGTTGGTGGCAAACTTCCTTAGGACCGGATCTCCTACTTTTAAGTCCCTTTTGTGGACTCTTCGGTTGTAGGCCCTTTTCATTCGGCTCGATATACTTTGCTAAGTTGAGGCGTGCCGTATCTCGGCTTTCTTCGACCAGGTCCAGGGGAGGTTCTTAGGCCTTCCTCGTTTTCATCCGGTTAAAAGTGGCCGTTCACGAATGTTGGCACCGTTGCTTCAATCGGCGGGGCGCCGGACCCGTAGACTAGGTGAAAAGGACTGTACCCCGTTGCTTCTTTCTCCGTGGTCCGGAGGGACCATAGAACGCCGGGTAGCTCATCGGCCCATCTTCCCTTGAGGTCTTCAACTGTCTTCTTCAAGCCGTTGAGGATCGTTTTATTGGCTGCCTCCGCCTGTCCGTTGCTCTGGGGGTGGCAGACGGAGGAGTATGCAAATTTGATGCCGAGTTCTTCCAACCAGCTCATTATTGTGTCACTCCAAAATTCTCGGCCATGGTCGAACACCATGACTTGGGGTAACCCAAAACGAGTTATGACATTTTCCCAGATCACCTTTCTTACGGCCGCCGCAGTTTTCGCAGGCACTGCCACGGCCTCAACCCATTTGGTGAAGTAGTCGACGGCGACGATTAGGAACTTTCTTCCTCCGGATGCCGTTGGAAATGGCCCTAGTAGATCCATTCCCCACTGTGCAAAGGGAAGGGGATTAAGCACGTTGCGAGTCTCGGGAAGGTGCGTGTATCACCGGAGCGTGCATCTGACAGTTGTTGCATTTTCTGGTTTTGTTTCTGGAATCTTCAAGCATGGTGGGCCAGAAGTAGCCGGCTCGGAGAGCTTTGTGGGCTAGTGTTCTTGCCCCCATGTGATGACCACAGATGCCTTCGTGTATTTCTGTCAGTATTAGCTCTGCATCGGCTGGACCGACACACTTCAGGAGTGGCCTTGTCACGGACCTCCTGTATAACTCTCCTTCGAATACCAAGTACCTTGCTGCGATCCTCTTTATCTTTTGTGAGAGGTTGCGGTCCTCTGGTAATTCATTTGACAGTTTATACCCCTTTATCGGAGTCATCCATGTCGTCTCGGTTTCCACGTCGCACACCATGCCGATGGTTTCGTCAATGCTTTTAGCGTTCCTGATGTCCACCAGCACGGTTCGGCTGATATTCTTTATGGTTGAACTGGCCAGCTTTGAGAGAGCGTCGGCCCGGTTGTTCTCAGACCTGGGGATGTGTCGCATTTTGAATGACTTCAATTTTGAGGTCTCGGCTTTTACCTTTTCCAGGTATCTTACCATCCCATCGTCCCGAGCTTCGTACTCTCCTTCGTATTGGTTAGTCACCAAGAGAGAGTCTGTTTTCAAAATGATGTGTTCTGCCCCGGCGGCTCTGGCTAACTCAACTCCGGTTATCACTGCCTCATATTCGGATTCGTTGTTTGAGGTCGAGAAGGTAAATTTCAAAGCGTACTCGAACTCGTCCCGTTTGGGCTGATGATAAGGATGCGGCTCTGAGCCGTTCGTTGTGGAGGATCCATCGGTATATACCTCCCACATGCCGGGACACGATTCTTCCCGATCGTGCACTCGGCCAAGAAGTCTGCCGCGCCGCCGCTTTTATCGAAGGCCTTGGTTTGTATTGAATGCCGAAGCCGGATAGCTCCACCGCCCATTTGATAAGTCTGCCGATTTGTTCGAATTTTTCCAGTGCTTTTTCCAACGGTTGGTCGGTTAAGACCGCCATGGGATGTGCGTCGAAGTAGGGTTTCAACTTCCTTGCGGCAACAACCACGGCAAAGGCGCTTTTTCAATCGGCGGGTAGTTTCTCTCGGCGGCAACATGTGTGTATGGTGATAAAGTATATTGGTGTCTTCTGCTTGTTTTTTCTTCTCGACGACGATTACGATCGGCCGTGGCCGAGGTTCTTGCTAAATATAGATATAGCGTTTCCCCCAGCGTCGGTGCCGGGACGGGGTCGGGAGAGTTTGCGGATGGGCCTTCAGTTGTTTGAAAGCTGTGCTTTGTTCCTCCCCCCAGCAAAAGTCTTTATTCCCCTTCAACACTTTGAAGAAAGGGGTGCTCTTGTCGGCCGACCGAGAGATAAAACGGGCAAGGGCCGCCATCCTTCCGGTCAGTATCATAACCTCTTTGCGGTTCCTCGGCTCCGGCAGGTCGAGAATTGCTTGGACTTTCTCTGGATTGGCATCAATTCCCCTGGCGCTAACAAGCACGCCGAGGAATTTGCCGGCCCGGACACCGAAGTTGCACTTTGTCGGGTTAAGCTTCATCTTGTATTTCCGTAGTGAACAAAATGTCTCGTGTAAATCGGCTAAGTGCTCGCCGTCAGACTTGCTCTTGACAATAGCATCGTCGACGTAGGCCTCAATGTTTCGGCCTTTTTGATTTTGGAATATTTTGTCCACCAGTCTTGTGTAAGTCGCGCCGGCATTTTTCAAACCAAACGGCATCATTTTGTACATGTAGGTGCCGTGTATGGTGATGAATGCGCATTTAGGCATGTCTTCCTCTGCCATGAATACCTGATGGTATCCTGAAAAGGCGTCGAGCAGGCTCAGCATTGTGTAGCCTGCCGTTGCGTCTATTAGGCTATCTATCCGAGGCAAGGGGTAGCAATCTTTCGGGCACGCTTTATTAAGTTGCGTAAAATCAACACACATCCTCCACCCCCCTGATGACTTTTTAACCATTACAACATTAGCTAGCCATTCAGGGTATGTACAAGGGATGATAAAGCCTGCATCTAACAACTTATCAACCTCGGCCTTGATGGCATCTTCCTTTTCGGCCGAGGAGTTTCTCACCCTCTGCTTCACAGGGCGGGCGCTGGGGAGTACGTTCAGCTTGTGAACGATGACCTCCCGACTTACACTGGCATCTCGGCGGCCGAGTATGCAAAGACATCTTTGTTCCTTCTCGGCGAGTCTAGGAGATCGGCCCGAATTTTGGTTCCGGTCGACCCCCGACGATCACGGTGCGTCTGGATCAATCTCTATCCTGTTCGGTCTCGGCCCCTTCGACCATGGCGACGTGGTTGGTGCTCATCGGTTCGTCCTCTCCGTCTTAAGGATGGGTTCTTCCCTTTTTCCTCTTTCTTTGCCACTTTGAAGGATTGCATGTTGCATCCTCTGGCCGATATTTGGACGTTGACCACCTCGTCTTTTTCGTTCTTTGAGACGAGTTTATGAACCTCCCCGCGGTCCGAGACATACATCAGTGTCAGGGCCCGGATGGACATTACAGCATCGACCTCACTCAGGGTGACACGACCGATGAGAACGTTGTATGCGGATGAGCCGTCGATGACCACGAACTCGGACATCACATTCTTGGCCGCGTCGGACTGGCCGAACATCACCGGTAACTTGATAGTCCCCGGGGGGACCAAGCCCGCCCGGAGAAGGCCGTACAATGGGTTGGTGCATGGGCTAAGGTCCGCAATTTTCAGTGCCGAGCCCCGAAAGCACTCCCTGAACATGATGTTCGTGTAAGCACCCGTGTCAATCAGGCATCTCATGACCAGGTGGTTAGCTATGTCTAAGTGGACTACGAGTGGGTCGCTATGTGGGGCGATGACTCCTTCGTAGTCCTTCTTCCCAATAGTTATGTTCGGGATGTTGGAAGCGCGGGCCGCGGCAGTGGGCACGAAGTTGACGGCCTGATACAGTTCGTTCAGGTGCCGCTTGTGCCCGTGAGCGGATCCGCCGTTCTCGTTTCCCCCGATGACAACATGAATTGTTCCTATTCGTTGAAAGACGGATTTTTTGTCTGAGCCACCGGTGTTCGTCTTTTGGCCTCCGGCAATATACTTACCGAGGCTCCCTTTTCGGATCAACTCTTCAATGGCATTCTTCAAATGCCTGATCGTTGGTTAAGTGACCGGTGTGGCCGTGGTACTCACAAGATACGAGGCTCGTGTCACCGTCCCCTAGGTTTGGGGGCCTTTCCCACTTCGCCCCTCGTTTACTGCTCGGGAGAAGACCTCGGCGGCCGATACGACCGGGGGTGTGCTCTTTGTACTTCTTATGGTAGTACGGACTGAACTCCCCGGCGTCCGCCGGGTTACGCTTCCGGGCGGGCCCGTCGGTCCGCGACCTATTATTGTCAAGGCGCCCTTCATCCGGCTTGTCCTCCCGGTGGCTCTTTCTTTTCGAGTGCCGGCCGCCGTGGCCTATCCATATTTTGTGATAGTCTTCGACCTTAATGGCACAGTCGGCCAATTTCTGGCGGACTCAAGGCTCGAGCCACCGCACTTGATGAGCTCGTTTTCAAGTCCCCTGCGGGAGGCCTTTCATCGGTCTGCGAAGGCCGCTAGTTCGCTGTTCAGCTCCCTAATCTGCTGAACCCTGGCATCGAACCTCTTCACATAGCTTCGGAGTGACTCGCCTCCCTCCTGCTGATGGTCCGGGAGATCCGATGTCTCAACGGCTCTCCTTTTATTGGTAGAGTACTGGGCCAAAAACGCGTCTCTTAGGTCGGAATAGGAGTATACCGACCCATCGGGTAGCCCCTTGTACCAGCTTTGCGCCATTCCAACCAAGGTCGTTGGGAAAATTCGGCACTGCCTCGTCGGTTGCTCCCACACCGACATGTGAGATTCGAAAGCCTCGGCATGATCGGTTGGGTCGCCCTCTCCTTTGTATGATATAGACGGTAGCTTTAGCTTTGGCGGCACCTGGGTCTCTAGGACGTAGGCACTGAGGGGCTGTCTGACCACGTGTCTAATGACACGCGGCGATCGGCTCCTCGCATCCCTAGTCCGGCCCCTCTCCCCGTGGCGGGAAGGGCTTCTTCTCCGACTCTGGTGAGTCGGACTCCTTCTCCGACTCGGTGAGTCGGACTCCTTCTCCGACTCGGTGAGTCGGACTCCTTCTCCGACTCGGTGAGTCGGACTCCTTTCGCTCGTCCTGGGGGCATGCCTCGTGGGCGTCGCGGCGACATCATCCTTCCGCGAGTGCGGGAAGGGCTTAGTTCTACCACTGACACTCTGGGCTCCCCCGGCGTCTTGGTAGGCTCAGCCTCTCTTAGTGCTTCGTTCAGGTTTCTCGGAGTCACCTTTTGGGCCCTAGCTTCCTGGACGGGTCCCGCCGCTCTTGTCGGTGTGACAGTGTGAGCCGGCGCACTCAGACAATCGTGTCCGGAGCTGCTTCAGCTTTGCTGCATCAACCACACGCCCCATGACGGTGACCTGGTCGGCGGGCAGCGGCGTATCTGGCATTATTGGCATCCCGAACTCCGGTTGAATTATCCGGCTGGTGGAGGGCTGCACAACTCCAGAATTGTGGACGGTATCCTCTGGGTGGAGGGGCTCTTCGGTTACGAACACCTCTTGTTCTTTTGACATCTTCTTAGCTTTTTGGGTGGGTTTTTTTTTTTGGTTTGGGAATGACTAGCTTCTAGTATCTTTCCCCACAGACGGCGCCAATTGTTCCGGGTATGAATTCCGAAGTAGGTTTGTTTACCACGCTAGCTTTGTCGAATAATGCCTCTTCTAGCCTTGATCGCTTCTCTCCTCGGCCTCTCCCGCAACAATGAGCAAAACCGAGGGCTTGGCTTTGTGCCAAGCGTACTCACTCCGACGCTCAAGTCAGTGAACTTATTGTGATTAAGTAGAATGTTGCTTGATGACGTGTATTGTAGAGAGATGAGAGAGATAATACCAATTTAAGTGGTTCTTAGGTTAGATTCTGGATCCCTTCCTCAATGAGGATTGAGGAGTATTTATAGACTTTCACCTTTTGTCACGTAGTGGCCAAGTGGGCCAAGTGGCATAGCAGGTGGAAAGACTGATCTACCCTCGGCCGAGGGACCTATGGCAGGCCGGCGAGCCTGGTTGACTCCATGCCGAGGGTTCTTGGATATGAGTACGCGGGTATGTGCCCCGGCTGGTAGGTTGCCATGCCGAGACCCAGGCTGGCAGGCCGAAAGGCTGCATCGGCTGGGATGTCTAAGTCATTGGCTTGCTGTGGATATCTTTGACCTCGTTCAATATGTTGACTTGGTCAGCGGGCACAGAATATGCCCCATCAATTATAATATCGGGATTAAATATGTAAATATGCGATTAAAAACACGGGGGGTTACACACATGGTAAGTCAGGTTTGCAATCAAGGACCGTCATCTTCTTCAACTATACCGACTGCTTTTGATATTGTCGATTTGAACACGTTAAATGCGGCAGAACGTGCTGAACTCGTTCAACTATGGTAAGTCAGGTTGGCAGTCGCATAAGCTCTCCTCTTCTGATCGTCTTAATGGTGAAGTATCCCTTCCCTTGGATTATTGACACGGGGGAGTCTCGTCACATGTCGGGATGCCTATCCCATTTTTCGAATATTCGAACCATTGCTCCCTTAAGCGTCGGGTTGCCCAATGGTGACCGCACGATTGCCAGCCAATGTGGGGATATTATTCTATCCCCTCGTCTTATTTTAAAAGATGTCTTATACGCTGCTAATCTTCATTGCCATCTTATATATATATATATATATATATATATATATATATATATATATATATATATATATATATATATATATATATATATATATATATATATATATATATATATATATATATATATATATATATATATATATATATATATATATATATATATATATAAAAAACTGGGTTGAAACGCTGTGGATGCGCCACGTGTCAACCCAGCCTTAAATATATGTATTAATTACAGCTGAAATTAAATACAAACATAATAAATGTTGTATAAATCTCAGCAAAATATTAATTATAGTTTAATAAATTTTATTATAAAATTATATTAAATAATTACGGTGATTTGATTCTAAATTTCTAAAAAAGTTATTTTGGTAAAAATTCTAAAATGTAAATAATTACGTTCATTGTGAAAAATGCTTTCAATTGAGTATAATTTTCATTATATTTATTGAAATATTTATTTTGATAAGTAGAGATGATTAAAGTGAATGTCTCACAATGTTTTTACATTTACGTAAAAAAACATTTTGAGAAAGTTATAAAACTTAGACTATTAAATCCATTAAGAAAAATATTTTTGGAAGAGTCATTGTACATATTAAAAATATAACTTTAAAAAAACTACTAAGAGATAAGTTTTTATAGTCTAGGAATGAAAAAAATTATATTGGACAAATTGAATACATATGAGATTTTGATAGGTTTCAATAGTATGATAACGAGTATGTGTACGAGTGTGTATGTACATAGTGATCGCGAGTGCATTTGAATAATCAAAACAAAAGTAATGACTACTCCCTCCGGCTTGCTGTTTTCTTCCCATTTCATTATAATACTCCTTACATATATTAGAGAAACGGGAAGAAAATTAAAAGCCAGAGGGAGTATTAAGTAGTATAGTATTATAAACGAAATGAAAAAGTAAAAAGGACGTTACATTTTTCATTAATATCTTTAATTAAATTTGTATAAGTCAAATATAAAATATTGATAATGACTAACCAAAACTCCGTATAACTTTTAGTTAAATATTTTATATGTTATCTTTTAAATACTGTGAAGTTAAACATCAAAAAATAATATTTGAGAAAGTTCAAGCTATATTTACAGGTAATAAACTCTTAAACATCATTATATATAATTGTTTAAAAAATAAAAGTGCAAATTTGTCATAGATATGTTTGACACATATACATGCAAGACACAATCAAAACATTTGAATAAGTTGAGTTTGAACTCTATATGTTTGATAGATAAATGTCACATGTTATACATAAAAAATTAAAAATTACATAAAATTATGTTTAAATCATTTTGAATAAATATTAATTGATTTGAGACAAAATATCGTGAAATGACATAATTTGAGAACTTATTGTTGATTGTTGTATTATTCGAATAAATTTTATTTTGATTAGTAAGATATTTCACCAGTCACAAATTTTTTTTATAAAAGATCATGCATAATTAATTATCAGTTATTAGTTTTAATTAAAACTAGTTTTAAACCCGTGCAAAAAATGCACGGGTCGTATAGCAATTGTTATTATTAAATACATGCGCATTAAAATGAGCGTGATCAAATGTGCAATGTCGTGACAATATAAATAGTTCACTATTGGAAATTCGACGTACATATAATTTCAATTGCTATTTACTAATCACTACCATACGATGCAAATTATGTGCTACAAATGTATTAATTTAAAACTTTATTAAATACTCAGAAATTTCATGTTGTCGTACTTGATGTACTCCTATTATTGTCACATATCAATAGTTTCAAGCCTTGTTTGTTTGTAACCCTGGAGATAGGCACATAAAAGTGTCCATGATTGAAGACCGATTTTGGAATATAAATGCTCACTTTAGGTAAGAACTGGTCATGACTTTTGCATATTGTCATCGCAAAACAAATAACGATGAGGATTGCCTTCTATTGAAATGGATATAAAATTCACTGGAATCTGAAAGATAAGTGTCATGCAGGCAATATGCAGTCTATCCCCGTCATGGCTCCAGTTAAAACTATACACCTAACTACGCGAGTCCCTAAATTTATCACTATTAATATAAAATTTAATGCATTTAATACGGGTTATATGTACGAAAGATAAGTACCGTGTAAGTTAATAAAATAAATTTGAAATTTGGTAAACGCTGAACCGTGTATACCTGTTAAAGTTTGACCTAGCCCAACCTGTCATTTTGAAGGTCACGTCCAACAAATCTTGACTTAGGACCCAATTAGGCCGAAATAATATGTTAATTTAGGTTGAAACACCACCGACTCCCTGGATCAAAGATAAATGTATCTTAAATATGAATGTAAAACATATAAGTCACTAACATAATTTTTAAAAAGCTAATATTTATATAATCTAATTGATATAATATATAAATATTAATAATAATACTTTAAATTGTACAATTAAAAATTCAGTTTTATGATAATTCTAAAAAATCAAATGAATAAGAGTACTGATTAATCAAACAATACTACAAAATAATATTTTTTTCACATATTACTCGGCGGTATATTTCTCTTAATTAATAAGAGTACTGACTAATCAAACAATTCCCGAAAATAAAATTCCCCAACCCCATATACCCAATGCGGTTATTATGAGATAATCAAAATATGTATCTTATAAATGAAAATAAGAAAAACTTAATTTTTATATTTATTTCACTAAAAAAACGTAAGATATAAATATGATTTAATTATTAATATTAAATTTAGTGCAATTTTTTTTTTAAATTCGATCCAAAAAATAGTATCAAAAACTCATTTTGACCCGTACACCGATCCTAACTCGACTCGTAACTCGTATAATCTTACTTATACTTTCACCCGGCCTATATAACCTCATTTATTTAAGGCAATAATTATATGTTTAGGTAAAACCCTAACATATGTACTTGTCCATTCTAAAAATAAACAATGGGTTAATTAAGTCGGATAAGTCAGGGGCTAGAATCGAAACAATAATGAAACATCACTTAAACAATGGGTCGAATTTGCCAGCACTTACCCACTATAAAACCTAGTTGATCCACCTTATAGATAAGCAATAAAACACACGCATTTCAATTGTTTTGATAAGAGAAAAAACCCTTGATAATAATACCACTCCTGATCATCTTATTGCCCTTCTATTCACTGCTATTATCATCCTTAGTCCATTTCTTAATTCTTTTCACCCAATTTAACTTGGTTCATTATAAAAAAAATTCCCATAATACCAATCCTAAAACGGACTTAATACTTTTTCTAGATTTAATATTGCTTACTAATTATGTTACGGAGTATATTTTTGATGGATGTTTTCTTTCTCGGTGGATGTTTTCTTTTTCATTTTTTTCTTGTTTTACAAAAATTTCTTTATAAAGCAAATTGAAGCACATGAAAAAAAATATAATTGTGCCCAAACCTTCTATTTCAATGGTTAGTAATATTTGTTTTTAGAATACCTTTTTATTTTTAGATTTTAATGAGTGAAAAGATTGAGATCTGGTACTTGCATGTTTTTAAGTTATTTTTTTTACTGTTAATGTGAAGTGTTTTTATGAATATGTGAGGATTTCACTTTTTTGGAGAGAGAGAGTAATTAAAGATTGTGATGAACATGGAGGGCCCTACTTAAATAAAAGTTTTTTAAATCCTAAAAATTATTGACCAATCAAAAAGCTTTTAAAAAACCTAACTTTAATACTAGGTAGATTCTTATGTATTTTATTTTAAAATATTGAATTTAAACCTAAACATATTAAATTTGAGAAAAAATTATTTATAAGAGGAAATAATGAAGGTCATATATGAATTATATAATTTTTCTTCAATTATAATCATAAAATATTAAAACAAGCCGCGCGAATCGCGGGATACTACCTAGTTTAATTAATTTATGTATCTAGCCTTCTTCTTGATGATAGTCTAATGTACAATTTCCGCAGAACTTCTGTTTAATATAGGACCGTTCCTCGAAGATAGTGATTGGTGAGAATGAGCAGCGCGAGGGACTCTACTATTTACAAAGTGTCCGAAATGACGAGGCTAAAGTTCTCATGGTGGGTTCAGTCGATACAACCAAACTTTGGCATCGAAGATTGGGGCACCCTTCTTCCAATGTTACTTCTTTTCTTCCAATTTCGCATAATAAACCTCGAACTAATTCTTCTTTTCATAGCAAAACGTGTGACATTTGCCTTCGTGCAAAACAAACTCGTGAACGTTTTTATTTAAGTCCGGATAATGCTACATCTATTTTTGATTTAATTCATTGGAATATGGGGTTCTTATTCCGAAAATGAGTCATGTGGATCCACGTATTTTTTAACCATCAATGGTGATTTCTCTCGATCGACTTGGGCCAATCAAACCAAGAGTTAAACAACAAAACCAACAGTTAAATATAAAAATTACTAAATTAAAAAGCATTAAAAAATGTCTGAGATGAAGTTTCAAACTGAAATCTGAAAATACTACCAGTTTTCATGGGATCCTGGAAAAAAATTGTGGAAAAGGAGAGGTGTTGCAATTGGGTATATTCTGTATCCGCATTTGAACGTCATCAACAGTGGCGCGAAACGAGTTAATCATGTTGAGGCGAAACTTGGTGATAACACAAGACCATCTGTGACAATCTTCTGTAAATGCAACAACGCAGAAAGTCCAAGAATTATTATGGTCATATGAGGAAGGCAAGACAAAGCAATGAGCAGCCCTTTTGGGTTGTCCCTTGAGAATCTGAACCAGGCTGGCTAATCCGGTGACACTCGATAGGTACGGTCTCACCAACTCCTGGAACCAGCTTAAGTATTCGCAGGATCTTATGTCAGACAGACAGGGAGGCCAGAAATCTCTCACAGCTCTTAGCATTTCTTTAGGGTCGAAATTTGAGAGGTCGTACGTGTAGAAGCAGGGCGTGGTCAATCCCGAACCACCTGTAGGGTCAATTAGAAACATCCTTAGTGACGGGTCCCCCTCGAAAAACTCCATCACCTTAACCCCTCCTTCGTGTCTACGAGCTGAGAAATCAATATACAAGGATAACATGTCATGGGTCTCCTCGTCCTCAAAATTATAGTTTTTGTAATCAATGTCATTGTCGTCATCATCAGACGCGACGTTGATGTTGATGGTACTGGACGAAGGGATCCATTGTCTGAGGATGGGATCGAAGGCCTCAACTCTAGTACTACGAAAACGAGGCCTTGTGCGAGTGGCAATATTACCAACCATCTCTATCACTGACTCGGTAGTATCAGTATAATCAAACACAAAGTAAATAAGTCCGTCTAAAATAGTGTGAGACACGACTTTATACAAACCGGTAATTAAATTAAAATCCTTTAAAGGCGGGTCAGGCAAAGCCACCCAACAACCACTGCTAGTAGTAGTATCCCATACCTCGAAGGTGTACATGGGATTCAGGTTACATTCGACAGGCGGGTTACTCAAAACAAAAACCAATCCATTATAAGCAACAAGGTGAGGATCCGGCTTAACAGACCGCATAGATGGCCCACGTTTCCATGTGTAAGGATAATGTTGGTTCAACAAATCACATACGTGTACATCGGATGGATGGCCGTCACCCACCATGTATAACTTACCGCGGTGGAATAAGAAGGCGATAGTTACAGATTTGACCATAAAGGGACGATGAGTATCAGGGAAGTCCATAACGTGGTATATCTCTAGGGTATCCTTATTAAGTAGGTATACCGTGTATACAACATACCCTTTCCTCACTTCCTCCATCAGGAAGAATGCCATACTTTTTTCGGATTCAAATTTGCTTGACCAATCGTTTCCTAGTTTTGGCGGTGCCATTATCAATCAAATCAAATCAAATCAGATCAAATTCTAAGAGATTGTATTGTATTATTGAAATATTTATTGATTGTGTTAAATGAAAGTGTATGTGTGATTGTGTGTCTTTCATTCATTCTCCATCATTTAAATACAAATTAAACAAATGATAAGGGAAATTAACCCTAACATAAACGGGCCTTAATTTGGCCTTAATAAACGGGCCAAATTCGGCCTAATACCCTCCCTCAAACTGGAACGTGGGGATCAAGAACGCTAAGTTTGCCAAGAAGAGAATGAAACTGAGCTGAGCCGAGAGCCTTAGTGAAAATATCTTATCGGCAAGTTGAGAACTCGTATCCACGTGAGAAGTAGTCACCAATCCGTCATTAATAGCATCTCGAATAAAATGACAGTCCACCTCGATATGTTTCGTGTGCTCATGAAATAGGAATTATGAGCGATATTAAGCGCCGACTGATTATCACAGGAAATCTTCATGGGAAAGGACACCGAAACACCCAAGTTCGAGAGCAGACCCACTAGCCACTTTAATTCGCACAGAACATTAGCCATGGACCTATACTCGGCTTCTGAGAAAGATAGGGAAACGGTATGTTGCTTCTTGGTCTTCCAAGAGACGGGCGAATCACCAAGAAAGACACAATCTAACCCGAGACGGACCGACATGTCAGAGGGCATCCAGCATAATAACAATCTCCCTGATACAAAAATGTACTGAGTAATGAAAGCACAGTTAGTAATTATTGCAAGTAAATGAAACAGTTAACTATCAGTCATAGCATCTTTTAGAAAAAAAATATATATTTAAAAATGATATGGTGAGCTCCAATCAAAATGCCATGGAACAGTTAACAGTCAGTTTGATGTCGACTGTCATCATATAGGCTACATTGATGAAATTAAAGACATTTTCAGATTAACTAATGAGTACACAGTGTATACTCATTCGTAAATTTAAAGCCAATACTACACTTTAAACAAGTGAATGCTTCAAATACACAAATTCTTGTATAAGGCGAGTATTAAACGGGAAGTAATAATAGACGAGAGTCGAGACAAAAGCATAATGCATATATAGAGACCAACCGAAAGTGTGTGACTCTCCATTTGGCTGTTGGCATCTTTCCTTGAGCCTCTTCGAACATACTCGAAGTTGCAGTTTCCGGAGAGACGTGAGTTTGGGCATCCATTCAGGCAGACATTCCAGCTTTGGGCACCCCATAATTTCGAGAGATTGGAGAGAAGCTAGTGCAGTACTGCATCCTCTCTGGTAGTTCCTCCATCTCTTCAGAAGAAGGACAGTTGTAGATACGCCAACCCTCCAAGGCAAAAAGATGCTCCACCCATCCTACCACGCTCCTTAGTTTGGGGCAATGTTCGGTGTTTAGGAATCGCAGGGATGACAATAAGCAGGTTGGTAACAATTCGTCTGCTTCTCCCAAACTCTCTAATTTATCCCCACCCTCTATGTCTAATGCAGCAATAGACTGATTATACTTGGTCAGCAATGACTTGGCCCACTCCAAGTTATTGATTTTTAGTATCCACAGTTTGGAATATGACTGATGGCCAGGTGTAGACCTCATCATTGTCCAACTCAGCTCTCTCACGGAATCACAAACTACAAGATGTTCAAGACGGGAACAGAGAGGAACATGCGTCATCTTTTCGCAGTAACTTATAAAAAGATTCGTTAATTGAGGGAAACAGGGAGATGATACCCACACTATATGTGGTTCTTGGTTGCTACCCCCATTAAAGTTTCAAACTCATTATTTCTTGCTTTTGCTGCTCTCTAATCACAAGCATTGTACAGAAAGTCAGAAACTATCTTGATCAACTGCACTTTAATTTGTTGCTGAATCACAATGGGAGTTCTGGCTTTGTGATGGTCTCAACACCAATAATTTTCGTTGGTCCAGGTTTCATGATCAGATTTCTTCATCTCCCGTTCTTTTAAAAATGATAGAATATAAGTGAGGGGGATGTGTTGTATGAGAGACCAGTCCTCCCCATTTGGTTGTTGGCATCTTTTCTCAAGCCTCTTGGAACACATACGAAGTTGCAGTTTCTCGAGAGAGGTTAGTTTGGGCATCCATATGGGCAGACATTCAAGCTTTGGGCAGTCTCGAGAGAGGTTGTTGGCATCTCTTTCTTTCGCTTGAAATGCCATCCTTTCAAACAAATTCCATGACTCCATTTCTGACAACCCACGCAACTCATGCACTTGATCACCTCCAATCATTTGGGCGGTTGTTCTGGAACGTGTAGTTGTTGGAAGTGATGACTTGAAAACAAGGGAAAAACCAATTTTTTGGTTTTGCTTCTATCCCACATTGGTGGGGAAACTCCTCTTTGAGGGGTTTATATTTGTCCCTTCCATTGGTTGGTTAATTGTGTGGACCAAGGAGGCTTTTGTGTGTGTTTGTTGGGCCAGTGGGTTCGGGTCCAACACACACGCGCGCCGGCCCGGCCCGGCGCGAGCTCGGGCTCGGGTTCGGGTAGAGCCCCTGGGGGGCGGGCTGAAGGCCCGATTCTACCTTCTTGGGCTTTTTGCGTTTTGAGAGTTTTTTGGCTGAGTTTGTTTGTGCTGTTGATTGAGTCAGTCAACACTGTTAGTGGGTGAGAAGTTTACTCCCCACCAGTCATTGACTGCTGCTTTTTAGGGGACGGTTTATGGCTCTCTTCAGCTATAAATACCGAGGTCCTCACATCAGTTCAACACAACAACAAAAACTCTTTCTCTCTTCTGTTCTCCACATCTTCCTCTCTGCTATATGATTTCGGGTTACCGCTTAAACTGTTCAGTCTTACAAACTCGAGTGGGCGTGTTTGTGAGGCGCAGATAGTGTAATCCTTGGGGACTACCGGTCGTCGTTGATCGCCACCACGGTCGCACCGGAGAAATAGTTTTTAAGGCAACGGTTTCGTCACCGTGTCACTACCTTACATCTGTCGGTATATCTAATCTCTGGCATTTATTTCGCTACTGCATTCTTTTCCATTTCGTAATTCTTGCTGCTAGTGAATTTACGAACTACAATTTAAAAACTATTTATTTAGTGCAGTAGCCATGTCTGTGATTTCGAAAATTGTACCTGATATTTCGAAAATTGAGCAATTAGATGGTCAGAATTATAAGCGTTGGTCCCGAAACTGATGTTTTTTGAGCGATTAGAAATTGATTATGTTTTATTTAATGACCCGCCAAAACCTGTTGTTCCGTCTGATGCTGAGACTACCCCTCCTGCGGCTAAGGCAGTTAAGTCAAATGAAGATGACATTGCTAAATTTGTTAAGGACAACAAAACTGCTAGGTGTCACATACTTAATAACATGGTTAACCCGCCGTTCGATTTATTTGCGATAATAAATCGGCGAAAGTCATTTGGGAGTCCTTATCAAAAAATATGGGGATGATGACTGGGAAAAAGAAATATGTTGTGGGTAAGTGGCTGCAATTTAAGATAGTGGATGGGAAGTCTATTATGGAACAGGTTCATGTCTATGAAAATTTGTGTCTTTGATATTGTTAGTGAGGGCATGAAATTAGACGACCTTTTTGTTGCTAATGTCTTTGTTGGAAAAATTCCCTCCCTCCCCGTCCGAGTATAGAAATCAGCTAAAACACAAAAAGAAAGACATGTCCCTTATGGAACTTATCAGTCATATGAGGACCGAAGAGGCAAATCGCCTCAAAGACAACCCCGCGTTTACCCGGTCTGTGAATGCATCCGTTCTTCTTTGTCAAAGCTAATTTGGTTGAGTCCGGTGGTCCGTCAAATGTCTTTGAAAAGTTCAAGGGTAAGGGTAAGGCCAAGGTTGGTCAGGGTAAGGGTAAAGGAAAGAAGACTGATCCAGGGAAGTACACCAAGCCGGTTGCAAAGATTCAGAAGCCTAAGGGTCCTTTGGTTTGCTATGTTTGTGGGAAACCGGGTCACAAAGCCTACCAAAGGCACCGATAAGAAGACTGGTGAAGTCAAGCCAATCTTGTGGTGATGATGTCATTGCCGCCGTGGTTGTTGAAGCTAATCTGGTGGGTAATCTTCTTGAATGGGTCTTGATATCGGCGCTTCCAGAGACACCTCTCTGTCGATAAGGGGTTATTTGTTTGAGTTCGAGGAGATAGGCGATGGGGAATGCGTCTACATGGGTAATTCTTCACCGCAAAGATCACGAGCAAAGGCAAGATCTTTCTCAAACTCACCTCGGGGAAAATACTTGCTCTCAATAATGTTTTATTTGTACCCACATTGCGTCGAAACCTCGTGTCCGGTGCCTTATTGAACAAAGTCCGGTTTGAAACTTGTTTTTGAGGCTGACAAGGTCGTAATGTCGCGCAATGGGGAATTTGTGGGCAAGGGTTATCTGTCTGGGGTCTTTTGACCGAACACCGATTCTGTTTTTTAATAATATTGAATCTACTTCGCTTATATCGCCGAGTCTATTGATGTTTGGCATGGTAGATTAGGTCATGTGAATATCGACTACATTAAAAAACTTAAAACCATGAGTTTAATTCCAAGTTTGTCGAGTCAAGAATTCTCTAAATGTGGTAGTAGCTTTGTGTTGAGGCTAAATTCACAAAGAAACCTAGTAAACCAGTGACAACTAGGAATACGAGTCTTCTTGAGTTAATTCACACCGACCTAGCTGACTTCAAAAATGTTGCAAGTAGAGGTGGCAAGAATTATTATGTGACTTTTATAGACGATCGTTCGAGGTACACCCGAGTTTATTTGCTTAAGACTAAAGATGAAGCAGAACAATCGTTTATAAACTTTAAAAATGAGGTCGAAAATCAACTCGACAGAAGATTAAAAGGGTAAGGTCGATAGAGGTGGTGAGTATAAATCCGATTATTTAGCAGACTTTTGTACTGCAAACGGTTTAATACATGAGACTAGTCCACCTTACTTACCCCAATCCAATGGTGTAGCTGAACGTAAAAATAGAACTTTAAAAGAAATGATGAATGCTATGCTTTTAAGTTCTGGCCTATCTGACGATATGTGGGGGGAAGCAATACTTTCTGCTTGTCACATTCTTAACCGTGTACCTCATAAGAAAATTGACAAGACACCCTACGATATTTGGAAGGGCTATCCTCCTAACCTGAGTTATCTTAGAGTGTGGGGGTGTTTGGCTAAAGTGGGTTTACCTGACTTTAGGAGACCTACCGTTGGACCTAAGACCTATGATTGTGTTTTTATAGGTTATGCTCAAAATAGCTCTGCCTATAGATTTATGTCTTTGAGTGACCGTTCTATATCTGAGGCTAGAGATGCCGAATTTTTTGAGCATGTTTTCCCTTTTCAGAAAAATGTTGTTTCATCTACTTCACTACCTGTTGCATCTATTGATATGTCTTCACATGCTAGTTGTAGTAGCACTCCTATTGATCATGCTGTTGAACCTAGAAGGAGTAAAAGACCTAGATGTCCAAAGGATTACAGTGATTATGTTACAACACATTTATCTGAATATGGATACTCTGTTTGTGCAAGTGATGAGTTTGTTTCAGCTTTTTTAATAGAGGATGACCCAAAAACATATAGTGAGGCAATGAAATCCATTGATGCTAATTTTTGGAAAGATGCTATTAAAAGTGAACTTGATTCTATTGTTTCTAATCGGACTTGGAGTTGATCGATTTACCTAAAGGTAGTAAACCCATTACGAGTAAATGGATCTTTAAAAAGAAAATGAGACCTGACGGTACAATAGAAAGGTTCAAAGCTAGACTTGTAGTTAGAGGCTTTACACAAAAGAAGGGCATTGATTACTTTGATACCTATTCTCCCGTGACCAAAATTTCGACTATAAGAACTCTTGTCGCTTTAGCTGCTATTCATAACCTTATTATACATCAGATGGATGTTAAAACTGCTTTCTTGAATGGTGAGCTAAAGGAAGAGATCTATATGTCGCAACCTGAAGGGTTTGTGATTAAGGGTCAAGAGAATAAAGTGTGTAAACTGAACAAGTCACTTTATGGTCCAAACAAGCACCTAAACAAAGGGGTATGAGAAATTCAACACTACTTTGATGAGTAATGGCTTTATAATTAACAATTCTGATTCATGTGTTTATTCCAAAGTGATAGAATCTGATTGTGTTATTATATGCCTATATGTGGATGACATGCTTATTTTTGGTAACAATTTAGATGTGATAATTAAAACCAAAGAATTTCTGTCATCACACTTTGAGATGAAGGACTTAGGAGAAGCTGATGTTATCCTAGGAGTTAAGGTTATCCGAAACTCCAATGGAATTTCTTTGAGTCAATCTCATTATGTTGAAAAAGTGTTGAAAAAGTTTAACTGCTTTGATGTTGTGCTCTAGAACACCCTATGATTCTAGTATACATTTGAGTAAAAACTTGGGTGACAGTGTTTCCCAGGAAGAGTATGCTAAAATCCTAGGGAGTGTGATGTTTCTTATGAACTGTACTCGACCAGATATTGCATATGCGGTTAGTAGACTGAGTCGTTATACACATAACCCTGGTAACGAACATTGGAATGCTCTTCGTCGTTTGCTAAAATACCTAAGAGGAACAGTTGATCTGTGTTTGCATTATGGTAAATTTCCTGCTGTGTTAGAAGGATATTGTGATGCAAACTGGGTTGCAGGTAACGATGAGATTTGTTCTACTAGTGGTTATGTCTTCACCATGGGTGGAGGTGCGATATCGTGGAAGTCTTCTAAACAGACTTGTATTGCACGCTCTACCATGGAGTCGGAGTTCATAGCTCTTGAGTTGGCGGGACAAGAAGCGATTGGCTGAAAAACCTATTGGCTGATGTACCAGTATGGGGAGGACGGCTGACACCGGTCTCCATGCTGTGTGACTCGAAAGCTGCTATTGGCGTTGCAAAGAATAGTGTCTACAATTCGAAAAAGAGACACATGCGAATAAGGCACGCTGCAGTTAAACAACTCCTTGAGAATGGAGTGATTACTGTGGACTATGTGAAGTCCGAGAGTAATCTTGCTGATCCCTTTACTAAGGGGTTGACTAAGAGATTAGTCGTTAATACGTCGAGGGGAATGGGGCTTAGGCCCTTAAGTCAAGGTTGAGATTGACTAGGTCCAAAGTTTCATTCCTATGGCGTAGTATGATTCATAGCCTTTATGGTGGTGCTTTTGAGACGCACTTGATGAATTATACACCAGGTTGGACTCATGTCCTTAATGGCTCGTGTGACAAGTGCTACTGAGAAGCACTTGAGCCACCTACGTAGGTGTGATGATTCTAAGACTATGAGAAGTCTTAAGGTCACCCTATTAGTACCAAGGTAACGCATGAAGCTCTAAAAGAGCGCGTTGCACTCTGAAATCGCGGGACGGTCTTAATTAGAAGGTATGATATGTGTTGTGGGGGTATCGACCAAGCTCGCCTAGAATTCAAATCGCAAGATATTCTCTAGTCAGTAAGTAAGTTGTTTCCTCATTTCACTAAAGTATCAATTCAAATCGAAAGATATTGATACCTAAGTATCCAACCCTTCCTTTACCTAGAAATCTTTTAGTTCTTTTCTTCGCCATCTGTGGGGGATTGTTGGAAGTGATGACTTGAAAACAAGGGAAAAACCAATTTTTTGGTTTTGCTTCTATCCCACATTGGTGGGGAAACTCCTCTTTGAGGGGTTTATATTTGTCCCTTCCATTGGTTGGTTAATTGTGTGGACCAAGGAGGCTTTTGTGTGTGTTTGTTGGGCCAGTGGGTTTGGGTCCAACACACACACGCGCGCGCGCGCCGGCCCGGCCCGGCTCGAGCTCGGGCTCGGGTTTGGGTAGAGCCCCTGCGGGGCGGGCTGAAGGCCCGATTTTACCTTCTTGGGCTTTTTGCGTTTTGAGAGTTTTTTGGCTGAGTTTGTTTGTGCTGTTGATTGAGTCAGTCAACACTGTTAGTGGGTGAGAAGTTTACTCCCCACCAGTCATTGACTGCTGCTTTTTAGGGGACGGTTTATGGCTCTCTTCAGCTATAAATACCGAGGTCCTCACATCAGTTCAACACAACAACAAAAACTCTTTCTCTCTTCTGTTCTCCACATCTTCCTCTCTGCTATATGATTTCTGGGTTCTGCTTAAATCCGTTCCAGGTCTTACAAACTCGAGTGGGCGTGTTTGTGAGGCGCGATAGTGTAATCCTTGGGGACTACCTGGTCGTCGCGATCGCCACCACGGTCGCACCGAGAAATAGTTTTTAAGGCAACGGTTTCGTACCGTGTCACTACCTTACATCTGTCGGTATATCTAATCTCTGGCATTTATTTCGCTACTGCATTCTTTTCCATTTCGTAATTCTTGCTGCTAGTGAATTTACGAACTACAGTAGTTACAATTATCCAACTCCCCCTCTGACCTATCTTCAAAAACCCTTCAAATTGCTGCCATTTATGATAACTTTCAGTCCATAGATCATCGAGAACCAGCAAATATTTTTTCCCTCCCAATTTTTCTACAACTTCATGATGAATCTGCTCCAAAGAGGTTAAATTATCAATGGGTGACCCTTTCACCACCTTCCCTAAAAACCCTTTTAAGTCCCACTGTTCCTGCTGATTCTGATCAGCAATGTAAGTCCAAGTCTTCATTTCAAATGCCTCGCTAATCCTAGGATCATTAAAGACAAGTTGGGCAAGAGCGGTTTTACCCAAGCCTCCCATCCCCACAATGGCGAGGAATGAAACACCGGAAGTATCCACATTATTATCACATCCCAATAACATACCTACAATCTTTTCCACATCTTCATCCCTCCCGATAATTTTATCACACAGAAACGAAGATGTCTCCTCCTTTATAAATTTGATAGGCTTATACTCTACCTTAAAGCTAAACTTACTACTCTTAGTGGCAACGGCATCCAACTTTTTGTTAACCATTTTATCACACAGAAACGAAGATGTCTCCTCCTTTATAAATTTGATAGGCTCGCAGCACATGATCGTCTTATGACTAATTATAATAGAGTTCGACGAAATTTATCAGACGATCCTATTTGTCCACGTTGTCTTACAGAAGGTGAAACTGCCGACCACCTTCTACGTCATTGTCAGGTGTCAATGGATATTTGGAAAGAGCTTGGGGACGGCGCCAACTCAGAGTATTTCTATACAGAACCATTTAGCTCTTGGGTGTCCAAAAACGCGAGCAATGGGTCAGCTCTTGTCTATTCCAATTGGTCGATGAAATATGCTATTACGTGTTGGTGGCTATGGAGATGGAGGAATAATATCGTTTTTGGCAAAGCTATGGAGAATCCAACGGATCGTATATCCTTCCTTCATCGTCAATTTGAATTATCGAAACAAGCTTTCGACCCATTTTCCCTCTTTATACCCAGTCCTGGTACTACCCGCGTGGAACGATACATTAGATGGCATCCTCCTCCTTTCAATTGGATGCTCCTTAATACTGATGGTGCCTCTCGAGGCAATCCGGGTCCAGCCGGTTGTGGAGGTATCATTCGTGATGATTCGGGTAACTTTGTTTCGGCCTTCCTATTCTCTAGTGGTATATGTTCATCCATGAGGGCAGAAATGAGAGTGTTGTTGGCCGGGCTTGAACACGCTTGAAAGAATAATATCTACGATATTATTCGGGTATGGTATATTATGTATGATATGTAATCTTGTGTTTTAGTTGTGTGAATAATTTAGTTACCTTGTTTGTAGGGTTCGGTTTAGGATAGTCGAAGATTACGATCTTGTGTATGGTAGTATATATGTACGATGTATCCTTCCCTTGAGTAATAAGAAAATAAGCTTCACCATCGTTCCTTACGTTCTTTGTTTTTCACATGGTATCGTGAGCTAAAGACGATCCAATCGTAATTACAAATCATTCAAAACGAAAATCAACAAATCAATCAACCTCACCATGACAGGAGATGATGGGAAACTCAAGGGAAAATCCGATGGTCCAAAGACTATCCCCATGACATCGCCCCTTTACCTACACCCTTCCGATAATCCAAATTTAAAAGTTACGCAAATTATTTTTAATGGTGACAATTACGATATGTGGGCAGATGCCGTCAAGAATGGACTAGACGCAAAAAACAAATTGGGTTTCATCGAAGGGAAGGTTCATAAACCGGAAAGCGATGGAGACGAAGACACTGTTGAAATGGTGGCATGGCGACAATGCAACGCCATGTTGAGGGCATGGCTTAGGAATGTAATCGATCCTAAGCTGCACCCGAGTATCACCTTCTCGCAGCCTATAGCGGAGATTTGGGAAGAGCTACGAGATAGGTACTCGGCTGGGAATGCTCCTAGGGTTCACCAATTGAAAGGTGAATTGAATGAATGTAAGCAAGGAAGGGATTCAGTAGTCGAATACTACACTCGTCTAAAAACGATTTGGGACGAGTTGGCTAATTACAGCAAAGTGAAGAATTGTACTTGTGGAGCAGCCGCGTCCATAATCAAAGAACGGGAGGAAGAAAAGGTTCACCAATTTTTAATGGGATTGGATTCAAAACTTTATGGAAACATACGATCCAACCTATTAATGGAGGACCCGATCACTTCCTTGACTCGAGCATATGCCCTAGTTTTAAGGGAAGAAAGACATGCCTCTCTGACCAAAGTCAAAAAGGAACATAACGAAGCAGCGATGGCGACCAAAGCATATGGCAGAGGAAGAGGTGCTAACTTCAAGTCCGAAGTCGAAGAAGAAAAGAAGCCACCCAAGTGCACTTACTGTGGGAAATATTACCACAAAGAAGAAGACTGTTACGACAAGCACGGATATGAGGAAGTTAAAGCACTTGAGAGAGGACGAGGTCGCAGAGGAGGAAATACAGGCCGCGGTACTGGTGGCCGTGGAAGAGGCAGAGGCCGTGGTTACTATCAAGCAAATGCAGTAGGAAGTACTTCAGGAGCGAAGGAAGGAGAAGCATCGAGACAGAACTCGCCATTCACGAATGACGAGATTGAAAAGATAAGAAGTTTGCTAATGGCCAGTCCCGAGGGTAAAGAAAAATTACAAGGTATGGAATTAAATATTAACGTTGAATGGTTGATAGATAGCGGAGCTTCACATCATATGACCGGAAAGCGGGAATATTTAATGAATACATGGACTGATGAACCATCAACCGTGAGCTTACCCGATGGGAGACGAGTTGAGGCTTGCGTCCATGGAGAAGTCAGATTGAGCAAGAATTTCGTGCTGCGAGATGTCCTATTTGTGCCATCGCTCACTTGTGATTTAATCTCTGTTCAACAGTTAATACATGAAAACAATTGTGTAATAACATTTTATCCCGACTTTTGTGAAATGTAGGACCGGACTACGAGGATGGAGATTGGACGGGCTGAGCATCGACAAGGGGTTTATTATTACAAGTCGAATAAAACGGAATTGGCGGCTGGAGTGAGCGTTTCCAAGGAAAGTCGACTATGGCACAACAGACTTGGACATCCTTCCAAAGGCATTTTCCCTCGTTTTTCTGATTTAGTAGGTTGCAATTTAAATTGGACTTCAGATGAGGTTTGTGACTCATGTTGTAGGGCAAAACAATCCCGTACTTTATTTAAGCATAATAATAAAAGATGTGCTAAGTTATTTGGTTTGATACATTGTGATATTTGGGGACCATACCGGGTTGCTAGTTTGACACGTGCACATTATTTTTTGACCATAGTTGACGACCGAAGTAGGGGAGTGTGGGTGTACCTCATGAAAGAAAAGAGCGAGGCGGGTGATTTGTTAAAAATTTTCTGTCAAATGGTTAAAACACAGTTTGAAACATGTGTTAAGACAATTCAGAGTGACAATGGGACGGAATTGTTGTCTATGTCTATACAAAATTATTATGAAGAAAATGGGATTTTGTTTCAAACTAGTAATGTAGATACACCACAACAAAATGGACGGGTCGAGAGAAAACATCGTCATATTCTTGAAAAGGCACGAGCATTGCGTTTTCAAGCGGGTCTACCAATCCAATTTTGGGGAGAGTGTATATTGAGCGCTGCGTACTTAACCAATCGTACACCCACACCACTGCTAGATGGACAAACACCATACGAAATATTGTACCGTAAGAACCCAACCTAGATAATTTAAAGGTTTTCGGTTGTCTATGTTACGCACATAATAAAGAGAAACCGAGAGATAAATTTGGAGAACGGGGCAAGCGGTGTATTTTTATTGGCTATCCTCATAGCAATAAAGGGTGGAAGGTGTTCGACTTGAAAGAAAAACGGGTATTTGTGTCACGTGATATAATTTTTTACGAAAATGTCTATCCTTATCTGGTCTCGGCTGATGATACTATCACACAGCATGGGGAGGAAGAGCAGCTCATTAACCGAAATGGGGATGTTGATTTTGACCATAGCATAAGTAATGAGACACCCCATGTTGTGAGGGGGAGTGAACGAATACAGGAACCACACGAGACCGAATTGGATGATGAGGAAATTCATGTGACGGATGATGGAGTTGATTCACCACGAAATGATGACAATGAGGTGAATAATGGTGATTTAGATGATGAAGGGAGACCACGAGAGGAAGACAGGAGTGAAAGCGGAGTTGAGGAAAGGCTTGGTCGCGGAGCACGAGAAAAATTTGAACCCGCATGGAAGAAGGATTACTATTGTAAATCGACAAGAATAATAAAGCCCAACATCGATGCTCACACTGCCCAAGCGAAGTCCTCACAGTCAGGTACGCGTTACCCATTAGTTAACTATGTTATTACCGATTGTTTTTCGCATTCCCACAGGGCATTGTTGGCTGCAATTGATGAAAATCGTGAACCAAATTACTATCATGAAGCTGCGAAAAACCGAAAGTGGCAAGAAGCAATGAACAAAGAGATTGATGCATTAGAGAAGAATGGAACATGGAAAATTGTTCCTTTTCCTAAAGGGAAGAAAGCCATCGGTTGTAAATGGGTTTATAAAATCAAATATCAAGCTGATGGATCAATAGAGCGATACAAAGCGAGGCTTGTAGCACAAGGGTTAACACAAGTGGAAGGGATAGACTTTCACGAAACGTATGCACCAGTGGCGAAAATGACTAGCGTGCGTTGTATGCTGGCAGTGGCGGTCATTAAAGGGTGGTGCATTGAACAATTGGACGTAAATAACGCCTTTTTACATGGAGACCTTGACGAGGAAGTCTATATGGAAATTCCACAAGGATACGAAAAGAAGGGAGAAAATAAAGTGTGCAAATTATTGAAGTCTATTTACGGACTGAAGCAAGCATCGAGAAATTGGTTCGCGAAATTGACCATATCGATGAAGAACTATGGGTTCTGCAATCATTGGCAGATTACTCGTTATTCACATACAATCGAAACGGAATTTTTATTGGAGTTTTGGTGTATGTCGATGATATGATTGTAGTGAGTAACGATAATATAGCATGTGCGAATTTCAAGAATTTTCTCGATAAAAGCTTTGGTATCAAAGACCTAGGAAGGCTCAAATACTTCCTAGGAATAGAAGTTGCACACGGCAGAGATGGGTTATTTTTGAACCAGCGTAAATATGCAACAAGCATTATCGAGGAGACGGGAATGCAGGGGGCTAAAACGGCCTACACGCCTATCCCACAAAGGCACAATTTGGCATTGGCAAAAGGATATGTTTTGAAAGATATTATGAAGTATCGTCGCTTAGTCGGAAGGTTGGTATACCTGACCATCACAAGACCATACCTCGTCTATGCAGTGCATATCCTATCGCAGTTTGTGAATGAGCCAAGAAAGGAACATTGGGAGGCAGCATTGAGCATCGTTCGCTATATCAAGCGAAATCCAAGTAAAGGAATAACTTTCAAGAAGAATTGCGAATTACTAGTTAAAGGTTATTGCGACTCAGATTATGCTAGCTGTCCACTAACTAGGAGGTCGTTGAGTGGATATTTTGTGTCGATAGGGGAGTCACCAATTTCGTGGAGAGCAAAGAAGCAAATGACGGTGGCCAAATCGACAGCTGAAGCAGAGTATCGTGCCATGGGAGCCGTTACTAGTGAATTGATATGGGTAAAAGCCTTCCTTGCGTCTTTAGGTGTTTTTCACTCAAAACCAATGCATGTTTATTGTGATAATCAGGCAGCGATACATATAGCAAAGAACCCGGTGTTTCACGATCGAACAAAGCACATTGAGATAGATTGTCATTTTGTGCGTCAATATTTAGTCTCTAAGGTGATCAACACGTTTCATGTCCGAAGCAAAGAACAGATAGCAGATTTGTTCACCAAGGCATTAGGAGGAGAGACTTATGATCATTTGCAATACAAGTTGGGACTCGGTTTACCAAGTGCTCCAACTTGAGGGAGAGTGAAAGAATAATATCTAAGATATTATTCGGGTATGGTATATTATGTATGATATGTAATCTTGTGTTTTAGTTATATGAATAATTTAGTTACCTGGTTTGTAGGGTTCGATTTAGGATAGTCGAAGATTACGATCTTGTGTATGGTAGTATATATGTACGATGTATCCTTCCCTTGAGTAATAAGAAAATAAGCTTCACCATCGTTCCTTACGTTCTTTGTTTTTCACAACGCTAGACTACTTCAGGTACCACGTCTTCTTGTGCATATGGACAACAGTCCGTGTGTGGACTTTTTCAAGAACGACCAGCTGTTGAGTAATGATCTTCGATCGCTAGTTCATCAAAGCAAAGCTTTGATTGCCATGGACGGGTGGGTAGTTCATATTGATCACGTATACAGAGAAGCCAATCGAGCCGCGGATTGGTTAGATAACGAATGGATTCTTTCGTCCACATCTACCACTATAATCGACTCTAGTCCTCCTTATGAGCTAAGATCTATCCTTCGCAATGATATCTTAGGCGTTTTGTTTCCTCGTCTAGTCATTAGTTAATTCATGGGGCTTGCCCCTCTTTTGTACCAAAAAAAAAAAAAAAAAAAAAAAAAAAAAAACGACTTTGAACGAATCTTAACTATGAAAGTTACCGATAATGACCTCTTGGCGAAAATAATTATAAAAGAATCAATATATATAACTAAAGGAGGCTTTTTTTTTCTAATTATACTATTAGCATTAGAATTAGGAGATAATTAATTATTTACAATTTTTCTATTATAATTAGGAATGTAAGTTTTCTATTAGAAATGAGAATTAATTAATTATTTTACCATTTTCCTATTAGAAATAGGAAATAAATTAACAATTTATTAAGGCTTTTTTTCCTAATTATACTATTAGAATTAGGAGATAATAATTATTTAAAAATTTTCTATTATAATTAGGATTATGATTTTCCTAATAGAAATGAGAATTAATTAATTATTTTACAATTTTATTATTAGAAACAGGAAATAATTTAATTATCTACAATTTATTAATATTAAAAAATTATTTATTAGTATTTGTTAACTTTTTATTAAATTAGTAGGAAAAAAACCTTTGATATATTTATAATATCTAATTTTATAACAACTTCCGATTAAAAAAATGAGGTGTTATGAGGCTAAAGGCCCTAGACCGAACTGAGTTGTGACAAATGTGCATGCGTAATACGTACTACATGGAATTTACTCATGTAAAGAGTAAAATGAACGCTGAAATATGCCCCTACGTCTTTTGTTATTGCTAATGCCATATTTAATTATACATAATACGAAGTTTATTTTTCAAATGTCGTATGTATTTCTCCTACTAATTTTAAAGTTATTTCCCTCACAATACACTTGAACTTCTATTGATAATTTATTATTATATTATTTACATTCATTTGTCATTATATAAAAGTATATTAATTAAAATTTAAATAAGATATTCACAAATTATTGATAAGTACAAAGTTTTATATCTATTTTTCAAGGAGTATTAAAAGATAAAGAAAGTTGATGCTAATTTGCGAATCAAAATATCATATTATGACAAATCGAAATGTTTTGAAAAACTTTATTGTGCGATTGTTTTACAATTTAAAGTAAAAATGGTATCACGAGTAATAAAATAGATTTGAATGAGGCTTGAAGGTAAATTAGATACACTTATTATAGAAATATGTATAAGGTTAAGATTCAATTCAAGCAACAATCAACAATAAAAAAAAAGTCATGAAAAACACATAAAAGGGTAAGAGTAGTCTTTCCCTAACATAGTGAAGACCGTCTCTCTCCAGCTTTTCTTCTGACAAATTTACATGCATAAAAAATGGTACTATTCAATTATATTGAGCAAACTAATTATTGTTGATGCTATATATTTTTTTTTGTGTAAATTGAGCACATCATCACTATAATTTAGGGAGAGATATGAATTGGGGAAGGGTGAGACATATTCGTCATGCATAATACGAAACTTTAACCACCTTTAGGCAAAAATATAAAAATAAAGGGAAAAATTTAAACGTAAAAGGGGGTCACGTACTTGCCAACTTTTCTATAGTTCTCTGCCAAATTAATATTCTCATGAAGTTTATGACATTTATTTCATATTAATAAAAAAATGATTATACTGCTTCCTACAATTTGTGATTTATAACTTTTAGCTAACTTATTTGAACTTGCTTAAATTTATATATTTTAAGTGAAGAATATTAATTATAAATATGATAAAGATAAAGTTTGATCTTTAATTTCCTCAGAGATAAAAAAACTCAATTTTTATTTTCTAATAATATACTAATTAAAGGTCATAATGTAAAACAGGAAATTACACCACAATCTACTATTTCAATATGTCGATGATCAAAACTCAAAATAGCATATTTTTTATTTAAATAGTGTAAAAACTCTCAAAATGCTAAAAAAAAATGTTCAATCTGTCGTTATAAAAAAAAAACCTAAGTTTATGCATTTTTTTTTGTCATGTTCAACTTAATCTTTACGGGATGTAAAAATGATGAAGTTCACAAAGTAGAGGTTAGTTTTCTGTTAGTTAGATGGACTTTTCAAGAGAGAGATAAAAGCTTTGCATTTTACACCGTTTTATGTGTGAACCGAAGGGATTAAGTAGTGGGCTAAAGGTTGTTTCGAGTGGGAATGAGGTTGATTGCGACAAGTTGGTTGACTAAAGTTTTTCCTTACTAGATCTAAAAAGGGGATAATAATTATGAGATAATAAAATTTGAAGAAAAAAAAAACAATAAAAATGAGATGGAGGTAGTAAGATTTATTTATGCAAAATTAAATAAATAGCAAAGTTCGTGTATATATATAGTATTCAAACTTATTCAGTTTACAAACATAGCACCCAAACACTTTGTTTGAGTATCTAGAATGGAGGTAGGGGAGGGGACGAGAAAAAGGCTAGGAAAGGAAGGGAGAGAGATAAGAGGGAAGATTGTTTCTTAAACTTTTCTTTGTTGAAGGATAAATAAATTGTCTTCGATAAGGGAGACGAGGATACATATCATCAGGAGTAAAGATTGGTGTTTCATGGAGGTGAATGTGATTAATGACTTCTTAGATGTAAAACGTGGAAGAAAGGTAGTGATAATGGTAGTGGATTGGAGGTTGTTTCAAGTAGTAAGAACTAATCACAGTTGCTGCTGTTTTATTTTGTGGGTAAATTAGTGGGGTGGAGGGAGGGTGCATTTGTGAAGGGTGATGAGTTTAACGAAGATAGTGATAATAAATAAGGTTATTTATCAGCAAAATATCGCTTGCATTAAAACATATAAGTAACATGAATAATAACAACAAACCTCAAAAGATCATACTGATAAACTTAATACCCCATCAATCGAAATTAAAGTAAAATCTTAATTCTAACAACATTGTCAAGAGCAAGGGTTAATTTCCATTGGATTGTGGATTTTTCTAGAAGTAGGGTTTAATTTTTCACTTGATTGGATAAATTTGAGAGAAATTTCGAAGACAAGGATCGATCTTTCGAGGGATGAGATTGTTTTAGATCATGTGTGTGAATAGGGAAAAAAAATAAGGGTCTGCGTGAAGGATTTTGTTTCAAATGAGAAGATGGGGGCAAGACTATTGTTATAGGGGGTGTCATAAGCAGCCCTACCCATGTATTACATTGGAATTTGATTCATATTTAAATGTACGTCTATAGTTTGACCGGGAGATATAATATTTAACTACCTGTAAATGTTTTTACGTAACTACCATTTGACCCAATAATGATTAAGTTATGGTTGTTATTCTAAAGAAGGAGATTTGTTGCATCATTGAATTGATTATGCAAAGTAGATATTATTGTTTTCCTTAACCAATTGAAAAACAAACAGCTATTAATGAACAAAATCTAAAAACTCTCAGTCCCAAATATCATATATATAAACTTCATATTGGTTTATTTTCTTAAAAAAACAACACATGTCGAGAGCAAGGGTTAGTTTCCATTGGATGGTGGATTTTTCTAAAAGTAGGGGTTTAGTTTTTCACTTGGTTGGATAAATTTCAAATAAGTTTCAGAGATAAGGATCGATCTTTCAAGGGATGAGATTGTTTAGATCATGTGTGTGAATAGGGAAGAAAAATAGGGGTCTGCATGAAAGATTTTGTTTCAAATGAGAAGATTGGGGTCAAGACTATTGCTGGGGGGGGGGGTGTCATAAGCAACCGTAGCTATGTAGTATTGCGTCGGAATTTGGTTCACATTCAAACGTACTTCTATAATTTGACAGGGAGATATAACATTCTAAGATTTCTAACTACCTCTAAATGTTTTTACATAATTACAATTTGATCCAGCAATGATTAAATTATGGTTGTTATTCGAAAGGAGATTTGTTGCATCATTGAGTTGATTATGCAGGATAGATATTATTGTTTTCCTTGACCAATTAAAAACAAACGGGTATTAATGAACAAATTCTAAAAACTATCAGTCCAAATATCATATATATAAACTTCATATTGGTTTATTTTCCTTAAAAAAAGTATATATTAATCAAACACTCTTTTATTCTTATGTCAATATTATATTAACGGGATTTATTTGTTGGTCATGCGGCATACATAAAATTTTAGACATGAACGATGTACTATATGTCTATATTCCATTTTATTGTGAAATTTATCACACATTATTTTAATATCCGTGCAACGCACGGGCAAGAAAACTACTTATTACTCTGTAATAGATTATTTTTTCTTCCCTGGAGAAGGGCAAGCAACATATGAAAAAATTCGTTAGAAAAAGGGTCTTTTAAGGGAAGAAGGGCAGGCAACATATGAAGAAATTCGTTAGAAAAAGGAGACAATGTAAATAAAATTTTGCATTAGTTAATTACTTGAGAACCATTTTGAAATTTCTCACCAGGGCTTCAAAATTTCGGAGACGACTTACATTACATATAATCTCAATTAATAACAAGAACTATATAACATTAATCCCCGAGCAGACGAAGGGTAAATGACCTGCTAAGACGAGCACAAACAACCGGTACCATTACCTAATAGGAATAAATATAATAGTTTGGCCTCAACCATCCTTTGGTTGAGATAGTTCATCTATCATGGTATCAGAGTCAGTGTGACCAAGAGGTCACGTGTTCAAATCCTGACAGGCTCAAATAACTCAGGAAGTGGAAATTTAACACATCTCTTCGAGCCCAATGAGCACTCGAGTGAAGGGACGTAATAGGAATAAATATAATAGTTGGACATCAACCATCATCTTAAGATTTTGGTTGAGATGTTTCATCTATCTCCCTAGGGGCAGTAAATATGCGAACAACAGCGACTCCGAGTTGATCAGACACTTCGCCATCAAATCGAAAAGTCCAAACTTGAACCACATCATTTTTACCAAACCCATTACTAGCAACCAAATCCTTCCATGTATTCAACAGGACATAGTATGAATTACGAACCATATCCCAATTCGTCACATGGATATCCTGAATACGACCCATGGGCTCGAGCAGTTTTGCTTTTATATATTTATTATTATCCTTTCTCCTTATCTTCTTTTCTTCGTCGTCTCTCAAGAATTCCTCCGTAATTATATTCTTTTGATTTAGTAATAATCTGCCCAAATTCGGATTAATATCTGAAGCCGTCAATTGCTTCTGCGCAATCAGCTGTTCATTCCTACCATTATTCAACTTCTTTATTTTCTCAAGGTACTCCGGTGGCAGTTTATAATCAACTTTCGTTAAATCATAGTCTCTCGTATCTTTACCTTTCTTCCTCTTGCCATTGTTGCCACTCTTCTTCATTTTCACAGCTTTTCTTAAAGATTTTCTTGATTTTACTTTCGCCATTTTTTCTATAGAACAGCAAGCATCTGCAAGTAAATTCAAATTATACGTATCCTCAATCGCAATCTTTTTTCTCGGACACTGTCGACGATCCTCATCAATACCAAGTCCAGCAAACCCGAGTTTTCTTTTCAAACCACGATGATCATAATACTTCTCAATAGCTTCCAATGCAAGCTGCTTCTTTTTACCAGGATTAGGGTTTTCTTTACTACTATAATTAGAAACCCTTCTCTTAATTGTCACAAATTCAACCGTTTTTCCGAAATTAAATCCGTTATTATTAATATACTTGGATTTGTGATCCTCAAGATGAAGCATTGTATCTTGAAATTCTTCCTTGCTTAAGTAATATTTCATTGTATCTATTTCTTCCAACATAGAATCTTCTACTGTTATCAATATACGAAATGAAATTTGTGAAGGAATTCAAGAGAATTATATTATATTAATATTAAACTAATGCAAGAAATTTGTATTGTAATGGTAATGATTTAACAAATAACAATGTTGGTGGTATTAGGGTATACGTTAGAAAAACCGTATATATAATTGTAATGGCAAGGGTAAGTTGATTAGGAAACAACTGTCTAAGTGTTACGGAGTAATTAACTTGACTGTCAAGTATTGAAATCTGAAATTAAATTCGGTAATTTTTCTGTAGTTTTAATTATTTAATTTATTTGTTTTGAGTTTAGTTTATAAATTTTCTTAAGATTTTGTTTCCAAATTTGGTTAGAAAAGGGCGTCTTTTAACAACGTGGTTATTACATTTTCCTAATTCTATACAAATTAAAGTTATAAGACGAGCATTCAGCCATTCATCATGGTAGTAGTAAAACACTTGAATTAATTTTGGTTGGTTGTTTTATTTGTACAAAAGAAAATTAAAATAGAAGACATTTTGTTTTATTTTTTGCCAAGTGGAAAACTAGTATATGTGACAAAATAAAGACTACAGCAGAAACAACTAATCTGTACGCCATTTATTCAAATTACGTGAAATAAACGAAATTGAAAACCAATGAAAGTTTGGAGCAAGATTCAAAATCTCTGAGATCAAACATTTGGTACTAGGGTTTTGATGAAATAATTTTTTCAGTATAATTGTATCGATGTCGAAATAAAATTTAATATGCAAATAGATTGTTTTGTAGCGCTATTAGTTTATTACGTTTACGATTGATGATGATGAGGATATAGGATTATAGGCCATGTTCTTTCGAGTGCAAGGAGCTGAAATCAGCTAAATTGAACCAGGGGCGGAACCAGGATTGAAAAGTATCTAGGGCTAGATTGATAGACAACTAAACCGGATTGGGTAAAAAAAAATTCAACCCGCTACATACCTTTCTAACGAGGCGGATGTTTATTATTTTAAATTTTTAATTAATAACGTATGATCAATTGAAAAAAAACTAGAATGATAAGACAAATCAATAGTAAAGATTAACAAAAAGAATGGTGCTCTACAAAATTACTTTTATTTCGGTAGTACCCTCAACTTTTTCATTTTCTAAGATGTAATATTCATTTCTTGCAAAAAAAAAAAAAAAGAAAAAAAAAAACTTTGACCGTCAACAGCTCTAGAAGTTCAGAATACGAGACTTTTTTTTTCAAATGGACCATCTTTAAGAGGTCTTCAGTTTGAAAAAGAATTTACCGTTGTCTCTACTCATAGTCGGGAATTATAGTCGGTCAAAGTTTATTCGTTAAAAAAGTTTGATCAACCATAATTACCGGCTACAAGTTTAAAAAGCGGTGAATTTTTTTCCAAGTTTAAGACCTTGACGAGATAATTGGTTTGAAAAAAAATTACTGTTTTCTGAACTCGTAACCAAGAATTATTGACGGTCGAATTTTTTTGTGGAAAACGAGGGATAGACCTTACAAACCAAAAAAATTAAGGGGTCAGAATATCCCAAAAATTATCTATAATAGATTGTCCAATAAAATTGAACGTTGGGTAACATGAAGTTGCATACTCCGTATTAGGCGAGAAATAAGGTACTGCTCTAGTGATCTTCCTGACAATAAATATCAAAGTGAAAAAATTGTCCCAAGTGGGAGTCGAACCCTGGAATTTCGTTTGGTAGGCAAAATACAAGCCATCTAAGCTGGAGTTCAGTCATGTTATTCTAGTTCACTTAATCGGTTTTTACATTTGATCTCGGGCTACTAGACCTGGCAAATCGGGTTAACGGGTCGGGTTCGGGTCAGGCCATTTCGGGTCGGGCCATTTCAGGTTTCTCAAATTTTCGGGTTAGCTCGGGTCGGGGCGGGTCATTTCGGATTAAAGGTCCTGTTTCGGTTTGTTTGTCGGGTCTATTTCGGTCAAGGGTCGGGTTATTTTGGGTCGTCATTTTCGGTCAATAATTAAGAGAGAAAAAGGCATTTCAAGACTTTTGGGGTCAATTAGGGTTATATTTTATCGGGTCATTTTCGGGTTGAGTGGTTTCGGCCCGGGCATTTGGTCGGTCTGCATTACGGTCCATGAAAGCTCGGGTCATTTTCGGGTCGGGTCGGGTCAATTCGGACTTCGGGTGTCATTCGGGTGCGGCAGTTCGGGTCGATTTCGGGTCTCGGGTCAACCTTTTCGGGTCGGGTCAATCGGGTCGGGTTGATTTTGCCAGGTCTAGCTACAGCCCAAGAAGCCTCCGCCTGGTTCCGCCCCTGAATTGAACTGAATGGAGCAGAGTTGAACTTAATATAGCTAAAGTAAAAGTTAATTTGTGAAGAAATGAGTTGAACTGAACTAAACTACTCTACAATTAAGCTGAAGTGAAATGAGCTCAAATTAAACCTGAAAGAACAAAGCTAGTGGGTTGACTACATGAATCTATATCCATTCAACAAATCCTCATCTATTCATACTCACACTAGTAAGTATATTATACATCTGAGGTATTAAGATATAACTAGTTGTGTAGTTTTTGAGTTTTATAAGAAAGTTTTCGGGTTTTGTTTTTTAAGATTTTATGAGCTTTATTATAAAGTTTCTGAGTTCGTTTACTTAAACATTAAGCTAAAAAATTATAAGTTTTAACTTCATTCAAATTAACGATTTACTAATTTTAAAACCGGAATTATCGAGGAATAAAATATCCGGAGCATATCCATTTCACCTTGTGGTATGTGGATATGGATATTGATATGAATAGACGAAGAAAATATTTAATAGATGTGAATACAAATAGATGAAAATTTGTTGAATGACTATAGAATTATAAATATGGATATAGACTATGTTTGGCAAACGGCTGAAGTAGGTTTATAATAGTGGATAACGTTATCACAATACGGTTAATTTATTTTAGTAGTAGGTTTGAATATTAAATTAGCAGATTTGAGTAAAGGTATTCGGTAACTAGCATATTATATACCAATAAGAGGATTATACATCTGATGTACTACCTCCAATTCTATAGTTTCTGAGCATTATAATAAAGTTTTTGAGTTTTGTTTTAAAGTTTCTGAGTTTCACTATGAAGTTTCCGAGTTTATTCACTTAAACATTAAGCTCTAAAAAATTACAATAAAACTCAAAAACATTACATACTAGGGAGCATCCCGTGCTTCGCACGGCCGGTTTTAATACTTTCGTATTCTAATAATAAAATGTGATGTTGTTGGGTGAATACTCTTATCTTTTATTCTCTATTAAATATGTTGACTCATAACTCTTACCTTTTTATAAAAACATCATATTATATTCAATGAAATGTCTTTTTGTCAAATTAATAGATATTTTTCTCATGTATTAATTATAAAAGATATTTCCCTTGTGTTAAAAGCCAATTTTTCAAAAAATAAACCTCCTTTTTTAGCAATATTCATAAACGAATTTTGAATTTGGGATAAAAGTGAATGTTTGAAATAAAGATGGGAGATATTTAGTTACTCTTACAGAAAAAAATTTGAGATTTTGGAAAAGTAAGAGTTGAACATAATTAACCCATAACATAATTTATAAATCATTAATTGACACACAAAAACAAAACATACAACTATAAAGTATATTCATTATAAAGGAGAGAGTGGTACACTTGTTTCTTTTGTTAATTCCATATCACTTTTTAGTATGCCTTTTTTATTTATTTCCATTATTGATTCAACTAACTAATTAGAAAGTGATGTTAAGTTGCTCACTTATCTATTCGATTTTATACATTTGATTAAAATATATGTTATGTATATTTCATAATGGATATAATCAAATCATTTGGTTAAAATGTAACTCACATATATACTCCACAAATGTTGGATGGGATTTAGCATATCTCTGTACAAAATCAAATGAAATTGAGGGTGTACTATTTATTCTCATCCAATTTTAGCATCTCTCTTTAAGGCTTTTATAATGACTATTTATTCCTAAAACACATTGGATATAACTTTCTTTCTTTGTAATTAAATTTTATGAAGTCAAAGAGTAAACATATATGTTGTTTATGTGTGTATCAAAACCATCTACATTTCCTAAACATATAAACCCTGTACTAATGGGAAACCCATTACAAAATACTCTGTATCCTATTCTCGTGAAGTTGCGATATGAGCAAATCCCATCATGCATAATTCCTAGGATTTGAAGGTACTCATTTCCCCTTTCGGCCTTCCCCAGTTCTTACCCATCTCGATTTCTTTACAATCACCTCCATATCCATATCGTTATGATTCTCGTCCTAGATCTCTCTCTTACACCCATCGTTGCGGACTTGCGGTAGTAGATCTTCCACCGTTATCTATCACTTCACGCTCTACTACATCAATTATCTTTTCTGCAAGATCCAACAATTAAATAATTTCTTAGTGCTCCGATTTGTACTATCTTGACGACGATCACCACTCGGCAATTAAGAAAGGTTACCATTTGCGATCTATAATACACTTTATTTGCAACTTGTACGGGTGCGATGTCTTTCGATGATGAATAAGAAATTGTACTGGTGCAATGTCTTTTGATGTTCTCATAGTATTGTTGTAAGTAGTAGCTGCAAAGGAAAGAATAAAGAAAAAACTCGTAAGTTGCATTTCTGATTTAGAGTAACAAATCCTATCAACCGTTGAATGAAGTAGGAGCAATTTGTCTAATCACTGATGTCATAATATTTGAGTAGATAATTATTGCACAACTTTTGGCAGTAGGAGAATCAATTTCGTGGTTCATATAAGGATTTGTGAACAAAAGAATCAGGGTTATCCATTACAGAGTACTCCATACTCATATTATATATACTTACCGCTTCAACATCGTATCATATGGGTACTTGAATTTTCACCTTGTAGCAACCTTCACCGGTTTGAATTTTTAGTTTGAGCATATTTTCGAGTTTGGCAAGCAAGTCGGAACTGCAAATCAAGTTATTATATCATACTCCATAATTTACATGTAAATGTAACAAATGAAAAGCTTACGTAGTTACATTTTTTATTCTCACCTTTTTTTTTCCCAGATTGTCCTTATTAGAATTATAGCAAGAACAAATTGTAGAAATGTAAAGTACTATTCCATGTTAAGTCAATTTGTTGTGAGGGGATGGAAAACTCTTATATTTATAGGGTGTGTACATAATACTTAGTAGCAAGCAATTAGATAGATCAGAAGAGTGTGTGGTATGTATCTTGGAAATACATATGAAATAAACTTTTATGTATATACAAATTCATGGTACGGAGTATGTATATGCAAGAAATTCACTCTCTATATTGTCTTGGGACTACCACTCTACCACATTCATTTTTTCCAATTATATTAATTAATGTTAAACATTGTGAGAATAAAGGGTCGAATATGTGCTCAAGAGTTTGTGTAATGATCATTAATTTTCTTTTCTACTTTGAATATGTATGTATACATAGAGTATAATTCTTTGTATCATCCGAATATGTAACTTTGGCTTTGACTAAGTTTAATTTTATTTTTGTTGAGAATATAAGTTTAAGTTAGCCTCTTATAATCATATACATTCACATGGGAAACATATTTTATATACTAATATTTATGAGAGAATTTCTTTTTAAAAAAAAATTGATGACACATGTCACATCCACATTTTCTCAACCCAGTTTTATATATATATATATATATAAGATAAGTTTAGTTAAATTTTAGTTTTGACGGAAAAAATATTAAAATCTAACTTATAAACTTTAATATGCTTAAAAAAATACGCATATACTCAAAAACAAATAAAGTTTGAGGTAATAAGCTAAAAAAAATACATATATGCTCAAAAAACAAAAAAGTTAGAGGTATTACATCCGATGTATGTTCTTTTTTCTCTATTATATACTCCTTCCACCCTGGTCAATTGTTGGCCTTTGGTTTTGGGCTTTTGACACCAAAAAAAAGGAAAAGGGAATGGGTCAATTATAAGATGACAAATGGATCAAATTGGTTGTAAAAGATCACATTACTCATCAAATGCAGTCCTAAAATAGGAAGGACAACAATTAACTGAGACACCTAAAATAGAATAAGACAACAAATGACTAGGACGGAAGGAGGAACAATTACGGTACATCATTTCATGTACAAATTGAATAAGCTCTTACAACATGCTGCTAATAACAGTAAATTCTGACTAATAAGCTATCAGAACATGTCATTTACCAAACACATGAAATTAGTGGATTAATCGATCAAACTACTATTTATCTCGAAATGTTTGTTTTTAGTAAAAATGAGATTCTAGTGGGAGTTTTGGAAGAAATCTTCATAAAAGGCCAAGCTTTGAAAAAAAAATTAGAAAAGTTTGAAAAAGTGGTATAGATAGGAGTTATAATTGTTTACTATTAATTAATAATTTATCTAACTCAAGCATAAAAACGAGTGACACTTTAAGTCTTTAAGTGGCATTGGTACTTGGTAGCACATGCGAGAAATAGACCCGATCTAAATGAGCTATTTTCTCAAAATGTAAGCAACTAATGATTTATAACATTGCCTTTGTACAATTGTACACCAAATCCATTTTTTTTTCCTAACTTTCAGCTTCTTTTCTAGCCAGAGGCCCAGAGTATAGTTTTAGGCTCTTCCTAGTTCCTAACAAATAAAACACCTTTTGAACATCATCATTTTCAACCTCTTGTTAAGTTTCTCTTTTGACAAATCCTATAAATAATTATCATCAGACATGAAGATCACTCTTTGAGCCCCACCAATTTCCAGCATTCCGAATTCTCGGCAAATAAACAAATGCTGTCATTCATCATTGATAAATCAAAATCAAGTTCTTCGGCTTTGTAATGCTGGCTCCTTGCTTAAATCCTCGACCTTCCTGACAACCTCATTGGCTAACGGTCTTAGGGAAGGAGATGTAGAACAACAAGACATCGCGAGTTGAACCAACTTAAGGGCACGATCTTCTGTCCGATGTCTTTGCTTGTCTGTTAGATTCAGTACTATGTCAGGATGATACATATCCTTAATCCTGTGATCCAGGATTGCCTTCCTGATCACATTTGGCAAGTAGATTTCTTGAGAATCCGAGGAATTGTCGTTGACAGGTTCTCTGCCAGTCAGTAGTTCTAACAAGACGATTCCTAGACTGTATATATCAGTACTTTCACAGGAATCTTTGATTTTTATCAGTTCAGGAGCTTTGTATCCCTGATTTGCTGAAGTTTCGAGCATTTCTTGTCCAGCAGTCGGGTTCAGAAGCAAATGTAGGCCGTAATCAGAAATATATGGCTGAAAGTCTGGAGTTAATAGAATGTTTTTGGACTTCAGATTGCCGTGTATCATTGGTTTGTGTAATCCAGAGTGAAGATAAGCTAATCCCTTTACTAAGCCGAGGGCAATGTTGTATATCACATCCCATTTGTGAGACTCACTGTTTCCATCTGTTCATGAGAAAAAAATATACTAAAAAACTCGTGTATGCAAAGAATGATCAATCATGCATTGCTTCACTTGAATGCATAGACACAGAACATAAAATAGACATGATGATTACTGAAGTCAAGCGCAAATAAATATCGTTTTGACCGATTTGGGAAATCAGACCAGCATTATCATTGAAAAAAAAAGGAGAAGAGTCAAAGCGAAAGGACTAAGTCGTGATTTTGCAAAGTACAGTCATGAATAATAGAAAAGAAGGCTGGCTATAGCATCGGCCTGTCGAGGATATACTAATACACTAAATTACTAAGCAGAATGCTTTGAAATTTTAATCAAATGTTTCATCCTCGCAACTACTTGAGCCGTCCAAATTCAGAAGGATGGATGACTCTCTTATCTCTAATGCACACATTTTATATTTTTAGAGTGAAAGGATATAGAAGATTCAGAAACTGGCAAAGTACAGGGAATGTTGACATTATAAACCGGCTTGCCTGCAAATCATTATATTACATAAATTCTACTTAAGAATAACTCAACTATCATTCCATAGATCAGGTAATAGAAGGTAAAGAATATCTAAACGAACGGCCGAAAAAAAATCAAAGAGACTAAATTAAAAAATCTGATAGACTTAAATACAAGGGTTAGATGGAGTTAAGGCACACATGATATCTAAATTAATTAATGAAATGAATAGGACAGATGAACATTACATAGATAAATAGGACCACACCAGAGTAGCAAGCAGTTTAGTTACTATCACTTAACATTGTCAACTTGTTTTGATTTTATCAATTAATAAATTATAATAAAGATAACATCTGTCTTTGTTATTTGAAGAGAAATGTTGTGTAGATTCGAGCCCAACCTTACTTGGAGCACGGTTTTATTCAGGAGCAATGCTATCGACATTCTTTTTTTATACCTTCTCCGACTTCCTTACATGGGCTAATAAACTATTAGGGAACGTTAATTTTGTCCCACTTGGATGTCCACTAAAGGGAGCAAAAAGATATGACATATGAGTAAATATAATATTATTGTCTTGTATGAAGAGAAAGTCGAATAAAAGGTAGAAAAGAGAAGATCGGTAACATAGCTCTTTCTGTAGACAGAAGCACTAGGGTAATGCCGTAAAATATGCCATTCTTCATGAATTAGCATTTGGTAAGTAGAGATTACAAACATTTCAGGAGGTAAAAACTTTACAGTTATTTGAAACATATATGTACCCTTAGTTTAGTACTGATTTAGCATAGCAAAATTTTAAGCAAAATCAAGGTTCAAAAAATCTGAAACAAGAAAAAAGGACAATTTTTTTATAGAAATTAAAAGCTAACCATGCACTATCATTATTATACAACAACAACAACAACATTACTCCAGTGCCTCAATGGCTCCCGCAAATTACGGGGTAAAGGGGGTCGGATGTACTATCATTATTATATTTCTACTAATTTAAAAGTAAATGTTGGAATTTACAGTACCATTTAAGTTACAGAAAAATGATCTGCAATTAACCTTAATCACACATTTTCAACACAACACACAACTATCAAAAGACAAAAAAAAAAATAAGATTATCTTCCAGTGGCAGATATTTTATTCACAAAAATGATTTATGAATTCTCCAACAGACAACAGTTCAACAGAGACAGATCAACAAAAGAACATGTATCATGTATGTCTCCAGTAAGACGGTCTTATTTTCTCATTATAAGACGGTCTTATACAAGAATACGTGCGAGAGGACCCACATCATCAGCAACACTAAACAACAATCTAAGATAAACCCAAAAATGCAGAACAGCAAAAAAAGAATCAAAGTTCATACCTTTGATGAATTGAGCAAGATTGCCATGAACAAAATAAGGATAAACCAGTAGCTTTTCGCCTCTCGGACCCATATAAAATGCCTGAAGAGGGACCAAATTTGGATGTCTAACTAACCCAATAGAATGTACAACAGGAATCACTTCTCTGATATTCCCACTACAAGCAGGCCTCAAAAATCTAAGCAACAAATTACTGTCATTTTTCGATAAACAAGCCTTATACAATGTACCATAGCTTGATTTTCCAATAACTTCACCTGGTGCATCTAAAATGTCTGCAACTGTCAGATCTTCACCACCCTGAAAACACATCAATCCTTCTTGATCACTGTTACTGTTTCCTGATTCTGTATCATCTGATGCTGCAATTCCTGTACTGTCACCTGCTGTATTTCTTTTTCGGTATAAGTAGAACAAATATAAGGAGATTATGACTGATAATGGGATGAGTACACCCAAGAACAGTTTCAACATTCTATGTGTGTCCTCCATGTTTTCTAAATTATTTTCGAGATGTTAGTGTAGCAGGGGTCGATGTTTGGAGGGGTCATGTACTAATGTATGTAGAATAGAGTTAAAAAGAGGAGCACATCACAATTTGTAAGGATGTAGGAGTTGTGTAAATGTTTGTAATAACTAATAATAAGACCATAAAGGTGGGAAAAGAGGTTTGAGATCTAAGACTTCTGTGTACTGATATAGATGGGGACATTTTGTTGCCTTGGTCAGAATATATTATTCCCCGCAAATTCTTGTTTAAGATGGGTATATTCATCTTAAGCTTAAAACCGGTCAAATAGTATGAATAAGACAAAAGCATAATGCATAGCGAAAAACAATAGATTTATCTTAAATAATCGAGTGGGGTATACTGGACGTGTTTTAAAGTTAAGACGAATACCCAGGTCTTAAGCGAGACCAATTGATTGTTCCTATTTAAATTTGATTTGGTGTTGTTAATGTTATAACAGTTGTGATGTCCACACAAGTCTTCTCAACATCAACTTCCATTTATGTTGATGATTCCCTACATTTTTGTTTTATAGGTGAGAAGTGTTTTAGGCCCTGTGACTAATCCACGGACCTATGTCTCAGTCATATGTCCGTGGATTAGCCATGGTCCCGTAGAACAGCTACTCCCAACTACGTATGTTAATCTACTTCCATAATATGTTTATTTCCACTCTCTTGTATTTCTATTTATTGGTGAAAAATTAAATATATTTTGTATATATACAAAATAAAGGGTAATCTTAAAATTATTTAAAAGTACTCAAACTAATCCTACATTAAAACCTCAGCATATTACAAAAAATTATGGAACATTTTCCAGTAGAATATTTTTTTCATTATAGAGAAAAGGTGGGACAAGGCAAGAATACAAGATGCAAATTGGGCCAGATCCAGCAATCCATGATCTAATGTCACTCTTGAACAGTTTGAGGCTCTAAAGATTATTACATGTCTTCAACAACAGCCAATTAATCTAATCAAACATTTAATCTCCTACCGAACTGTCTGATTATAAGTTTATTAATTAACTCAGACATGGACCCATGGTTTTAAATACTGGACACAAAATCAATTAACGACCGAGTTATCAAGGTTTTGAAGATTATCTAGACTGCATTTTACCAAATTTGAGGCGAAATGGCCTCATTTGGCAAGATTAGTATGCGGCCACTGTGCCAACCGATACTACGGGTCCCTCCTATGTACCATGTCATCGTACACCCTAACCAATAAGAAGTCTCATCTTCTTTTCTATTTAGATTTTGAATTATGCTTAGTTATTTATGGCAAATATCGTTCATTCCAATTTTCTTATTAGTTAGGGTGTACGATAACCAATAAAGATCGAACTAAAGCACCAATTACATACCAGCCAGTGAAAGATAACTAACTTCATGACGAACATATCGAGCCATAGCCTGCAGAGGAAATAAAACATCGATGAGACATAGCTTGTAAAAAATAGACAAGCCTACTGTTCTCTTACAATGAACTTATTACACTTTAACTTCCTCATCCCCTCCCACGCGCTCACTGATCTGCTAAGTACGTCCCTTTTAAGGACAACGCCAATAAGACGTTAATCATCATACAGCAACGCTACAGACTTAATTTTGGCTAGTGGTGTATCAATCAAACAGTAAAACAACTATTTCAAATTCCAATCCTGTAGATTTTAATCACATCTTGGGTATGGGACTGTAAGAAATTCAAGTCGTCTGACACGCTTTTGTGACTGAATATAAGGATATGATCAACAAAGATAACCTACCTGAGCAGCCTGTCTGACAGCGTCACTTGGCTCTGATGCAGGATCATCAGTGAACACATTCCTGTAACGTGCAACAGTTCAAATACATAGAGAAGTCAGGACAGGTAAGTGGTAACTTATGCTCCCTCTGTGACTTCGTCTCAATCATTTGTGTACCTTTTTTATTCTGTGAGGGTATTTTAATCAAAGGTAAACAATTGACTGAGAAGAAGAGTAAATAAGATAACAGTAAAGCAACTGTCTTGCAGAACTGATTGATAAATATGACGAAAATTCCTGATACATAATATGCTAGCAAGACACGTACAGAAGTGCAGAATGATAACCACGGGGGGTGATTCCAGATTCAGAACGAGCGCTCCAGCAAAAACATCGGATATTTCATCAGATTACCAGCATAAGATAAGGATAATTGAACATTCGGACATCACTTTGAACAAAGAGCCCCACCAAAGAGTTGGGATCGGCAAAAACCCTATAAAAAAACCTTCTGCAGTCTGCACTCTGCAGTCCCTGATAATTCGGTTTGATGATGTCTTTAAAGAAAGTCATTGTACAATTGACTGAACAAGGTACCACAGCCTGTGTGCATTATCCTCGACTATTCTTTCTCTCACAACAGAAACAAACATGAATGACACCCCGTCTTTTAAGACTTTCAGCTCCAAGTCATGATTGTAAATCTCATAAGACATACGGTCCAAAATCAACGCCTTCTTTGCCTTCCTTTTTCAACTGTCACAAACACATCCACATATGAAGCACAAGGAGGGAAAATGTAGTTTTCGAAGTCCTATCCAAATTAAAAAACTTCATGTAATCACCTATCGCCTATTAGACACCCTATAACATAACTACACAAGTACATAACCTTAACCGAGTTGAAGTCCTTTCGAGAAAATAGAAAGGAGAACACTGCAGGTTATCACCATCACATCGCTACTGAATGTGAAGTGCCTGCATACACGATTACACGTATATCACATGAATCTTTCCCTTCATAAATAAAATGTATAAAACCCTTGTAGTCAAATCCTATAACACTATAGTAAGTCTATCTTAAGACCGTCTTAAGTGTGAAACGGATCCTCTACAGTCTACACAAACTACATTTTCAGCAAATCAACACACAATTAAAATACTCGTAACAATTGTTAAATTTGCATGCTTTGAGAATTTCGTGGGTAGAAACGATTAAAAATAAAATACTCGTAACAATTACACAATAAATTCTAGCTACGCCACTCCGCTTACAAAATAACCTAATCATCTACTACCACAAATTATTATCTACCATACTTTCGACTAAATCGAATTCAGTAATCAAACTTAATTAATTGATTTAAGGATTACAATTTTCGCAATTATTCTAGCCAATTCACATCAACAAGACTATCATCAAAACCCTTGAAATCAACGATTTCAACCAACGGAAATGCCACATTTTTTGCATAATTTTGATGGAAAAAATTAATTTGACCGCTCAGTAACCCTAAGATTTTACCTCGTGATTCTACTTTAGATATATGACTATATGAGCAACATATTTCGTACATTTCGTCAACGTTGCGAAAACTGGAAAATTTCAGAATTGCAAAATAAGAAATTGATTAATCTGGAATTGTACAAATTGGTTTGAGCAAAAGAGTAGTAACGACGAAAAGTTAATTTTTGGGGTAAATGTATTCCAGAAAAGTTACCGTGATCGAGACATTCGCCAGCAATTTTAGCATAACACGAAAATTAGCGACCCGACCCCGATATAACTAGATGATCAGTTATCCAAACCCGTAATATAAACCGACTTGATATTGAACCAATAAGATTGATGGCTCGACGGATATTAAGCTTAATATTGATTGAATGCAACCGATTTAACGTTTGACTTAGTACATGAATGAGTAAAACTCGTACATGAATGAGCACCACCCTAACAAAATACCTAAACTAAATAATAAACCCTCCCGAATTCGACCCAACAATTGACCAGAAATAAGTCAAATAACCCAACTCGACTCGAAAGGGTATGATTACTCCGTATGACCTGAACCCAATACGATCGACCGATCGTACCCATCTTGACTCGACCCAAACTAAACCACGACTCAACTGAATGCCACCTATAATTATCGTTGCCCTTATTACACAAAAATGAAATAATATATATGATCTTATCCCTTACTATAGAACTTGAACTATATTAATTTTTGTTGGTGTTAAATGAGGCGTGAAACCCTTATAATACAAGGGAACTAAGGAAGGGGGATTCGATTGTGAATTGTGAATTGTGACCATTTCCTAAAAAGAAATGGGGAGGCAAATACCTATTAATGGTCCAGATTGCATTTGGCAACATCTAACGGTTCTAAATTTACGTATAAAAATAAAGAAAAAATGAGAATGAAAGGAGTAATTATTATTTAAATAGATTGTGAGAGGAAATGGAGAGAAAGGAAATGGAGAGGATTCATTTCTTATTTAGGTAGCAGTAGCACAAACACTTCTCCTAACTAGCCGTCTCGTGTCCGACGCTTTGTGGGACACTCGGACATCCGACACTCGTCAGACACACGCCTAAACATGTTATAGTTTAAACGAGGAATAAAATGTCAAAAGAGATTGATTTGAAGATGAGTTTGGGTGGGAAATGAGAATTAGTTATAGTCAAGGTCAAATTTTACCTTCGCCTATTTAAATTTAATATCAAATACATCACAATAATAAAATTATACGTTATTTTTAACCATAAAATATACTCCCTCCCAGTCGTTATAATGTTCCCCTTTGATATGGGCACGATACTTAAGGAAAAGTATTAAAATATTAGTAAAGAGTTGTGTGGGGTTGGTGATAGGAGAGAGGGATGAATTATTAGTAGTTAAATAAAGAATTGTGGGGCCAAAACATAAAGGAAAATAATAAAATAGGAGTAAAAGAGTTGTGTGGGGTTTGGTGATAGGAGAAAGAATGAATAAAATAAGAGTAAAAGTTTAAAAATAGAAAACATTACTTGAATAATCCGTTTTGGGAAAGAGAACATTATAGTATTTGGGAGGAGTATATTTTATTGAATTTAAATAACGTGTAAAGTGTCTAAATTTAAATGGGATCTTAGATCGTGATCCGTGTCTCGTTTTTGGTCTTTCCTACAAATCACGTTGCTAGATAAGACATCCCTTGGGATTACAAACATTGAAATCCAAAAAATTCACGAGAATTATTGCGGGGAAACATACACGTACTAGTGTAATCCTGTCGATACGTCTGTTTCGTTATGCTTCCTTTCCATTCCTTTGTAAAGACCCAAAGAGGTCACAAATCCATTGCTTTTACTTCACACCCTCAACCGTTTCTCGACATTTCTCTCCTTCTTTGTCGACATTATTTTTATCACGAGTAAAATAAATAAATAAATATCCGGAATTAGGCCTCTAAATTATTGCACATTTTCCAGATAAAATAATAAAATCCCATCATTTTCTGAGAATCACCCAGATCTTCATTTCTAATTTCACTCAAAAAAACTTTCATTTTTTTATTTTTGATTTTAAACATATTCCAATTACTTTCCTAAATACATGAATTAATTTTAATTGAATTGAATTGAATTGAATTTTGAACCCAAAATAAAAGATTGCAACTTTATATTTTGTTTGATTCTATTCAATTACCATCATATTCAAATTCAAATTACTTCCTACATATTTGGATTTGTTGGGTTTGAATTCAAATTCAATTTATTATCCAAAGATTGCAACTTTATTATTGTTTGATTTTATTCAATTATCATCATCTTTAAATAATAGGATTAATTGGGTTTGAATTGAATTGATGTTTTAACCTCAAAAATTGGGTTTTTGATTGATTTTAATAAATGGATGAGAATACGGTTATTGTAGAAAATGGGGTATGTCACAAAGATTCAGTGAATGGAGGTCATGATGTTTGGAGCTGTGAAAATGGTGCTTCCAATTTTGCTGATCATCTTGTTGTTATGGTTCATGGCATTTTAGGAAGGTTGATCTTTTGTCTCTGTTTATTTACTGTTCATTTGGGTCAATTTTTGTTTGTCATTTTGTTCCTTAAAGCCAGTGATTAGGGGGAATTGATTGAATTGTTATCCGGGTTTTTGTTGGGTTGATTATAGTGAAGTTTATGTTCTTTTGTTGTTATTGAGTGTTTTAAGTGAAATTTGTGTTCTTTTTGTTGTTGTTTGGGTGTTTTGTTTGTTTAATTCAGTTGTGGTTGAAAAATGGTAATTGTTGGTTGTAGTAAAGTTTGAATTTTTAGTTAGGGCTTATGATAGTTTCATGTAAGGTTAATGTTGGTATGCTGTGTGCCTGATGTAGGGTTAAATTTTGATAGTCGTCGTTTTGATTGTGACTTTCTCCATTTCCGATTAATCCCAAGACTCTAATTTTGGTTATGAGACATGATGGAAACATTGGAATAAGCAAATTAGCTCATTAAATTTCCTGCACTTGTTATATTGCAAATTAGTAGTAAGTCCATGCAATTTTCATTATTGGTTATCTAGAGATAGGATCGAAGATGTGTATACCCGCTCTTACTCCGCCATAGAGAGGAGGTCGTTTGAGGTGCTATGTAATGTTCTTGATGGTTGTTGCATGTGTTTAAATGAGTAATTGCTTGTGTCTGGCTGCAGTGCCGCAGATTGGAAGTTTGGTGCAGAACAGTTTGTTAAAATGCTTCCAGATAAAGTATTTGTTCACTGTAAGGAAACTTCTTTTTCTCCACTTGGTTTTTATGGTCTTTAAGCTTAATGTTATGTTAAAAATATTGTGTACTTGATTTTCTTTCAAAAATAGTAGTGATAGATGTTCTCAACCATGTCATATTTCTGGTTGTTACATCCGTAAATTGTGAGTTGTTCGGGATTGTGGATTCATCAAGTTGTGATTTTTTAGTCATGAAAGCATCGGCCGTAAACTCTTTTTCCATCTTCCATGTTAGTGACTTTATTAAAACAAGAGTTGAATTTATGGATGTAATCTGTATAGCAAAAAATTATGTTTTGTGGTGCACATGCTTTCTCTATCCTTCTTTATCATTAATTAGTGAGTAAAGTTCTGTTTTCGGCAAAAAATTATGTTATGTCTGATTGGTCATATAACAATCTCCTAACAGCGTTTCTTGTATGGAAAATTGTCCTTGGTGGATCTTTCTTATAAGGTAATTTTGCACTTTTGCTTGATATACTATAATAAAATGTAACAGGCAGTGAACGGAACGGGTCAAAGCTGACGTTAGATGGGGTAGATGTCATGGCTCAGAGATTGGCAGCCGAGGTTGGTTAACTTGGACCTTTGTTAAAAATACAAAATAATTTAGTAGCTAACTTACCCTCTGTTGTTCTGCTTTTCTAATTTGTTAAAGAAACATTATGTTGGTTTCATTGGGTTAAGCGAGATCATCAATTTCAGGTTCAGGAAATTATTGAAAACAAGCCAGAGCTTCGTAAAATTTCCTTTGTTGCACATTCAGTTGGTGGTTTAGTCGCAAGATATGCAATTGGTATTCTGTATCAACCACCTAAGGGTGATAATGAGAATTCAAGAGGGACAATCGGAGGTCTTCAAGCAATGAATTTTGTCACTGTAGCTACTCCTCATCTTGGTTCACGTGGTAACAAACAGGTAAATTATTCCTATATGTGTTTTGTGTGAGTAGTAATTGTACTCATACTTGGGCCATATTTTAGTGGTTGGATCTGATCCTAACTCTTTATTTTGCCCATGCGGTGTTATTGTGGTTTATTGCTAGCATGAGTAGGTTTTTGTATTTACGATGGCTTATCGTAATCACATTGCTGGTTATTGAATTTCGTGTTTGGTTGAGGGTGGTTTCTCTGTCTGTTGATAATATGCAAAGTTAACTACCTCGCTGTAGTTGGGTCCTGAATGATATGTTCGAGTAACTTACAGTTGTTTTGGGGTAAATATTTGAGCTATCATAATAGCAATAATTCTGGGGAGCTAAAGCGTTAGAATGATTTTACAATTAAGTTGAGTCCTATTTCTAGCCTTTTAGGTTCGTGAGAAATCTGAAATGATTGGTATTGATTCATAGCCTTATAAAGTTATAATCACCGTGATTTTGCATTTTTCCTTCTTTGCATAACTACTAATCATGTGTCTTTTGCTTTGCTTTGTCATATTTGAGGTGTATTTGGATACAAAAATACGAGGGGAAGGGAGGAGAGGGGGATGGAGGGGAGGGAAAGAGAGGGAAGGGAAGGGGGACGAGGAATGGAGCAAGAGAGATTCCTCCAAATATTTGCTATGTGGGTGGGATTCCGATTAGACTTGGAGGAGTAAAAATGAATCCCTCCATTCCCCTCCCCTCCATTTCCCTCCTATCTTATTTGCTACCCAAACAAGGGATTTTGTATCCTTTCATCCTCTTCCCCCCTTTCCCATGTTCCCTATGAAGCCTACCCTTTCGGCCTTTCCAAATAGGCTTTTAGTGTTATTGGGCTCTAACTCATCGTTTCGTGCATTCAACGGTGGGTTATTTCTAGAATGGATAGGCTTTTGCATTATTAGTTGCCATTATTAAAGTTGTTGGCTTGAGGTTGATTTCTCCTTTGTCAGTAATAATAGGTGTGAATCTGATTTATTTGGTAGTTTTGGTCCCTCGTTTGCTGTCAATTGTGACTATGGAGTTTCCCTTTTTTTTCTCTTACGCCAGTCTTTGAACTTGCATAATATTGAAAATGAAGTGCTGAAGCATTACATAATGAATACGTAGTGGGAGTTACTACTGGGTTTAGGTTTGTGAGGAAATTGAAGGATATAATCAAGACGAACGCTAAGGTAGTAATCCTTTTGTCCTAAACAAGCTACAAGGATTGATTGAAATTATTTTTGTAGAATTGTTGATATTAAGATAGTAAGGAAAATTATGGAAATCATTAGTTATAAAATGGATGAGATCGGTGTTGGAGGCGGTCTTAGAGAAAATGAAACCTCTAGAAGATGTTGGAAGATCACCAGTCAAGCAAAAATTCAGCGTTGTATTGTATAGGGTCTAATACGAGCGTGTCAAAGGTGTAACTTAATTGTACTGGCAGTGAAGTATTATGCCATTGTTATGTGGCTTCCTCTTGTGTCTGCCTTTTAAACATCAAAGCAGTTCTATGGTAATATAGTGATAGCTACTAGCTAGTAACTGGCTTGATTTTTTTTTTCTGGATAGGGCTTTTAGAAAATCTCTTCTCGTCTTTATTGCACTTGTTTCTAAAAGGATCACTTCATCTTAGGTTTGGTTCAGTAGATTATGAATTGGATAATAATTTGAGAAAAAGGGAGTGAAGGTTAGAGGTTAGACCCGTTCTAAAAGCTGTGATGAAGTTTTTTTTTTGCTTTCTTCAGAAAGTTACAGGCTGATAAAGTTTTTGCATCTTTATGGAGATTTGTTGCACAAGATGTGTATTATGTGTCTGTAGAAGTGTCTAAGTGAATTGAATATGACGGATAAGTTTTTTATTCAGTGATTCTATTATTTTCCTGCCGATATGCATGGCATGCATGCTTTCAGTCACGTACTAGTTCTATGTTTAGATGCAACTCTTCAGTGGTCTCTTAAGAAATAAAGTTATAGTTTGGTATGTTTAGGCCTTTTATTAGGTTCTCTAAGGGATACAACTCCCAGTAGGAAATTGCCCTTTCCTTGAAGGGTATTGACGGCTAGGGTTCAGGGTGGTTGTTGATCTACCTGATAATGGATATAAGCTTCTAAGAATCTTTTCGCAAATTTACAGCTGACAGCTGGGCACGTGCACCACAGTTTGCTAAGTGGCTTCAACTCGGACCTATTTTAACGCGGGTTGTGGCTAATTGTTTTGGTCTTAGGTACCATTCCTGTTCGGTTTCACTGCAGTTGAAAAAGTTGCTAGTCTTGTGATTCATTGGATATTTAGAAGAACAGGCCGACATCTTTTCTTGACTGATATTGATGAAGGGAAGCCTCCATTGCTAAAAAGGATGGTGGATGACGATAATGAATATTGCTTCCTGTATGTTTAAAAACACAAACTTTTACTATTTGTCTGCTAATTTGCACTTTAGATTACTCTGAAATTCATTTGCTACGCTGCTCTTCTGATGCAGGTCAGCCCTACGGGTATTTAAGCGCAGAGTGGCATATTCAAATGTTGGATATGATCGTATCTTTTTGTTTTTTTTTCTTGCTCTGATATTATATCTACAAGACTGCAATGTTCTTGCCTTGTATGATTATTTTTAGTGTGTTTCTGTTTTCTTTCACTGAACATTTTAAAGATATCGTTGGCTGGAGAACGTCCTGCATCAGACGTATGAGTGAATTGCCTAAGGTATTGTCGTTTATTGATTCTCGAGTCTTGTTTCTATTTTTGCTTTGGCATTGTCCTGACATAATCATCTGTGTTGGCAGTGGGAAGATGCTCTAAATGAGAAATATCCACATATAGTCTATGAAGAGCACAGCAATGCATGTGAACCAGATGAATCTGCGTTGAGGGCAGATGAAAACTCTGACAAAATAGAAGGTTAATAACTCTTTTCTTTTTTTGTTCGTTGGCGCTGTTTGTTCTTTGCTAGTCCTCTTCCCATACTTTGCAAGATAACCTTCAACTAAAACATGCACAAAAAATGGCATGTGTGGGGCTTTGAAGTACAAGTGACATGAAGCATGCCTAAATAATTTAAAATAATAAAAATATTCAGACTTGCTAGATCCCGTTGATCAATTACTCCTAATGATCGGAAATAATCGCTAGATAGAAATACCTATTTGGCTAGTTTACTCTTTCAGGTAATTACTTGCTATTTTGTTAACTGTGATGAAAGTGATACCTTAAATGACGCTTATTTAGAATTCTTCGTAAATGGTAGTTTGAACATTGATTCACTGAAAATATAACTCCATAATTGAAAGCAATTGCAGCTGAAGGCTTTCTTGTTTAGTATTGTTGACATTAAGATGAGCTTTTACTCAATGCCTATAAATTTTGGTACACAACACAGCTGGTAAAATAATAAGGAATCTTGTTAATTAAGAAGTTTAACCAGCTGGCTCCCTATGCGCTTGTATGGTTCTTATTTGCAGCTCCCTTACGAGTTGACAGTTGACAGTCATTTGACTCTCGGTTTCTGTGTGTGCAGAGGAGCTTGTAACAGGCTTATCTCGAGTCTCGTGGGAGAAGGTAGATGTGAGCTTTCATACCAGCAGGAGTAGGTTTTCTGCTCATAGCGTGATCCAGGTCCCACTCTTCACACTTTTTTTTTGTATTTGGTTTCATGCGTGCATGCATCGTAGTGAAATATTCTAGAATATATAAATAAGCAGTGAGCTAACTGGAATGGCTAAGTTCATGTATGCGTGCATGCATTTTAGTGAAATTTTCTTTTTCTCAGAATATCTTCAAATTTACTTGTTTTGGTGCCTTGTAAATGAAATTTAGTTAGCGTAATCTACAGTTGGTATCAAATTTAGGATTTTGGATGTTTAGGGGGAGGATGACGTTAAAGACGTAGGGTTCACTGGTACTGGCGATTGCGCAATATTAGTTTCTCCTTTTGAGATATGAGAACTGTGTGGTTGTTACTCGCCTTTTGTGAGCGTTGCTGGTTGAGGTCATTTGCTACCCCCATTGCCATTTTTATGGAGCTGTAAACTCCCTACATTGTGAAGTATATAGTACTCTGTAGCAGTTTGTCTATACACTTGTCTGACTCAGTTTCTCATTATGGGTCATCCATTCAAGTCGATATTTTCCACTCGAGTGTAAGTTTTCCGCACTCAGGGGCGAACCTACGTAGGTTCAAAGGGTGGGAACCGCTACCCCAAACCGAAAAATATTGGTCAGAATGTTTATTGTGTGCAACCCCAAATATCTGCTTAAGTTAACTAAAAACCAGTGCATACAATTGTCATACAAGCCTTAATGGGCCTAGGCCCTAGCGGCAAATGCTTTAGTTATTTAGTTAGGTGACTCGTGTTCAAGCCTTGTTAGATGCATTTTTTGCATTTCTAATTTCCGTGCTCTATCATTTGGATTGCCATCTCATTATTATCCTTGTATCCTTTCACAATACTTCAAAACATATAAAATTACTTTTGAATTTTTTTATTTATTAAAAGTATTGCTCAACTCTATTATTCCTCAACTAAGGGATTAAAAAGATCCTAAACAAAAAGGTGTCTTCAAATTGTTATTTTTTTAATTAGCTTTTAATTGTTTTTCTTCAAACGATCTTACTATGATAGAATCTTCCGCCGAGCGTTCTATTAGAAACAACAATATTTGTTTTCATCGTCTTTGTTATACGAAATTTATCTTTTGATATAAGGATAATAATGTCGCTAAAAATACATTGAAGGAATATATAAGTAAGTTAACCCTTAGTTTGAAAAGGCGCGCCTCAAGTGCGCCTAAGGTGCGCCTTGGATGAGGCACTATCCGAAACGCCTCGGTGCACTTTAGGTGCGCGCCTTTTGGACAAGGCTCACTAAGCGAGGTTCATTACCACGTCTAAATCTTTAGATATGCCTTTTCTTTGCACCATCATTCCTAAACTTTACTCCTTTAGATGTTAGTCAACTTGAAAACTCCTAAAAGGAGTATTGTTGCCCAAAATTTTATTTCGGAAATAAAAAAAAAGCTAAAAAAATAAGGCGCCTCGCGTCAAAAAGGCGCGCGCCTTCACCTTGCGCCTCATCGCTTCAGCCCCTTATCGCCTCGGTGCGCCTTGCGCCTCTTCAAACTAAGAGTTAACCGGAGTATCGATAATTATAAGACCTCAAAAAATTTCAGAATATTTGCTACCCCAAGTTGAAAAATTCTGGGTTTGCCCCTGTCCGCACTGGATTTCCTTACTTCACCCTAAGCGGGACCTTTTGACGCATTGGGGTGGTTTTTGTAGCGACTAGGTTTTTGTTGTAGTTGCTTCTCAGTTCTCTTCCTTCCATAAAATGGAATTCTAGTCCTTCATTTTGAACCAAAGCAACTAATTGTGGATCCCTGTTGTCAAGTTTTATATTTATCGTGTGAGACGATTTTATATGAGATTGATATGACTGACACTAACACATATGAGGTAGTTTACCAGTTATTTAGTTACGCAGAGAATTTAGTTCATCTAGTTTGTCTCACTTTATATTAATAGAGACGATCATTAATTCATTAGGAGATTAATTGAACTAAAACTCGGAAAACATGCCACTTATTGTTCGGGAGTATCGGGACTTCAGGGAATACATTGTAGTGAATTGAACTAATTACAGTAAATCTGTGTTGTTAAATACAGGTGAAAGACCATTACATGCATGCAGAAGGAGCTGATGTAATTCAACATATGATTGATCATTTCATCTTGTGAGAGAAGAATTGCTATATATCGTTTCGAGTCCAATTAATTTTAAAGTCAGGTTGGCTCTTGATCTCTCATGTCGCGTTCATTGTGTTGCCGGTCGGAGAACAATTATCCAGTCTCCAGTCTCCAGTCTCCAGCTTCAAGGGGGAGCAGGCACTCACCCTCGCCGGTCGGTCAATGTAGACTATTGTTTTTTTATAATTTCGATCATTCATTTTAGCTCAAATGTAAATGAATTTCATAATAATGAATATGAATATGTTACAGTTGGAATTATTGCATATAATGTCTATATCAATATATCATACACTCCCATACTCTATACATGAGAATATGAGATTAATAAAGCCTAAAAAATTTCTTTCTTGGAATTTTATGATTACCAAAATTCTTGATTACTACTTCATTCATTTCCTTGAAACTGTTATTTAGGGTGCATCTTAGGGCTCTCTCTCTATCCCAAAATAATCTTTTCTTTTGATTTGTGTATCCCTGAGGCCCTATTTGTCCATTTTAGTTCAATTTTTTTTCATCGATCTTTTTTTTCAAACATATATTATTGTGAATATTTTTTTCGTGATTTCAAACATATATTATTGTGAATATTTTTTCGTGATGTGAAATGTATGTTATGATTTATGTTACTCCGTAGTTAACATTAGTTAGGGTTACCACTAAAGTTAAACTGGGAAGATTATTATGAGACAAGGAAGTACTCGTAACGCTTTTGATTTTAGCGGTATCTAAAATTCTAAGTTGTCTCACCTTAAATTTCAACTCCTGCATCCTTAATGAGGTATTTAAAATTCTAATTTTAGGTCTTGCATTAAATTTCAACTTCTGGACTTTATTAAAGGTACCTCAAATTCTAATTTGGTGGTCTTACGTTAAATGAATGTTTTTTTTCCGTAAATCAATTAAGGTAGGAAATTCAAACGTAAAATCTGTTATTCACGCTATTTCCTTCACCAACAATCTAAGTAAAATCTGTTATTCACGCTATTTCCTTCACCAACAATCTAAGGCGCTAGCGGGTGCTAGTTAGTCTCGAGTCTCGACACCACCCTCAATCCCTCATATACGATCTTCACAAATTGTTGTATAGGACCAATTTATCAATAAGACTAGCCCAATAACTAAAAGCCGAAATTAATTAATTAATAAACATGTAAAAAATTATTTTATTTTGATAACCTAAAATTTTATATTGATAAATTATATATTTAGATATGTTTGTTTTTATTATAAAATGTCGGGTCGTTAAAATAAAATTAAAATATAAATAAATATAATTGTTTTCTTTGGACTTCTCTCTTTTTGGGCCAGTCCTATGCTATAGGACGGTCCTATAAGAGAGTTGCTGTACGATCTTATATTCTTATGTAAAATCTATTCCGTATTATTTTTAATGGATCTTATATACCGATATGTAAACTCTATATTATCCAACGCCATCTTATTTTCCATTGACGTCGTCAAATTTGTTTGAAGTAGTCCGCTGCAGTAAAAACGGTTTTGGTTACCCCAAATTACGCTGAATACAATTTGTACTCGTACTCTCCCATTTCTTAACATCACAGTAACATAGTAGAATCAAGTATGACACCAACAAACACCTTGACAAACAAAAGGCTACGTGCCACATACTAACACAACGTCATTTGCATGCACTCATGCATGAAAAACCAACCCAACACGTGCCATAACACCCTCCTACACGTGCCCTACCTCTCTCCTTTATAAACTCACCTTCCTTAATCTCCCAACTCATACACACAAAACTCACAACCAAAACAAAACAACCTTCATATACAACAACAATGGCAGATTACTTGCAACAACACGGCGGTCTGCAGGGGCAGCAACTAACCCACCGCGGTCAGCTGACCACAACCCCATACGGTCAGCAACAAAACCCTAGGGCCCACCAAATGGTCAAAGCAGCAACAGCAGCAACAGCAGGCGGATCTCTCTTAGTCCTCTCAGGATTAACCCTAACCGGAACCGTCATTGCACTCACAATCGCCACACCACTACTAGTGATCTTCAGCCCGGTTCTGGTCCCGGCTGCGATCACAGTCTTCCTTCTCACCACAGGGTTTTTATCCTCTGGGGCGTTTGGGATTGCGGCTCTGTCGGTTTTAGCTTGGATTTACCGGTTCATGACCGGGCAACACCCGGTCGGGGCGGATCAGCTAGAGATGGCTAGGATGAAGTTGGCTGGGAAAGCAAGGGATGTTAAGGACACGGCTCAACATTATGGTCAGCAGGCTATGGAAGGTGTTGGTGGTGGAGATCGAGATGTGGGTACGCGTCATACTAGTGGTGGTGGACGTGATACTACTACTACACGTGTTCATCAGACTACTACTAGTAGTACTTAGAATGACTGGACTAGACTGTGTGTGTACTGTGTATTATGGTGAAGAATGCAAGTAGTTGTTTATTTTGTTTGGTGTTGTAATAACTTTGGTGTTTGGAACTGAAAGAGGGGGAAATGCATGTAGTTTTTGAGTTTTTATGTTTGTTAATGCTACTTTTAATTTGATGTTTTCTTTGGTACTTTTCATTCAGAACGTGCCTTTCTTTTTTTTGATATTCTACGGGTAACCTCGTGTTTTTTTTTTTACACGGTAACCTCGTTTTTAACAAAAACGCTTTTAACTAGCCATAACTTACGATCAAAACATTTGAAAGCAGCGATTTTTTTCAAATAAACCGGCTTTACGAGATCTTTGATCGGGAAAAAAAAATTTCTGAACTCGTGGCAAAAATTCCATACGGTCAGTCAAACTTTAAACTTCGACTGGCGCTAGTGCGCTACCTTTTTACGAGATCTTTGATTCGGAAAAAAAAATTTCTGAACTCGTGGCAAAAATTCCATACGGTCAGTCAAACTTTAAACTTCGACTGGCGCTAGTGCGCTACCTCTTTGGCTCTTTGTAGCGAGTTCCGAATGCAACATTTTTTTTTTCAAATTGATCTATGATATCTTTGATTTGAAAAAAAATTGGTCGCTTTCGGAACTCATGGTTGTGAGTTGTAACCAGCGAAAGGCGTTTTTGGTGAGAATGAGGATATGATTTAGAAAATAAAAAAAACAGGGTTATCACGTAGAATAACTTTTTTACAAGGAAACCGGTGGCCGCTACCTTCGGTGCGCAACCGATACCCTTTGACTATACCTAGCTAATAGCCTGCAAACGATGACGTATATCAGGTAATCCGTCCGAGGGTGATAGGCTTGAAGTCAGGATGATAGGCTCGAAGTCTAAAATGTATTGACTTAGATCATAAGATCGAGTTCACCAAGACCATACATTTTATTAATTTGTCCGTGTATTCGAGTAATATCAGTAACTATTAATACAACTAATCTGACTTCTTGACTTAAACTAATGTGATTACTAATTAGAGGACGTAGTCAATAAGTCATTGCCTTTGCACATGGACATATTAGAGGACGTACTTTCACTTACATGACGTACGTAGCTCTTAATCAAAGATCAATCATACTTGATAACTTGCGTGTTGATTGCTAAATCACCCGATTAAGTTTATAATTTTAGGACACAAAATGTTGTTTGTGCAATTGCGCATTCATGCATAGCATCGTTAAATTCAATCGTACACTTTCAGTACGATTTCTAGTTGAGGTCGCTAATGAAGTGGTCGGGGTTGGTTGCTTAATTAAAGAGAGCTTCTTAACACGTACTTTTAAGTACAACCGCCTACTAAGAACTTTTGTACGCCAACAATCTTTTAGCAACCACTTTTACATACAAATAAGGTTCTACTTGAATCCATTTTTATAACTATATTACTTTAAAATCGTCTTATACATGGCTAACTCTTTACTGAATTAGTAGTATAAAACGGTATTATATTATCTACTAGCCACTAATAAAATTCTATTTGAATCCATTATATTCCCTCTGTCCCGGTCAATTGTTGTCCTTTTCCATTTTGGGGTGTCTCAGTCATTTGTTGTCCTTTCTATTTTAAGAATGAACTTGATGAGTAATTTGATCATTCTCATTCAATTTGTTCCACTTGTCATTTAGTTATTGGCCTTTTCCTCATTCCTCTTTTGCTAAAAACGAAAGAATGACAACATTAATTTACGGAGGAGTAACTATTAGGGTAAACTGTCTATAATAGGACTGGACTCTTTATTGTTTTACATTTACAAGCTCTTTCATGTACTTTTTACAATTTTTCAAATATCTTGCACTTCTCCTAAAAAATAACCACGTCTTGCTTAAAATGGTGTTATGTTAAGAGCGCTATCACAATCCCCCATTTATTTAACATTATTTAAATCGAAACCCGAGTACAGCTTAATTTAAGACCGTCAAAAATAAGAATTTGTAAAAGGAACATATTCTCACTTTCAAATTTCACTATTACGTGACTGTTGGATCGGGTTTAGGTCGGGTCAAGACGAGTCAGATCATATCGGGTTCGGGTCATTCCGGGTAAAATGATGTATCAGGTCGAGGTGGGTTCGGGTTGGGTCATTATCGGGTCCGATTGACGATTACTCTATCACATTACTTCAATTTTGACCATTAAATTTAATTTTAACCACTATTTAATTTAATTACTTCATTATTAAGTCAAACGTATCAATTTAAACACAAAATCACTTCCATTCCATTTTGATCAATATTAAACTTTAATAATTGTCGAGTAACCGATTTAATCGGGTCAGTATCAGATCGGGTCTGGGTCGGGTTCGGGTCATGTCGGGTTACATGTCGTCATCGAACCAGGTCGGGTCGGTTTTGGGTTGCAATATTCTCGGGTTCTATTGGGTCAGGTTTGCTCAGGTTTGGGTCGGGTCACTCGACTCAAGTCAGACTTACCAGCTCTAATTTCAGTCACTAAGTGGGTCGGGTTGCTACTTGGATCACTTTGGCAGGCTGGGCAGCTCTTGGGCTTTCATTTGTATTGAACCATGTAATTATTACACATGACACACCATGGTCGTGCAATTGAAAGTTAAACCACATTTCACAGTTTTACCTGAAACATTCACGTCTTTCAAGTCTGGCTTTCGCTTACTTCTTCTGGAAAATTTACTAAACGAGATGACCCAATTGTGTGCGTACAAGACCTTTTTTCAGCACCATTTTAAAGATTCCCCCGTTTTTTTGTTCAAGACCGTCTTAATTTAAGACGACTCTCACCTCTAACCAAAATAAAGTTGAAAATAAACGGAAATTGGGAAATCTGACTTTAGGAGAGGTCTTGAATTAAGACGGTCTCAAGCAAAACCAATTGCGAAGATTATACAGAGTATGTTATCAATTTTTTCGGTTTATCAACTGTTACTTACTCCGTAGTACTTATTTTCCAGTTAATTATTAATTTCCTTAATCATATATTCATATTCATATGCTTGATTTTTTTTTTTTCGCAGACTTTGATAGTTTGATTAATATGAGCAGGCAGCATCATTTGCATTGTTCAGAGACTCCACTGATTTCATCAGGCATATTACCCCCTCCGTCTCATTTATTTATTTACCGTTTTACGGATTAATACAAAATATTTTAATCAAAGATAAACAAATGATTATGACGGATTTATGTAATTTTGGCACACCATTGATGATTGACCCAACGATGTTCAAGGATATCCATCTGCAATTTTGTTTCGTTTGTCATTTGTGGCGGATTTTATCTGAATTACTGAATCGTCGTCTTCATGATTTACCCGTTACATGACTGAATCGTCGTCTTCATGATTTACTCGTCGTGCTCAGTAATTGATTGATTCACCTGCAACTCATCATTATCTGTGAAATTCTATTTTCAGTAGTCTCTGAAACCCCCACAAACCTCAATTGCAAGCTTATGGTGTAAGAAATATAATAGAGGATCGTTGTATAGGGCTTTACCGGTCTTATTCAACCCGTTTTCACAAACAATAAAAACCGACTAATGGAAGTCCAAATCCAACATATGATACACGCTAAACGTAAATAGGAGGATACGTCTGTAATTTTTGTAACCCACTGCAGATTATAGTATTAGAAACCTATCAATTCCGAGAATTGAATTGAACAATTGCATCAGACAGTGAAGTTTGTGGAGAGTTCCCTATGCTGAAATCCTATTTCTGCAGAATGTATAACTTTGTGGAACCTCAGTACTGCAGAGATACTCCATACAACATTTCTTATTTCATGCTACCAGTTTATCGCGATCTATAATTTCATTACTAATTATGTTTCCATTATGTTTTTTTTTTTTCTTTTTGTCCGCAGAGGTTGATTAGTATCGGCAGGCAGCGTTGTTTGCATTGTTAAGAGGCTCCATTGATTTCATCAGATATCTTACTGGGAACGGTACTCAACTACTCATCATCGACTTCATTGTTATATTATTAAAATTTCAATGATATTCTTTTAGATTTCAACACATATTTGTGGGCTTAAAACGTCACTCTCCTGCAGCCATGGCACACCAGCAATGTTACTTGAGTTCGCAACTTTGAGAAATTTGACTAATCACAAGTCTTGCAGTTGTTGATAATCACAAGACTTTCTTAACTTATAAGGGTTTGGTAAAAATTATCAATCCATATACTCAAGTGTCCTGTCAAAAAAGATTTATAACTCTAATTGCTTAGCACAAAGTCAAATTAAATTACTTACTTTGAAGAAATTTTCAGGGCATTTTTAGGTGCTAAACTTCTTAGTCCTGCAGCATGGTCGCATGGCCCACCAGTAACTTAAAATTCTTAAAGGTGTGCATTTGCATTAAATGATGCTCAATCATTTGAGATGGATTGTAATCATCAACTTAACTCAACAGTTTGATATCTGAATTTTCACATTCTAAGAAAAAAAAAATCTGACACCTGAAACCCGAAAATGGACTTGGCAACGACAATGTCTATTGTGCAAACTATCCTTACTGCAATCCAAACTCTGGTTCAGCTCCAAGCAATTTGCTCCATTTCTGATTGCAGGCGTCAGCTTGTAGATCTTCAAAGCACTGTCGAAACTGTAAAAGCTGTTCTTGAGGATGCTGATGCCAAGCAAGATGCGCTCAACAGTCAGGAAAAGAACTACATCAAAGAGCTCAAAGATGCTGTGTATGACGCAGATGACGTGATAGATGAGTTCCTCACACTAGCCAAGCAGAGGAAACTCAGTGAGGCTGGTGATAAAGTTTCTGACAAGGTGAGAGCTTTTCTTTCTCGCTTTAAGTTTCTTACTCATAATCTCTCTAACAAGGTCAAGAAGGTTAATAAGAAGTTGGATGCCATTGCGGCGAAGAGTAGCAAGTTTAGCTTCAAGGTTGAGAATAAGCCTATGAGGTTTAGAAAAGAAGACACATCTTCTTTTGTGTGCGATGAAATCATCGGGAGGGATGAAGATGTGGATAAGATTGTAGATATGATACTGAACTCTCTTGTTGTTGATGAGCCTGATGAGCTAGATGTTTCTTTCTTAGCCATTGCGGGGATGGGAGGGTTGGGGAAAACTGCTCTTGCCCAACTTGTTTTTAATGATCCTAGGGTCATTAGCGCATTCCAATTAAAGAATTGGACTTGCATTGCAGATCACGATCAAGAACAGTGGAACTTGACTGAAATCCTAGGCAAGGTGGTGAGAGAACTACCTGGGATCAATAATCGTGATTTAACTTCTTTGGAGAAGATGCATTGGGCAATTAAGAAGCATTTAGCCGGAAAAAAATATTTGCTGGTGTTAGATGATGTGTGGACTGAAAATTATGATAATTGGCAACAACTTGAAGGGTTTTTCAAGTTAGGGCAAAAGGGTAGTCGGATAGTTGTAACTACACGTTCGAAAACAACCGCCCAAATGATTGGAGGTGATCAAGTGCTTGAGTTGCGAGGTTTGCCTGAAATGGAGTCGTGGCGTTTGTTTGAAAGGATGGCGTTTCTGCCTAAACAACGAGATGAAGACTTTGTAATAATTGGCAAAGAGATTGTTAAACGATGTGCTGGTTCCCCGCTTGCTATTAGAGTAGTCGGAAGTCTTTTGCGTGGTCAACCCAAGACTAAGTGGCAGTCATTTCACAACAATGGGCTAGCCAATCTTAGTCAAAGTAATGATACCATGACCCGCATATTGAAGATAAGTTACCATCAACTCGACCCTTCCTTGAAGTCTTGCTTTGCCTACTGTGCTATCTTTCCCAAAGATTGGAATATTAGTAAGCAAATGTTAATTCAGCTTTGGATGGCACAAGGTTACATCAACTTAGAGAATTTGGGAGAGGAATATATTTTTATGTTGCTACAAAGGTGTTTTTTCCAAGATGTTCGCAAGAATGAATTTGGTGAGGTTGAGTGGTTCAAGATGCATGATCTCTTTCATGATATTGCTGAACAAGTAGCGGGCAATGAGATTTGTAGATTCGATTATGATACTCTCAATGTGGGTATTGGAGTTCGTCATCTCTCTCTTATGTATGACTGTTACACACAGGATATCTTCGATAAGACTCTTATTCGCACGTTTCTTCAAGTTAAGAAGCGTTTTAGTATGGGTACTGCAAACCAGATACTAGCAAGCAAATCAATACAAAAATGGACATGCTTAAGGTCATTAGACTTGAGACAAACATGTGCTGAAAGTTTACCAGAATCAATAGGTCAACTGTTGCATTTGAGGTGCTTAGATCTCTCAGGGAGTAGCCGACTGGAAATTCTTCCCAAATCATTAACAAAACTAGTTAACCTACAGACTTTAGATTTACATCACTGCTATAGATTAGGAGAATTGCCGAATGATGTTAGCAGGCTAGTTAATCTAAGCACGTTAAATGTAGCTGGATGCAACTTGCTGAGTCGTATGCCTTCAGCCATCGGTATGTTAAGTGGTTTGCATACTTTGGGCCAATTTATAGTATGTGTTCAGGTAAGTGCAGGTGCAAATCGATATTTTGATGGGTTGGGAGACCTACAACTCCTTAATAATTTAAAAGGGAGTCTGAAGATCAAAGTTGGGGCGTTGAAAAATGCGAAATTTGTGAAGGAAGACCTGGGTGAGGGAGCCTATTTAAAGAATAAAGGACTCCTGAAGAAGATTGCTATTGAATTTCAAAAGCAAGATGAGTCTGAAAGCAAGGAGTATGAGCAAAAGTTGTTGGAAGAGATGCAGCCACATCAAAATTTGTGGAAGTTAAAGTTAGAAGGGTATCATGGTGAAAAAATGCCCAGTTGGCCGAAGAGGGGAGATAACTCGGGAATAATTGATCTCCCCAATCTTGTTTCTTTGAAGATCTATAAATGCCAGGAGTTGCTAAATCTGCCTTGGCAGATTGGGAAACTGCCCAACCTTAAAAAGCTATGGCTCGTGGGGTTGCCGAATATGGAGTACTTGGTAAATGTGGACCTACAAATGCCTGGCTCGGGTGAAGGACTGTCCTTCTTTTCCAGCCTTGAAGAACTCAGTATTGATGAGTTGCCTAAGCTAAAAGGATGGTGGCGGAGATCAGAATCGGCCGATAATGGTGTTAGCAGCAAAGAACCGCGTCTAGAGTGGGTATCATCGCCCTGTTTTCCTCAACTGACGAGTCTTGTTATAAAATCTTGCCTAAAGCTGACGTATGTTCCTTTATGTCCCTGTCTTGAAAATCTCGTAATATATGATTCCGGGAGAAAACTGACCTGGAATAATATGAAGCGCATACCTCATGGTCATCCATCATTGCCACAACATTATTCCAAACCAACGATTTTGAGAATCAACCACGTGAAATGGCTCGCAAAAATGCCAACTGAATTTTTTCAGTCCCTTGCAGCGATTGTGATACAGGATGAGGATAGAGAGTCGAATTTAGGAGAAGTAAGGGAGTTGATGCAGACCTGCTTTTTGTCTTCCCTGCGTTTCCTAGGAATCATGAGGTGCCCCAAGCTAAGGAGTGTGGGTGGATGGTTGGAGCATCTTTCTGAGTTGCAGTATTTGTATATAATCGACTGTCCTAATGTTGAGCTGCGAGAGATCCCATGGCAACACCTTTCCGGCAGCCTCCAATCCTTGGGTTTGATGAGATTTCAAGAGATGGAAGAAATACCAGAGGGGATGCAGTACTGCACTTCCCTCCAATCTCTCTCCCTTTGGAATTGCCACAAACTGGAATGTCTGCCTGAATGGATGCCCAAACTCACCTCTCTTCGGAAACTGCAACTCCGAGTATGTTCCGAGAGGCTCAAGGAAAGATGCCAACAACCAAATGGAGAGGATTGGTCTCTCATCCAACACATTCCCCTCACTTGTATTCTAACTCAATCAGAGGAATTGGAGGACCACAGGCCTGATCCTGATGCATGGACTAAAGAAGATTTCTGGTTTTGAGACCATTAAGAAACCGATAATACGGGGTATGACATCCACCCTTCTGCAAATATCAGGACTATTGAATGTTCTTTTGTTGTTATCGATATTTAGTACCAGAGTGGATGCAATGGTTTTAACAGATTAAACTTGTTCATTATATGTTAACGTCATTAATGGATGAAGCACATTAACATTATAGTTTTTTTTAATTCAAATCAATAATCATCCATAGTTGCAGTTCACTTGAAATATCATGAAAGTGATGCTGTGCAAGAATCAGTAACAGTGCGCTTGACCGGTAAAATTAGGGTTTAATCCAAATGCAGTGCCAGAAATTTAGTTCCATAATTAAATATAGCAATACACAGAATGCTGCTATTTCTGATTATTATTTTTCATCTTTTCTCCCTAGTTATATTGTGTTAGGTTGCTGCTCCAAAATGTCTGATTATAATTAACCTTATTGCTTCTAATAATTACGAGTACTAATTTATCCTTCGTATTTTGCAGAGTTGGATCAGTTGAAGAGCGATATGGTCGGACAACATGGTTTGCATTGTCAAGCAACTGTATTGATCAATCAGGTACTCTATTGTTACTTTGATTCTCAAGTTTCACCATTAATCTTTCAAAATTTGTCTTGTTTGATTGATCCAAATACTGTACTAAATATTGTGTGAACTGTTGTATACTGTGTGAAAATAGCTTCCAGGTTGCTACTTAAAGTCAGAAAAATAGTCTTAGCAGTTGAGAAGTATTTCAGACTTACTCCGTATAATATCAGTTGAAAAGTCTTCAAGAATGTACTTTTGCATTTTGTGGTGTCTACTTGACTACTTGTATGTAAAAGTACAATATCACACAGCTAATATTTTTTTGTGCATTTTGGACATTATTTGTGGACTGTGGTGATAAAAGATCAAAATAAGTAAGAATCTATTTAAAATTTAAAAAAACACAAATTCTCAATTCAGACAGACTTAACTTAAAGACAAGAAAAACGTCACCATTTTATAATAAAAAAAACACAAATTCTCATTTCAGACAGTCTCAACTTAAAGACGGGAAAAACGTCGTCATTTTATAATAAAAAGTGATTATTTAATGATAAAAAGTTGCAATTAAACTTGTCACTTACTAAGAATAAAATGGTGGTCACGTTTTATCGTAAAATGGTCACATTTTACCTATCTTAACTTAAGACAGATACCACCCGTCTTAAGGGAGCCTTACTGATTAAAAAAAAGGTACCCTTGAATAAAGTTTCTTGAATCCATTACCATACACAAATTCATCTTAAGATGAAGTTGTCTGTCTAATCCGTTACCATATCCAAGTGGGGTGCTATGACCCGTTCTAATTTTAAGATGAAGTTGTCTGTCTTAAGACGGACCAACTGGTTAGTGGTTACTATATGTCGGTCGTCAGAAAGTCTTTGGCCGGTTGTGTTTGAATATGATTTCACTACAATCTTGCCCACATACAAAGTCTTCAAAAGTGTACATTGACATTTTTTGGATCTAAATCAGTTTTAGTGCTGACTTTATCTACATGGTCTACTTAATTCAACAATTACCCAACTATCAACTCATCTCTTATCTTTTATATTTCACATCCCTTTGAAAAAAAACCCTCCAATATGGACCTGGCAACTGTGCTATCTGTTGTTCAGACTATCCTTACTGCAATCCAGACTTTGGTTCAGCTCCAACCAATGTTCTTTATTTCCGACTGCAAGCGCGAGCTTGATGACCTCCATAACACTGTCGAAACCGTCAAAGCTGTTCTTGAGGATGCTGACGCTAAGCAAGACTCTCTCAATAGCCAGGAGAAGCATTACATCAAAGAGCTCAGAGATGCTGTTTATGACGCGGACAATGTGTTAGATGAGTTCCTCACTCTAGCCAAGCAGAAGAAACTCATTGAGGCTGGTGGTAAAGTTTCTGATAAAGTGAAATCCTTTTTTTCTCGTTTTAAGCTTCTTACTCACAATTTGTCTAGTAAGGTTAAAATGGTTAACAAAAAGTTGGACGCCATTGCTACTAAGAGTAGTAAGTTTAGCTTTAAGGTAGAGTATAAGCCTGTCAAATTTACAAAGGAGGAGACGTCTTCTTTTTTGTGTGATAAAATCATCGGAAGGGATGAAGATGTGGAAAAGATTGTAGGTATGCTATTGGGATGTGATAATAATGTGGATACTTCTGGTGTTTCATTCTTAGCCATTGTGGGGATGGGAGGCTTGGGTAAAACCGCTCTTGCCCAACTTGTCTTTAATGATCCTAGGATTAGCGAGGCATTTGAAATGAAGAGTTGGACTTGCATTGCTGATCAGAATCAGGAACAGTGGGACTTAAAAGGGTTTTTAGGGAAGGTGGTGAAAGGGTCACCTATTAATAATTTAACCTCTTTGGAGGAGATTCATCATGAAGTTACAGAAAAAATGGGAGGGAAAAAATATTTGCTAGTTCTAGATGATCTATGGACAGAAAGTTATCATAAATGGCAGCAACTTGAAGGGTTTTTGAAGGTAGGTCAGAGGGGGAGTTGGATAATTGTAACTACACGTTCCAGAACAACCGCCCAAATGATTGGAGGTGATCAAGTGCATGAGTTGCGAGGTTTGTCAGAAGTGGAGTCATGGAATTTGTTTGAAAGGATAGCATTTCAAGCGAAAGAAAGAGAGGATGATTTTGTTAAACTTGGGAAAGAGATTGTTAAAAAGTGCACTAATGTCCCGCTTGCTATTAGAGTAGTTGGAAGTCTTCTGCGTGGTCAATCCAAGTCTAAGTGGCTGTCATTTCAGAACAGTGGGTTAGACAATATTAGTGAAAGGAATGATACCTTGACCACCATACTGAAGCTAAGTTACGATCAACTTAGCCCGCCTTTGAAGACTTGTTTTGCTTACTGTGCTATCTTTCCCAAGGATTGGGAGATTAGTAAGCAAATGTTGATTAACCTTTGGATGGCACAAGGCTACATTAACTTAGAGAATTTGGGTGAGGAGTACTTTCTTATGTTGTTACAAAGATGTTTTTTTCAAGATGTCCACGAAAATAAACTCGGTGAGATCAAATGGTTCAAGATGCACGATCTCTTGCATGATATTGCTGAACAAGTAGCGGGAGAGGAGATTTGGATATGCAACAATAACACTTCCAATGTGGGTAAAGGAGTTCGCCATCTCTCTCTTGTGAATAATTGTTATACACAACATGTCTCGGATAAAACTCAAATTCGTACTTACCTTCAAGTTAAAAAGTATACTTGTATTGGTAGTTCGGACCAATTACTAGCAAGTAAATCAATACCAAAATGGACATGCTTACGGTCACTAGACTTGAGAAATACACGGGCTGAAAGTTTACCAGAATCAATCGGTCAACTATTGCATCTGAGGTGTTTAGACCTTTCCTGGAGTGGCCATCTGAAAATGCTTCCCAAATCAATAACAAAACTAGTTAATCTACAAACAATAGATTTACACCGCTGCAGTAGTTTAAAGCAATTGCCAAATGATGTGAGCAAGCTCGTTGATTTAAGCACTTTAAATGTAGCCGAATGTGATGCGCTGAGTTGTATGCCTTCAGGCATAGGTATGTTGACCTGTTTGCACACTCTAGGCCAGTTTGTAGTGGGTGTTCAAGCAAGTTCAAGTTCAAAGCAATGTTTTGGTGGGTTGGAAGACCTACGGCACCTGAATAAATTAAAAGGGAGTTTAGATATCCAAATTGGTGTGCTTAAAAATGCAAAATTTGTGAAGGAAGAACATGTCAGGGGAGCCTATTTGAGGAGGAAAGAACACCTGAAGGAGATTGATATTGAATTTAAAAGGGGACCGGAATATGAAAGCAAGGAGAACGATCAAGCATTGCTAGAAGAGATGCAGCCACATCATGATCTGATGAAGTTAAAGTTAAAAGGGTATCATGGTGAAACATTGCCAAAATGGCCGAGGAGAGGAGATAACTCGATATTATTTGATCTCCCCAATCTTGTCAGTTTAATTATCCATGATTGCAGGGAGCTGGTATGTCTGCCTTGGCAGGTCGGGAAACTGCCCCACCTTATATATCTACGAATTTCAAGATTGTTGAATATGGAATATGTGGTGGACGTGGAGTCAGAAACGCATGTCTCAGGGGAACGATCATCCTTTTTTCCGAGCCTTGATGAGCTCACTATTTTTGAGTTGCCTAAATTGAAAGGGTGGTGGTGGAGATCTGAATCAGGGTTGCATGTGGTCAAACCTGATGACGGTGGCAGCAATCAAGAAGCTGGTCTAGTGTGGGTATCATCTCCCTGTTTCCCTCTACTAAAGTGGCTCGTAATAAAAAATTGCCAAAAGATGACATATGTTCCTGTATGTCCCCGTCTTGAATATTTGATAGTGTATGATTCCCGAAGACTGCTCTGGAAAAATATGAGGTGCACACCTCGCCATCAGCCGTCTTTATCACCTTCATATTCCAAACCTATGATTCTGAGAGTCAATAACTTGGAGTGGCCAAAGTCAATGCCAGCTGAGTATTTTCAATTTATTGCAGCGATAGAGATAGAGAGTGAGGAGACATTGGAGACCTTAGGAGACATAACTGAATTGTTGCCGACCTGCTTATTGTCTTCCCTGCGATTCCTAGGCATCAGAAGTTGTCCCAAACTAAGGAGCATGGGAGGATGGTTGGAGCATCTTTCTGCCTTGCAGTGTTTGCGTATATACGACTGTCCTAATCTGCTGCAGAGTGGGATCCCATGGCAACACTTTCCTGAGACTCTTCAATCCTTGTGTTTGGAGAGCTTTAAAGAGATGGAGGAACTACCAGAGGGGATGCAGTACTGCACCTCCTTACAGTCTCTTGAAATCCGAGACTGCCCAAAGCTTGAATGTCTGCCCAAATGGATGCCCAAACTAACCTCTCTCGAGAAACTGCAACTTCGCATGTGCTCCAAGAGGCTTGAGAAAAGATGCCAACAACCAAATGGGGAGGACTGGTCTCTCATACAACACATCCCCCTCACTTGTATTCTATCCGTCTTACAAGAACGAGAGAAGAAGAAATCTGATCATGAACCCTGGACCAACGAAAATTATTGGTGTTGAGACCGTCACAAAGCCAGAACTCCGAGGTTTCTTTTGAACCCTTGCCCTCCCGCACTACCGGTGACTGTAGGGTGGCCATACAATACAATTGGTCATGAAACCGGGACTGAAGATGTGTGGAACTGAGATTATCACAAAGTCAGTACTAAGAGGATTCTTGTATTCCTCCGCTTTCCCGCAATACCAGTGACTGTCGCCTGTCGGGGTGTCTCTTGTTGTTGAAGCAGTCCATGCTGGTTAAGATTGAGGTATCAAATGGTCAGAGAAAGCCCTAGTATGATGTCCTCTATACCTTTGTATATATATTTTTTTTTTTTTTGGACAGCTGTAAAGAAAGTGTTTTACATGGTCAACAATTCCAACTGAAAAGCCACCTTATTCCAACAATTCCGATTTTTGACTAAAGGGCGGGTAAGGATAATTGGCCCATAATTCTAACCCGGCCCGCCCACACTAGTCTTAAAGGGCAATTTTTTTTCTTCACGGCCCGGTCCAAGCCCAAATTTGAACAACACTACTTAAAGCACTAATCATCTAAGTTTATTAAAGAGTTTGTCTACTGAAAAGCGGGGAAAAAAACAGAATACTTTTGTAGCAAGCAAATACAACAATTTTATTCTTAAAATTCATTAAAAGCCACATAATAAGCATAATACACGATATTTAGGACTCAGTTTTCACCGCAAATTAGTAATAATAATAATAATAATAAATATTATTATTATTTTATTATTACTATTACTAGATTTTGTGCCCGTGCGTTGCACGGGTAATTAAAAAATATTTTTTTAAATCGAACTTATGGAAAATGTAAACGGATAATTCACGCGGTACCCCTGAAGTTTGCCACTTTTGCACCAAATACCCAAATTTTTGATCCGAAAAACTTAAAGAGGTCATAACTCGTGTTTACGAGTTCAGAAAGTGACAATTTTTTCCAAATCGCTTATCTTTCCGAGAACTACAATTTTGAAAAAAAAAAATTGTCGCATTTGGATCCGTTGCTAGGAGTTATTGTGCATCAAAGTTTTTCCGACCGAACAAACTTTGAGTGATCATATCTCTTGGTCACGAGTTCCAAGCTCCTTAAATTTTTTTATCAAATCATAGTTCTCAAATAAGAGGTGAACTTTTAGCATAAATTGAACTTTAAGCATACGTTGTAAATTACGCACTACTTTGTAATGATCAAGATGACCTTTTGGCTCAAAATTGAAGTAGATGGAATTATAGAAGCCTTAATTGCAGGCTTACAGTTTCGATGGAGAACGGCGAAGAAATTTTGCTCAGGTTAATGATATACTATGTGGTTATCCTTTTAGGAATGCCAGGTTCTTTATTATAAAAACTGTAATTTCTGTTGGGCCCAAAAATCTTTATACCAGAAAAGTTAACGACATAAATTTAGAGTCCCTTAACAGTAAAAATTAAACGTTGTTCTTAACTGGAAAAATTTGCAAAGTCGAAGTATTTTATCATGAACAAAACTCACAACTGCTTAAAGGCTATTTCATGGAGATAAAGGTATCGTTTTTTTTTTCTAACTTTGAGAAACTCAAAGAACATAATTAAAGCATTAATTACAAAAGCGTCTTGAGCCAGGGTTACTCCATTTACCTGCCAATCATTCTTGGCAAGCGATTGGCGCATATAAAATCGATGGCAGAACATCATTGCAGTTGCTGCTGTAACGGGACTCCTGAAATATCAGATAACATTTCGCTAAGAAGACAATACCAAGAAAACCATGACCCCACATGCACGCACACAATGAAGCAGGCAATATGGCCATATAAGCATACAATCAGAGATGGCAAGCCACATGTCTACCTTATAATGATGATTAGATGCTATATGAAGGAACTAATCAGAAGCCAATCTACCAAAAGGTATCCTGTACCCTTAAAATTGAAACGGAACAAGTATATTATTTGAAGAATTAAATTTGAAAGGATGATAAATACTTACACTCGAAGTTTCATGCTAAAAGAAACAATACGATTGATAACTAAAAATGATAATAGAAGATTAACTATATTTCCCTCACCAAGAAAAAGAAAATAAAGATAACTGTAACAACCCGGATGATAAAACAAAGGGAAAACGTAATATAAAGTAAATATCAGAGTACGATACTGATAAAAGGGTCAAGGTGGCGGAAACACCTGACCAATCCGGTTCGCTACTAAAACCAAAACAAACTAATACATTATTCAAAGGTTCTCATAACATGAAAACAAACTCCTAATTTATTATTCGTCTCGCCCCTCGATGCATCCCAAGCAACATCAACCAGTCAGCAACAATCTGAACAACCTGAGAATGGGGGTCGACAATCAGTTGGGAGTAACTAGATGCTCTCCCAGTCATGTTTACAACAATTGAATATAATCAACAATCAATAACAATTGAAATGTAAAACCAGTAAACATGTGAGACCATCTATACTCATGAAAACCCAATTCAGCTTACCATGACTTAATCAACCTTAGACGAATGCAAACATGCAAACCTAGACCATATGCAACCACTAGACCATGAACACTTACAAGACCAGTAGTGACAAACGACCCACAACAACCTAAGGCACAAAGCTAGCATTGAAGCATAGCAAACACGGTGACACACAATCCACAGCAACAGAAGGCACAAAGCTAGCAACAAAGCATAGCGAATAGAGCGAACGCCCGTTAGAGCGTATAACCACTGCCTCTAACTTGCCAGAGCGTATAACCACTGCCTCTAGCCGACGGAGCGTATAACCACTGCCTCCATCGGTGTGTAGCGTATAACCACTGCCTCCACGGTACTATGTATAGCGTATAACCACTGCCTATATCTCTAAGACCTGGCCAGACTCTCGGTGCAATAATTGTACACCGAACGACACTCGGGGAACAGAGCGTATAACCACTGCCTCTGCCCAATCCCGAACATAGACCAAATAAATCCCGCATCAACGGGTGGCTTTGGTTCATTCCGATAGCACATAACCGTAACTACCGTAATCTATTCAAACTAGCCGACAAACAAATGCACAGTATAATCGACTGTACTAACATGCGTGAACAACATCACGACTTAACTTATAGGATAGTATAACTGACCATCCTACTTATCATATGAACAAGAGTAGCCAAAGATATATGCAACACAAGGACATTACACGTTGAACACAATACAACATATGAAACAAGTATAAGCAACCAATGTTATAGTAACTTCAGCTATAACTTTAACATTAACCATTCAATGTTATAGTAACCCTAACCATAACATAAACTCTGGATGCGAGGTTATAGTAACCTCGACTATAACTTCAACATATACGACTTGAAGTTATAATTACCTCAACTACAACCTTGACACGAAACTCAAAGTTATACTAGTTCCAACCATAACCTTGAGCCATAAATCTCAGGGTACGTTAGTTCCAGCTATAACCTTAACTCGTACTTCAATGTTATAGTAGCTTCAGCCATAACTAGAGTGACTACCCAAAGTTGTATTAACTTTAGCTATAACACTTGAATCATCATCAAGGTTACACTAGCTTTAGCTATAACTTTGGAGATAACTCTTGGCCGCCTACCATCCCGCCACTAGGGTTTGATTCGTAAACCCCAATTGCGCTCATGACACCCATAATAAACATGTAACAATATACGAGACATAATTAAAGCATTAAATCATATACGAACATTCGAAAACATAAGTAACATGATAATAAACAATCAAAACATGTACTAATCATACAAATCAATCATTAAATCACATTAATTACACCAATTGGCATAAACACAATTAAAGGAAAACACCTAGTTACCTTTTTAGCAATTTTAATGATGCAAATAAAAATGAAAACTCCATGAAAGACACGACCATCAAATCCTTGTCTCCAACGCACATGTCAACTACCCAAAACCGCCTTTAAGGACGCACGAACCCATGTGCAAGAAGTCGTGCATGCAGATCCTCTTTTAAAACGTCAAAGGGATGACACAAAACAAACTCTTGAAAACACCATGAAAAGATATTCTTCTTTACCCGTAAAAATAAGAGACCCAAAACGTAGGTTTAAAGGTCCATACAAATAATTCCCATAAAATTATTTGGAGATGAATATGTTGTAACGATAAGAGCAATGATTATGAAAATATAATTTGTGTGTGAGTTTGGAAGAAGGAAAGATATTCAACAATAAAGTCAAAGGGAGAAAAGAAGAACAAAAGAGAGGAAAAGAGAGGAGGCTGCCGCACGTTGTCACGCGCGAAACAAATAGGTTGACCTAGTTGCTTGTTAGGTTAAATCTATTTATAGGGGTTTAACAAGTAAGCTTTGGGTTCATTAGCTCATACAATGGATTATCTGATTATAAATCGGATTGGACCATATTAAAACGCAAAGAGGCCTTATAATATAAAAGTATTTATTAAATTAAAATATTAAAATCGTCCACGGACATTTTAACCAAATCAAAAGTAGATTAAAACGGGAAATAATAAAATAGAGAACGGAAGCTATAAATATATATTTCCAAAATATATTATTAAACTTCAAAATAATTAATTTAATAAAATACTTTTATAATAAAATGTTATTATAAAATACGGGGTGTTACAATAACAAATAATTGAAGTGGGGCAAGACTCTATCTTATACTTCGTCTTATCAATAATGCAGCAAATTTGTGAATAATCGTCTCTGACCTGCATGCCGGTAAAATCGTAAGATACGTATAGTAATAACATGGCTTTTAATAAGATCCCATGAAATTCATACCAATTGCGTATACAAAGATATATATATGACGCTGATCACTTTCGTATTACTCCGTACCAAATATAAGCACTTCTACTTAATAACCATGATCGATCGTTATTCTTCTTTTCGATCACTCTGTCAAAAGAAAATAAACAGAAGGTTAAAAAACTTATGATTGCAAGCAATAAAAGTTAAAACCATGTGTCATGTACGTCATAGATGAAAAAAATACAAAAAAAAATAAAAATTGAAGCACAATAAAAATAACAAAGATCACAATGTGAAAGTTGTACATGCGTATGTTTGTTGGAATAGATAGGTACATAGGGTATATATATATATATATATATATATATATATATATATATATATATATATATATATATATATATATATATATATATATATATATATATATATATATATATATATATAATCGATCCGTCTTGCTTGAATAGCAAAATACGTCTGAAACAATAAGATCTCTCACGAGTGGAAATCACATGAGTGGTGGGACACCCTATGTGCTTTCCCACTCACTTCCTAAATGGGTATTTTGTGAGAGGAAACGGTCCGTCTTATTATTTCAGACGGATCTTGCGGTCTGAAATAAGAATTTATGATATAGAATAAGGTAATATTGGAGTGTTTGGTTTAGTTTTAATCATACATTATTTATTTATATTTATTTATTATATTTATTTTGAGTTTTTTATTCACTAAAACTCATGCAAATATATTATGAATGATAAAAAATAGTTTGATTTACTAATTATTTATTTTAGTGTATATTATGAATGATAAAAAATAGTTTGATTTACTAATTATTTATTTTAGTGTTTTAGAATAGTTGGAGTCTCTCAGAGTGCCTGAAAAAAGCCTTTTTTTATATATATAGATCGATTCCTTACAGCTACTCTCCTATAGGACTGTCCTATAAGATAGGACGGGTCCAATAGAGGAAATTAGCCCACTAAGATAAGATATAAACCAATTAAAACAAAAAACTGAAAACCACTATCCTAGATTCTTAAGCACAAAAGTCAGGTAATCTCCCCCCACCATCACCTCCTCCGCCTCGGCCTTTAAGATGGATATTCGTGTGGGCATAATATGGCCGTTCTTTGGTGCGGAATTGGAGGTTGTCGTTCATAAGTGGGTTAGGTGGTCTGGCTGAGATGAAGATGCAAATTCTGGGCTAGGGCGTTCATACCTCGAGTTGTTTTAAGATGCTCTTTGGTGCGGAATTCTGAGATTTATAGTTTACTAACTAGTCTTTTTAGTTTGACAAATTATTGTTTTAAAAGTTTTGTTTCAGTTTTATGAAGTACTTCATATGACTTTTAGCGTCTTTTACGTTAAAAACTTGCTGTTTTCAAATGAATACCTAGGGTGTTGCAAGGATTCGAATTGTCGTTGTTGGTCGAGTCGGTTATTGCCAGATTCAAATAAGAAGGATGATTTCAGCTTTGGGGTATTAAGAGTTAGGAAGAATGGAGGAAAGGAGAGATCAAAGACGTAAAACTGCACAAGGGAGTTGAAAGACTATTGAGGTGACATATGAAGAGAAGTTGGGCTAATTTTTAGTTAATGGGCCGATCTTATGCTAAGAGACCGCCTAACCACAACTTGTTGTGTATTCCTTAAATAAGGTGGCTTTTCCGTTGGAATTGTTGACCATGAGAATCAAGCTACCCTTGTGGGTTGTGACACAAGGAGGATTGGCCCAATGGGCTAATCTGTGAGAGGTTGCTTCATCTGCTCCTTTTGTGATAGTTTTGGGCCAATGGCCCAATTGAGTTAGCGAGGAACAATGCATCATTGTCCAAAGGCCTCCTACAAAAAATGGATTATAAAATATCTTCGTCACATTTTCATATTTTTCCTCAACCTTCAAATGATTAGATACAATTCTTACAAAAGAAAAAGGTGGAAGTTTCCAACTGTATCTCTCCCTAGTTTTCTCTCCCTTCTCTCTACACAAAAACAAACCCTAAACCTAGACCTTGATCCGCCGCCTCCCCATTCCACACACTACCTCCCTTATCCTCCCCTGACCTTTTGCCAGAGATGGGCTCTTCACTGGGCTTATCTCCGGTGAAATCGACTCTTCCCATTCTTCTTCCTCCAAAGGCTCTCTTTCAATCGCGCTTTCTGATGAACGACCGTGTTGATTGACCGTTTGGTTGTAATGATCGGGCTTGTTGATCCATATGGCGTCCCTTTCTTCCGATTCTCTGCCTTGTCTGCGCCGGTCTTGCATGCATCCTTGGTCAGGGGGTGTTTCCCCTTCCCCTCGCCCCTTTCCCCACCCTCTGGTAAGGCCCTTTGTCCATGGTTTTCTACTGTCTTGGAGATCGATTGTGGTGTTGTTGGTGTCAGGCAAGCTTTTGTTGTGTTTTGTCTTTAAGCTTGCTTTTCGGGTCTGTTTGGGACCGATTGGTGATCCCCCCATTTCTCCCACCAATCGGTCCGTTGTCTGGTGAGACCCTTGTGTCAGTTGCAGTTTGGGACCGATTGGTGATCCCCCCATTTCCCCCACCTATCGGTTATCTGCCCTGTCTGTTGCAGTTTGTCACTAGTCCGGTGTTAGGTTGATGTTTTCGGGTGTCGGGTCAGTTTATTTGTTGGACTTTGTTGGTCTTGTTGCATGCCAGGTTGTGGTCTCGGGAGGCTGCCTTTGAGAATTGTGGTTTGGTCTAGGCTTTCGTGTGGTCCCTTTGTCTGATCGACCAGTTTCGGTGGTCTTGTTTTGGTCGTTGGGTCCGTCTGACCTTTTGTCTTGAGTCTGCGGTTGAAGTTTCTCTATGGGTATGTGAAGTAGTCACGGTTGGGTTGTGTAGGGGCATGGTAGCTGTGTTGGTTTGGTCGGATGCGGTGGTCACTTTTGCAAACTTATGGTGTTTAAAATTTCTTTAAGTTGTTTTATGTTAGTCCAAATAATTTTAGCCGTTCATTCAAGGATGTTTTGGGTGTCCTGTCCCTGTATCCTTGGGTTTTTGGCGATACCTGGCTCTTCACGGATGTCTCGGGTGTCCTGTCCCAGTATCCCTGGGGTTTTGGTTATTCTTAAGGAAGATTGGTGTCTGGTTCGGGTTGGATCCGTCGGTAGACGTTGCTTAAAAGCAAAAATGGACAGAAGATTGGATGCGAGGTTTTCCTTGATGTGGTTTGTGTGCATGCTGGGTTTGTTGATCCGCCGGTCCTGTGATAGTCGAGTTTGTTTGTCTTGGTGTAGGAGTCTATGCTCCATCGGAAGCAGCTTGTTGTATGTTATCCACCTTTCTTTTCTACGGTCTTGTGGCGTAAGTACACCGCGACATCGTCACTCCGCTACTCACTCGCATCGGGGGTTTTCAGGAGATTTTAGATGCTTGCAAGACGTGGATAAGGAGGCTCGCCCCAACTTTTTCGTACTCCACCAACCTGATTTTAATTCTCGACATTGTCTTTTGCTAGTTTTTTATAGTTCTATCATTATGAAGTTTACTTACGAGTGTAATAAGGGCATTGTATGCCCGAACTTTATGTAGGTTTACCTTTCTTTACTGCTGTCAAAAAAAAAAAAGGTGGTTTGCTTTATTCAAATTATATATATATATATTATATATATATATATATATATATATATATATATATATATATATATATTATACTTCCTCCATTCTAATATGATGTACCCATTTTATTAAAATACTACACTCATATATTCAACAAATTGGTACATCATATAAGAACGGAGGAAGTATATAAGAGAAGTACAATTCATATCAATATTAGGGAATTACAATCCATATAGGCTATAAAGCTTATGTTATACATTTGCGAATATAAATGAGGCAGAATTTGTGAGGCGCTCCATTTTTCCAATGACAATACTTAGTCACGCAATCTGACACAACATCAAATATAACAAATAAGGCAACAAACAATAATAAAATTGTTTGTCAACAACAACAATAACATCGTCCTTATATCTTACATGTTAATATGTTATGCCGTTACGGTCAAGGACAAAAGTCTATATCCAAAAATAGTTTTTTTTTTCTAGATTTTTGAGAAAAGTTGCATATTTTTAAATGGAACACATAAAACAATTGGTTCAGTCAAAATACCAAAGTTACAAAGTTTGTTTCAGACCAACAAATAGAGCTAATCTTAATGCCAGTATGAGGAGGATAAGTTCAGTCATATCCTACTTAAGTACCTCCCCTTCCCTATCTGTAGTTATCATTGTTTGAAATGACCGAAACAGAGAGAGTAATTAATGTTACCAGCATAAATTAATTCAGAATTGAACATGAAACAAGTGTATATCATCTATATTATAAAAGCAAAAGGGAAGAGAATTAGCACAACCTCCTACCACCGGAACCACCCTCACGTTGGCAATTGTAGTAGACAGCAGCAACTGGCAAACCAAGATTGTAGAGCTCAGCAAAGTCTCTAGTGTTGAAGTTCGACGCCTTGACTGGGCATACACGGTTTGCCTACCCAATTGCTTTTAACAACACAAATATGAATCGGTGAATCCCGACTGATGGGCGAGGGCTCTCATAGCAAACCACCTCCTGGCCTATACCATTAAGTAGTCACAACAACAACAACAACAACAACAACAACAACAACAACAACAACAACAACAACAACAACAACAACAACAACAACAAAAGTAACAAGAGTTTAGTCCCTATATAATCAATCAACACAAATTCTCATTTGTGACCAGCTTGTGACGTGACACAAAGAGACTATATACACTACTCGGACATTTACAGTATTATACAAGTAAAAGACAGGATGATAAAATACGATAACATCTATTGTTTGCCGCTACTTGTGGTTTGTTCATTTTAAGTAATAAATTGATTCACACAACTAAAATAGAATCATATTCACTCATATTATGGGGACCCGCATGGGCATTTCATGATTTTTGTAGTCAATAGAAACCTCGGGTGACACTTACCAGTTAAAAGTAGTAATTGTTTTATGGGTTTTTTGTCAAACACAACCTTTAAAAAACTTGTTTTCTCAAACACCACCTTTAAAAAAAAGTTTGTCAAACACAACCTTTAATAATTTTTTTTTTGTCAAACACAACCTTTTGGCCAAAGTTTGATCACTTGTAATGGGGTGATTTTCAATCAATGTTTGAGATAGCAAACGAGGTCGGTTTGAGGTGTTTTTAGACTCGTTGGAAAGGTGGGAGTGTAAGCTTTCCAGGGGTTATATATATGGTGGCTTTATATGGTGTCTATCGGTGTGTAAAGTAGGGATGGAGGTGCGAAGTGGAGGTAAATACAAATAAAAAAATGTTAAAGTATGACTTATTCGTGAGTCAATTTACTCCTCTCGAACCACCACTTGCAAGCAACAACCACCGCAACCACCACAACTACGACCTGCCTTGCACTCCCCTCTACCTACATACCAATTTTCATACCAAACAAAGCATCATAACCCTAATAAACATTATAGATATAATAAACACTTAACAGTTTGCAACAATAAACATTCGGGTCAAGTCATACTGCTTCAGGTCATGCTCGGGTCCTCACTTTGGGTGTCGGGTTGGGTTTGGGTTGTATTATTCAAGTCAAGTTATTGGGGCCGAGTCTATTTGGCCAGGTCTAATTGAAGGGTTTCTCAAAAGATAAAAAGTTGTTTGTCTTTATGTGTGACTTCATTATTCCAAAATTTTGTAATCCTCAAATCACCTGATAATATCATGGTTATTGTTAAAAAGGTTTCTACTGTTTCAAAACTAATAACACGGTTTGAAAATTGTTTATTAATCAACCAAGTAAAAGCAACACAAAATATCATCTTTCACGGTAATTAAAAAATGTTCTACTCCCTATAATATAAAACTATCACCAAATTCTCATTTGTGACGAACAGTATACGTCACAAGCTTATGACGAGTCAAATAAAATACACATGTGTAGATAAGGACAAATCATTTGCGACTTTCTACGCACTCTAATTTTGTCGTGTCTACCCATATGGGTAATATTTGACCGGTCACAAGCTTACGAGGGCTATACCCGTCATAAAGGACTTACTGTAAAACTATATGGTTTAGTTAGACCATTCGTGACCTTGTTGGATCACCTTAATGACACCTTAAATTAGGATTAAGGGGTTAATTTTGGTGACCTTCAACTACTCAGGGTCAATTGGTGACCTTAAGTTGAGTTGGTGACCTTGTTGGTGACCCGCTAGGTGGCACACTCCCATTGGCTGGAAACAAAAAAAAAGGACAACCGTCAAAATAAAGAGAATGTGGCCTTTGGTTGAGTATGATGACCCGGTAGGTGGCACTCTCTCATTGGTTAAAAAGTGAAAAATAATTGGGTTGGTGACCTAGGTCGTGACCTTCTGCTTGGGAGGATGAAAGTGGGCCAAAATAATTAAGGTGTGATAATTGGTGACTCGATTAACTCGACCTTCTGCTTGGGGATGATCTTAGTGAACCAAGTATTGATTAGACTAATACAAGTACGAAGTATCAACCATTTATGTGTCTTCCAAATAGTGTACTAGGTAAGGAAATGATTGATCATGTCACCACGAAAAGAGGAGTGTAGTGACCAATCAAGTCTGCACTTTGGTTCCAATTCGGTATTATCAATGGACCCAACACAAACTTTTATTTGAAAAAAATTACTTTTGATACCTTTATTGTTTATCTCCACGTACACAGACCATACACTTGTTTGTTGCGCTTTATCTTCAAGATAATGAAAATGAAAGGGCGTCACCGGGTGACGTTCAATTTGGGCGCCACCCTCTCACATGGGGTGAGTGAGGACCCCTTCAATAAACAATTGTTGTAAGAGGGTGGCACCCAATTTGGACGTCACCCGATGACGCCTATCACTATTCTTATGGTAATTTCAGCACTAGTATTTGTTCATGTGAAGAAGAAATAATAATTCTAAAAGTTTTGATTGAAAGGTTTATGCACGTAAATTAGCTCCTACTGGGGTTACTGTATTCCAATTCCTAGTTACTCAAATGTTCAATATAATACCCCTCTTATTCACTATATTCTTCCCCTTTCTTTTTTGCACAAGGAATAAGAAACCTATTTTGGACCACACAAAACACACTACCCCACATGAAATTTAATTTGGACCACACAAATCAACCCAAAAAAGGAAATAGAGAAGAAAACCCGAATAAGGAAATAGGGAAGAAAATGGTGAATAGGAGGGAGTATGAGCCAAAATTTTGAACACACGACGGCAGATCTATATTTTTTATTTTGAATTTCTATTTTGGGGAAAAAAGAAATCTGTTAATCTAAGTCACCCATAAACTACTCGTATGACATAATGACAATAAAAATTCTAAAAAACGAAGAAAACTCAATATATTGTGGGTTATAATCTTATGGACTAAGATATACTTGTATTCCGTAGCTCACTTGTAAATTTCTCTTTACCTTTAAATCCAAGTACCCTATGTTTAAAAAAAAACATGTCACATAAACAGCGGGATCAGATCGAGTACTTGGATTTAAAGAGAGGGAACTCCGTAAAAACCAGCAGCTTAAGAGCATCCACAATAGAGAGGATGTTATCTTCCTCCTATTTTCCCACTCTTCCTCTATTTTTTCGACACCTCATTTTCTCTTTCATCAATCTCATTTCTCACCATTACCATCCTCTTCCATTATTTTTTCCTACAATAGAGATGATCCTCTCATATTACCTCTCTTACTTTAAATAATCTTAAAATTCTATAAAAGATAAAAATAAAAGAATTATTATGCAATAGACAAATAGTGATTGGTTTGTGGGCACTAGGGCCAATGTAAGCTATCCTCTAAAACTAGAGGAAGATAGAGGAAGTAAGCATCTTCCTCTTGCTAAGAGGATATGTAACATGTGCCTCACAATAGAGAGGATGTCCTCTTAGAGGAAATAGAGTGTTAAGAGGTTCTCTCATCCTCTCTATTGTGAGTGCTCTAATGCGCATGTATATATGGAAGAAGAAACTGAAAGGTAGGACTCACCGAAGGTTGCACCCGTGGTCCCAGGAATATCAGTCACCAACCTTCAACCCACGAAATACAAATATATCAGTTATTAACAATAGCGAAATATTCAAGAGAATTATAAACTCGATATTATGGTTACAAAATATGATATAATATTGAGTTTATAATTCTCTTGAATATTCAAGAGAATTATAAACTCGATATTATCGCGTCATTACAAACATGGTATAATATCGGTTTCTTGATCCAAAAATCAGTTGTGGCTCCCTGATAATACCACCTCAAAATATGGTTACAATGACCTTTAATACCATATTATATTATTATAACCTGTCATTGATCTCAGTCTTATGTAAATGACGTATGAGACGATCTATCATACAACACACATTGTAACGAAGCATATGGAATAGAGAATATTAACAATTAATAATAAAAAAATCAGAAGGCTTTGAGGTTTTGCAGTGGCCTGTGAATGCTGTGATACAACCAGAAGCTTACCAGTGTAAGTATTCCCTAATATTTGGATCACTTGGGCTAGGAGCATCCGGATCCACCATCACCTATATTATATACAACAGGACTTTAGCTTATTACTATCAGTCTACCATAAGTGCATTTTAGGTATTTTAGGTGTACGCAGCCTCACCCCATGTTTCAAATATAATAAAAATTGAGCCGAAAATTACATTGTAATTAATTAAGGCCTGTTTGTAATGGAAAGGAAAAGAAAACGAAAAACGTTTAATAAGTCATTTTGTTTAACATACCAAAGTGTAGCAAGTCCTGAGGTCATCACCTCCAACCTGAACCCTAGGTTGGGTGACAACTTGGGAGGGCCTAAATTCACATCCATTATAAACATCCCTACCATTGTAGGTGACTCTTAAGGGAACAGTCCTGTTGAAGGGATGTAAGACATCCCCAATGACTCGACCTACCACAAGTGGATCTCTTGAAACCCTAGACATATATGAGGACAAGTTTAATTTCTTTCTTTCTTGGATATAAATATGAAAGATTGAAAGGAAGCCAAGATGATAAATGTGGAGAGAGCCTAGTTAACGCTTTATATAATAGACATAGGTCTGAGTACCAGAATGCAACATCTTCTTTCGCATCTCATGTTGCTTCAATAGCATCTGATGTTCCTCTCTTAGTCTCAGGTTTAAATAAAAAAAAAAAAAAAAAAAAAAACCAAGGATAAAAAACAGTCAAGTCCCACATATTACTTTCTTAACTGTCAAGTGGCCCAGGGCATATAAGTGGGGCCCTGGAGATAAATTACAACCAATGCAAATACATATAGAGATACTTGGTGCTTAATTAAGAGGGGAGAGTTACTGGGTGTATACAAGGTCTGGAGAAAAGGATAAGGGTAGTAGAAAGGTCTGGAGAAAAGGATAAGGGTAGTAGAAGTGAGAGAAGTTAAGTGGACAAGGGAACAATAATTAAAGAAGGTAGGTCAATACATACAAATATACTCCCTCCCAGTCACTATATTGTTCCCATTTGATATGGACACAATACTTAAGGAAAAGTATTAAAATATGAGTAAAAGAGTTGTGTGGGATTGGTGATAGGAGAGAGGGATGAATTATTAGTAGTTAAATAAAGAATTGTGGGGCCAAAACATAAAGGAAAGTAATAAAATAGGAGTAAAAGAGTTGTGTGGGGTTTGGTGATAGGAGAGAGCAATGAATAAAATAAGAGTAAAAGTTACCAAAAAAGGAAATGAGAACATTAGTTGAATAATCCGTTTCGGGAAAGTGGGAACATTAGTTGAATAAAAGTGAGCCCAATGTCTCAAAGGCTCTCACAAATGACAATGACGTGTAATTAAATACTAAATAGATCTTACATAAGCAACCTTAATCCGGTGGTAACTATGCATAAAAGTTACTCCCTCCCATCCAAACCAAAGGTTACATTTGACTTTATTACGCTTGCCGATGCGCGTTTTTCAACGTGAATATCTTTACTTACACATTATTAAAAATTATAAAAACTTGATATTCTTATAGCATTCATGACGATGAATCAAACAAGATCTCGCATGACTATGTTTTCTCTTATACATTACTGGTAATACCAAAGATTCTCTACAATCATGAATAGTACCAAAAAGTCAAATGTAACCTTTGGTTTGGATGGGAGGAAGTAAATGTGGATGACGAATAACAAATATTAGCCGACAATTACTGTACTTCACAGGCCTGATACAATGAAAAAACACAAAGAAATGTGTGTGTTATTGGCTATTTCAATTAGTAATCTAAATTAAAATTGTTTTATGTGACCATACTCCTACTCCTATTAATAATGTATGTTAATGACGGTATCCATAACTCCATTGAAACAAATTATCACTAGGAATTGTTGAAGAATTTGATAGATCAAAGTAAAGAATGACAAAGCTGAATTATATTGGGGTTTAAGGGGATAGCACTTAGCAGTAATTACTTGGTGCATTGTGGTCATGTTAGTATTTTAGTGACATGGACTTTGACTCTAAAGAAAGTCGTAGGTGTTCTGAAAATCATTGTCGAAGACTCGAAGGTCAAGTATAGTTAGTTATACTCTTACCAATTCACTAGAATCATACTATATTTAAATAAAACGGAAAATTCACGTGATACCCTTAAATTTTGTCATTTTGCATGTGGTACCCAACTTTTTAAGTTTGTACACTGATAACTCGATATTTTACCTTCTTTAAACCCATATTTTATCTCTTATTTAGTGGGAATAAATGGATTAAGTTAGTATAATTAAAATAAAAATATGGTATTATTAATTTTATGTTAATTTGTGTCGATTTATATTATTTGTCGAGATTTTGGTATTGCTTCCGTGTTTTTTTTGTATTTGTAGGTACCGAGTCAAGTGAGAGCGGGTGAAGACGGAGATAAGTAAAAGAAAATGTTAAATCATGAGCAACAAAATCAAAGTTGACCAATTATTTCATCAAAGTCACACGTACTGCTTTGCCCCTTATTTCATTTTGGCGAGCTTATTTCATTTTGTTCTCTCGCCATTGAAACGAAAGTCTGGGCTACGTTTCTAATAGGGCTTTTGGACTTAGGAGAGGCTAGGGTACCTCTGAGAAGTGCACATCTCTAGGATAGTCGGGTTTCTATCTTAGGATTCTGACCTCCGAGACCGAAAGGGAGGGGGATTGGGAGGACAAGTGTCCTAATGCAAACCCGAGAGGAAGGTATTAGGCGAATTAGAGGCATCTCCCTCTTTGTATCACCCCAATGGCTAGTCAAATGGAATCATGATAGTAAACCCGAATTGTTGGTGGGAGAATCGGGTCCTAGACTTTTCTTATCTTGAATTACAACTTCTTATTTTCACTTGTTCTATTTGCATTTTTTTAGTTTATTTACATTTTACTTTAATTAGTAGTTGTTTAGTCTAAAATCTCAAACTCGCTTATTGCATGAGTTAGCTAAACATAAGAATCAAAACAATTAGTACTCACCCATGCTCCTTGTGGTTCGAGCTCGACTACCCTTTACTAGTTGAGAATTTGTTTGATCGGGTACGACAACCTCTACCCCGATATCATACACATGTTATCCTTGAGATTTGATTTTGAAGCACAACGTACCCTTTTTATCGTTTTTAAAATTTTCAATTGAGCATAAATCATATACCAGAAATTAGAATTGACTAATTTTTTTTTTCAAATTGATTATCTCTTCTTAATCTATAGATTGATAAAACGAATGAAAATGGTCATTCGGAAATTTAAGATCGAAAATATGGCTGATTTGAGATTTTCGTTTTAAAAAAACCCTATAAAATGTCAGCCGGCAATTTTTTTTTTTCTCAAATCGTAGATTATGAGGAGATAATCATTTTAGAAAAAAAAATTGTCCGATTCTGAATTCTGATCTAGGAGTTATGCGCAATTGAGTTTTTTTATAACGACAAAAAGGGCATGTTGTACATGAAAATCAAACATGTAGGGTATCATGTATACAAACTTAAAAAGTTGAGTACCGCGTGCAAAATGACAAAGTTCGAGGGTACCACGTCAATTTTCCGTAAATAAAATACTGCTCACATATATTTAATTAGTAGTATAATTTCAGCAAATAAGAAAGAGAGAAAAAGCGTTATGATTCTCTTTCTAATACTTTCTCTCTTCTCACTCATCTACTACAAGGGTGACATAAGTTAGTCCCACCATTGGTGATTAAGCTTGTGTCATTTCCTTATTAATATAAATGAAACAAAATTATCAAGTTCATAGTATTAAGAATTTTCAGCTGATAGTGACCATAGCCTATCCTCTATAATCCCAAGAGTTGACTATAGGGCATAGGCTTATCTTTAATTCCTTGCTTAGCTTTTTCTAGAAAAATTTCCAGAAGGAGAGGCTACACAAGCAACAATAAGAGCATCCCCAACGATGCGGATGACTTGCAGCGAAAAATTGAGGATGTGAAAAGTGGGGCTTCCAACCATGAGGATGTGGCCTCATATTAACGAGGAAGAAAGAGCTCCGCTGTTTGTAGAGGAACAAAGCCCACTTGCATCAAATTGCATTCCACACCATACTTTTACAACTTGCATTTAATTGAAACATAATGACACGTATCAAAAAGTGGGTATTTGAGTAATATTTTAATCGGTGGGGTAGGTTAAAGTAAGCACAAATTCTTGTTTCAGACGTATACTTTTGGTCTTATTTGTCAGACGGATAAAATGTTCTCATTTTTTAAGAAAATGTAACCAATTAATTCACAAAATGTTATGACTGAAGGTGTCATTTTTTACCCTGAAAATGATGTGAACAATAATGGTAACATGTTATCAGAAAATAACAACATTTTATTGTAAAATGATGACATGTTACCCGTCTTATTTCAGACCAAAAACAATGGTCTTAAGAAAAACGGACCGTAAAGTAAGAGAGATAAATAATAAAAAAGATTGAGATGAGGAATAATGAGGTGGATAAGTAAGAAGTGATAAGAGAGAGTGAGATGAGGAGAAGAAGAAAAACTCATGGTTGGAGTCTTGGAGATACTCTAAGCATTAAGCAAGAATCTTGTTCCGAGGAAGAAAACTTTCAGACGGTTCTTGACTCATGGGCTAAAAAACCAGCTTAGACCATCCCCAAACAAGGTCAATTGCTAGGTCATGACCTTGCTTGGTCACACTAATCACTAATTAACCAAAAAATTATGGCGACCTTTGGAAAGAGGAGGTCAATTTGTGACCTTAGGAGGTCAATTTGTGACCTTTGGTGGAGTAAATTGACCCAACTCATGACCTATAGGTGGCGATATGTGATTGGTTGACAATATTAATAATTAATAAAAAAATATATATATGAAAATGTGATATAATGTGAAGAGATGTAATTGGTTGGAAAGTAAAAAATGATTGAGTTGATGAGCTAGGTCGCGACCTTCTGCTTGGGAGGGTAAAAGTAGGTCGAGATAAATAAAGTGGGATTAAGAGTAAAACCAAGTCGCGACCTAATTAGCGCGACCTTTGCTTGGGGATGGTCTAAGAGCAAGAAAAGCAGTAAAAGACAAAAGCATTTGGTCTTTTTTAAGACGGGTATATCCATACATAAGCTTGAAATTAGTCAAATTGTATCCCGTTTAGACAGATGAGACGAGCTATTTCCTAGTCCCTAGGCAATCTGCTCTTGTCACATCTATCTATTTTTCTCGTACTAAGTTTAAGACAGATATACTTATTTTAAATAAGAATTTATGAGACAAAAGAGTTTGCTTGATAAAAATGTCTGAAAACTAGACCTGGCAAAATCAACCCGACCCGGTTGACCCGACCCGAAAAGGATGACCCGAGACCCGAAATCGACCTGAATGGCTGAACCCGAATGACACCCGAAGCCCGAAGTGACCCGACCCGACCCGAAAATGACCCGAGCTTTCATGGACCCGTAATAAACCCGACCCGAAATGACCAATCCGAAACCACTCAACCCGAAAATGACCCGACCAAATATAACTTTAATTGACCCTAATAGACTTGAAATGCCTCTCTTCTCTTAATCTTTGACCCGAAAATAGCCTGACCCGAATTAACCCGACCCGCTTGCCCGAAACACACCCGACCAACAAACCCGAAATAGACCCGTAACCCGAAATGAACTGACCCGACCCGGTTGACCCGTTTGCCAGGTCTACTAAAACCAGTGATCTGAAAGAATTGTCTCTTGTAATCAGTATCCTTTTGACTCATTGTAATACCTATTGGTCAATAGTGATATACATGGGTCATATGTAAGCTAAACAAAAAAACAGTTTTGAGACAGTGCCGTCTTGTCCAACCTCCTACTGTGTGAACTGCAAGTCTTGTCCAACCTCCCACTGTGTGAACTGCAAGTCTAAAACACTCGGCATCAAGCACGATCTTTTCAATCCTCATTATTACACGCATAATTGTCATTTTCGGCACAAGTGTTTTTTTTTTTTTTTTCTTTTGTTTTGTAAGTATGAAGAAGGAGATAGGTCATCGTTAGACGTAAGCAAAAATGCGCCTATATAAAATTTTGAACTACTTTGACGTAATTGGGTGGGAATATTATTTTTGTCACAAGGGAAAAAAACCTGAATAACCGAATAAATAAATAGAGAAAAATATATCGAATAGGAGGGAGTATTATTTTTGCCAGAAAGATTAAGAAAAAAAGGGTTATTCTCCTATGTATTCCTCAACTTTTTCATTTTCTAAGATATAAACTTTTTTTTCTTGCAAAAAAAATTTTGACCGTCAATAACTTTTGGCTACAAGTTCAGAATACGATAATTGTTTTTTCCAAATTGACCGTCTTTAAGATACATATCACATTATAACTCCATAAAAAAATCTTTGAAGCTCGCCAAAAAATCTGGGTTTGCCATTATTGCTATGGCTTGATAGCACTTCTACAATAATTTACGAGACAATTTTACGTCTGAAACAATTTTTTTTTGGTACATATGAGGGGCGTAGCTCCGAAATAAAAAAAGAAACTAGGACAAAACTAAGCGAGGAAAGGCTACTCCTAACAAGTATTTTTTATCGGGACAAAGAGAATATGTCTTATGTATTAGTCAAGAATATTATCAACTGACGCATGTTCAATCACATTATCAACATAAAAATATAAAGGACCACCTCTATATCTTTTAGAGAAATCAAATACTTGGTAGATATATCACCAAGAATCATCATCTTTATGTGAAATCAAACCCCTTGGTACATATCACACTTGAAATCAATGACTCTAAGCTAAATCAAATACTTGGTAGACATAACGCCAGAAATCATTCTCTCTCAAAGTGAAAAGTGAAAAGTGTAAAGAAAAGTGCAATGCAAATACAAAATTATCAAGATTTTGATTCTACGTATCAAAATCTCCAACTAGAAGCGCTATGGTGACATAATTATCTGTCTTCAACTGGGACCACCATTCATTCCTTACAACAAGAACCATAAATCCAAATGAGGCCTCCTTATAGGGGAATAAAGATAAAGCCTCCGTAGAAGCCATTGGAAGGTTTAGCTTGGAATTAAGCACTGGATTTAAGTTGAAGTTGGAGGATACCCTTTATGTTCCCTCCTTCGGACGCAATTTAATTTCAGTCTCTAAGTTAGATAATTATGGTTTTAAATTAAGTTTTGGATAAGGTTGTTTCAGTATGTTTCGAGACAATATTTTTGTTGGTTCTGGAATTTTGGAAAACGGATTGTATCGAATTTATTTAGATAAATTGTTTTCAGAATCTCTTTGTGTTTCTCATAATGTTTCCCTGCATAATAATGTTAGTTCGAAACGTGGAAGGTCTAATGAAAGTTCCTCCTTCTTGTGGCATAAACGGTTGGCCCATATTTCAAGAGAAAGAATGAGCATATTGGTTAAAGACAATATACTACCTTCTCTTGATTTTACGGATTTTGAGACGTGTGTGGAATGCATTAAGGGTAAGCAAACCAAACACACCAAGAAAGGGTCCACAAGAAGCACAGCTCTTTTAGAAATTATACATACAGACATATGTGGTCCATTTGATGTTCCCTCCATGAGCGGAGAGAAATATTTCATCACGTTTATTGATGATTATTCACGTTATTGTTATCTTTACCTTTTGCATGAAAAATCTCAATCAGTAAACGCTTTAGAGGTTTACATTAAGGAGGTGGAAAGGCAATTGGGAAAGAAAGTGAAAATCGTAAAGTCAGATAGGGGTGGTGAATATTATGGCAAATATGATAAATCAGGACAACATCCTGGTCCTTTTGCAAAACTCCTTGAAAGTTTGGGTATTGTCCCTGAGTACACAACTCCTGGTTCTCCATGGATGAATGGTGTTGCTGAGAGGCGTAATCGAACCCTATTAGAGGCTGTGAGGACAATGATGAGTAATATCAATCTACCCATGAAGTTGTGGATGCATGCCTTTATTGTTCCGGGTGTAATTCCAGAGCAGTTTCTTGTTACCACCCGTGCTTGTAGAATGACGTCCTTGATTGAATCTCCCTTGCGGTCTCCTGAAACAATGAACAAACTGAGGGCTCGACTTTGGACCGAGCGAACTCACTCCGACACTCAAGTCAGTAAACTTAAGAGATAAGTTGTTGTTACTTGGTGAAGTATATTTTGTAGAGAGATAAGGAAGATATTACCAGATGAATAGTGATTCTTAGGTTAAATTGTGGATCCTCTCCTCAATGAGAGTTGAGGAGTATTTATAGACTTTCACCTTTTGTCACGTAGTGGCCAAGTGGCCAAGTGGCTAGCAGGTGGAAAGACCTATCTACCCTCGGTCGAGGGACCCATGGCAGGCCGGCGGGCCCTGTTGACTCGCCGCCGAGGGGTCTTGGATATGAGTTCGCGGATGTGTGCCCCGGCTGGCTAGTTGTCCCAGCCGAGACCCAGGTGACAGGCCGACAGGCTGCGTCGGTTAGGATGTCTAAGTCGTTGACTTGCTTGTGGATATCTTTGACCTTGCTCAATATGTTAACTCGGTCAGCGGGTGCAGAATATGCCCCATCACTTATGACTGCTGTGTATGTTGGAAATCGGGTTCCCAGTAAAGCAGTTTCAAAGACACCATTTGAACTGTGGAAAGCATGGAAACCGAGTCTTCAACACTTACATGTATGGGGATGCCCAGCAGAGGCACGCATTTATAATCCACTTGAAAGGAAGCTTGATCCTAGAACCATTAGTGGTTTCTTTATCGGCTATCCAGAAAAGTCCAAAGGGTATAGGTTTTACTGTCCTACACACAAGACAAGAATTGTTGAAACCGGAAATGCCAAATTCCTTGAGAATGGCGAAGTTAGTGGGAGTGATCAGGTAAGGGATGTCGTCATCAATGAGGTTAGGGTGGCAATTCCAGTTTCTTTGCCCCCAATTTCTATTGATGAAGTTCCACATAATGATAATGTTGACTCAGTCAATATTGTGGAACCTAATGTTGATGATCCTCCACTCCCGAATGATAACATCGCCACGAGGTTGTTGATACAAAGACCCGAAATAACATTAAGAAGGTCCACAAGACCTAGAAGGCCAGCTATTTCAGATGACTATGAAGTATATCAATGTGAATTTGACATTAGTGTGGATAATGATCCTATTACGTTTTCACAAGCTATGAATAGTGATGATTCCGATAAATGGATTAATGCCATGAAAGAAGAGATGGAGTCTATGGCTAAGAATGAGGTCCGGGAGTTGGTCAATTTACCAGTAGGGTCATAAGGTCAAGCCACGCAAGTGGGTCTTTAAGACCAAGCGCGACTCCTTAGGTAATATTGAACGACATAAAGCCGACCGGTAGCTAAAGGCTTTAATCGAAAAGAATGCATTGATTATAATGAAACCTTCTCTCCAGTTTCTAAGAAGGATTCTTTACGGATCATTTTAGCTTTAGTAGCTCATTTTGACTTAGAGCTACATCAAATGGATGTGAAAACGGCATTCTTGAATGGGAGTTTGGAAGAAGAAGTCTATATGGCTCAACCTGAAGGCTTCATTATTGATGACAAAGAGGACAAAGTCTCATATTAAAGAAGTCCATTTATGGGCTTAAGCAAGCTTCTCGGCAATGGTATATTAAGTTCCATAATACCATCACCTCCTTTGGGTTTCAAGAAAACACTGTTGATCAGTGTATATACCTGAAGATCAGTGGGAGTAAGTTTGCATTTTTGGTCTTATATGCCGATGATATACTCATCGCAAGCAGTGATTTGAGACTATTACATCAAACTAAAGATTTCCTATCAAGCAACTTTGAGATGAAAGATATGGGAGAGGCGTCCTATGTGATCGGGGTGGAAATATCTCGAGACAAATCACAAAGGACATTAGGGTTGTCTCAGAAAGCCTATATCATGAGGGTCTTAGAAAGATTTAACATGGTAAAATGTAATCCCAATGATGTTCCTATTCGAGAAGGGGATAAGTTCAGCTTAAGTATGTGTCCTAAGACAGAACTAGAACGAAATGCCATGAAAAACTTTCCTTATGCATCTCTAGTTGGAAGCTTAATGTATGCGCAGGTCTGTACAAGACCTGACATAAGTTTTGCAGTGGGTATGTTGGGTCGATATCAGTCCAATCCTGGAATGGGTCATTGGAGTGCGGCTAAGAAATTTTTAAGGTACTTAAAGGGAACAAGGGACAAAATGTTCACTTATAGACATACTTATCAGCTTGAGGTTATTGGATATGCTGACTCAGATTTTGGAGGATGTGTGGACTCAAGGAAAAACACCTTTGGTTATGTGTTTACGTTAGCTGGGGGGGCAATCTCCTGGAAGAGTGCTAAACAGACAATTATTGCCTCATCCACTATGGAAGCTGAATTTGTAGCGTGCTTTGAGGCTACTATTCAAGCTTTATGGTTGCGAACTTTCTTTCGGGATTAGCATTATGAATTCTTTGCAAGGCCGCTGAAAATTTACTTTGTGATAATGTCGCAAATTGTCTTCTTTTTCGAAGAATGATAGGTATTCTAAAGGTATAAAACACATGGAAATGAAATACCTATCGCTTAAGGAGGAAGTTCGGAAAAACACTGTGTCAATTGAGCACATCACGACTAGTGCCAATATAGCATATCCTTTAACTAAGGGGTTACCTCCAAAGACATTTTTAAAGCATGCTACGATATGGGTCCGGAGGATAATCATTAAGACTTTTCGTTTGTGTTTGGATCATGCTAGTGTTTTGTAATGATGACACTTATGTTTTGATTAATCAACTTATGTTTTCTTATGATGATGGTTTACGAACGATTTTCTGTATCGTATTATTGTTATTGTATACATTATTATTGCACAATTAATGTAATCAGTCCTTTTCCTCAAGGACATTATCGGGGATTATGTTTGCTCCTTGTACGATCGATTATTCTAAATGATTGGTCCGTAGTACATGCAAGGACCACTTCTCTTGTATAGTAGTGTTTCCGCCATGACTCAACCAGTTGTTCGGAATGACCAGGGTAATTAAGATAAACCCATTATGTATTCATTTAGTTTTCTCACGCGACTTATGACTCGTTTGCACGTGACATTATGTTTAGGTCAGTAATATGGTCCAAGTGGGAGAATGTTAGAATTATCATATTAATTCTCTATTATGTGGACCTAATTACTGACGTCAGTCACTCTAATAGATAATAGCTAAATATGATGTTTCCGGTTTTTAGTCGGAGTAATAGACTAAGTGGATTACGGTTAATGTTTACAGGCCATTAACATATTAGGCCCACTTATCTAATTATGCCCCTCCTGCCACCTATATAATAAAAGCTACACCCGTTTGTGGTTTTAACCTAATTCATATTCATTAAGAGAAACACACAAGAAGAGAATTAGAGAATAAGGAAGGCAGGAGAAGGCAAAAGATTGGAGTTTATCTTCTTGTTGATTTCAAGGAATCTCCTTATCAGATCTAATGACTACTCCACGTAAGTACTCATCTGTAATTATCACTGCAATCAAGATCCTCTAAATTTATGTTTACATGTGGTATCAGAGCAGGATTGTGATTGCAGTTATAGTTCTGATTATTAATGTTTCAATTATGTCTTTTGAATGAAATTAATGTTTAATTATGATATTATTTTCATTCATGGTTGATTGTTTACTCGTTTGATTATGATTGTTTCCGCTGGCCTAATTGAATTATTTCAATTCTTATGATGCCCTAATTGAATTATTTCAATTCTTATGCTGCCCTAATTGAATTATTTCAATTCTTATGATGCCCTAATTGAATTATTTCAATTCTTATGATGTCCTAATCGAATTATTTCAATTCGTATGATGTTTGTATTTTATTGTTTATGGTTCTTAATCGCACATCTACACTGTTCACCGTCAAAGACTATTCACGAGCAACTAATCGTTCACGCAGAAAATTACTTGTTCATCGTTTTGAGTGTCGGATTTTGATGTTATAATAATGTTTTTCGAGTGTAAACGGCGTTCTAAACCAGATGCATAGCAGGGTTAGCGTTTTAAGCCTAATTCTCGCGTCTTCATTGAGTTTCAAGACGTTTTTGGTTAAAAATTATGATTTTTGTTTTATTCATAATAGTTCTCGATCGAGCTAATGTTTCACTCGATCGAAGCTCTTAAGCATGAATAAGTTCCTTCTCGCATTATAGTTTACGATACCTTATGTTTGATTATGTATGCTCATGTGATATTTATGTTATTAAGTACATAAGTTAATATAATTATCATATTGTTGTTGTAAGCCTACATATTATTTGTGTAAATATATCATTTGATATCGAATGTAAGAGACTTTCGCATTATGACAAGTTGAAATTCACCACAGGGATTTCATCTCGTACGCGATCAAATCTCATAATGGAATCATATTGAACATTCACATTAGGTTGAGGTTCGCCACAGTGGACTCAAATTATGTAGTGAATTTCCGACTAAGCATCTAATGGGGTAAAGTAACTTGTATTAAGGTTTTACCCACAGGTAACCTGACATTAAAGTAAAACACCCATTAAGGAGAGTAAAGTAACTTGTATTAAGGTTATACCCACAGGTAACCTGACATTAAAGTGAAACACTCATTAAGGAGAGTATACTCTATTATGTAATTAAGCATGTGTAGGTTGTCCACATATACTATACTTGCCTGATAAATGTTTATGAGTTACTCATTTAAGTTTCAAGTCTTAGTCATAATTGCTATTGTGTGTTAAACTCAAAGCCTAATGTTTTGAGCATTGTTCATAATGCAGTACCATTGCAAAGCTCTCTCAATAATCGTGTCCAAGTTGTTCCACAACTTGATGGTACTAATTACTGAGAATGGAAAGAGCATCTCGAGTTCTATTTAGGGATCCTTGAACTCGATCAAGTGCTTACTGGGTCACTCCACCAACCAAATTTCCGATGCGAGTAAAGAAGTACTTGAAGAGTATAACTGGTGGAATAAATCTGATAGTCTTTGCCTAAAGTTTTTGCGTCTTACCACCGCACCAAACATTAAGTCCTCCATTTCGGAGACAGTGTAACACACCCGTAAGTACATGGAAATCATTAAGAACGCTTTCGGACTACCGATAAAGCGGTAGCTGGAAGGCTTATGTCCGAACTTACCACTGCTAAGTATAATGAGAGTGTAACCACCATGCAAAGGCATGTGTTACACATGACGAATCTGGGAACTAAGTTGGGAAAACTGGGCATGAAAGTTGAGGATCCGTTCCTCGCCCAGTTTATCATCAACTCTTTGCCGATAAGTTTGATGCTTTCCATCTTCATTACAACACTGTTAAGGAAATTTGGAGTGTTAATGAATTGACCAATAAACTGGTTCAGAAGCGTGAAAGAATCAAATCGAAAGATGAGGTGATGCCTCAAGTAAGAATCTTGGCTTATCCCAGGCACATCATGTGCATCATGTAAGCGGGAAATCTAAGGGTAAGTTTGGAAACAGAAAGGGCATGAAGTCCGGCCATTCGATAAGTCATCTGGATCTGGCATAAAGAAGGATATTAAGAAGCGGAAAGTTGTTTTTTCCGTAAGAAACCTGGCACTTTCAGAATGACTGCATAAAGCGTAAGAATTGGTTCGAAAAGAAGGGGATTCCTTACGACAAGAACCATAAATCCAAATGAGGCCTCCTTATACATGGGGAATAAAGATAAAGCCTCCGTAGAAGCCATTGGAAGGTTTAGCTTGGAATTAAGCACTGGATTTAAGTTGAAGTTGGAGGATACCCTTTATGTTCCCTCCTTCGGACGCAATTTAATTTCAGTCTCTAAGTTAGATAATGATGGTTTTAAATTAAGTTTTGGACAAGGTTGTTTCAGTATGTTTCGAGACAATATTTTTGTTGGTTCTGGAATTTTGGAAAACGGATTGTATCGAATTTATTTAGATAAATTGTTTTCAGAATCTCTTTGTGTTTCTCATAATGTTTCCCTGCATAATAATGTTAGTTCGAAACGTGGAAGGTCTAATGAAAGTTCCTCCTTCTTGTGGCATAAACGGTTGGCCCATATTTCAAGAGAAAGAATGAGCATATTGGTTAAAGACAATATACTACCTTCTCTTGATTTTACGGATTTTGAGACGTGTGTGGAATGCATTAAGGGTAAGCAAACCAAACACACCAAGAAAGGGTCCACAAGAAGCACTGCTTTTTTAGAAATTATACATACAGACATATGTGGTCCATTTGATGTTCCCTCCATGAGCGGAGAGAAATATTTCATCACCTTTATTGATGATTATTCAAGTTATTGTTATCTTTACCTTTTGCATGAAAAATCTCAATCAGTAAACGCTTTAGAGGTTTACATTAAGGAGGTGGAAAGGCAATTGGGAAAGAAAGTGAAAATCGTAAGGTCAGATAGGGGTGGTGAATATTATGGCAAATATGATGAATCAGGACAACATCCTGGTCCTTTTGCAAAACTCCTTGAAAGTTTGGGTATTGTCCCTGAGTACACAACTCCTGGTTCTCCATGGATGAATGGTGTTGCTGAGAGGCGTAATCGAACCCTATTAGAGGCTGTGAGGACAATGATGAGTAATACCAATCTACCCATGAGGTTGTGGATGCATGCCCTTATGACTGCTGTGTATGTTGGAAATCGGGTTCCCAGTAAAGCAGTTTCAAAGACACCATTTGAACTGTGGAGAGGATGGAAACCGAGTCTTCAACACTTACATGTATGGGGATGCCCAGCAGAGGCACGCATTTATAATCCACTTGAAAGGAAGCTTGATCCTAGAACCATTATTGGTTTCTTTATCGGCTATCCAGAAAAGTCCAAAGGGTATAGGTTTTACTGTCCTACACACAAGACAAGAATTGTTGAAACCGGAAATGCCAAATTCCTTGAGAATGGCGAAGTTAGTGGGAGTGATCAGGTAAGAGATGTCGTCATCAATGAGGTTAGGGTGGCAATTCCAGTTCCTTTGCCCCCAATTTCTATTGATGAAGTTCCACATAATGATAATGTTGACTCAGTCAATATTGTGGAACCTAATGTTGATGATCCTCCACTTCCGAATGATAACATCGCCACCGAGGTTGTTGATACAAAGACCTGAAATAACATTAAGAAGGTCCACAAGACCTAGAAGGCCAGCTATTTCAGATGACTATGAAGTATATCAATGTGAATTTGACATTTGTGTGGATAATGATCCTAATTCACGTTTTCACAAGCTATGAATAGTGATGATTCCGATAAATGGATTAATGCCATGAAAGAAGAGATGGAGTCTATGGCTAAGAATGAGGTCCGGGAGTTGGTCAATTTACCAAAGAGGTCATAAGGATGTCGGCTGCAAGTGGGTCTTTAAGACCAAGCGCGACTCCTTAGGTAATATTGAACGACATAAAGCCGGACCCGTAGCTAAAGGCTTTAATCGAAAGAATGCATTGATTATAATGAAACCTTCTCTCCGTTTTCTAAGAAGGATTCTTTACGGATCATTTTAGCTTTAGTAGCTCATTTTGACTTAGAGCTACATCAAATGGATGTGAAAACGGCATTCTTGAATGGGAGTTTGGAAGAAGAAGTCTATATGGCTCAGCCTGAAGGCTTCATTATTGATGACAAAGAGGACAAAGTCTGTATATTAAAGAAGTCCATTTATGGGCTTAAGCAAGCTTCTCGGCAATGGTATATTAAGTTCCATAATACCATCACCTCCTTTGGGTTTCAAGAAAACACTGTTGATCAGTGTATATACCTGAAGATCAGTGGGAGTAAGTTTGCATTTTTGGTCTTATATGCCGATGATATACTCATCGCAAGCAGTGATTTGGGACTATTACATCAAACTAAAGATTTCCTATCAAGCAACTTTGAGATGAAAGATATGGGAGAGGCGTCCTATGTGACCGGGGTGGAAATATCTCGAGACAGATCACAAAGGACATTAGGGTTGTCTCAGAAAGCCTATATCATGAGGGTCTTAGAAAGATTTAACATGGTAAAATGTAATCCCAATGATGTTCCTATTCAGAAAGGGGATAAGTTCAGCTTAAGTATGTGTCCTAAGACTGAACTAGAACGAAATGCCATGAAAAACTTTCCTTATGCATCTCTAGTTGGAAGCTTAATGTATGCGCAGTGTCCGTAAGACCCGACATAAGTTTTGCAAAGTGGGTATGTTGGGTCGATATCAGTCCAATCCTGGAATGGGTCATTGGAGTGCGGCTAAGAAAGTTTTAAGGTACTTAAAGGGAACAAGGGACAAAATGTTCACTTATAGACATACTGATCAGCTTGAGGTTATTGGATATGCTGACTCAGATTTTGGAGGATGTGTGGACTCAAGGAAAAACACCTTTGGTTATGTGTTTACGTTAGCTGGGGGGGCAATCTCCTGGAAGAGTGCTAAACAGACAATTATTGCCTCATCCACTATGGAAGTTGAATTTGTAGCGTGCTTTGAGGCTACTATTCAAGCTTTATGGGTGCAGAACTTTCTTTCAGGGATTAGCATTATGAATTCTGTTGCAAGGCCGCTGAAAATTTACTGTGATAATGCCGCAGCTGTCTTCTTTTCTGTTGAGTTTATGGATTCAAGTACCTAAGAGGGGGAGGGGGTGAATTAGGTACTATTTAAAAATTTATAACTTCAACTTTATTGAATTAAAGTGAGTTACGAGGACAAAAGAGATGAGAAGATACTTTGAATGATATTGAAAGATTAAACAAGTATCACGATGAATGTTTGCTGAAGTATGAAAGTAACAATCGTTCTGACTGTAGCTATTTGTCTCAGTTTGTGAAATACGACTGCAGACCAAATGTGACAGTTTGATGAACTGTTACTTCTAAGGTTAAGCAAAGCAAGGCAAACAAACAAAGTAAATTGCAGCGGAAATAAAGAGAGACAATGAAACACGAGTTTTTGAATTGGTTCGGCAAGAAACTCAAGTGCCTACGTCCAATCTACCTTTTTATTGCTTTCTTTTAGTGATCTACTCCGACAACTAAAAGACCCTTACAATAAAAGACACCAACCTACTCCGGTTGTAAAGCTAGTACAAGAACTACTCCGTTCTTATGACAAGCTAACTCGAAACCTACTCCGGTTGCCAAGAGTTAAAAACTACTCCGTCCTAAACTCTACTAACACACTTAGAATGTTATAGGATCAAGTTTCCACTAACATATTCTTAGCAAAGAATAGAGATGGACAACTTTTACAAGATCAACAATTCATAAGTAAGAGAGTTTAGTATAAAAGTAACAGTAGCCACGACTGTAACAACTTGAAGACTTTTTAAAGGTTTTGCAAATGACACACGGTTTAAAGCTTTGAAAAACAAATTTGCAAACTTGAAAATAAATTCAGAAAGAAGTCTTGAGATTTTGTGAAGGAGGGACTCGCCTTTTATAGAGGAAATGGGTGAGGAGGTTGCTAGGGTTTTGAAGGGTCAAAGACCACACATGTGAAGGGCAATAGCAACCACCCAAGACTTGCACCAAAAAGGGCTCTTTTGCAAAGGCAAGAATAGAGAAAGATGGTTTGAAAGATATCCTTAAAAGGTCATGCAAATTCAGAAAACAAAGAGAGAAAGGACAAGTCACATGATGACAAGTTAACACTAAAAAGGCAAAAAGCATTCTTTGTTTTCTTAAAGAACCAAAGGGTTGAATTTGCATAAAGAGGAAACATTTTGAAAATAATAATAATTCAAACCACTCTTTATTGAAGACCAACTCCTTATTAAAAATCTGAATTTTATCTTTGAAAAATAAGAGTCACGTGAAAGCATTTTGAAAGATAAAAGGGACTTCAAGTTTTACGAATTCTGGCTATAATCCAAGCAGCTGTTTACTTGTAAAAGTAACAGTCGTCTGGACTGTTTCTATTACTCTAATATACTCTACTTTCTTGCTTGTACATTAGATGACAATAAGACTCAATACAAGAGGATGATTAACAACTTCAACACTTCTTAATCCATGCTGGATTTAATCATTAATCCTGAAAAGGTAAACTAAGATAACACAAATCAAATGGCCATGTTATCATCAACATAAGGAACCTAACAAATTCCCCCTTTGATGATGACAAGCCCCAAACGAATGTATAAGCAATGTAAACACCTTGATTCAAGATTGTTAGGCAAGCAAGATCAAATGAGAGAAGGGACAATATTACCTTACCTAAGGCAAGAGCTAAAATCAAACTAGCCAAGACAATTTTACATTGCCCCAAAACAAGATTCAAGACTAAGAAGGTTAGACAAGACATTAGTTAATCAATATGCAAAGAGATTACGAGCATGAGTTTACCTTTTCCCCCTCTTGACATCATCAAACGGATAGGGATGTCAAAAGCATTAGAGTGCAAATAATTCACAAGAAAACACAAAAAAACACATGTAATCGTGACAGGGTAACAAGGTCAACATAAACAAGGATTAAACATAAGTTAATCAGAGTTCAACACGGCTAAATAGAGTTTAACATACACCACCAAATATCAAAATAACAAGTAAAGAAAATATTGTCTTAGAAGGGCACAAACAAGGGGAGGCAAAATGAAAAGGCACGGGTAAAAGGTTAGGGAGGCCGAGAGATAAAAGGGATAGGCTAAGGGGAGGAAGCTTGTTCACCATCCGAGCCACTACCCAAAGGATCATCATCCACATGAGCATCATCACCAATTTCTTTTGTTGACACGAGGGTGGAAATGATATCCACCTCACCACGGATGAGGTCCACTGTAGAAGCAAGGGCCGAGATTGCCAAATCCTTTTGATGAGCATCTTCCTTAAGCCAAGCACTCAACTCAGCCACGGCATTAAGAACTTCCCGCATACCACCCGTATTCACTTGACTAGATGACCCAACCTCCGGGTCCTTCTTAATTTTCACCGAAATTAATTCATCATTTTCAATTTTGATAAGCATCTTCCCCATTTGACCATCACTCATAACATCACACATGTCCAATGACCCCAAGCTAGTACTCACTAAAACCCCATGTGCCTTGAGCACAACCGACAACCATATTCCATAGGGTAAGTGTAGCACGCTCGAAGAGGGTCTACAAAGTTTGGTCGAAATAAGATGAAAACGCTTAAACATTAACCCAACTAGGTTCACCTTTTTGTGAGTTGCAATATGATAGATTAAATATTGTTAGGCTATGGTGAGATTTCCCCGATCACCCGTGGGGTAAATTGATCGACACAACATGTTAAAAATGATTCGAAGAGGAGGGGGTATTTGGGTGTTGCTCACTGGACCAGGAGAGACAGTTTTGGGACACACTACTTGGGCGACATTAAGGGGTGAGGCATAAGGTAAAGCGACCCATGTTTCGGAGGGGAGTTTGTCATAAACTCCGACGGGGATATCAAGGGCGGTAGCAAAATCAGATTGAGTCAGTTTTAGAGGCTTACCGTTCACCTTAGCCGTAAGAAATTCACCCGACTTATCAATTCGGACAGTTGCAAAGAATTGAATCACTTCACTCACAAAGACCGGTTCACGCATTTCCAATAATTTTTCCCAACCTTGAGCCAATATCATGTCACAGACCGAATGAAAAGCAGGAGGCTCAAACCAGGTTTGGTTGTAAACCCGAGGAGAATGAATTGCCTTGGGATGCATTAGCCTCTCACAATTTTTGTAGATTGAGGTGGGAAGATCAATACTTTCGAGGTGATCCCAAACAATAGCCAAATCCCATTTAGAGGTTAGGGAAACCGGATCAGAGGGAGAAAGGTACACAGGTTTCTTCTTTAAGGGTTTCGATTTTTTTCTGGGGAGGTTCACTGGGAGTTTCAGTGGGAGTATCAACAAGGGGGTTTTCGATGTTACTCTGCTCGACATTCTCTGAAATTGGGGGTAATTGGGATGAAGAGGCTTTTTCTTTCCTTTTGTTGTTTTTCTTCGCCGGAGTCGGGTCAGACTCGGCGGACTTGGTTGGATTCTCATTTAAATCGAACTCGGTTTCTTCAACATCTTCAACATTCACCAATACCGGTTCAGAGGAAGAGCTTGGAATGGCGGTGCTTTTCTTCCGACCTCCTCGTGTGCGACGTCCTACCATAGTGGAGATGGGGATGTCGTCGGATGATGGTGGATCAGTGGGGTTCGGTGATGGTTGTGGGTTTGGTGGATCTGGGTTAGTTGAAGGAGTCGTGTTTGAGGTTTGAGGAGGGAATGCGTAGGAGATTTTGGGTGAAGTCATTGTTTGAGTTGTTGATGTCGGTGGATTTGATGTGACAGGTGGTGAGGTAAATTTTGTTGGTTTGATGGGTATGGTAGTATTGAAAGAAGTTTTTACCATTGTGGGTTAAGGGAAGGTTAGATATGAGGGAGTTTGTGGATTTGGGAGATGGAAGGGTAAGTGGATTAGGAGGTTTGGACGGGTAGGGATAGGTAATGGGTTGAAGTAGTTAATGGCCCAATAAATGAGGGAGGTGAGGTAGTTGGCCCAACTTAAACACATTTAATTACTCGAAATAAAAACGCAAGGTAGCATATAATAAACGTAAATTTAGATATGAGGTTGAGTGATTACCGACTCACAAATACGGTGTCAATTTTTGGTCCAAACATGATGTCAATGCACTTAGAACACTTAATGACATATATCCAATTTTAATTTAATCAATTAAGGAAATTTGTAAAACTCATACTAAGAATCACAAGCAATTAATTAACCCAATTTCTAGTCTAAATTTCTCAAAATGTTCTCTTGCAAGTGGCTTAGTAAAGATATCGGCAATTTGATTTTCGGTCTTGCAAAAGATAAGTTTAACATGTCCTTTCTCCACATGATCACGAATAAAATGGTGACGAATATCAATATGTTTGGTTTTAGAGTGTTGAATAGGATTTTTGGAAATATTTATTGCACTCGTATTATCACACATTATGGGCACGGAGTCAAAAATAATACCAAAATCCAAGAGTTGTTGTCTTACCCAAAGTAATTGAGAAAAACAATGCGCGGCACTAACGTACTCACTTTCGGCCGTTGAAAGAGCTACCGTGTTTTGTTTCTTTGAGCCCCAAGAGATCAAACAAGGACCCAAGAATGTTGCAATTCCGGAGGTGCTCTTTCTATCAACCGTACATCCCGCATAGTCTGCATCCGAAAAGCCTATGAGATTAAAAGGACAATATAAGGGATACCACAAGTAAAGATTTTGTGTTCCAATCAAATACCGAAGAATTCGTTTAACGGCTTTGAAATGTGATTCTTTCGGATTTGCTTGGAACCTAGCACATAAACAAACACTAAAGAGAATGTCGGGACGACTTGCGGTCAAGTAGAGAAGTGAGCCTATCATACCTCTATACACCTTATCACTAACATTCTTACCGAGTTCATCTTTGTCCAATTTGGACCCGGCTACCATAGGTGTATCATGAGGCTTACCATTAGTCATCCCAAATTTCTTAAGCATTTCCTTAATATACTTTTGTTGATGGATCATGATTCCATCCTTTGATTGCTTAATTTGGAGCCCAAGGAAGAATCCTAGCTCACCCATCATGCTCATTTCAAACTCCGATTTCATTAGTTCCGAAAAATATAAGTAAAGGAGTTCATTTGTTGCACCAAATATAATGTCATCAACATATACTTGTACAACCAACAGTTCAACGGACTGTTTTTAAGAACAATGTTTTGTCAACGGAGCCTCTTTTAAAACCATTTTCAATAAGAAATTTAGACAATCTATCATACCAACATCTTGGTGCTTGTTTTAAACCGTAAAGAGCTTTGTCTAATTTGAAAACATGGTTAGGCAAGTCATTGTTCTCAAAACCCGGTGGTTGCTCTACAAAGACATCTTCTTCCAAATATCCATTTAAGAAAGCGGTTTTGACATCCATTTGGAAGAGTTTAATGCCTTTGTGAGCCGCAAAAGCTATAAGTAATCGTATGGCCTCAAGTCTAGCTACCGGTGCATAGGTTTCATCGTAATCAATACCCTCTTGTTGGTTATAACCTTGCACCACTAGTCTAGCCTTGTTCCTTATAATTTCTCCCGAGTCATCAAGCTTATTGCGAAAGACCCACCTAGTACCAATGACGGTACGATTAGGCGGTCTAGGGACTAAGTGTCATACCTCGTTTCTTTTGAATTGATTGAGTTCTTCTTGCATGGCAAGCAACCAGTCTGCATCAGTCAAGGCGACTGTTACATTTGAAGGTTCAATTTGAGAAAGGAAGGCATTATGGGCACAATACTCATTTAGATGAGCGAGATTGTTGAGGGATGATCTTGTTCGAATTCCCGAGTTGAGATCACTTGTAAGGTTAGTGAGTGGATGAGAGCTTTGATGTTTCCACTTCTTTGGAACAATGGTTTCTTGTTCTCCCTCAACAGCATCAGTCACAGTGACTGTTTCTATTGGCCTAGAAGGATCTTCATCCTCACTGTTTTGGATTGCTTCAGTTCTGGAGGTGGAGGCAACAGTCGTTGGGTCTGTTGCTTCCAGAGAAGAAACAGTAGCAGAGGTGCTACGTGTTCCCCCTGAGTTGCTGATCTCCTTTGAAGGTGACAGTCTCTGTGTCTGTTGCAATTCAGTGCTGGGAGCTTCTTCATCCGCGAACACGAAGTCCTTTCGAACAAGACCAATCTCAAACTCATCATCCTCATCCTCATCCTCATCATCATCATCCATGTTTTGTACCTGTCCAAGCACACTAGATTCATCAAAAATGACATGGATGCTTTCTTCAATTAACAAGGTTCGTTTATTGTAAACTTTATAGGCCTTGCTATGATCGGAGTACCCAATAAATACTCCTTCATCACTACGTGGATCGAACTTACCCAAATTGTTTTTACCGTTGTTATGAACAAAACATTTGCTTCCAAAACATCTAAAATATGAAATGTTGGGTTTTCTTCCACGTAGCGATTCATAGGGAGTTTTATTCAATATACTCCTTATCATGACACGATTATGAATGTAGCAAGCGGTATTTACCGCTTCGGCCCAAAAGTTCTTAGGCAACTTACTAGATAATAACATTGTTCTAGCCATTCCTTCAAGGGTTCTATTCATCCTTTCAACCACACCATTTTGTTGTGGGGTTCTAGGAGCCGAGAAGTTATGGTCTACACCATTGTCATCACAATAAGCACCAAATGATGAGTTTTCGAATTCGGTTCCGTGATCGGTTCTCATTGAAACAAGTTTTAAACCAAGTTTATTTTGAATCTTTCTTAACCAAATTAGAAACTCATCAAATGTCTCATCCTTAGAGCTTAGGAAGAGTGCCCAAACGAACCTAGAGTAATCATCAACAATGACACACACATAACGACTACCACCTCTACTTCTAGTTCTCATTGGTCCACACAAGTCGATATGTAAAAGTTGTAAAGGTTGAGATGTACTCATAATTCTTTTGGATTTAAAGGAACTTTTAACATGTTTTCCTCTAGCACATTCATCACATACTTTATCAAAATCAAACTTTATATTAGGAATGCCTTCAACTAAGTCAAGTCTTTTAAGGGTATTAAGAGTTTTTGTACTAACATGACCAAACCTTTTATGCCATAACCAAGGATCATTGTTCATTACACTCATGCAAGACATGGTGTGACCGGATAGAGTGTTCAAATTAGTCAAGTATACGTCTTTGACACGTCTTCCTTCGAGAATTAGTTCATTAGTAGTGGCATCAAATATTCGACACAAATTAGCACTAAACTCTACAAAATTACCCTTATCACAAAGTTGAGAGATACTAAGGAGATTATGCTTCAAACCTTTGACAAGCCGCACGTTGTCGACACAAAGTAATGATGACTTACCAACCTTTCCAATGCCAATTACTTCACCTTTCTTGTTGTCACCAAACCTTACCGTGCCACCATCATATGCTTTAAGTGAGAGGAATTGGCTTCTATCACCCGTCATGTGACGAGAGCATCCACTATCCAAGTACCAATTGCGGCCGCCTCTCACCAATCCCTACACAAGATTAGTTTTTGAGTTTAGGAACCCAAATGAATTTGGGTCCCTTTTTGTGATCAACATAACTTGTGGTGTCTTTCTTAATGCTCATTTGCTTTAAAGTTTTGGTGTTCTTGTCAATGTCATCAAACCGTTTTGTACATCCATTAAAGACATGACCATTGTGTAGATACCCGTATCCGTCGATATTGGAATTTATAGAGAACCCGACAAACACCCGATGATGATAGGACACATGTATTCTTTAGTTGTCATTGTCATTATTTGGGTTCGTTTTACGATGTAGAATGAGCGTTGTCGACGGAGTATTTCATTAATTTAAATGATATTTAAATTAAAGTTTTTTCAAGATAAATTCATTTTATTGCTTTATTTTGAATTTATTTTCTCAAATTTATTTTATTGAAAATAAAATAAATAATTGATTTGAAGAATCATTTTATGAGTATATTTGATTTGAAAAATCATTTATTTTAATGTGTTAATTGTTTTGAAAAATCGATTTAAAAATCGAAAAGAACTCGTTTTAAACACGTGTTTTAGAGCTCGATTATAGCTCGGTTTTTGGGCCCGTTTTCTTTACGAGTTGACACGAATCTCGAGTACACTAACCAACCTAAGCCTCTACCCAACCAACCCCAGTTCGAACCCCATAACCACGGCCTAAATCATGCCCCAAATCACCCCCAGCAGCCCGCACAAAAACACGAGCAGCTCCCCTGTTTTGCAGCTCAAATTCCGAGCCCAAAACCCGCTCCAAATACCACCAAAACCCGTACCCATTAACCCTAACCCATACCCTAATATCCTACCCATATTACCTTAGATTAAACACCAAGAAAACCCCTCTCAAACCCTCACAAAAGCTGCTGGACAGCAGCTATGCGTGAATGAGCCCGTCTGCCTCTCCCCTCTAAAAACCCTACCTTAACTCCTTATAAATACCCCCCCCCTTCACCATACATTCATTCCTCTAAGTTCTCCACACATCCTACCGTCACTCACAAGCTTTAAACCCCAGAAACAAACCCTAATTGCCTCCCAAAAACCCTAGACAAAACCGACATACAAACAGAGAATCAGTTTGTGTGTCCTCTTTGAAACCATTCGTTCCCCCTTCAAACCTCCATCAAAATTCGAGTTTCTTGTTCCTAATTAACCATACAACATCCCTATACACATTAGACAAAGATTTACGAGCCAAATTGCCCTTGAGAGTACACGAATTCCCTCGAAAAACAGAGTGTTATACACTCTGTTTTCGCGGCTTTTCCTGTCTGTCCAGTTCTGTTTGTGCTCATTTTTCGTGCCCAATAACTCAAAACGAGCAGGGGTTGTTTTAAGATCTCTGTTCTCCTCTCTTTCTAGTTTTCAAAACATCTTTTAAATCGAATTTTCATCGTGAAACGAGAGAGAAATCGCTGTTTGAAAGTTGCTGTCCAGATTCGATAAAAACGTGTTGTTTGCTTTGTTTCTTCGTCGACGACGGCCTCTCGAGATAAAATATACCATCGATTACGACCCAAGACGGTGTCAACGATACATGTAGGTTGAGGGTGCATCAAATACTCCTCTTTCTCCCTTTTATTTCGTTTTTTATGTTTGTTTTTTTTATTGTTTCGTTTTATTTTGTTTATCGATTGTTATAATTAACTATGAAACTAGTTTAGTCCGAGTATGAGTTAAAGTACCACCATGAACACCCGCGTTGACTTGAGATGGGAAAGAAACCGCTACATCAGTCGGTCGTAACCCCCGTCTCATTTACATATCCTCGTGTTCAAGGTAGGGCATTAATAAAACGAATTCTAACTTCGCTCCTCGCTTTTGACCCCTCTTTTGTTTCGTTTAATTCGACCTACCCTAGGACCATTCACATGTTAGTTCGACCTCTGATTGTTAACATATGACTCAATTAGACGATATTAGATCAATTTAATAACCTAATTAGACACGTTAGGGTACATCGACATAGCTTTAAAAATCAACTAACAATTCTATAACCTAATTGAACGCATCTCTCTTTTCACTTGATTTCTCGCTAGCATAGGAGTGCGTGATTAGCACCTTCCTATTAACACTCGATGAGTAGCGTTAATCTTGTAGCTTCGTGACCTAATTCGCCCCCTTTAGGCCGTGTAGAATGCACACTCGCTCGGTATCTTTTCAAATCGATCAACGTCGTTTCTAACTTGTTTTCTAGCCCGCTTTCGAACTTGTTTCGCAATCAATCGATCTAACTAATGAACCTGACCTAGGACCTGTGGTTGGACGTGGCTTTAGGCCGTGAGGCTTGGCCATGACCTTTGGTTTTTCTTGTTTCGTTTATTTTACATCGTTCGTTCTTTATTTGTTTTGTCGCTTGTAATTTATCGAGTCGTGTTTGGTAGTTTGTTTTTTATTTTCAAGTTAGCTTTCTTTTATCGAGTCAAAACTTCTTCCAAAAACCTTAGTCTTGTTTGGTTAGATGGTTGTGCCCCAATGCATGTAAAAGCGTAGTAAATCGCATGTTGTTTAAAGCAACATGGCCCGATTTATGCTAATGCATGCTTTGGTGCGTAGCCCTATGTCTAATTCGATAAGATTAAGTGAAAGCACGCATCACGAGGAGTGACCCAAGGCCGTGAGTCATGTAAGCCGTGGGCCACCCCCCTTGTGCACGTTTCTCTAGGCCGAATTGGCCGTGTAATGTGTCGTGTACGGTTTTGTGTATAGCGTTGTATTTTAGATCGAGTTGTATCTTTAATTTATCGTTGTGTCGGCATGAAATGCCTGGGTTGTAATAGGGTAGATCCCAACGGCTCCCCCATTCCCATCAAGCCTTGTTTGTTTCGTTTATATGTTGTTAGATCAATCAACCCACATGCTAAATTACAACTTTGACAAAGTTAGTTTAGTTGCATCTAAATCGACATAGAAACTTCACATGTTAGGGTTTTAAAAACGATGTTTGCATATCATATATCGTAGTAGCTATGACCTTGTTTGAAATCCGACACTTGACTTAGTAGAGGCCGTTATCGACGGGCGGGGTTAGGTGTCCTTATGGGCTTCCTAACACGTACCCTCACCCTTTACTCAAAATCTATGGTTTGTGGATCCGTCTAAATACCATTGGATTACGAGAGTCATTCAAATCGAGTGATATAGGGTACAAGTCTTTATCTTTAATCACTCGTAGTCGATTGGCTTTATGCTTTTCGATGAAAGGTGTAAAGTTGACTTGAACGGTTCCAAGTTCCCAAAAAACTTGGTGGCGACTCTAATTTGTCTTAATTCGATTCGAAAGAACCTCGAGTCGATTATGCCTAGTGTGGATCCCGCGGACGCAGTTCCCGAGGGCCTTGTCCACAGTTTGGCGACTCCGTTGGGGAAAAGAGGACTAGTTACACTTTGTTTCTAGGGTCTTTTCCTCCGAGGTGAAACTTGAAAAGAAAGTATTGGAAAGTAAAACATTACTCATAGTGCTACGATTCATGCATAAACCCTTAAGGATTTTCCCGGGCCGTCCCCAAATGCGTTTCTTTGTGATGCGTGGGGGGCGACGTCCCACTATGCCAGGAACTCGCACATTGCTTGCTTCCGCTCCGCCTCGCGTGGTTCTTGATGGTGGGGATGCTCTTCTAGGTACTCTACCTAAAGGCCCTTGCTCTATAAGACCGCAAAAGGAGGGAGGGCATAGACCTTCTTGTAGAAGACTTGCCGAGACTTAGAGATGTCTAGGAGCATACATCCTTATAACATGAGAATGACAATGTGCAAGGTGTTTTCCCGAGTCTTTTCAAAATTTTCCATATCGATCTCAAAACCGAACTTTTGAACAACTTACTTTCAAAATAGCATGGTTTTAAAAAACGCGGAATGCTGCCCAAATAGGACTAGATTTTTCGGCCCAAAATGAGCTTTTATAGCCGGCATGATGCCCATTTCAAAACTCACTTTCAAATCAATCCTTCGTTTTTCAAAATCAATCCAAAATGCCTCTCGAACCTTAACCAAGCATGAAATGCGTCGAGTCGTGTCCAGGTCCTGGCCGTGTTTGGCTAGTTGTGTCTCGTCTCAAGTGTCTAGAACACGACCTTGTTGGGTCGCCCAAGCTCACCTCTTGGGCTTCGAGTCATGTGGGTCGACCAATTGGTCTAAGATAGTCCACAGAAACGTCCAAGCTAAGCCATTTAGGGCGTTTCACTTAAACCTATGGGCTATGTTAGTCCAATCACGGGTTTAGTCGCACCAAGTCCGGTTTAGAATTGAGTCATGATGGTTTGGGTCGTGTCGTTTTGTCGATCCCAAAATGAACCAAGGTATAAATCCAACCGTGAGTCGAACCTTTTGGTTAGTCAATCTCAAGTCGAGTCTTTGTTTGAGTCAAATTGGTGTCGTGTCCTTAAGTGTGCAGGGGCTCTTACATTCGAATATTGACTCAGTTCGGGGTTTTCTTGTAGAAAGGCCGCCAAAAACCCGACGTCAAGCAATGGAAGATGCTGTTAACAAGCTCACTGAGGCCGTGAACCTCATGATGACCCGAATGGATGCAATCGAATCTAAGCTGAGTGAAGATTCCCCCCCCCCCCCATCTACCCCACCTCTGACTGATCTGGAGAAATGGTTCAAGTTCATCGAAGACCGTTTGAAACTCTCCCAGGGGAAGAACATCCACTATGAAAATGCTAGGGCCTATGCCCCGATTCGGATAAGTTGCCCACAAACATGGTACTCACGATATCCCAAAGTTTAAGGGCACGAGAAGATCCGATCCACCACGTTAAGGCCTATAAAGGGTACTTAGCACCGAAGGGAGTACCGCGATATGCTCTCCGAAATTTTTGCCCAATCTCTGGATGAACACCCGAAGGCGTGGTTCTATAATCTTGACCTGAAGAACTTCCCCACTTTCGAAGATATTACGGTGGAGTTCTGTAAGCACTATGCTGACAATGTTGAGATTCAAACCAACATAAGGACTTTGGAAGTAATGACGCAGAAGGAGAAAGAGGGCTTTACTGAATTCCTCGCAAGATGGCGCGCTGAAAGCGTGAAATTAGCCAAAAAGCCTGATGAAGTTGAGATGGTAGATAAGTTCGTAAAGAATTTACGGCCTGTTTACCGCAATGCTCTAAAATACCAGAATTTCGGTTCTTTCAAAGAATTGATAAGAATCGGGATAAAGGTAGAAGATGATGTCCGAATGGCAGAAGCTGAGAAGCCAAAAGGATACCAAGGGGCCTCGTCATCTAAAGCAAAAGCACCTGCAACGGCCCACTTTGTTGAAACTGTCAATCTCTTAGATGGACAATCAAAAAGACCTCCGCGCCAAGCTCCGAGGGTATTCACCGATATCGGGTGCACTTACGCCTACGCTCTCCAAAGGCTCATGGCCCAAGGAAAGCTGAAGCCCATTGGTCCAACTCCGGATCCACCTGCTGAACAACAAGGCAAATGGTACAAACCGAATGCCTACTGTGCCTTTCATCAAGGGAAGGGACACAATACTGAAAGGTGCTATCGACTGAAGCACGAAATCCAAGACATGATTGAGAGTGGAACACTCCCGATCCCAACTGTTAAACCCAATAACATCACCAATCCATTTGGCGATCACGCCAACTTTGTTTCTGTCGAAGACAATGTCGATTATTCCCATCTTATCCGCCCATGTCACTTGAAAGGGGTGTTTATCGGGAAAATATTTGTGGATTGCTTTGAATTCTTGCCAAACCCGAAGAATGAAATTCAAGTCGGGAGTCTTGCTCTAGAATGTACTCCTCTCATTAACGAAGTTAATAAAAGACAATTCGATTCACCAACCTCCATCACTAGCGTAGATCCTCAGAGGACTACCTCGGGATGGAGGCAAACCATCACAGGGATCAAGGACAAGAGCCGAGCATCTAAGTTGACAACTGAACAAGGGAAAGCTCAAAACTAGATTTGAAAATTATGAGTCGGATCTGTTTTCTTATCTTAGTCGAGTCGAGTCCAGGACTTTCTTTTCTTGAAATTGAGTCGTTTGTTCCGCGATGACCTAGGGTGTGTCCTAGGAATCGTTCTTTCGAGTCTGTTAAACTTTTGCCATTCCAATAAAAAGTTGCAGTTTTGTTTCTAAATTTGTCTTGTTTTCAATCCTCAATCATTCCGAAAGCATGACCAAATGCACAACACACTCAAAGGCATCCCTGGGGTAGAAATATGTCCCGTTTCAAAATGGAAGGTACACTAGGATCCCGTGTTTGATTCCTTTACCTATTCCATGTCTGGCGGTAGAAAACCTCCATCAAAACCAATGCTTAGCACAAGCCTTTAGATGATTCTATGATGAACCCGGACTAGCTCCTGGTTTCCCTATCGATGATGGAAGGCAAGCCCATCCCCAACAAAATCATCCCATCTCGAAGAAAGAAGAGACCAACCCATTCTAACAAGGAATTGTTAGTTCTAACCCAAATTAGTTGGCGAAGCCCAGTTTTCAAGGTGTATCCATTTATGACTAAGAGAATGAATAGAATATCATTTTCAAAGAGAGGAAAAAAGATGAAAAAGAATGAAAAAATGAGAAAAAGAGAAAAATGAAAAAATGAAAAAAATGAAAAAATGAAAAAAGAAAAGTGATGAAAGAAAAAAGGAAAAGAAAAAAGATGTTGAAGTCATTGCAGAACGCTTTTGGTTGAATGTCGAAGTTACGGAAGCCAGAAGTCAAGTCAAGTACCCATAGTTGAAGTTCAATGGGCGAAGCCCAAAAGCTTAAGTAGTAACCTCTTTACCCCTGAGTCCTTCCCGAGGCATTTATGAGGGAATAGTTAGGGATTCTGAGAATTAGATAGCTTGTGTTAGTAAACCCAAGCCTTTAGGGTCCAGACATGGAAATTTGAACCCACATTGTTTTCCAACCCATTTGCACTCGGATTTCGTCAAAACCGAGATACCTTTTCCAACCACGATGTAAGCCATAACCCGTTAGCCTTAGCACCACAAAACGAACCTTCAGAATGATGGTTTACCTTACGAACCTATTTTTACCAAGCTCCACATCCCAAAGAATCAAAACCTTTTGTACCAACCCTAGACACGGGATACAACGGTACCTTACAGGCTAGAATGGGATACGACATGATACCTTAGGTGAAACCTTTGAGTGTGTACACACAATCAAAATGCCATGTTTATGCACCATGATCGAACTACGTCGGATTTGATTTCGCTCCACGCGAATACGTAGGCAGTCCTTCAGAATAAGGGATTCAATCCACTCATCAACCAAGTTGTCATCTTGTCGGTTTCTTACGGGTCTTAACCAAGTCCAAATGAAGCCACCCTTGTTTGAGTCAGTCTTAGCACTCGATGCAGGCTAGGATAAGGATATAGGTTCGGATGAATAGTTCAAGTCTCAGAATGAGCTTTATCTAATGGTTTAGGCAAAGACGCTGAGTCATATAGATGTAGGTTTGTGTTGGGAACATAAAATATGAAAAACCCGCTGAAAAGAAAGAAGGCGTGGAAGAAAAATAGTAAAAGCCCGCTGAAAAGAAAGAAGGCGGTGGCAAGAAATGATGAATACTCGCTGAAAAGAAAGGAGGCGAGGAGAAGAGTGGCAGAATGTTCCCAACAAGAATGATGTGTGATGTCTAAGTGTTCTCATCAAATCAGTCTGTGTTTAGTGTCTGGGCGAAGCCAACGTTGTTGCTCCGTGAGTTTAATCCACCTTGTCAATGCCAAGTGATCTTGATTCCCATGTGCCCTTGGGAGCACGCCCATGCCATACGATATATCTGTCTCAAGTCCGATGGCCTTGTGATTCCAATTTGCCATCTTTTGGCGCCAGAATGGCCAATTTCCATTTCTACCCCCAACAAGTCAATAATTGAATTAAAACCCGTGCACACTTACGGTTTTATTTTCTTTTTTTGTTTTACGGTAGCGGGCTACGTCCACGTTGTTTGCAAGTCATACAGAGTGTCCGTGTCGTGTTTCATGCTCACCCATCAAGGTTCGATTTCAAAAAATTTCAAAATTTCAAAATTCCAAAAACGTTTTGCGAATTGTGGATAGATGATCCAAGTAGTAGAATCTTTGCGGGTCAATGGCCCAATCATTCAAAATTTTCAAATTCAATTTTCGGGTCGATGGCCCAATCATTCAAAATTTCAAATTCAATTTTGAAGGGTCGATGGCCCAACATACCAAGTGATGTCAAATTTAAACTTCGGGTCGATGGCCCAATTATTCAAAATTTTCAAATTCAATTTTCGGGTCGATGACCCAGTATTTCAAATGATCCAATTTCAAGATCGATGATCCAAATGTGCTTATGTGATGATTATTGCTAGTACGTTTTTGTGTTTCAAATGTAGCAGGATATGCTTCAACGGGGCTCTAAAGTCTTCGACTTTAGAGCCATTACAATCAGGGGGCTCTGGCGCGGTTGGCTTCAGAGACCATCATCAAGATATAAAGGATGACATCCACCAAGAATTCAATTCAATACAAGAGTATGAAATGGAAGAATTCCGCAGCTGAAAGCAAATGATGAAAGTGGCGGCAACCTCCTCGGAAAGTCCCGTCCCATTTGAGCACTTGCCAGCAGATGATAAGCTTTGGGCAAATGTCAGCAGATACGAATTTCGGACAAATGCCAGCAGATGATAAACTTTGGGCAAGTGTCAGCAGTGGCTGAACTACGACGCGGGTTTGATTCCGTCAGAAACGGATACGTAGGCGCCTAAGGATAAGGCTCAATCCATCATATATGCAACTTTATGGGTCGACGACCAACAACGATAATTTGACACAACAGAAGCAAGAGTCAATCCCGGCGAAGTTTGGGTATGATCTCTTCTTATGGTCAAGTGAGCTTATATACGCAAGTCTAATGGACTATAAACGACCCGCATAATCCTCAGGTCGAGAGGGACCTGGGGTATACTTTGACTTTCGCCTTGTCCAAGCCTCAGTCAAAGTGGGGGCTCTGTAGATACCCGTATCCGTCGATATTGGAATTTATAGAGAACCCGACAAACACCCGATGATGATAGGACACATGTATTCTTTAGTTGTCATTGTCATTATTTGGGTTCATTTTACGATGTAGAATGAGCGTTGTCGACGGAGTATTTCATTAATTTAAATGATATTTAAATTAAAGTTTTTTCAAGATAAATTCATTTTATTGCTTTATTTTGAATTTATTTTCTCAAATTTATTTTATTGAAAATAAAATAAATAATTGATTTGAAAAATCATTTTATGAGTATATTTGATTTGAAAAATCATTTATTTTAAGGTGTTAATTGTTTTGAAAAATCGATTTAAAAATCGAAAAGAACTCGTTTTAAACACGTGTTTTAGAGCTCGATTATAGCTCGGTTTTTGGGCCCGTTTTCTTTACGAGTTGACACGAATCTCGAGTACACTAACCAACCTAAGCCTCTACCCATCCAACCCCAGTTCGAACCCCATAACCACGGCCCAAATCATGCCCCAAATCACCCCCAAAGAGCCGCACAAAAACACGAGCAGCTCCCCTGTTTTGCAGCTCAAATTCCGAGCCCAAAACCCGCTCCAAATACCACCAAAACCCGTACCCATTAACCCTAACCCATACCCTAGTATCCTACCCATATTACCTTAGATTAACCACCAAGAAAACCCCTCTCAAACCCTCACAAAAGCTGCTGGACAGCAGCTATGCGTGAATGAGCCCGTCTGCCTCTCCCCTCTAAAAACCCTACCTTAACTCCTTATAAATACCCCCCCTTCACCATACATTCATTCCTCTAAGTTCTCCACACATCCTCCCGTCACTCACAATCTTTAAACCCCATAAACAAACCCTAATTGCCTCCCAAAAACCCTAGACAAAACCGACATACAAACAGAGAATCAGTTTGTGTGTCCTCTTTGAAACCATTCGTTCCCCTTCAAACCTCCATCAAAATTCGAGTTTCTTGTTCCTAATTAACCATACAACATCCCTCTACACATTAGACAAAGATTTACGAGCCAAATTGCCCTTGAGAGTACACGAATTCCCTCGAAAAACAGAGTGTTATACACTCTGTTTTCGCGGCTTTTCCTGTCTGTCCAGTTCTGTTTGTGCTCGTTTTTCGTGCCCAATAACTCAAAACGAGCAGGGGTTGTTTTAAGATCTCTGTTCTACTCTCTTTCTAGTTTTCAAAACATCTTTTAAATCGAATTTTCATCGTGAAACGAGAGAGAAATCGCTGTTTGAAAGTTGTTGTCCAGATTCGATAAAAACGTGTTGTTTGCTTTGTTTCTTCGTCGACGACGGCCTCTCGAGATAAAATCTACCATCGATTACGACCCAAGATGGTGTCAACGATACATGTAGGTTGAGGGTGCATCAAATCCTCCTCTTTCTCCCTTTTATTTCGTTTTTTATGTTTGTTTTTTTTATTGTTTCGTTTTATTTTGTTTATCGATTGTTATAATTAACTATGAAACTAGTTTAGTCCGAGTATGAGTTAAAGTACCACCATGAACACCCGCGTTGACTTGAGATGGGAAAGAAACCGCTACATCAGTCGGTCGTAACCCCCGTCTCATTTACATATCCTCGTGTTCAAGGTAGGGCATTAATAAAACGAATTCTAACTTCGCTCCTCGCTTTTGACCCCTCTTTTGTTTCGTTTAATTCGACCTACCGTAGGACCATTCACATGTTAGTTCGACCTCTGATTGTTAACATATGACTCAATTAGACGATATTAGATCAATTTAATAACCTAATTAGACACGTTAGGGTACATCGACATAGCTTTAAAAATCAACTAACAATTCTATAACCTAATTGAACGCATCTCTCTTTTCACTTGATTTCTCGCTAGCATAGGAGTGCGTGATTAGCACCTTCCTATTAACACTCGATGAGTAGCGTTAATCTTGTAGCTTCGTGACCTAATTCGCCCCCTTTAGGCCGTGTAGAATGCACACTCGCGCGGTATCTTTTCAAATCGATCAACGTCGTTTCTAACTTGTTTTCTAGCCCGCTTTCGAACTTGTTTCGCAATCAATCGATCTAACTAATGAACCTGACCTAGGACCTGTGGTTGGACGTGGTTTTAGGCCGTGAGGCTTGGCCATGACCTTTGGTTTTTCTTGTTTCGTTTATTTTAAATCGTTCGTTCTTTATTTGTTTTGTCGCTTGTAATTTATCGAGTCGTGTTTGGTAGTTTGTTTTTTATTTTCAAGTTAGCTTTCTTTTATCGAGTCAAAACTTCTTCCAAAAACCTTAGTCTTGTTTGGTTAGATGGTTGTGCCCCAATGCATGTAAAAGCGTAGTAAATCGCATGTTGTTTAAAGCAACATGGCCCGATTTATGCTAATGCATGCTTTGGTGCGTAGCCCTATGTCTAATTCGATAAGATTAAGTGAAAGCACGCATCACGAGGAGTGACCCAAGGCCGTGAGTCATGTAAGCCGTGGGCCACCCCCCTTGTGCACGTTTCTCTAGGCCGAATTGGCCGTGTAATGTGTCGTGTACGGTTTTGTGTATAGCGTTGTATTTTAGATCGAGTTGTATCTTTAATTTATCGTTGTGTCGGCATGAAATGCCTGGGTTGTAATAGGGTAGATCCCAACGGCTCCCCCATTCCCATCAAGCCTTGTTTGTTTCGTTTATATGTTGTTAGATCAATCAACCCACATGCTAAATTACAACTTTGACAAAGTTAGTTTAGTTGCATCTAAATCGACATAGAAACTTCACATGTTAGGGTTTTAAAAACGATGTTTGCATATCATATATCGTAGTAGCTATGACCTTGTTTGAAATCCGACACTTGACTTAGTAGAGGCCGTTATCGACGGGCGGGGTTAGGTGTCCTTATGGGCTTCCTAACACGTACCCTCACCCCTTACTCAAAATCTATGGTTTGTGGATCCGTCTAAATACCATTGGATTACGAGAGTCATTCAAATCGAGTGATATAGGGTACAAGTCTTTATCTTTAATCACTCGTAGTCGATTGACTTTATGCTTTTCGATGAAAGGTGGAAAGTTGACTTGAACGGTTCCAAGTTCCCAAAAAACTTGGTGGCGACTCTAATTTGTCTTAATTCGATTCGAAAGAACCTCGAGTCGATTATGCCTAGTGTGGATCCCGCGGACGCATTTCCCGAGGGCCTTGTCCACACATTTTCACCACAATAATTGCAAATGATGTATTCGGGAAGACCTACGTACTTCCTTCCTCTAAAATCGTTTTTAAGCTTCTGGATGCAACAGTCAGTCTGACTGTTCCATTTGAAGCCCAAACCCGCAACTTTATCACATTTCTCGGTTTGATTCGTGAGGAAATTCAACACGGTTTGACTTCCTTCCCACTTTTCAGTGATGTTCTTAGCATTAACGAGTTCATTGGTCAAGTCTTTGACACGTGAGAGGAGATGCAAATTCTTTTCTTTTTCTCTTTTGAGTTCATCATTGTTGACACTTTCTATGGACAATCTTTTCTCAACAATGAAGTCATGGGTGTGGTTATTGAGTTTAGACACGAGATATATGATTCTTTCTTTGGACTCTTCATACTTAGATGTCATCTTGTCAAGTCTTTGGTTTAGATCAACGATTTCATCGGATCTATGATGAGGAGAAGACCTAGAAGTGCTACATTCGGGCATACCTTTTTGAAGGAAAGTAAGCCTATCATGGAGGACTTCTATTTCATTCTTGAGACAAACAACCTCACCTTTTAGACACTTGTTTTCATTTTCCAAACATTTAATCCTTTCTTTTGACTCGTCTAAATCATGGTCGAAGCAACAACGATCTTAGACACTTTGTTTCTCTTAAGTCTACAACTTCAACTACAAGGTCATAGATCTCATTTTCAAGATCATCTTTGTCCTTCAAAAGATCATCACGTTCCTTGGTTAGTGAGGAAACTTGCATCACCAAGGTAGTGTTGACATTTTCAAGGTGAGAGACGTCCGTGGGTGTCGACCTAAGACGCTCTAGTTCTTTATTCAAATGTTTGTTTAACTTGTTGACTCTTTTAACTTCATCATATGCCTCAGAGGTGACAGTGACGCAGTCTGTTGCTTTTAGCTCATTTTTCAGATTAAAGTTCTCTTGAGCAATTTCCTCAATCTCATTTTGCATTACCTCAAGCTTATCATTTTGAAACCGACACTTATCAAAAAGTTGGTCAAGAAGCTTACATACTTTCTCTTTGGAGTAAGTTCTAGCCTTGGCCTTTAGATGATTTACCTCGTTGTCGGAATCGGAGTTGGAATCGTCGGGATTAGCCATGAGGAATCTTAAGTGTTCAATTTTTGAGGTTTTTGAGACTTTTTCTTTAAAATGATTTGTAAGACACATTTTAGCCTCAAGTTCCTCCTCGATGAGTTCCTCATCTTCCTCGGAGTCGGACATTCCCCAAATAGCACTCATGACTCTATGTTTATAGTCCTTTTTAACCTTTTCTCTTCTTTCCTTAGATTTGATTTCTTCCCACTTGGGACATTCTTTAATTTGGTGAGTTTTATCACCACATTTAAAGCATCCCACGGTGGAGTTAGGTCGTTTCTTAGGAAAGCGTTTTTTCGAGTAATTATTATTGAACCTTTTATTTCCTTGTCTATTGACCAACCCGGCTAGATTCCTTGTGAACATAGCAAACTCGTCTTCCTCCTCATCTTCTCCATCACTTGGAGAGGATGTGAGGGCGAGACTCTTTCCCTTTGATGACTCACTAGAATGCTTATCGAGGTTAAACTCGTGAGCCATTAGTGATCCCATTAGTTCATGAAGAGATAGGGTTGACAAGTCTTTAGCTTCCTCTATGGCGGTGACTTTAGGTTGCCATTTAGGGGTTAGACTACGAAGGATTTTTCGAATGATGTCCTCGGACTCGAAATTCCTTCCTAGACTTTTAAGCTCATTAATAATACAAGAAAAACGTGAAGAGAAACTATTTAAAGACTCGTCCTTTCACATTCTAAACATTTCATATTGTTGAATGAGAAGGTTAATACGGTGTTTTCTTACTTGGGACGTCCCTTCATAGGCAAGTACAAGGGAATCCCAAATAGCTTTTGCCGTAGGACATCCGGAGATTCGACTAACTTCCCCCTCACCAACACAACGTTGAAGAATCGACATTGCTTTGGAATTCTTTTCGGCAAGCTTGAAGTCGTTCTCATTGTAATTTCTTTCCTCTTTTGTCTTGGTGAAACCGTTTAGAATATCGGTTTCCTCAATAACGAGAGGTCCATTTTGGATGATGTTCCAACATTGAGAATCAATACTTTTGATGTAATGTTCCATTTTGAGTTTCCACCATCCAAAATTCGAACCGGTAAAGACCGGGATCTTGGAGTGTTTCTCGGAATCCATTACCCACGAATCAAACTCTAAGGCGATTAGCCTCGATCAAGAGCACGAGGCTCTGATACCAATTGTTGAGTTTATGGATTCAAGTACCTAAGAGGGGGAGGGGGTGAATTAGGTACTATTTAAAAATTTATAACTTCAACTTTATTGAATTAAAGTGAGTTACGAGGACAAAAGAGATGAGAAGATACTTTGAATGATATTGAAAGATTAAACAAGTATCACGATGAATGTTTGCTGAAATATGAAAGTAACAATCGTTCTGACTGTAGCTATTTGTCTCAGTTTGTGAAATACGACTGCAGACCAAATGTGACAGTATGATGAACTGTTACTTCTAAGGTTAAGCAAAGCAAGACAAACAAACAAAGTAAATTGCAGCGGAAATAAAGAGAGACAATGAAACACGAGTTTTTGAATTGGTTCGGCAAGAAACTCAAGTGCCTACGTCCAATCTACCTTTTTATTGCTTTCTTTTAGTGATCTACTCCGACAACTAAAAGACCCTTACAATAAAAGACACCAACTTACTCCGGTTGTAAAGCCAGTACAAGAACTACTCCGTTCTTATGACAAGCTAACTCGCAACCTACTCCGGTTGCCAAGAGTTAAAGACTACTCCGTCCTAAACTCTACTAACACACTTAGAATGTTATAGGATCAAGTTTCCACTAACATATTCTTAGCAAAGAATAGAGATGGACAACTTTTACAAGATCAACAATTCATAAGCAAGAGAGTTTAGTATAAAAGTAACAGTAGCCACGACTGTAACAACTTGAAGACTTTTTAAAGGTTTTGCAAATGACACACGGTTTAAAGCTTTGAAAAACAAATTTGCAAACTTGAAAATAAATTCAGAAAGAAGTCTTGAGATTTTGTGAAGGAGGGACTCGCCTTTTATAGAGGAAATGGGTGAGGAGGTTGCTAGGGTTTTGAAGGGTCAAAGACCACACATGTGAAGGGCAATAGCAACCAACCAAGACTTGCACCAAAAAGGGCTCTTTTGCAAAGGCAAGAATAGAGAAAGATGGTTTGAAAGATATCCTTAAAAGGTCATGCAAATTCAGAAAACAAAGAGAGAAAAGACAAGTCACATGATGACAAGTTAACACTAAAAAGGCAAAAAGCATTCTTTGTTTTCTTAAAGAATCAAAGGGTTGAATTTGCATAAAGAGGAAACATTTTGAAAATAATAATAATTCAAACCACTCTTTATTGAAGACCAACTCCTTATTAAAAATCTGAATTTTATCTTTGAAAAATAAGAGTCACGTGAAAGCATTTTGAAAGATAAAAGGGACTTCAAGTTTTACGAATTGTGGCTATAATCCAAGCAGCTGTTTACTTGTAAAAGTAACAGTCGTCTGGACTGTTTCTATTACTCTAATATACTCTACTTTCTTGCTTGTACATTAGATGACAATAAGACTCAATACAAGAGGATGATTAACAACTTCAACACTTCTTAATCCATGCTGGATTTAATCATTAATCCTGAAAAGGTAAACTAAGATAACACAAATCAAATGGCCATGTTATCATCAACATAAGGAACCTAACAAATTCCCCCTTTGATGATGACAAGCCCCAAACGAATGTATAAGCAATGTAAACACCTTGATTCAAGATTGTTAGGCAAGCAAGATCAAATGAGAGAAGAGACAATATTACCTTACCTAAGGCAAGAGCTAAAATCAAACTAGCCAAGACAATTTTACATTGCCCCAAAACAAGATTCAAGACTAAGAAGGTTAGACAAGACTGTAATACCCGGAAAAAATATATATTATTTTATTAAATTACTAAGATGAAATATTTTTATATTGTCCGTTAACACGAAAACATAGTTAATATCGAGATGACTTTTCTATGATTAATCGGATCGAAAGATGGCTTTGTTTATGAATGGCACGTAAGCTTTTAAGATATGGATGATGAGTCAACATACTAATCTCTTGCAACGTGCCTTTGTATGGCACTATCCTTAACTCTTAAGGATTTGAAATGCCTTGTTGGCCAAGTAATATTTTGGCTATAAATAGCCCCTCGCCGTTCATTCCATTCTTATTAATTAACACACAAAATTCATTATTAGTTCATAGCAATTAAGTCCACCTTGATAAATATAGGTATGATTTTGAGACCCTTCGTCGTAGAAATAAGTAATAATATTGTGATTATTCTATACTATTATAAACCGTATCATGTTAATTTATCATTATAGTACTCACATGATATATTAACTGTCTTTATCTGAACACATGATTGTCATATCAATACTTCTGTTATAATGTACTATTGGCCAATTGTAGCATTCGGGATACGATTACGGGAGGGGGACAACATTACAAATTTGACCTGTGTACATGGAAGGGGGCACGTCCCCATGTGAACTACGGTTCTGATTATTACTGGTAAAAATGTCAGGGGGTTTACACGAGTCTTAGACTCGGGATCCTGTGTACATGGAGGAGGGCTTAGCCCGGGGAGTTTTTACTCCGTAATGTGTCTCATTTCAGTAATAGTAGACCGGTAACCTATATTTTGCATATTATGATAAAATGACAGGTTATGCATGTCTATTTATAATTATTTGACTGTATTCATATGACCTATTTTATATACTTGTGAGATGTGAATTGAGTAAATTATTAAAAGCAGGTAAGTAGGGCCGGTGGAGGTGACCGGAGTCATACTCAGCCTGTGGTTGGCTGATTCCGTTACTTTCATTCTTTTTCAGGTACATTAGTAGCGGGGAAGGTCAAGTGTGAGGATTTTCAGATGACCTAATAGGACGAATAAGTAAAAGAGTTATTAGTTTTTATCTTTAAAGAATTATGTATCTTTATTTTTGTATTAGCCTTGTATTCTCCGGAGGGGGAATACGGCGGTGACGCCCTTGTAATTCCGCTGCTGTCTGTTTTTAATAAAGAGAGCTATTTTGAGCTGCCTGTCTGCTTTTCGGGGGCGTTACAAAATGGTATCAGAGCAACTCTGCAACCGCGTGTTGAGCCTTCGGCCATACGTCTAGCGGGGGAATAAATTCTTGGGTGTAGTCTAAAACTCGTATCAAACACATACATAGAAACCGTTTAAAAGAGAGTGGGGTAGATATAAAGTGTCTCGGATTACTTGTTTAAGTGATTTGTTTACTAATTCTTTTATTGCTTTAATAATGTATAGCTTGGATGTTCTAATTGTTTTTCTTGTGCGTGCATTACATTTTTGCATGAAGTTGCTACTTGCGAGTCTCATGAGATATATGCATATTTATTTGTGTGCTATACGTTAAGAAAGTTTCGGGATATTTTACCTTCAAGATTTTACTCTATCCTTCCACTCATTATATTTTAATATAGTTTTGAAAATTTCGAAGTTTTTATACTCAAGCTATTTCTCGTATTAGAAAAGTTCAAATTTGTTCCAGTTAGTCATTGGTATTTTTCCAAAATTTTATGTTGTATATTTTAAAAAAAAAATTAGCTTTACTAAAACTTTGAAATAAAATTTCAATTTTTGTTTTCTTTACTTTATGCTTATTAAATTTTGGTTGTTTTCCTCCGATTTCGAAGTTTTAACTGTTTCACGTATACGAAAATTTCTCGCTACTTTAAGTTAGTCTTTGATATATATATTTACAAAAAATACCTAAAGAAGTTGAAAATGAAATTTTAAATTTTTTGTTTTCCTTACCTTGCGGTTATTGGGATGTCATTACTTGTTATTGGAGATATCTAATAACAGGTTCAGCGCCTACTAACAAATTAATTGAGTTTGTCTTTTAATTGGATTACTCGAATTCTTGTTCGCGACGGGAATTTGTGTCTTCCATTATATAAGACCTACGTTTTTTACTCATTTCATAAATGTGATTGCAAAACTTTTATTAAAGTAAATTCTTATATAGAGTAACTTTCTTACGTTTTGAGAAAAGGAAGTTTTAGCTTTTCCATTTTCTATTTTCAAGTTTCGGGACGAAACTTATTTTAAGGAGGGTAGAATGTAATACCCGGAAAAAATATATATTATTTTATTAAATTACTAAGATGAAATATTTTTATATTGTCCGTTAACACGAAAACATAGTTAATATCGAGATGACTTTTCTATGATTAATCGGATCGAAAGATGGCTTTGTTTATGAATGGCACGTAAGCTTTTAAGATATGGATGATGAGTCAACATACTAATCTCTTGCAACGTGCCTTTGTATGGCACTATCCTTAACTCTTAAGGATTTGAAATGCCTTGTTGGCCAAGTAATATTTTGGCTATAAATAGCCCCTCGCCGTTCATTCCATTCTTATTAATTAACACACAAAATTCATTATTAGTTCATAGCAATTAAGTCCACCTTGATAAATATAGGTATGATTTTGAGACCCTTCGTCGTAGAAATAAGTAATAATATTGTGATTATTCTATACTATTATAAACCGTATCATGTTAATTTATCATTATAGTACTCACATGATATATTAACTGTCTTTATCTGAACACATGATTGTCATATCAATACTTCTGTTATAATGTACTATTGGCCAATTGTAGCATTCGGGATACGATTACGGGAGGGGGACAACATTACAAATTTGACCTGTGTACATGGAAGGGGGCACGTCCCCATGTGAACTACGGTTCTGATTATTACTGGTAAAAATGTCAGGGGGTTTACACGAGTCTTAGACTCGGGATCCTGTGTACATGGAGGAGGGCTTAGCCCGGGGAGTTTTTACTCCGTAATGTGTCTCATTTCAGTAATAGTAGACCGGTAACCTATATTTTGCATATTATGATAAAATGACAGGTTATGCATGTCTATTTATAATTATTTGACTGTATTCATATGACCTATTTTATATACTTGTGAGATGTGAATTGAGTAAATTATTAAAAGCAGGTAAGTAGGGCCGGTGGAGGTGACCGGAGTCATACTCAGCCTGTGGTTGGCTGATTCCGTTACTTTCATTCTTTTTCAGGTACATTAGTAGCGGGGAAGGTCAAGTGTGAGGATTTTCAGATGACCTAATAGGACGAATAAGTAAAAGAGTTATTAGTTTTTATCTTTAAAGAATTATGTATCTTTATTTTTGTATTAGCCTTGTATTCTCCGGAGGGGGAATACGGCGGTGACGCCCTTGTAATTCCGCTGCTGTCTGTTTTTAATAAAGAGAGCTATTTTGAGCTGCCTGTCTGCTTTTCGGGGGCGTTACAAAGACATTAGTTAATCAATATGCAAAGAGATTACGAGCATGAGTTTACCTTTTTCCCCTCTTGACATCATCAAACGGATAGGGATGTCAAAAGCATTAGAGTGCAAATAATTCACAAGAAAACACAAAAAGACACATGTAATCGTGACAGGGTAACAAGGTCAACATAAACAAGGATTAAACATAAGTTAATCAGAGTTCAACACGGCTAAATAGAGTTTAACATACACCACCAAATGTCAAAATAACAAGTAAAGAAAATATTGTCTTAGAAGGGCACAAACAAGGGGAGTTTAACATACACCTGCTTATTGTCTTCCCTGCGATTCCTAGGCATCAAAAGTTGTCCCAAACTAAGGAACATGGGAGGATGGTTGGAGCATCTTTCTGCCTTGCAGTGTTTGCGTATATACGACTGTCCTAATCTGCTGCAAGGTGGGATCCCATGGCAACACTTTCCTGAGACTCTTCAATCCTTGTGTTTGGAGAGCTTTAAAGAGATGGAGGAACTACCAGAGGGGATGCAGTACTGCACCTCCTTACAGTCTCTTGAAATCCGAGACTGCCCAAAGCTTGAATGTCTGCCCAAATGGATGCCCAAACTAACCTCTCTCGAGAAACTGCAACTCCGCATGTGTTCCAAGAGGCTTGAGAAAAGATGCCAACAACCAAATGGGGAGGACTGGTCTCTCATACAACACATCCGCCTCACTTATATTCTATCCTTTTTACAAGAACGGGAGATGAAGAAATCTGATCATGAACCCTGGACCAACGAAAATTATTGGTGTTGAGACCATCACAAAGCCAGAACTCCCATTGTGATTCAGCAACAAATTAAAGTGCAGTTGATCAAGATAGTTTCTGACTTTCTGTACAATGCTTGTGATTAGAGAGCAGCAAAAGCAATAAATAATTTGAAACTTTAAATTTCCTGAATATTACACATTGTATTCTAGTGAGAATTTATACTGGTTTTGTGTTTTTTGGCTCTCTTCGTGGATTAAGTTACAGTTGTTCATAGTTTGTGCATCGTGAGGTTTTCGATATCTCTGTTTTGATCAATATTATGAATGCTTATCTCTATTACTGCAATCTGATTGCACTTTGAATGGATGTAAGACGCAGATGCATGCTTTCCGGCAAATGTGGATGATGTTCTTGCAGATTATCACCTGAGTAAGTGTCAGGTAGTAGTTTTTCAAGTTATTTATTTATTTTTTATTTTTTTATGTAGGTAGTAGTTATCAAAAACTTGTTTAGTAGGTAGTAGTTATATATTTCTTTTCTTTTAGAAAATTATAAAACAGAAACCATCTTACGTCATCTATTACACATGTCACACCATACTAGGGATGTCAATGGATCGGGTTCGGTTCGGGTGGAGCCTCATCCGCCATCCATCCGTCTTTTTAAAATCTCATCCAACCCGTCCGTCATCCGTGAAACCTATCATCCGTCATCCATCCATCCATCATCCATGGATGAAATGGGTGGATCGGGTGATAAATGGATGTGTTGTATTTATAGGTTTCAAGTTACAAAAAGTGATAGATTTTTTATTCTATACAAAAAAAAATGTTAGATAATTATTTTAGTTTAACTTTCTAATGGGTAGTTTCACAAAATATATATTTTGAGAATAGAAAAAATTGAAAAATTGAATATTTTGTATCTTAATAATGTATTATATGTTCAAAAAAATTAAATAAAAAGTAATTAAATCGGGTGATGGATGGATGACGGGTGAAATTTCATCATCCAACCCATCCGTCATCCGTCATCCGTTCCATCCGTCATCCATCCATCATCCATTTAAGTCGGGTTTTCATCCGTCTTTTAAAGTCGGATGGATCGGTTTTTGATCGGGTGGGTGAAGTTGACATCCCTACACCATACTCCCGATTCCGGCCTAATTCAGCACTAAATCCTAAACTTCTCACCTTATTATTCAGTTTCAAACAAATGCTTGAGAAATTATGGGTGGAGCTTCATTTAACACTTTTTGGATCATTTGGGGTTGGTTTTCTTGTAAATGGGGCACCCATCTTTTATAAAGTAATACTTTACGACTCCCTTCCTTCCGATCATTTCATTTCATACATTTTCTTTATTTGAACATTTAAGTCGTTTCTGTAGGTCTCCTTGTTAAACATAAATAATTATACTTTTGCGAAAAGCAAGCGTAAAACATGGGTTAGTGTAACTTTTGTTTTCTTTATTCCATTATTTAATAATCTGATAGGATTTTCTCTTTAACTATTACTTAAACCTTCCTTACAAACATCAGGAATCAAGACTGTAATCTTTCATGTTCCACAATATGGACCTGTCAACAACTTTGTCTGTAGTTCAAACTATACTTACTGTTATCCAAACTTTGAATCAGATGCAGGCAATGTGCTCTATAACTGACTGCAAGCGCGAGCTTGAAGATCTCCAAAACACTGTCCAAACCGTCAAAGCTGTTCTTGAAGATGCTGATGCCAAGCAGGACTCGCTGAACAGTCAGGAGAAGCATTACATCAAAGAGCTCAAAGATGCTGTTTACGACGCTGACGATGTGTTAGATGAGTTCCTCACCCTTGCCAAGCGGAAGCAGCTCATTCAGGCTGGTGATAGAGTCTCTGACAAGGTCAAGTCCTTTTTTTCTCGTTTTAAGCTTCTTACTCACAGTATCTCTAATAAGGTTAAAATGGTTAACAAGAGGTTAGATGGCATTGCTGCTAAAAGTAGTAAGTTTAGTTTTAAGGTTGAGTATACGCCGACCAAGTTTACAAAGGAAGAGACGTCTTCTTTTTTGTGTGATGAAATCATCGGTAGGGGCGAAGATGTGGAGAGGATTGTTGGTATGTTATTGGGTTCAGATAATGGTGAACAATCAAATGTTTCATTTCTAGTGATTGTGGGAATGGGAGGCTTGGGGAAAACCGCTCTTGCCCAACTTGTTTTTAATGATCCCAGGATTACCGATGCATTTGAATTGAAGAGTTGGACTTGCATTGCTGATCAGGATAGGAAAAGTGGAACTTGAGAGAGTTTTTAGGGAAGGTGGTGAAAGACTTACCTGTTGATAACAAGCATGAATTAACGTCTTTGGAGCAAATACATCATGAAGTTAGAGAAAAACTTGGAGGAAAGAAATATTTGCTGGTGTTAGATGATGTGTGGACTGAAAGTTTTGATAAATGGCAGCAGTTTGAAGCGTTTTTGAGGGTAGGCCAAAGGGGGAGTCGGATAGTTGTAACTACACGTTCAAAAACAACAGCCCAAATGATTGGAGGTGATCAAGTGCATGAGCTTCGAGGTTTGTCTGAAACGGAGTCATGGCATTTGTTTGAAAGGATGGCGTTTCATGTGAAAGAAAGGGATGATAAGTTGGTTGAACTTGGGAAAGAGATAGTTAAAAAGTGCACCAATGTCCCTCTTGCAATTAGAGTAGTAGGAAGTCTTCTGCGTGGTCAATCCAAGTCTATGTGGCTGACATTTCATGAGAATGGGTTAGAGACTATCAATGAAAGTAATGATTCTATGACTCGCATATTGAAGCTAAGTTACGATCAACTTGAGCCCTCCTTAAAGATTTGTTTTGCCTACTGTGCTATCTTTCCCAAGGATTGGGGGATAAGCAAGCAAATGTTGATTTACCTTTGGATGGCACAAGGCTATATCAATTTAGAGAATCAGGGTGAGGAATACTTTCTTATGTTGTTACAAAGGTGTTTTTTCCAAGATGTCCTTGAAAATGAATATGGTGAGATCAAATGGTTCAAGATGCATGATCTCTTCCATGATATTGCTGAACAAGTAGCGGGCGAGGAGATTTCTAGATTGGATTTTGACACTTCTAATGTTGGTAAAGGAGTTCGCCATCTCTCTCTTATGGATGACTATTATACAGACGATATCTTCAATAAGACTCATATTCGTACTTACCTTCAAGTTATTGAGGATAATGGTGTGACACGTATGTGTAGTGCAGACCAATTTCTAGCTAGTAAATCAGTGCTCAAATGGACATGCTTAAGGTCACTAGACTTGAGAAGATCACATGCTGAAAGTTTACCAGAATCAATAGGTCAACTGTTGCATCTGAGATGTTTAGATCTCTCAGAGTGTAGCCAGCTCAGAATTCTTCCAAAATCAATAACTAAACTTGTTAATTTACAAACTTTAGATTTACAAGAATGCTTCAGGTTACACGAATTACCAAATGATGTGAGCAAGCTAGCTAATCTAAGTACCTTAAATTTAGCTGGATGTGAATCGCTCATTCGTATGCCTTCAGACATAGGTATGTTGACCTGTCTGCGTACTCTATGCCAATTTGTGGTGGGTGTGCGAGGAGGTTTGAATCCAAAGCAATGTTTTAATGGGTTGAAAGACCTACAGCACCTGAATAAATTACAAGGGAGTTTGAAGATTGAAATAGCAGTTCTAAAAAATGCAAAATTTATCAAGGAAGAACACGGCAGAGGGGGCTGCTTACGAAATAAAGAACACCTGAAGAATATAGTTATAAATTTTACAACGGACGAAGAGTATGGAAGCAAGGAGTATGAGCAAGCATTGCTAGAAGAGATGCAGCCTCATCATGATGTTAGAAACTTGACCTTGAGTGGATATCATTGTGAGACAATGCCCAAATGGCTAGGGAGGAGAGATAATTCGACATTATTTGATCTACCTAATCTTACCACTTTGAATATTTATAGTTGTGGGAAGTTGAAATGGCTGCCTTGGGAGATCGCAAAAATGCCCCACCTTAAACGGCTACATCTTGAGGAATTGGGGAATCTGGAGTACGTGGTGGCTGTGGACCCAGGAACGCCTGGCTCAAGTGAAGGTTTGTTCTTCTCCAGCCTTGTTGCAATCAACTTTAGTCTTCTGCCTAAGTTGAAAGCTTGGTGTTGGAGCTCAGAATCTGGGTTGCATGCGGTCAAACCTGATAATGGGGGTAGCAACCAAGAACCACATATAGTGTGGGTATCATCTCCCTGTTTCCCTCAATTAACGAATCTTTTTATAAGTTACTGCGAAAAGATGACGCATGTTCCTCTCTGTTCCCGTCTTGAACATCTTGTAGTTTGCGATTCCGTGAGAGAGCTGAGTTGGACAATGATGAGGTCTACACCTGGCCATCAGTCATATTCCGAACTCCTAAATCAATAACTTGGAGTGGGCCAAGTCATTGCTGACCAAGTATAATCAGTCTATTGCTGCAATAGACATAGAGGGTGGGGATAAATTGGAGAGTTTGGGAGAAACAAACGAATTGTTACCAACCTGCTTATTGTCATCCCTGCGATTCCTAAACACCGAACATTGCCCCAAACTAAGGAGCGTGGTAGGATGGGTGGAGCATCTTTTTGCCTTGGAGGGTTGGCGTATCTACAACTGTCCTTATTTGCTGCAGGGTGGGATCCCATGGCAACACCTCCCTGGGAGTCTCAAATTCTTGTCTTTGACTTCTTCTGAAGAGATGGAGGAACTACCAGAGGGGATGCAGTACTGCACTTCCCTCCAATCTCTCAAAATTACCGGGTGCCCAAAGCTGGAATGTCTGCCTGAATGGATGCCCAAACTCACCTCTCTCCGGAAACTGCAACTCCCGAGTATGTTCGAAGAGGCTCAAGGAAAGATGCCAACAACCAAATGGAGAGGATTGGCCCCTCATCCAACACATCCCCCTCACTTGTATTCGGACTTCATTAGATGAATATATATGTTACAAACGACGTGTTATTCCAGAGACTTGGATCAATGAAGATAACTGGTTTTGAGAACATCCACCCTCCTGCAATTTGTTGGGTGTTCTCTTGTTGTTGATGAAGTGAAATTTAGTGAAGATTGAGTTATTAGATGTTCAAAGAATGCCCATGTATATAGTTAAAAGTATATATATATATACTTGATCAAGGACTTTGCTATACAATGCTTGCGATTAGGGAGTTGCAAAACCTAGAAATCGCCTGTTTGGATTCTCCAAGTTTGCTAATCGTAATCAAATGAGAATTTATATTGGATTTATGTCCTTTTTGATTGCTCATTTGCTCTCCTCGCGGTTTATGCTACGCCTGTTTTTAATTTTGTGTGTCGAGAAGTCCTGTTTTCCACAGTTTTGACCCTAAACAGTCGTAAACTGTTCTTTACCAGGCATCAACTGGTTTGGAGAGAAGTCCTGATATCCACAGTTTGACCGACCATAAACAGTCACACACTTTTGGTTGGTCTCTATGCATTATGCTTTTGTCTCATCTATTATTACTGACCCGTTTAATACTCGCCTTATACAACAATTTGTGTATTTGAAGCATTCGCTTATTTAAAGTGTAGTATTGGCTTTAAATTTACGAATGAGTATATACTGTGGACTAATGACGATGACTGTGGTTGGGATCATCATGAAGCCAGTAATGCGAGGTTTCTTTTGAACGCTCATCCTCCCGCAATACCAGTGACTGTTTCCTGTTGGGTGGTTTCTTCATTCTATCTTGTTTTTCTTCATGTTCAGATATTGTTAAGTTTATTATTATACTACACAAAATCTAAGACGGACTTATACAAGAAGTTTGTAAAACGGGTACTTTAGTAACTAACTTTTCATTCAAATGGGTCATGATATTTGCATAAAATATCTGTTTTACACAATTTCTGCGTAAACGGCCTATAGGAGAATAGCTGATTATGCTAAGACATGTTCAGACTAATAATGATACCACAATTGATGCAATGATTTTGCAGATTCAATTTGTAACTGATATTTTCATTCTCCGTACATTTTTGTATCAGATTCAGTCTGTGAACGACTGATCGGTACATATCAGTACTTCAGTGTCAGCTTTATAGATATTATTTAAGACTTTCTGAGCATGTTTCCGATGCTGAGATGGCAGTACGGCAGCATCATTCGCATTGTTAAGAGACTCCATGGATTTCATTAGGCATCTTACTGTAAGTCTGTGAACTGTACAGATCAGTAAGATGTCAGCTTTAAGTAATACAGATCAGTACTCGTATTTACTTAAAACTTTCTGAGCATGTTTCCGATGCTGAGATGGAAGTACGGCAGCTATCTGAATAGTGGCAATTGCCTGACTTTTTGCTGCTGAAAAACCAACTTCGGAGTCATGTACAACATAAATCCGCTCAACATAAAATCAAGGCTTTAGTTCTAAGATACAAACTCATCTCAGATGATGTAAAAAATGCAGCTCTTTCAGCAACTCGGTAACTTCTGTCATGAACACAGGGCAGACCTTTTGTTGTGTCAGCGTTATTATCATCCTGAACAATGAAGTCCAAGGATGAGACGGTCTTATTCTATGAGACCTCATACTCCCAGTCCAATATAAATGGTCTTACACAACTTCATTGTCAAAATTCAGTAGTGTCGCTAATGTGCGGAATCCATATTCCAGCCTCGGAGAATATCTGGCTTTGAATCATACTAAACATTGCCAATTGAAAGTGGAAAGCAATGGCGCTATTAATTAACTAGAGTATGATTAGGAAATATATACAATATAATAATATAATAAATATTGTGATTTTATAAAATAAGATAAGATTTGGAATTATTTTCCTTATTACGAATTAGGAAATATTGTTAGAATCCTAGTTCATAAGGCATGAGACTATACTATCATTATCAAGTGGCAATTTGCCCCCTTAACTTTGTTCAAGGGTGAAATTAGACCCCTTAAGTTTCAATTGTAGCATTTAAGCTTCTTAACTTTAGTTAAAAGTGAAATTAAACCCATTGTTTGATTTTTCATGAAATTCCACCAAAATTCATTTTTATAATCCAATTAATCAAATAAAAAATTTAATTTTTATAACCTTATAATTTTTACACAATATACTCCCTCCTATTCATTTTAACTCTCCCCCTTTCCTTTTTCATCTATTCATATAACTCTCCCCCTTTCCTTATTTAGTAAAGTTTTATACTTATTTTAATCACCTTACCCCACAATAATACCCACAATACTCATACTTTATCTTATTTTAATTACCTTACCCCACAACAATACTTATTTTAATCATCTTACCCACAATAATACCTTCCTCTCTCCAATTATCTTACACCACCACAATACTTTACAATAAATTAATCCTCCCCTTAATTTGCGTGCCATTTTGAAAGGGGAGAGTTAAAATGAATAGGAGGGAATATAATTTTAATAACGAGTATTTTTTTATAATTTTACAATTTTTAGACAATTTATTATAAATGTAAGAATAATTCATAAAAATTATGATATTTTTATTTTGTTTATTATAGATGAATGTAAGCTTATTCTTAGATGAATAATTAAATTTATATAGATTAATAAAGTTAAAATTAGTAATTTATATGTATTATTAGTTATAATATAATATAAAATGAATTTTTGTTGAGATTTAATTGAAAAATAAAAATCGGGGTTAAATTTCACTTTTTATTAAAGTTAAGGGGCTCAATTAAAACTTAAGGGATCTAATTTTACCATTGAACAGAGTTAAGAGGGTAAATTGCCGTTTTGCGTTATACTATAAGGACTTGCGTATTGATATGATGGAACACAATCAATCAATATTCAATAATACAATACAATCTCTTAGAATTCAATTTGATTTGATTTGATAATGGGACCGCCAAAACTAGGAGACGATTGGTCAAGCAAGTTCGAATCCGAAAAAAGTATGGCATTCTTCCTAATGGAGGAAGTGAGGAAAGGCCATGTTGTGTACACGGTGTACCTACTTAATAAGGATACCCTAGAGATGTACGACGTTATGGACTTCCCTGATACTCATCGTCCCTTTATGGTCAAATCTGTAACTATCGCCTTCTTATTCCACCGCGGTAAGTTATACATGGTGGGTGACGGCCATCCATCCGATGTACACGTATGTGATTTGTTGAACCAACATTATCCTTACACGTGGAAACGTGGGCCATCTATGCAGTCTGTTAAACCAGATCCTCACCTTGTTGCTTATAATGGATTGGTTTTTGTTTTGAGTAACCCGCCTGTCGAATGTAACCTGAATCCCATGTACACCTTCGAGGTATGGGCTACTACTAGTAGGAGTGTTTGTGGTATTTGTTGGGTGGCGTTGCCTGACCCACCTTTAAAGGATTTTACCCTAGAGTTCTTGGTAGGTAGAGATGGACTATGTTGCACTACAGATGTCAGACGAGGGTGCGTGTCTCAGTGTCAGACCGACTACTTTTCCCTTTACTCTGATTCTTACCTGGATCATTTACACGATATAACAATGGGAACTGGACCCATCAGTTACTAGAGAGGATCACGACTCATTTTTCGTGTTACGCCTCAATTTTGCTCTTTATCTCATCTGAATGGGCTTACACTTTTACATTCCCTTGGTCAGTTGGTCTTACAATTGCTGTCTGGTGACAATTTTGCAGAAGACATTCCCTTGTATTTGATTTTTTAAGTATCTCAGTCTTAATTTTCTCTTTTGGCAACAAAAGAGGTCTTAATTTTCGGTTTTTATCATCATCTTTATCTCTCCCTTGAGGCCTTGAGAATTTATTCTCAGTTTTACTGTTAATTGTTCGAGGGCAAGTATATTTCCATGCAAGTAATGAACCTTCCCACAGACGATGTCGAGAAAAGGATGGGACATTAATGTTTAGGGTATGATTATTGGTAAGACTTCCCAAAGTCTTAAGACTCTGTCACATCAATTTTCCACTAACTTTTATTATTTATTTATTATTGTTCAGACTCACCTCATACTCTACTTTTTCACTTTACTTTAGAAAATGTGGGGTTTAAGAAAAAAAAAAATAATATAACACTTGCCTTTCTTTCATTGGATGTCTTCTTTTAATAGTGAGGTCAAGACTCATGTAGAGTCTTAAGCTGAGTCTTGGATTTTCAAGACTCAACTTAAGACTTTGTCAAGACTTTATTAAAAATTTAAGACTATGATAGATTATTGTTAATCTTGAGTGAGTCTTGTTTTAAGACTCACCAAAGTCTTGTCTCAAAACTACCAATAATTTTACCCTTAGTTTATTCAAATCTTCCTTGTCATCTCCGTGCCTAATTCAAGGCACCCAGGCCCTGTTCTTTTGGACTGAAACTTATAGGATCTGAACTGAACTGAACTTATAAGATCTGAATTGAATTGAACTGAACTTATAGGATCTGAACTGAACTTATAGGATCTGAACTTAACTGAACTTATAGGATCTGAACTGAACTTATAAGATCTGAACTGAACTTATAGGATCTGAACTGAAATTAAATTAAGTGACGTATAGGATCTGAACTGAACTTATAGGATCTGAACTAAACGAATCCCAACTTATAGGATCTCGAATCGAACTTATAGGATCTCGAACTCGAATCGAACTTATAGGATCATGTCTGAACTTATAGGATCGATCGAATCGAATCGAATCGAACTTATAGGATCTGAATTAAACTTAAATTAAGTGACTTCAAGTCCAAAAGAACAGGGCCTCAGTGTTTCGCCTTTCGAAAATGTATTACTTCGGGTTTTCCAGCAAAATTTATTTAATTGTTGTTGAATCTCTACCTTGCTTAGATAGTAGACACTAGATAAAAAAAGGAACTCCCTCCGTTCCGGTTAATTGTTGTCCTTTGATTTTGGCACAAAGACCAACGAAAGAGGAGAGGGCAATTACTAAATAACAAGTGAACCAAATTGTGTGAATAATTAAATTGCTCATTAAATTTATTCTTAAAATAGAAAGGACAACAATTAACTAAGACTCCCAAAATTGAATAGGACAACAAATGACCGGGATAGAGGGAGTACTACATAGTTGGAAGAATATTCTTTCTACTTGTAACATCCCAGCATAATGTGCACTTGGAGCGGTTACTCATGATAACTCATCAAATCAACATGGTCTTTTTCAACACATTTTGTTGATATGAGTAATTACAATCTCTTTAAGCACTAGTCATTTAAATTTATTAAAAAGAGTTTGTCTACTAAAGAGCGGAAAAAAGAAATCCTTTTGGAGTAGTACGATGGATTATCAACATGGTCTTTTTCAACACATTTTGTTGATATGAGTAATTACAATCGGGATAGGGTAGATACCAACCGTTGGTCGCCGCCGGTGGTGGTTAGTCGGGAGATGAGATGCGCTAATACATGTGTCGGGAGAGGGGGAATGCGCCGGTGGTGGTGCGTTGGGAGAGGGGAATGCGCCGGTGGTGATGACGTGGTGGTGGTACGTCGATATCATGACCTCTGTGTGGTGATGGCGGGTACGATGTACTACATTGAGTATTTGGTTTGTGTTTGGAGTAGTACGATGGATTATTTGCAGTATTATTTTTGTTTGTAGTAGTACTACATTGAATATTTTGTTTGTTTGCATTGATTGTTTGCAGTAGTATTTTTGCTTGTAATAGTACACTGTAATGGTAGAAAATTGAGTAAATGTTTAACTTTCGCAAATTGATATGATTGAAAAAATCAGATCCTTAATTAAGTTACACTCTAAACCCTAATTAAAAAAGAAACTAAATTATAAAAAATATTCAAATTAATAAGTAATATAGGATAAACTAATTAATTACCCGTTCGTCACTTGAATAATCGTTCATAATTGAAGAATTTTAATGTGCTTGAAGATGGTTAAGGTTTCAATATTAGAGAGAATTAGGTTTAAGGTTTTTTTTTTTTTTTAGTGAAGGGGTAAACAAATGAAAAATTTGGGTAAAAAACGTACTGTGAAAATAAATTACTAATGTATATACATCCAATCTTTACCTATACCTATCTCAAATTTGAAATAAGGTATGAGATATAAAAAGTAGTTTTAAATTGAAGTCATTCTATACCGAATACGTAATTAACAGATAAAGTTTAGTGTTACGGCCCATTAGCCCATCCTCCTTGTGTCACAACTCACAAGGGTAGCATGGTCAACAATTCCAACTGAAAAGCCACCTTATTCCAACAATTCCGATTTTTGACTAGGGTCCATTTGGATACAATTTTAGGAGGGAAAGGGAGGGGAGGGGGAGTGAGGGGAGGTGAAGGGAGGGGAGAGAAGGGGAGGGCAAATGGAATGTGGGTGTTTGGATAACAAAAATTATGAAGGGAAATGGAAGGGGAGGAAGGAGGGAGATGAAGAATGGATTGGGGATTGAAGGATGGTGGTGGTATAATTAGAGTCCAAATAATGTTTTCTTTCCAAATCTTGCCACCCTTGGAAAGATTATAATTTGTTCTATAGGAGGGAAAATAAGTCCTCTCATTTCTCTCCCATTCCATTTCCTTTCTCCCATATTTTTTATCCAAACAAAGGAAATTAAATCCCTCCCTTTCCCTCCCCTCCCCTTCTCTCCAATTTCTTCAATCCAAACGGACCCTAAAGGGCGGATAAGGATAATTGGCCCATAATTCTAACCCGGCCCGCCCACACTAGTCTTAAAGGGCAACTTTTTTTTCTTCACGGCCCGGTCCAAGCCCAAATTTGAACAGCACTACTTAAAGCACTAATCATCTAAGTTTATTAAAGAGTTTGTCTACTAAAAAGCGGGGAAAAAACAGAATACTTTTGTAGCAAGCAAATACAACAATTTTATTCTTAAAATTCATTAAAAGCTACATAATATATTTAGGACTCAGTTTTCACCGCAAACTAGTAATAATAATAATAATATATTATTATTATTTTATTATTACTATTATTCCTTAAATAAGGTGGCTTTTCCGTTGGAATTGTTGACCATGAGAATCAAGCTACCCTTGTGGGTTGTGACACAAGGAGGATTGGCCCAATGAGCTAATATGTGAGAGGTTGCTTCATCTGCTCCTTTTGTGATAGTTTTGGGCCAATGGCCCAATTGAGTTAGCGAGGAACAATGCATCATTGTCCAACGGCGTCCTACAAAAAATGGATTATAAAATATCTTCGTCACATTTTCATATTTTTCCACAACCTTCAAATGATTAGATACAAGTCTTACAAAAGAAAAATGTGGTTTGCTTTATTCAAATTATATATATTATACATAAGAGAAGTACAATTCATATCAATATTAGGGAATTACAATCCATATAAGCTATAAAACTTATGTTATTCATTTGCGATTATAAATGAGGCAGAATTTGTGAGGCGCTCCATTTTTCCAATGACAATACTTAGTCACGCAATCTGACACAACATCAAATATAACAAATAAGGCAACAAACAATAATAAAATTGTTTGTCAACAACAACAATAACATCGTCCTTATATCTTACATGTTATGCCGTTACGGTCAAGGACAAAAGTCTATATCCAAAAATAGTTTTTTTTCTCTTCTAGATCTTTGAGAAAAGTTGCACATTTTTAAAGGGAACACATAAAACAATTGGTTCAGTCAAAATACCAAAGTTACAGAGTTTGTTTCAGACCAACAAATAGAGCTAATCTTAATGCCAGTATGAAGAGGATATGTTCAGTCATATCCTACTTAAGTACCTCCCCTTCCCTATCTGTAGTTATCATTGTTTGAAATGACCGAAACAGAGAGAGTAATTAATGTTACCAACATAAATTAAGTACAGAATTAAACATGAAACAAGTGTATATCTATATTATAAAAGCAAAAGGGAAGAGAATTAGCACAACCTCCTACCACCGGAACCACCCTCACGTTGGCAATTGTAGTAGACAGCAGCAACTGGCAAACCAAGATTGTAGAGCTCAGCAAAGTCTCTAGTGTTGAAGTTCTGACGCCAGCCTGGGGCATACACAGTTTGCCTACCCAATTGCCGGAACAACACAAATATGAATCGGTGAATCCCGACTGATGGGCGAGGGCTCTCATAGCAAACCACCTCCTGGCCTATACCATTAAGTAGTCACAACAACAACAACAAAGTAACAAGAGTTTAGTCCCTATATAATCAATCAACACAAATTCTCATTTGTGACGGATAAAATCCGTCACCAGCTTGTGACGTGAAACAAAGAGACTATATACACTAGACACACTACTCGGACATTTAGACCGTCTCCAACCATACTCAACACTCTTCCTCATCTCACTCTCTCTTATCACTTCTTACTCATCCACCTAATTATTCCTCAACTTTTTAATTTACAACCAAAATACTTCTGCAACAATAATTTACACTTATTTCTCATCACTCTCCAACAATAATACCTCATCGGTGTAAAATTAATTAGTTAGGTAAATGTGTGTATATGTAAAATGCAATTACACCGCGTTTTTTTAGAATAAAAAATTGAAAAATGCATGGAAAGGACATGATAGCGGACATTCACACGCAGCGTTTGTTTTCTCGGTTTGTCGCTGCATCGCTTCATCCTCACTAACATAGTAACATGAAGATATATCCTCATCATTGGACCACCTTTTTCTCTCTTCCTCAATTTTTAGCAGAATATAATACTCATGGTTGTGGGTGCTCATTATACAAGTAAAAGACAGGATGATAAATACGATAACATCTATTGTTTGCCGCAACTTGTGGTTTGTTCATTTTTAGTAATAAATTGATTCACAGAGAATCATATTCACTCATATTATGGGGACCCCGCAAGGGCATTTCATGTTTTTTTGTAGTCATAGAAACCTCGGGTCACACTTACCAGTTAAAAATAGTAATTGTTTTATCTATATGTGTTACTACCTTTAAATTACAATACATAAAAGATTGAAGCGGCTAGACATGATAAACGGGGCAGGTTAATTTCAGGTTTGAAATAATTCGAGTTAAGTCAATTTGGGTTCGAGTCATTTTTTGAGCTTATTATTATCAAGTTTCTTATAGATATAATAAACACTTATCAGTTTGCAACAATAAACATTCGGGTCAAGTCATACTGCTTCAGGTCATGCTCGGGTCCTCACTTCGGGTGTCGGGTTGGGTTTGGGTTGCATTATTCAGGTCAAGTCATTGGGGCCGAGTCTATTTAGTCAGGTCTAATTGAAGGATTTCTCAAAAGATTATAAAAAGTTGTTTGTCTTTATGTGTGACTTCATTATTCCAAAATTTTGTAATTCTCAAAAAAAAAAAATTGTAATCCTCAAATCACCTGATAATATCATGGTTATTGTTAAACAATAGGTCTTGGTATAGACGGGTGTGGCGAAAAGACGGGTAAAGACCTCTAATAAAATGGGTAGGGGGGATAAGGTGGGACAACCCCATGTGCTTCCCACTTTATGGTAAATGGGTATTTTATGAGGGAAAATGGTATCCGTCTATACGTATAGACGGATAGTGTCCGTCTATAATGAGAATTTGTGATTGTTAAAATGGTTTCTACTGTTTCAAAACTAAAAACACGGTTTGAAAATTGTTTATTAATCAACCAAGTATTGATTAGACTAATACAAGTGTTTTCCAGATAAGTGTACTAGGTAAGGAAATGATTGACATTGACACCACGAAAAGAGGAGTGTAGTGACCAATCAGTGTGCAGTTTTTGGTTCCAATTCGGTATTATCAATGGACCCAACACAAACTTTTATTTGAAAAAAATTACTTGTACTTTTGATACCTTATTGTTTATCTCTACACAGACCATACACTTGTTTGTTGCGCTTTATCTTCAAAATTATGGTAATTTCAGCACCAGTAGATCTCCCTTGCTGACGGATCGGATATTGCGGCGGGTATTATGTGAGTGGAAATGGGTAGAGGGACAGGTGGCACCCACCCCATGTGCTTTGTCTCTCACCCTTATGGGTTTTTTGTGAGACGATATGGTATCCGTCGCAAGTTTGCGACGGATACCCTTCGTCATAAGGGAGAATTTGTGTTTCAGCACTAGTATTTGTTCATAATTCTAAAAGTTTTGATTGGGGTTACTGTATTCCAAATCCTACTTACTCAAATGTTCAATATAATATGAGCCAAAATTTTGAACTACACGACGGCAGATCTATATTTTTTATTTTAGATTTCTATTTTGGGGAAAAAAGAAATCTGTTAATCTAAGTCACCCATAGACTACTCGTATGACATAAATGACAATAAAAATTCTAAAAAATGAAGAAAACTCAATATATTGTGGGTTATGGTCTTATGGACTAAGATATACTTGTATTTAGTAGCTCACTTGTAAATTTCTCTTTACCTTTAAATTCAAGTACCCTATGTTTTAAAAAAAAAACCTGTCACATAAACAGCGGGATCAGATCGAGTACTTGGATTTAAAGAGAGGGAACTTCGTAAAAACCAGCAGCTTAATGCGCATGTATATATATGGAAGAAGAAACTGAAAGGTAGGACTCACCGAAGGTTGCACCCGTGGTCCCAGGAATATCAGTCACCAACCTTCAACCCACGGAATACAAATATATCAATTATTAACAATAGCGAAATATTCAAGAGAATTATAAACTCGATAGCACTTACAGCCAGCCGCCAACCACAAAAATAAAAATACATCACAAAGTTAATACGGAGTACTATTCTACTAACGGTATTTAATGTCGTTTCCAATTGTTATTGTCATGGCGTACAAACACGTTTAGTACCACATCATTATTAGGTCAGCAATTTTAGTCAAGCAAACATTCAAAAAAGGGGAAAGTCGCAAAAAAAAAAAAAAAAAGTGGGGAGGGAATACTCACTCTTTGGAGGAAATTAAAAGGATGATTAATTGATTACGAACCTCCTCTAAAGATATAAAAAAGAAACATAACTAGTGAAAAGGTGGTGCGGTGACATAAAAAAAAGGTAGGAGAACAAAAATAGTAGTAAACGGTATACCTACTTGTTATTCCTCGTACATGCACATGTCAATATATATACTCCCTCTCCCACGTATAAGACTAATGGTAACACTTACCTAATACGGCCGTATCATATCAATGGTAACATTCCTTATTTGGCCCATAACATTACCAAATTATTCTTATACCCATTTAATATTTACATAAAATGTCACTACATACCCCACAATTAACGAAGCATATGCAATAGATATTAATAAAAAAAAATCAGAAGCCTTTGAGGTTTTGCAGTGTCCTGTGATACAGTCATACAACCAGAAGCTTACCAGTGCAAGTATTCCCTAAGATTTGGATCACTTGGGCTTGGAGCATCCGGATCCACCATCACCTATATTATTATATACAAGAGGACTTTAGCTTATTAGTACTATCAGTCTACCATAAGTTTTTTTTTTTTTTTTTTTTTTTTTGGTCATTCGAGCCGGGTAGGACCACTAGGGTGGTAAAGCTCTCACTCATGAGTTTTAACACTCGCTTCCTGCGTTAAACACGAAACCTCCCTCTGTTAAAAACAACCCTCGCAGTTGATCTAAAGTCTTTCGTGGGTATGAGTCTGCCATAAGTGCATATGGCGAATTCATTACTTAAGGCATTTTAGGTGTACGCAGCCGAAAATTACATTGTAATGGAAAAGAAAACGAAAAACGTTGAATAAGTGATTTTGTTTAACATACCAAAGTGTAGCAAGTCCTGAAGTCATCACCTCCAACCTCAACCCTAGGTTGGGTGACAACTTGGGAGGGCCTAAATTCACATCCATTATAAACATCCCTACCATTGTAGGTGACTCTTAAGGGAACAGTCCTGTTGAAGGGATGTAAGACATCCCCAATGACTCGACCTACAACAAGTGGATCTCTTACAACCCTAGGCATGGAGGACAAGTTTATTAATTTCTTTATTTCTTGGATGATGGATATAATGAGAATTACTAAATATGAAAGGAAGCCAAGATGATAAATGTGGAGAGCCTAGTTAACGCTTTATATAGACCATAGTTCTCTGAGCACCAGAATGCAACATCTTCTTTCGCATCTCATGTTGCATCAATAGCATCTGTTCCTCCTTATTTTCAGTGCAAGCCTCTCTTAGTCTCAGCTTAAAAAAAAAAAAAAAAAAAAAAAAAAAAAGTCAAGTCCCACTTATTATTACTTTCTTAACAGTCAAGTGGCACACACAGGGCATATAAGTGGGGCCCTGGAGATAAATTACAACCAATGCAAATACATATATAGATAGATAAGGAGAGTTACTGGGAGTATACAAGGTTTGGAGAAAAGGATAAGGGTAGAAGAAGTGAGAGAAGTTAAGTGGACAAGGGACCAATAATTAAACAAGGTAGCTAGGTCAATACATACAAATATACAATAATATTGGCCCAATGTCTCGAAGGCTCTCACAAATGACAATGACGGGTAAATACTAAATAGATCTTCAAAGCGTCTTTAACTTGTGACGAATTTAATTTAATTCTGGTGAAGGCACTCTCACAAAAAGGAGAGGGACACAGGTGGGGCACCCCCTATGTGCTTCCCCACTCACCTCTTATGGGTATTTTGTGAGAGGAAATGGTATCCGTCACAAGCTTGTGACGGATATTGCCGTCTTCAATGAGATTTTGTGATAGATCTTATTACATAAGCAACCTTAATCCGGTGGTAACTATGCATAAAAGTCAAATATTAGTCGACAATTAATGTACTTCACAGGGCTGATACTTCACGGTAACAAGAACATACAAAATCACAAATTCTCCGTACAAATGATAATTATAGATAGGCATGCTTAGAAAAAAAAAATCAACTCACACAATGAAAAAACACAAAGAAATGTGTTTTGTTAGGGTGTAAACTCATATTCCACATCGGTAGAATAAAGATGAAAGATCATTTTTATAAGTGTCTAGAGAATATAATAGTACAAGACCTTTTGGGGAGGAGCCCAAGAGTAAATCCGTGAGGACTTGGCCCAGAGCGGACAATATCGTACTATTATAGAAAGTCGACACAGATGCAGGAGAGACCCAACAGAAGGATATTCACGCTTCCACATAACAAGTGGTATCAAAGTCGTAGGGTTGAGGCTTAGTGGAGGCAACATTTGGTCAAGTGGTATCAAATCCGTAGGGTTGAGGCTTAGTGGAGGCAAGAGACGATAGGCAATCTAAGAGAAGATCGTCAGTCCAGGGTTATATTGGATGCAAAGGAGGAGTTTGATACGCAAATGTAGCACACAGTTAAGGCTTGGTAATGCTAAGGGCTGTCTAGAAGAAAGTTAGAAATTTGGAGCTGTAGGGTGTGGAAGTTGAAGTTCTCACGCAAGTGTAGCACACAGTTAAGTCTTGGTAATGCTAAGGGCTGTCTAGAAGAAAGTTAGAAAGTTGGAGCTGTAGGGTGTGGAAGTTGAAGTTCTCCACGGAGGTCAAGGTACGAGTCAAGATGATGGTCCTTGGTTTGAGGGGATGATTTGTTAAGATTGAAAATACGGCTGATTTGAGATTTTCGTTTTAAAAAAAACCTATAAAATGTTAGTCGGCAATTTTTTTTTCTCAAATCGTAGATTATGAGGAGATAATCATTTTAGAAAAAAAATTTGTCCGATTCTGAATTCTGATCTAGGAGTTATGCGCAATTGAGTTTTTTTATAACGACAAAAAGGGCATGTTGTACATGAAAATCAATCATGTAGGGTATCATGTATACAAACTTAAAAAGTTGGGTACCGCGTGCAAAATGACAAAATTCAAGGGTACCACGTGAATTTTCCGTAAATAAAATACTGCTCACATATATTTAATTAGTAGTATAATTTCAGTGAATAAGAAAGAGAGAAAAGGCGTTATGATTCTCTTTCTAATACTTTGAGAGTTAAATTGACTAATTATATTTCGAAGCATTATGTTTTCACGTTGTTATTATAAATCTTAAAAAAGTCGCCAATTTTATAACAATATGACTAACTTAGGATATTCTTACCCAACTCTTTCAAGGTGAATTTGGTTCCAAATCCCTTGATTTTCTCTCTTCTCACTCATCTATGAGGAGAGTTTCTCTCCATTTTCTAAAAAGAAATGGAGAGGTCATTTCCTTTCGGCAGTCTAGATCGAATTCTGGCATCATCGAACGGCTCAAAATTTATGGCTAAAAATAAAGGGATAATGAGGTTTTTTAGGAAAAATATTACTCCGTATTAAATGAGTTTAAGAGAGAAAATAGAGAGGAAATAGAGAGAAAGAAATGAAGAGGATCCAACAAGGGTGACATAAATTAGTCCCACCATGGATGATTAAGCTTGTGTCATTTCCTTATCAATATAAATGAAACAAAATTATCAAGTTCATAGTATTAAGAATTTTCAGCTGATAGTGAGTAGTGACCATAGCCTATCCTCTACACTCCCAAGAGTTGACTATAGGCTCATCTTTAATTCATTGCTTAGCTTTTTCTAGAAAAATTTCCAGAAGGAGAGGCTACGCAAGCAACAATAAGCAGCAAGCAAGAATCTTGTTCCGAGGAAGAAAACTTTCAGACGGTTCTTGACTCATGGGCAAAAATATCGGCTTAGTGCATCTACAATGGTAAGTTAGTTGATATCAATTTATCTTTGTCACATCATTTTTTTGAGCTACAATCATTTCAAACTATAATTTACTCCAACGGTGAAGCCGATTTCCTACTAGCTTGATGTGACCCCACCTAACACACTTTTCTATTTTTTTATTCAATTTTAAATTTCTAAATATAAAATTAAAACACTATTACCACTATTTTCCTATTGACTATGTTCTTTTTGTGGGTCATTAAGCAAAGTAGGCTTTCTATAAAGCCTTTGAACTAGCTCAAATTTTTTTGAACAAAGCTATTCCATTTGGACTACTCCAATGGTTGAGACACTAGTTTGCAATTTCTTAAAATTGCAAGTAAGTCCCTTTTTCCCAACCATTAGATGTTCTTAGAACAAGAAAAGTAGTAAAAGACAAAAGCATTTGGTCTTTCTTAAGACGGGTATATCCGTACATAAGCTTGAAATTAGTCAAATTGTATCCCGTTTAGACAAATGAGACGAGCTATTTCCTAGTCCCTAGGCAATCTGCCCTTGTCACATCTATCTATTTTTCTCGTACTAAGTTTAAGACGGATATACTTATTTAAATAAGAATTTATGAGACAAAAGAGTTTGCTTGATAAAAATGTCTGAAAACCAGTGATCTGAAAGAATTGTCTCTTGTAATCAGTATCCTTTTGACTCATTGTAATACCTATTGGTCAATAGTGATATACATGGGTCATATGTAAGCTAAACAAAAAAACAGTTTTGAGACAGTGCCGTCTTGTCCAACCTCTCACTGTGTGAACTGCAAGTCTTGTCCAACGTCCCACTGTACACTGTGTGAACTGCAAGTCTAAAACACTCGGCATCAAGCACGATCTTTTCAATCCTCATTATTACACGCATAATTGTCATTTTCGGCGAGTTTACTACACTGTAGGACCTGAATTATGCACTTTAGTAGCTATACTCCAACTAATTTTTGAGAGCTTTGAGGACCCGAGATAAAAGCCCGTCAAAAATTCATTTAAAAGTTTAAAGCTAATGAAGGTACCACGTTGAATATGATTCACGCGAGAACTTTGGCTTAACAATCCGTTTCATTCTAGACGATACTATCCGTCTAAAGTTATAAACGGATAGTGGCCTCTTAAAATGCAAGTAGGAGGGTATGTGGGGTATTCATTGCCCATCCACTTGCACTATCCACTCTTATTTTGTGAGAGAGATATTATCCATCTATGGCTTTAGACGGATAGTAATCTAGTATCCGTCCAAGGTGAGAATTTGTGTTTTCATTAATTTCCTCTAAGTGGGGTGAATATTTCTTTTTAATGTTAATTTCACTAAGTAAATTTTTTTTCACAAATTAAAATTTACGGATAATTCACGCGGTACTCTTGAAGTTGGTCACTTTGCACAAAATAACCAAAATTTTGAACCGAAAAACTTAAAGAGGCCATAACTCGTGTTTACGAACTCGGAAAGTGGAGATTTTTTTTTTTTTTTCAAATCGATCATCTTTCCGACGATTTGAAAAAAAAGTTTGACGAGTTTGGAACTCGTTGGACCTCTTATATTATTTGAAGTGGTTATTTTTTCTTTTTGGTTAGTTACTTAGTTATTAACGTTTCTTTTAATTTGTCTCGTAATACAAAGAAAGTCATAATCAAATGACATATGAGATTGTCTCATTAGGAGACTTAATTCCACTAAAATAATTTCTACTAATACGCATGTTTTGGTGTTAAGGGCATCAAAATAATTTGAAAATGATTTTACAACATTTTATTGTAAAATAATTTAAAAGAGACCTAAATTTCTCTGTAAAAATAAATTTGAATTATCTTTACCATCATTATTGATTTAAAAATATAAAAATTTGTTGATGTCTCATCAAATCTCATTTTACTAACTATTTTGTTTTCATCAATAATCTATACAAAAAATCATTTTAGTTATTTGGTGAAAAACTATCACCAATTTTACTTGTACATTAATTGGAGTCAAAATCCTCTCCATTTTCTAAAAAGAAATAAAGAGGTCATTACCTATCAACAGTCCAGATTATACCTGATCAATATCGAACGGTTTACGATTTATGCATAAAAAATAAAGGGTTAATAAAGTATAGAGGAGAATATTATTAAATAAGTTTGTGAGAGGAAATGTAGAGAAAAGTAATGAAGAGGATCGGGAAATAGGGGTGGATTGAGTCCACTAAGTTAATTAATCTTAAATTGTTAAGGTTAGCTATTTGTATAGACAGTAGACGGAAAGCATAAAAGTTAGCGGCGTAACTTAACAGAGGTCCTTAAAGCCTCGCAGATAAATTCCAGGTCCTTAAAGCAATCTAAAGGCATATTTTAGGTCCTTCCATTATACTTTGCTCCATTTTCGGCACAAGTGTTTTTTTTTCTTTTGTTTTGTAAGTATGAAGAAGGAGATAGGTAATCGTTAGACGTAAGCAAAAATGCGCCTATATAAAATTTTGAACTACTTTGAGGTAATTGGGTATTTGGGTGGGAGTATTATTTTTGTCACAAAAAAAAAAATAGGAAAAAAAAACCTGAATAACTGAATAAATAGATAGAGAAAAATATATCGAATAGGAGAGAGTATTATTTTTGCCACAACGATTAAGAAAAAAAAAAGGTTATTCTCCCATATACTCCTCAACTTTTTCATTTTCTAAGATATAAATTTTTTTTCTTGCAAAAAAAATTTTGGCTAAATGTTTAGAATACGATAATTATTTTTTCCAAATTACCATTATTGCTATGGCTTGATAGCACTTCTACAATAATTTACGAGATAATTTTACGTCTGAAACAATTTTTTTTTTTTTGGTACATATGAGGGGCGTAGCCTCGGAATAAAAGAAGAAACTAGGACAAAGCTAAGCGAGGAAAGGCTACACTCCTAACAAGTCTTCACGGAGAATTGTACGGAGTTCTGCAGGCGGAGAATCAAATAAGATAGTGGAGTTCGATGAGCGCACACCAACATTAGCGAGCCAATCTGCCGCACGATTGGCCTCTCAGAACACATGCTCGACTTTGACAGTCCATCCGAAAGGAGGGGATTCGTCTGAAACAAATTAATCATATGTAAAACAGTGTCATTTCAGACTTATTAATGGACCATTAATAATGGTATTGTGAAATTGCACTATCCCAAATTTACAAGGCAGGCCTTCAACTTAACCGTGAGCCTAAAACCTTTTTTACAAATTTAAGTTAAACCAGCTACAAATGAGTCGTATTATTGCTAATGCATATACTACCATTTAAACCAAGTGGTGTTAGTCCAGTGGTAGCTGGGTTAAACCTTGAAGCTTACAGAAATGCAGGAGTTGAGAGGTCTCAGGTTCGACTACCAGCTGGGACGATGATCACTCGGCCACTGCAGCCCCTGAAGGGGGTGACTTACATGGTCCATATGGTGGTGCGGGAATGCATGGGCCCAAAAAAAAAAATATACTACCATTTAAATCAATCTATGGTGACAAATAAACCCATAGATATTGGTATAACCCAATAGAAAAGCGCAAAACGAAAAGCATTGCCCAGCAAGGAATCTTTTTGCCTCTTGGACTCTTGGTCCATAGGCCACACCACTCTTTCCACTTCCTAATTTATATTCCCAGTCATCCATCAGTTACCTTTAGAATTAATTTGGGGGAGTATTCTATATTTAGATTAATTTTTCAACTTTAGAATTTACTAACCAAAGTGGCTTGAGTGTAGTGGAGTGCGGGGGTGCCTCAAAACGTTGTAAATTGACAATGAATTGAGAGGTCCCGGGTTCGACTCCCTGCACGGGAGTGCTGCGGTTACCTGTCATCCTAAGTGATGTCTTACCTGGCACACGTGATTTGCAGAGTATTGCATGTGCCCGGGAAGATTAAACCCCTCGTCATCAAAAAAAAAAAAACATTAGAGTTTATTTATTATCCCTGTAGTGTCTAAAGCTTGAATAGTGGGTTGATAATACACATACATACTTAAATCACATCTTAAAATATTATATAGATCTCCAAATATAAACTAACTTAGTTAAAATCATGAGTTGTGATACTCATGACCTATGACCTGAGTTCAAATCCATTCAACATTATATTCACCCTTACACCTCCTTTCACACACACAAGTAAAAGAAATATTATTACTCAGATTTGAAAGCTCCCCGAATACAAACTCGGGACATTAGCATTATTAAGCTCTAATATCATGTGAGAGAACCATCTGAATCAAAATACTTAAGCTGAAGATTGAAACTCAATCAATACTTTTATACCTAAATAATATAATATAACAGATTATTTTACATCCTAGTCCTAGACTCATAGTGAATTAAAATAATCTTTTCATTACTACTACTTACGAGAATTGAATTGTTCTAAACTCGGAATCTCCCATTAGCTAAAATGTACAATAATGTGGTACGGAAAATACTTGTATCCTTCGGGAGGACGTCCTCCTTACACTCAAAGGAGGATAACCAAAATGAAAATGAGGAGGATGGTCACAAGTATTTCTCAATGTGATACACCCAAAAACCCAATGCATCAATCTCTAAGTAGTATATGTAAGACAAAATCTTAGTTATAGTAAATGCATCTAAAGCAATTAAAATAAAAGGTGTTTTTTCCTTAAATATAAGATGTACAATAATGTCATAAATTTGAGTATAAGAACTCAGCATCCAAGTGGGAAGTCGGAGGTTCCTTCGAAAATTTCTTCTATAATTGTTAATATTAGAATTAAACTTCCTTTAATTAGAAAAATAAAGTATACTCATTATTTTCGTGAGTTAATAAAATAGCGCCTTACACCTAATTTGAGGCATTAACTTTCACCATTCTTCCTCGTCTAGAAATATGTTTGGCCCAAACCCATTACTGATCACCTCTAATTTGTGGGGGTCACAATTCAATGTTGAGTACAATGTTGAGAACGTGAGACCTACCATCTACTTATACCAACTTACTTTCTTATTTTTTTGGTGGAAAAGGTAAGTAGAACAATTTCAAAAAAGTTGCCAAAAAAAAAAAAAAAAAAAAAAAACAATTTCAAAAAATAGGAGAAAGCTGAGATGAAGAGGAAATGAACGTCAAGATAAAAAGCTGGACACAAGTCCCACAAGGCCATAACCCACGTGGTATATTCTAAAAGAGATCAAAGGTATTTGGTGACATATATTAGATGGGTGAATGGCCACTCTTGTGTTTAGACCATTCCCAAGCAAATGTCGTGCTAATTTAGTCACGATTCTATTTTAATCTTAATCCCACTTTACTTATCTTAATCTACTTTCACCCCCCAAAGCAGAAGGTCACGACCTAGTCATCAATTCAATCATTTTTCACTTTCCAACCAATTACATCTCTCCACATTATATCACTTTTTCATATATACTCCCTCCAATTCATCACAATGTTCCCATTTGAGAATGACACATTACTTAAGAAAAATCAATATAAAAGAATAAAGGACAAATGTGGGGTTTGTTGATAGGAGAGATGGAAGAATAGTTAGTAGTTAAAGAAGGAGTTGTGGGGCCAAAACATTAAGGAAAGTAATAAAATAAGAGTAAAAGAGTTGTGTGGGGTTTGGTAATAGGAGAGAGGGATGAATAAAATATGAGTAAAAATTACCAAAAAAGGAAAGGGGAACATTACTTTATTAATCCGTTTCGGGAAAGAGGGAACATTATAGCGAATTGGAGGGAGTATATTTTTTTATTAATTATTAATATTGTCAACCAATCACATATCGCCACATATAGGTCATGAGTTGGGTCAATTTGCTCCACCAAAGGTCACAAATTGACCACCAAAGGTCACAAATTGACCTCTTCTCTTCAAAGGTCACCATACTTTTTTTGTTAATTGATGATTAGTGTGACCAAGCAAGGTCATGACCTAGCAATTGACCTAAAAGATTTGAGTTAATACTATATTTTGCGTTTTTAAATTAAATTTATTTTGAATATAAAACTTTTAATTCTTAGGCTATTAATTTTTAATTTGTTCTAAAAGATTTCAAGATTAATATAATCTTCTACATAATGTAACTTAGATTGAACTAAATAAGAATAAGCTAAATATAACTAAACACAGCCAGCATAATACTATGTATTATTTTTGACAGAAAGACCAAGGTAATACAAATGAGTGATTTAGGACTACATGAAATACAACTCCACTTGCATGTTGATTATGACATGCAAAAAAATAAAAATAGATAACTATTGAATAATATACTTCAAAACAAAAAAAATTATTTTTCATCGGGACAAAGAGAATATGTCTTATGTATTAGTCAAGAATATTATCAACTGGGGCATGTTCAATCACATTATTAACATAAAAATATAAAGGACCACCTCTATATCTTTTAGAGAAATCAAATACTTGGTAGATATATCACCAAGAATCATCATCTTTATGTGAAATGAAACCCCTTGGTAGGAAATGGAACCTTTCCATTTTTTTCTCTTCATTTCTTCTCCATTTTCTCTGTTAACCTCATTTAATAATATTTTTCCCACCAAACTTAATTATCCATTTATTTTTACCTATAAATTTTGAGTCGTTCAATAATGCTAGAATACGATCTGGACCACCGAAAGAAAGTGGCATCTCCATTTCGTTTTAGGAAATGGAGAGAAACTCTCCTCCTTGGTACACATCACTCATGAAATCAATGACTCTAAGCTAAATCAAATACTTGGTAGACATAACGCCAGAAATCATTCTCTCTCAAAGCGAAATCAAATACTTGGTAGATACTCCTACAACACTAGATATCAAGCAAGAATCAATAACTTATTCGACCAATAAAAAATGACTGTTAAAAGTGAAAAGTGAAAAGTGAAAAGTGAAAAGTGTAAAGAAAAGTGCAATGCAAATACAAAATTATCAAGATTTTGATTCTACGTATCAAAATCTCCAACTTGAAGCGCTATGGTGACATAATTCTCTGTCTTCAACTAGGACCACCATTCATTTTTGTCTGTGAAAGAAATAAGAACAGGGTGTTAATAATTTATGCAAATTCTCTTTTGTAAGAGTCTCTTTTTTCGTCACAAAATTGGGACAAATCTAAATGTTAACATTTTAATGAAAAAATGTGACATTATTTAATAGATAATATTTTATGAGTATTTACTTTTTATCTTAAAATAGTCACATTTAAATCCGTTATAATTTGCCCCTTAACTCTGTTCAATTGTGAAATTAAGCCCCATAAGTTTTATTTGGAGCAATTAAGCCCCTTAAGTTTCACCAAAAACGAAATTCAACCCCATTTTTTAAAATTTCACAAGAATTTTAATTAAAAATATTTTATATTAGTATTAAACAATTTATTAAATAACTAAAAATAACTAATTGTAACTTTACGAATTTCTACATAATTTATTAATCATTGAAGAATAATTTTACATACATATTTAGTAAATTGTTTATAATTTATATAATATTCATAGATATATAATAAATTGTCTATATACTATAAAATTCAAAATAAAACAATTCTCAATAATATAATATAAATATAAAAGTTCTAAAATTATAAAACAAAATATTTTATATTTGATAAATTGTATTAAAAGTAATTTTAATATAAGAATTTGGTGAAAATTATGAAAATGGGGTTGAATTTCACTTTTGGTGAAACTTAAGGGGCTTGATTATTCCAAATACAACTTATGAGGCCTAATTTCACAATTGAACAAAATTAAGGGGCCTAATTACCACTATTACGATTACAAGAGAGACCAACTGAATAATTTATCCCTTTATGTGAAATCACGCGTGGCTCATAACACTACATATATCAGTGGATTGGAAGTCATAGGAAGTTTGGTCAAGTGACTTTAGTGCCACCTTATGTAACAATTAACCCATTTTTGTGTTGTTTCTTTTTGAATTCATTCGTGTATTATCAAGCACATGAATTTTTATTTTCATAAGTAAAAGAAACTGGATTATTACAATAGCATAACATCAGACAAAGGGTTTGTTTGGTTGCCCATTAAAATCATGGGATCTTAAACTTCCTAGGAAGTGTAAAACCATGATGTTGTTTGGTTGCCAAAATCATGGGAAGTAGAGCTTCCCACATGAATCTACTTCCTTCATTATGTGGGAAGTCACTCACCAAGCCCCCCTAGTCATTGGAACTTCCCACATGAATTAACTTCCCACATGCAAACCAAACACTTTTTGGGAATTCACATGAATTGGAAATTCATGTGAACTTGAAGTTCCCGGGAACTTTAGTTCCCTTATGTCAACCAAACAAGTCCAAACACATCCATAGAGATTAAAAAAACGTCAAAACTTCAAGACTAACTCGATAAAAGAGCAAACGGAAAAATAACTTCACAAGCATCATGAGAAAAAATACTAGAAAAGGACACAAATTATAGAATAAGAGGGTTTAGACCTGGCAAACGGATCAACCAGGTCGGGTTCGGGTCGGGCCAGGTTATTTCGGGTTCGGGTAATTTTCGAGTCAACTTTATCGAGTTATTCATGGATGATAATCAATTTGCAACAATAAACATTTGAGTCGGATTATAGTGGGTCGGGTCAATTCGGGTTTTAGGTCTTGAGCTCGGGTGTTGGGTCAGGTACGGGTCGAGTCAATTTTGCGAGGTCTAAGAGGGTCTCACATATAACACAATTCTTGTGTGTAAGAAAACCATTCATTTATGGTTATTAAGAGCAAGTGCAATTGTCATGTAAGATTTTGACAATTTCAATAATCAAGTTTTTTTGGTGCAATGGAAGAACTTGAAATAAAGTTCTTTAATGGGGGCATGGGGCAATAATTAATTTGCTATTTCTATAATTTCTTGTTTTTTTGGGAAGAACTTGGTTTTTCTTTTCAAACCTAGTTTGTTCATTTAAGAACAAATTTTATTTTGCAATGGGACAAACTTTTTCTAAAAGTTCTTATTTACAAACCCAAGACAAAATACCTCCCATTACAATTGCTCTAATAAATGAGTATTTTTTCTATAAATGGACAATCCCACAGTGTGAGAGACCGTCTTCCTCAATAACAGACGGTCTTACACAATAATTATTTTGTGAAAAGAATTATAGTTGACAAAAAAAGCTAATTTAGATTCTAGTGTTGAGTAAGTTGAATCAATGGAATTTCAAAGAATGTTAAAAAAATTCAGGGAAAAATTATCTTTAAGAATTTAACACAACTAGTACGCTTAAACGCGCACATAATTTCTAAAAACAATTTCATGTGGAGCTTTAGGCATCAGAGTTGTTGCAAACCCATGTGTTAGGGTACAAACTCATGTCCCACATCGGTAGAATAAAGATGGAAGATCATCTTTATAAGTATCTACAAAATATAATAGTACGAGGCCTTTTGGGAAAGAGCCCAAGAGTAAATCCGTGAGGGCTTAGCCCAAAGCGGACAATATCGTACTATTATGGGTTGTGGACATAGATGCAGCAGAGGCCCAACACGGGATATTCACGCTTCCGCACAACAAGTGGTATCAGAGCCCAAGGTTCGACTTGGGCTAGACATGAGGATTCATCAGCAGGCCCAAGACTTGAAGTTGTACACGGTAAGGCATGGAACTCCTAGCTCGGGTGTGTCTTTGAGCAAGCCCGGTCCAGGGTTAAATGGATAAAAGGCGTCATAGGTCTTGTGGGATAGAGACCATTTGTGTACTAGAACTGTTGATCAGGTGGACCCTTATCAGATTGGGTGCCACAGGTCTGGTGGGTCCTTTCCAGGTTGGATGCCAGAGACCGTTTGTGTTCTAGGACTTCTGAAGTGACGGACCCGGTCCAGGGTATATTGGATGCAGAGGATGTTCGATATGCATGTGTAGCAAATTCCCAGGAAGGGCACATGGACATGCAAGCTCAGGAGCATGTGAGGGCACGCACTTGACCAGGCGGTGACATGTGGTGCAAGACATGGCTCGTGGTAGCATGGTGTGTCGGCTAAGGGGAGGTTATCAAGACTTGTGATGTTTCGGGTGTCTAGAGTTGGGGCTGTAGAGTGGGAGAGTCCTCCATGGAGGTCAAGGTCCGAGTCAAGACGATGGTCCTTGGTTTGAGGGGAGGATTGTTAGGGTGCAAACCCTTGTCCCACATCGGTAAAATAAAGATGGAAGATCATCTTTATAAGTGTCCAGAAAATATAGTACGAGGCCTTTTGGGAAGGAGCCCAAGAGTAAATCCGTGAGGGCTTGGCCCAAAGCGGACAATATCGTACTATTATGGACAGTGGACACCGGTGCAGCAGAGGCCCAACACGGGATATTCACGCTTCCTTTCGTGGTCATGTCATCCTACTCGATCAATAATTGATTTCGCTATTTGCTTAGACGAGGTAAATCGGTATATCTGGGTTTAGGTATGTGTGGGATTTGGTGGTTGTATACTAATTTATTTGGTTAGATGTGGTAAATAGGTTATTAAATTATGAACATGCGTACAAGTTATAGCACATATAAGAGGAAAATGAGTTAGCGTCACCCGGTAGCGCCCAATCTCAGCGCCACCCTCTCACATATAATAAGTGGGGACCCCTATAATAATGGGTGTACCCATTAATATTAAGTGGGGACCTCAATAATGAAGGGTGCATAAGGGAAGGTGGCACCGAGATCATTATCCAAAAGAATTAACAACTTTTACAATTATACCCCCCACATTTCCCCTTTCATTCTCACTCTTCGATTTCTCTCTAATCCATTCCCTCTAATTTCCCATATCAATCTGCTCTAATTTCATAACATTCTATCTCCGACTACTGTTGTCGTCGTTGAGGGAGGAGGTTCGCCAGCGATGGAATTGCATAGGTGGGTCTTGGTGGTGTGTGGGGGTTGGTGTTCACTGTTCGGTTTGTCAGTTTACCTCTAATGTTGTGTATTACATGTATACATTTTAGCCCTTTATACTATGCAAAGTCCTTGTGTACTACCAAAGCTGAACTTTGCTATTTTTATTTTATTTTTTTATTTTTTTGGTTTTAATTTGAAATGTAGTACGTAAATGCAATAAACGTAGCACCATTGTCATCGACCCACCAACACAACCACATACGACTATATTCCCATTTCTCCGGCGACATACAATTAACTCTTTTCTAACATAAACCCTAATTTAATAAAGAACAAAACTATAACAAAGAGTCAAGTTATAATCATTTATAATGGACAAATGAATTCATTACCTGCTCTATACTTGAATTATCGTTCATAACTGAATAATTTGAAAGGGGTTGAAGGAGATTAAGGATTTAACAATAGAGAGAAGGGGGAGCGAGGTAGGTTTGAAGTTTTTTAGACATGGATAACAAATGGAAAATTTGGGGCAAAAAGTAATATAATGAGTAAAAATTGTACTGCGAAAATCAATTACATAATAATAATATAGGGCTGAGCAAAAATCCGATTACTCGAACCGATCCGATATTCAATCCGTATCTAATCCGAAAAAATGGATATCGAATCCGAAAATAGTTTCGAATACAGATATCCGAAATGAAACTTCCGAATATCGGATCGAATATGGATATCAACTTTAAAATTTTCGGATATCCGTATCCGATCCGAAAAAGGATATGTTTAAAATTTTCCCGAGTTACTATAATTGTACACAAGGGTTCTGGACCATTAAGTTGTAACACCGATTGGGCCAAATACACTCTGTAGGCCCAACATTTTACTAGTTGTTAATAAGTCATATAAAATGACACACATCTAACCTAAATTTCACTTGTCTCTCATGGTAACAACCGAATTTTTTGGCCATATAGAGTTATTAAGTAAATTAATTGGATTTTTGGAGTCTATTTCAAACTATTTGGGGTTAATGGGTTCACGTCACCGCTTTCATTTTTTTTTTTTTCCATTTTTTAAGTAAAGCCGCTATGATTCCTAACGACTTGTATCTCTACCATGTTGGGTAGCTAGTGTAAACTTTAAAAAATATCGAACTAGCTAGTGAAGCCGCTATAATTCCTAGCGGCTTCACAAAATGGCATATACCAAGGATGATGAAAACATGCAACTTTTTGAAATTTAGTATGCAAAGAGCCAAAGACGTCAAGAAAGTCGGCGGCTTTCATGGCCAACCAAAAAAACTTGCAGTTGGTACTATAAAAATGGTAGGGATACAAGCCGCTAGAGAACTCAACGGCTTTACCTAAAAAGGGGGGAAAATGAAAGTGATGATGTGGACCCATTGACCCCAAATAGTTTGAAACCGACTCCAAAAATCCAATTAATTTGTTAAATGACCCTATTTACCCAAAAAATTCTCTTCAACCTTTAATTTGTCTCCAACTTTCCATTGTTGACGCGTTTAGTAGAAGTGTTTGGTAATTAGCAGATTTTGGTTAATAGATTGTTGTATGTATGTATAAATTGTTGACGCGTTTATATTTCACAATCTACTAATGTGAATAAGTTGGGTAGAGCAGCATATTGAAAAACAGTAGATTGAGCTCCAATCTACTCTTTCAATATGTCATTTACCAAACACTCAAAATAGTAGATTGATGATTCAAACATGCTAAAAGTCTTGAATATGCTGAAAATTTTACAATCCGCCGTTTACCAAACACCCCCATAATATAGATTACCAGTTGTCTAGGTAGGCAGTCACCGAGTCTATTTTAACAAGAGGGTAATTAAAGTTCAGTTTATTTTGAAATTAGATGGACAATAGTTTGAATTATTCTCGTCTATTTAACTCTTTTTTTTTTTTTTTTTTTTTCATCTGTTTCTTCTCAAATAAAAAGCAAACCTTTGACCAAACCATATCTTATACGAAACTCCTACTTACCATCTACTCAGGAACTAACAAAAGCACTTGATCGATGATGGATTAAACGCATGACATCAAATTAGGGTTGTCAAAAAAGACAACGACGAGGGTTTGAAGAAGAAATGAGTGACATGGTGAACCAGCTATAAGGTAATACTGTGATATTGTTATTTAAAGCAATACTTAATGCTGTAATTTGGTAATTTTATTATGTTTAAGGCTGCTGAATCATGCATGCACTTTAAAACTTTTTATAAGTGGTTTTTTGTTTAACTATATAATAAACAAGTTTGTGTAACTTTATACAGTTCCTTGTAGATATAGACTTTTTATTAGATTTTCGGTTGCATTACATTCCCTTGCTGCCTTAGTAACATTAGACACGTAAATTCGAAGTAACAATTTCTTCGTCAGATGACATACAATACTGTTACGAATATAATGCTAATGAGATTTATAATGAAAATACAATAAGAATCTATTCTGGTACCATTATCAAGCATGCGTGTGAAGAAATCCAAAGTCCCACATGTGAGGGTTGTCCCACATTGATAAAAGAGAAGGATAATTACCACTTTATAAGGCAAGGGGCTAATCCCTCTATTGTTAATTGGTTTTAGAGTGGAATCCTCTTGGGCCTAAGTTGTGGACTCTTTCTCCTCCGTTTGGGTGCGGTCCAGGCTCGTTGTTGAATTTAACAATGCGTGAAGATCACAACATTATGTGAACATGGATTTAGTATAAATCACCAATATTTTGTTGGTGATTTTATAAGTGGTTTCATTTAAGTGTATATAGTCGAGATTCAGTCAAAGTCAAGTAAACTTGGATAGCTATAAATTATTTTCAATATTCACGATTTGGATAGATTTCAGCTTTATAAGCTCATTAATAACCATATATATATGTATATATGTCGACTGTCAAATGGATTTATAAAGTCCTAATTCAATTGGCAATTGAATATTGCGCGCAAATGTGTATCCGTTTCATATGGATATACTTTTATGATCATACTAGCTTAATACCCGTGCAAAATGCACGGACGTATATAATTTTATTTGGTATTTACTTTCATAGTATAATTTATTACTTTCATAGAATAATGTATCATTAAATTTACATAAACCTCTTATTAATCAACTGAAAGTTTTGGAAATTAATGATTAATTGTACGAGAAATAGGAACATACATCGGATGTACTTCCTCAAACCTCCTTAGTTTTTGAGCTTTTGTATATTTTTTCTGAGCTTTTAAAAGTTTATAAGTTACATTTTATTTTTTTGCCGTCAAACTCAAATTTAACTGAGCTTATATGTAATGTTTTTTAGTTATATTGTAATTTTGTGAGCTTAATATCTAATTGAATGAACTCAGAAACTTTATAGTAAACTCAAAAACTTTATTATAATGCTCAAAAACCAAGCAATTGGTGATAATACATCAGATGTATAATCCACTTACTGTTAAATGTACAAATTGACCAAAATGAAATGAAGCGTGTCACCACTCACCACAAATTAAGAGGTGACATTTTGAGGCAATATTATGAGGGAATCTTTGGTAACAGAGGTGTTTTTGGCGGGGTTCATTTGCGCCCCTTTTTCAAAAAATAATTACAGTATTTTTTAGTAAAGTAGCATATTAGTTATGTGGATTTAGTGGTTATTAAGACTATTTTTTAGTTAAAGGTCATGGGTTTTATCCTTGTATTAAACATTTTTTATTTAATGTTATATATCATACATTTTGTCTAACTAAACTATATTTTTTCATATAAGTCGATACCGCCTCTGTTTGATAAGTTCATGAACAATGATATGCTATATATAAAACTATAGAAAGTTTGTTGAGAATATTTCACTAATTATGGTAAATGTGAGTTTGTACATCTATTTTTTATGATTTATTCTCAACAAAGTTTCTCTAATTAACTTATTAAAATGTGGTAGGGCACATGTTAGAAAAACCCATAAAACTATTAGCATGAAAGTAAACCTCATTTTAAAGATTGTATGGCGTCGAAGTTGTTTATAATCACCATTATTCCTTATAATCATCCATCTCTTTGTGGTTTAAGTAGCCATGAAACTTGTCAATAAAGGTAATAAAATTTGTTTTAAAATTTCATCGCGTAAGAATTTCTTAAGGAAAAAGTTTTTTCTTTTTTCTCAATTATAGAATCAAAAAATTAAAATTCAAAGCAATATTGATCAACTTACTTGGAATATGGGTCTAACCAAATTCTAGTAAAGTAGGCTCTGTTTGGTAAAATTAACTCAAAATGTACTAAAAATTGAAAAGCTAATTGAAACATGGAAAGGTAACTGATAAGGTAGCTGAAAATTAGAAACTGATAAGGTAGCTGATTATATAAAAAAGTGTTTGTCAAACCAACTGAAAATGTAACTGATTTTAATGAAATGACGTCAAAGGATATTGATAATTATTTAATAGTATCAATTTAAGGGGTAAAAACAGAACACAAATCAAATCAGGTACTTGAAATCTCAAATGCTACTCTATCTAGGTAGCATTTCATTTCAGGTAGCTTATTTGGTTAAATAAGTTACTTGTCAAACGCTTACAAAAAAATAAGTTGCCTGAAATTTTGACCAAATAAACTACAATGACCAAATCAGGTATCTGAAATGTCTTGCCAAACGGAGCCTAAATAAATAGTTGAAGACTTGAAGCGAAGGCCATGAGAGAACAACCCATTTAATGTGTCACTCGGTTTTTAGTCGTACGTACATACAGAATAATACATTGGCTGGCAGAAGAATTTAGTAAATAGACATCTAAAATAAAATACTTAGTGCAAAATAGCTAGACTGAATCACAACTTCATGAGCGACTGACGACTGGAAAAAAAGGATTGTACATCGGATGTACTACATCACACTTAATGAATTTTTGAGTTTTTGTGTATTGTTTTTAGTTCTATAGAGTTTATAAATTACATTTTAGTTTTATGATTTCAAAAATCAAAATTTTCTGATCTTATGTAATTCTTTTGAGTTATAATGTAACTTTTTGAGATTAATGTTTAAGTAAATGAACTCAAAAACTTTATGATAAAACTCAAAATCTTAAAATTAAAACTCAAAAACTTTATGTTAATACTCAAAAACTATACCATCTGATGTACTGCATCAAATGTATAATCCACTTACTACTGGCGACTGCCCACTATATATATGCAAAATAAATATTCTTAGAGCTCTTTTAATATACTCCTCCGTATCACTTGCTCTTTTAGTCGCAAGAAATAAGAAGCACGGGTAGAGTTTATCGCAATGACGAAGGTGATCACTGATCACAAGTTCACAAGTCACGTTTAAGAACTAACAAAAATAGAATTTTATATAATTAAGGTTTAAAACGGCCAAATAACCATATTGGTAAAAAAAGTGGCAAGTATGTGACATATTGGTAAAAAAAACTACACATCCGACAAATTGGTAAAAAAAGTGAAGTGCAAGTGCCAGATTGGTAAAAAAATGTATCGGGAAATAAATCCGTTTATTGTCATTATTTTTTTTACACGCTTCGATTTTACCAATGTGAAAACGAGTAATTTTAGAATTTATTACGTGTTCAACAAGGAAATCGCAAGTAGGATATTTCATAATTACCACGAGGGAGATAACGAGCCGAGCCAAGTCGGAGCTTGGACTTGCTCGACTTTTACTCATGAAACAAAACTCGAGCTCGAGTCATTCTTGAGCGCCATTCTCGAACTTATCTGAGCTTGAAAAACTTGAGCTCGTTATCATACTCGCAAGCTTTAACCCAACCTAGAGCTTTCGAGCTCATGACACGAGCCTATATATAATTGTGAATTTATCTTTTTTGTTTTATTTCATTTAAATAACCGGATTATAAGATTATATATAAAAATATTGGGTATGTAGTACCCGTCCTTTTTGGGAACCGTTGACTGACGTTGACCGACCTTAGTGACATGTAATAGTCTTTAAGGAAACCTTACGAGAGATATCTTGTGTCATGGTGAGCGTTGGGAGTGTGGTTGTAACACCCCCTCATACCAAGGTACCTTACCAAGGACTACCCTAGCATGAAAGGCTGTTACCATCTCGGTTTCCCGAGGTTAGTATATCAAAGTTACCAATTCCAAACAACATTTATTAAAGTATAAAGATTTAGCGATTACATTATCCCAGACCAACTCCAAATAAAAGTATAAGGATCTCACTACAACTGAAATCAAAGACAACTAAACTCGTAACAGCGAAAGGCTAGACTCGAAGTGATGACTCCCCATGACTGCCTCATAGCTAAACATCTGCATCACCTGTCACAATCTATCTGCTCACCATCCCCGAATGGATCACCACAGATTTTATAAAACAACAACGGGGTCAGTTACTGAATAATCAAAGTATGACAAGTACGATAAGGTAATCAGCTGATCATCTTCCTCCTCCGGTCTCCCGATCTCACACAGTAACCGACTACACACCGAAGTGTGTAGCCATGCCAGACTACTCATCGCAACAGGTAGCTCACGCCGCCAGTGGGGGGCCGTAGCCAATCCCCACCAAAATCCCGCTCATCAACGAGCGATAACCATGTCCCTTAATGTGCACATCCCCTCCCGTGACGGGTTCCACGGAAGGCGAACTAGGGCGTGAAGCCACTCCCTCAAGTGACTCCACCACAACCATCACAACATCATCACAACCACCACCACACCAACACTCCGATGATCATCAGACAACAATCATACACAATACAATCACAATCTTAAATCAATTAACAGTAACTAATTAGGGAAATCCTACATTTTCGCAATCCAAGCACACACAAGCAATCAATAGTAATTCTTCATGACACCGTTACCTACACACAATAATCACATAATTCTAATTACCACATGCCAAAACCCCTTTCTCCCAAATCACAATTTAGGGCAAAACCCTAAAAGCAAATTAATGAAACTTACGAAATCAGAGGCTTACCGACATAATCGACGCAAGGAAAGGTGAACTAGACTCACGAATGATCCACACAATAGGGGATATTTGGAGAGGATTAGAGCGTCGTTGAGTGTTTAGGTTTTATAAAAATGTAATTAGAAACTGATTACACGTATTATATAATTCTAACCATCTCCAAATCAAACCGCGGAAAAACACTCGTCCGACCGGATACTCGGCCAAGTATAGAGTATACTCGGCCGAGTACACTCGGCCGAGTACCCTCTACTCGGTCGAGTATTCCACATTCTCGGCCGAGTGTTCCTGGGCAGTAGCCAAATAGGATAAACGACACACTTTACTCGACCGAGTAGGCCATACTCGGCCGAGTACCAGGCTTAAGAAACCGTAGTATTACAGTCTTCCCTCGTTAAAAAGAACTTCGTCCCCGAAGTTCAAACCCAACCTATAAAACATGGACACCTAACGTTAACTCCGCCAACCAAACTCACTTCCACAACACGGCTCACGATATCGTCTCAACTACAGCGTAGCCTCTCGATACTAACTCCATAATACTATCGGATACCCACAACATAAGTGATGCCAACTCTGTCTTACTTCCATAACATACACAAGCAAACTCAATAACAAGACAATCCACCAGCTAAGATGAACCACCAAAACGGAATATTACAGTGGTACTCGGCCTAGTCGAGGCTACTCGATCGAGTAAGTGGGAGGCTCGACCGAGTAGGGGTCACTCGATCGAGCGAGTTGGTTACTCGATCGAGTGGCGTCTTTACAGCGGGGATTTATAATCGTGTTTTGGTAGAATCGCAAATCATTTCCGCCTCTTCCCAAAAACCTAAAAGTTGTCTCTCCTTCTCCCTTTCACCCTAGTTCTTTCCATGGAGGCCTTTGAGGATGCTTGTGCTGTAGGGATGGGTTGCTTGAGTCGGGTAGTGGTCTTGACGCCGGTATGCTATGCGTAGGTATGTCATCATCGTCATCATTGTCGTTGTTGTTTCTTTTAGGGTTGTAGTAATAGTAATAGATGTTTTGTACTGCTTGTATAGGTGGGTTGATTGGTTGGTTGATATCTTGTGGTCGGACTCGGAATTGCTGCGGTTGGCTAGAGGTAGGTTCGCCTACTCAGTACTGTTGGGTGTCTAGTGTGTCTTTTGATATGAGTTGGTTAATGTTGTGTCTGTGTGATTGATAGATTGTGATAATCGGTGGGTGCTGTGTTGTCTCGGTTGACGTCATTGTGATTGTTGTATAGCTATCCGTGATCTTCGGGGAGCGTCCCTGGCTGAGTGGAGTCACTTGCGGGAGTGGTTTCACGCCCTTGATTCGCCCTCTGTGGAACCCGCCACAGGAGGGGATGTGCACATTAATGGACATGGGTTTATCGCTCGTTATGATGAGCGGGGATTTGGTGGGTACGGCTGCGGTCCCCCACCGGTAGGGCTGGTCCAGTGGATAGTCGATGACGGTGATTGATTGGAGTAGTTGTGGCTTGTGTGTGTGTTTTGTTGTGTCTGTAGTGAGTTGGCTGTTGTTGATATCTTATCCGCAGTTACTGACCTTGTGTGGTTGTTTCTTGTTTGCTTCTGTTGTGTCTGCCATGATTCCTTATGGTGAGCAGTCGGTCTTAACAGGTGATGTCTTGGATGTTAGCTGGAGTCTTGGCAGGGATGGGTTTTTCACGAGTTACGACAGGGATAGTTCACATAAGGATGTTGAGTTGTATCTTTTATATCAGTACTTTTGTTTAAACTTCTAATAAACTATAATTATTCTTTTATCGAATTTTGATGATTGCTATCCTCGGGCAACCGAGATGGTAACGCCTTTATATGCTAGGGAAGGTCTTGTTAAGGCTCCTTGGTATATGGGGGTATTACAAAGTGGTATCAGAGCGACGATTTTGGAACCTGTAACAAATGAGCCTAATGAATGTAGTGAGTCTAATAAAATGAACCTGGTGTATATATATTGGGAGCCCCAGCTGATGCTAGATTTTGGGGTGAGTAGGCGCCCTCATTTCAAAATCATGGCCCCATTATGCTTAAGCCAGTAATTGATTAAGGGGATATTGAGTCGGGAATTATGTGCCTAGAGTGTGTATGATAGTGATGTAGAGATGTTTGTAGCGGAGTCTTTATGGATGCTAAATGTGTATGGTTGTGATTAGAACTGTGAAAATCTATAGTTGGATAGTAACGGAAGTGGTGACGTGTTTGCAATACGAGATAGTGTGCATGGTGTGGTGTTGGTAATGCCTGTTCCACATGGTTGATATTAGTAACTGATATAAAAGTTTGTGAGCCTTGTATGTGGTAGCAATAGTGATGATTAGTAAGTTGTAAGTTGTTGTAATGGTCATCAAAATAGTGTGGGAGTAAATGTGATAGATGAACGATTGAATGCTTCCGCGTGTGGTATAATTTAGTTGAGTAATCAAGGTAGTGTGTGGTAAGTGTTGGATGTATGATTAAAGTAATATGGTTAGAAGCTATTTTGTTGAGGTCACAATTGTATGCCTATAAGTGAAAGAAATGTGTTAAAAGTGTGCATGAGAAAACTGAAAGTTTGGTCACTTGGTTGCATAATGATGGGTATAGACAAAAAAAAATGAAGAGTCGAATGAGGTAATGTATTTGTTGGTTTTATACGTTGTACTTGTGTAGTAGTAATACGATGTGAATGAGTATGTTAATCTGTGCCGATATCCGAATTCAGTTTTGGAATCGACAAGCGTTGCTGTTTTGCAGGAACCTCTAGCTAATCTTATATTTTCGACCATGTACCTAGCCTTACTTGACCGAGTACGAGTGCCTACTAGACCGAGTATACCTCATTCAATCTAATTAGGAAGCTATTACGTCGAGAAAGTTGGAATTTACTGTGAAAACTCGACCGAGTAGCTCCAACTCGATCGAGTGGAGGCCACTCAATCGAGTAGGTTGCTACAGTACCGCTTAAACACGGGATCTTAAGCTTTATTTCCTAATTCTTTTCTTACTTTCTTCTTCATTCTTTCTTTCACCCAAAACCCTAACAACCTATATTTCTCTCTTGTGCTCTCAAATTGGTGATTTTGTGCTTGAAACTCTTGTCTTTCTCTTGCTTAATTCATTCTTTTAACTGCCAGTCAATCAAGGTATGAAGGTTTATCTTATTTTGATGTTTTTGGTTTAATTAGAAACATGTAGGATGTTGGGAATTGTTGGAAAATCGATTTATATGAATTAAATCTTGCCTCTAATTGTTGCAATATGATCTAGATGTTTTCCTTTGATGATTATTGTTGATAGTTATGCAAAAAAAAAAAAAAAAAAAAAAAAAAAAACAAGAATCAAAATAGGGGTTTATGTGACTCGAATGTTTTAGGGTTTGAGAATTTGAATTGATTTTTGGTTGTCTTTTGTATGTAAAAGGATGAAAATTGGGTGATATATGTTATACACATCATGTCTAGAGATGATTTTGATGATTTTCCCTCAAAAATCTGCCTAAAAACTCCGTCTTAAAAGTGCCCCAAACTGAAATTCGTCTTACTTCTTGGTGAAATTTGTTGGTTGGTAAAGCTATTTTGTATGTCAAGTTTTCAAAATTAGTAGTTGTAATGTAAAAGGATGCCAAACTTGTTACAATTTTTACAGTTGTAGAGATCGTCTGATGACTAGAATTGAGAATTTTAGTTATAATGTTTGGATTGTTGGTGATAGTGTGTACCTAGTTGCTTCTTTCTATGATCATACATGAATGCCTTGTATGTTTTTCATATATATATGTGGTTGTATATTTAAGTTATATGTTGAAACAGATGCCGAGACTAACAGTGGGAACCCGACAGAGCAAGAGGGGGATGGCTTCTGAGCCCGAGGTAGGAGAGAGGAGTGGACCGGTAGTCCCGGCTGTACCCGAATACCCGTAGGAGAGGTTTGTGGCTTTGCAGAACCGTAAGATGAGACCTACCCGCTGTATAGATACGATCCTTTTGGATGACCTGAGAATTGAGTCCGATGTCAGGCACATCTTTGAGACTTTGGGGTTGACTGGACTGTATCACCTCCGAAAGCACTCGTATGCCTTTTTTACTCTTGAGTTTATGAGCTCATTTAAATACGAAGCGGTGGAACAAACTGTGGAGTTCCCCCTAATGAACACCAACTTTATTTTGACCATGGACCTGTTTGGTACTCACCTTGGCCATGCTAAACCCGCCAAGGGAGCTCTTCGGGACATACCAACGGAGTGTGGGGTTAGTAGTCTCATGCCTTGCCTTACCGGGAAATCAACTCCCACTTCGAGTAACATGTTGATTAATGATGTTCAACATGTCACTTTGAAGATCTTCCTTCGTGCTTTGACATGTATTCTTTATGAGAGAAAGGATGTGAGTAAGTTGAACTCACATGAGTTGATGTTGCTGATGGCGCACCTTAACCCCGAGCGGTCTCAGAGAGTGACCTTTAGTGCCCCTGCCATGGTGTGTGCCAGTTTAGCGCTCATGGCTTCTTCCGACACCCGCTTCCTGAGTTGTGGGGCCATTGCCACTCGGTTGGTGGAGACAGGGGCGAACCCAAAATTTAAATTTCGGTGTAGCAAAAAAAAAGTCGATAAGTCTCTTAAGACGGATATCCGTCTTAAGATAACACGGGTCAAAAATCTACCACATGTATAGATAACACAAGTCTTTTGCTAATAATAAGCATTTTGTTATTGTCTTATCTTTGCAAATGGTATGATATTTCACACGTTTTAAACTTAAGATGGATATTGTCGTTTTAAATGAGATTTTTTTGGAAAAAAATAAAATAACACAATTCTAAAAACAAATTATTTATCGGTCTAAATTTACGATATCGCTTACTAATAAGCCCATAAATTTCAAGTGTTTGCTATTTTTTTCTGTAAAAACTTATTGTTGTCCTATGAGGCCATGAATTATATTTAATTACGGAGTAGGTGCTAAAAGAAAACAACAATAAATCAAATTTTAAACACAAACACAAAAAAGTTTATGGAAAAAAAAAACTATCAGAACCCCGTAAAAAATTAGGCTGCTAATGAAGAACATATTCTCTACAAAGAAATTTTGATCAGTTTCCATCTTAGAGAATTTGAGAAGCGTAAAGTGATTAAGCAATTAATGCATTTAATAATCCATGTGTTATGAAAATTGTGATGTTAATAAATGAGCAAATAAATGAAAAGAGTCATTTAGAAGATGTGGACAAGTATTACAGGAAGGATAAAGATAATTAATGACAAATTAGGAAATTTAATGATGTAGTAAACTTTAATTTTCTCTTAATTTTCTTAGATTATGGTGTAGCACTTGCTACACCAAGGGTGTACATGGGTCCGCCCCTGGGTGGAGAGACTGACTTCCTTTGAGGCCTCCTCGGCTGACACCCCTCTGACCACCACGGTGCCCAGCTTGGACCGAAACTATTTCCTCAACCAGAAATGATTGAGAACCTTGGGGGATGGTAGTTTGGCGTGGAGAGTGTGGGGTATGAGTTGGATGCGGATACCAGCTCCTGAGCACCTCCCAGTGAGAGAGCCTTTACCCGCGGCAGTGGTGTATGCCGACTCTGACGAGGATGAGGAAGGGGAGGGACGTCCTGCGAGACAGACGTACCTCATTAACCCAAAGATTCTTCAGTTTATGCCCGAGCCAAGGAAATGGGAGAATGTGGGAGCGGAGGAGGATCGACCTAGAGTGGGGAGCGGGGCACGTCGAGTGCAGGAGAGGATGGCTGAGACTCGGCTAGAGCAGCCAGTGCCACCACAGTATCAGTTCCCTGGTTACCCTTCCTTTTAGCCCGGAGATGCGTGAGAACTACCTTGGCGAGAGAGTGTCCTCTACCTTGACACTCCGGAACCTGCATGAGATGGCTTATGTTCAGGGTATTGGGACCACGTGACCTCAGCCGGTTTGGTGGAGGGGAGTCGGGGACAGCAGTGGGGTTTTCCACTCTTATGGTGTGGATATGTCTACTTGGGGAGAGCAGGGACGAAGCTAGGACGAAATAGGGACTGGGGCCGGTTTTCATTTCGTTGGTGTATATTCACTTCTCGACTCATCGTAGAAATCACGTCATTGAGACAGTATTGTCAATTAATACACGGTCTAATTTTTACATTATTATATATAACATACAAATCAATGTTCTTTTTCTTTTAATTATCGAATTACACATAAAATGATACAATCCTCTTATATAAAATAAAATTTATTAAACAAGAACCATTCCCAACTATAAAATTATGAGTTCGTGTTTTATAAATATAAAACAGTGTGCAAATATTTATTTACTACTAGTAGTTATAAACTTTTTTTTATTTAAAGAACTATTGGTGACATTAAAAAAACAAGATAAATGAAGTTGAGAAATTTGTAGAAAAACGAATACATAAAAATATGTGGCTGCTAATCATCGAACACGCGACCTCAGACCACCAGCGAGGTAGTTCACAATTCAACAATTAACAAAACCACTGAGGCAACTTCACTTGATTGTTTCCAATCTTATGCATTTAATATTATTCTTTGAAATCTTAACCGGGCCATGGCCCGCCTAGCCCAGGAGAGCTTCAGTCGTACCCCTATGGTTGTTTGACCCCTTGGCACGTGAGAGCAGATGCTGGAGCTGGTGGTGATGCGGGTCTTGGCGCGTCGGGAGCAGGCACTTCGGGTGGCGGTGGTGACGAGGATGCAGTGATGGATGAGCAGCAGCAGGAGTGATGATACTCCATTTCCTTCTCTTATGTTTTATAGTTTATGTGGGAAATTGGTTCGTTTTCGGTTGGTACTTTTCGAACTTGATTTGTATGGTTGGTCGTAAGGCCGTACTTGAGTATTTTTAGACTTGATATGCTGGATTTTGGAGTCGGGGAAGCTTCCCAAATCATGTTTATAGGTGATTTGATGGTTAATAGGCTGATTGGGGAACTTATCGACCTGTAGCAACTCAATCGAGTGCCCTCGCTCGATCGAGTAGCTGCAGGTGTATCAGTGGGAGAGTATTTTGATCTCGGGCTACTCAATCGAATAGCTGATGAACTCGATCGAGTAGAGCCAGCTCGATCGAGTTCTTGACCAACTCGATCGAGTGTCACTGTTACAGGCAAATTTCGATGTTTGAATCCTCATATTTTTGGATTTTTTTATATTGGTCATGGTTGTTGGTGTTTAGTAACATATTTTAGCTTCACCGTTGGTAATGTATTGGCTTGTGGTCGAGTTACGAGTAAAGTTTTACGCGATATAGATGCGTCGGGACAATAAGACATATTGTTGCAGGAACTTAGTGTGCAAGTGATGTTGGTTAAGTTCATATTTGTCTATATATACCTATACCACATGGGTCGTGCTCTAGTAATGTTAAGAAAGGTGTTGTTTTTTTCATGAGTCGGATATGCATGATGGCCACTTTACACAGTTTTAATTGGTATTTGTGTCACATAGTAAAGTTATGCGGTCAAATTCGATGAATCGAATACTACGTTTATAACATTCTCGCTTGTTCAGTATAGTTGTATAATATATAATTGTTGGGTTGCTGCTAGTTTGTCACAATACATATCCGTGATGTAGTACGTAATTTCAATGGTTTATGTTGTATGAGTTGTAATTAAGTAATGTCAAGGAGTAGGTTTTGTTAGCGTGAATCAATGTTGTTTTGGTGGTTTATGCGTAATGTCAAAGTAATGTCGTTTGTATCGGTCTGAGGGACAGGGGAGTTGTTTGATAGTGAACTTAGGGGACAAAGTTCCTTTTAAGAGGGGAAGAGTAATGTCGCAAAAGAAAAATGTCCCGCTTGCTATTAGAGTAGTCGGAAGTCTTCTGCGTGGTCAATCCAAATCTAAGTGGCTATCATTTTATGACAAAGGGTTAGAGAGTGTTAGTGAAAGTAATGATACAATGAACCGCATATTGAAGCTAAGTTACGATCAACTTAGCCCTTTGTTGAAAACCTGTTTTTCTTACTGTGCTATGTTTCCCAAGGATTGGACTATTAATAAGCAAATGTTGATCTGGCTCTGGATGGCACAAGGCTACATTAATTTCGACAATTTGGGCGAGGAATATTTTATTATCTTGCTACAAAGATGTTGCTTCCAGGATGTTGTGGAGGATGAATTATCAGATTGTGTGCTTTAAGATGCATGATCTCTTGCATGATATTGCTGAACAAGTAACGGATGGTTAGATTTGTAGGTTTAGTTTTGACACTTCTAATGTACGTAAGAGAATTCGACATCTCTCTTTTGTGAATGATTGTTATACAAACCATATCTACAATAAGACTCATATCCGTACTTACCATCAAGTGAAGAAGGTTTATATGGCTAATGCGAACCAATTATTAGCTAGTAAATCGATACCAAGGTGGACATGCTTAAGGTCATTAGACTTAAGACAAATGCAAGCCGAATGTTTACCAGAATCAATAGGTCAATTGTTGCATCTGAGGTATGTAGATCTTTCATGGAGTATCCATCTAAAAATTCTTCCCAAATCAATAACAAAACTAGTTAATCTACAGACTCTAGATTTACATTGCTGCAGTAGATTAGAAAATTTGCCAAATGATGTGAGCAAACTAGTTGATTTAGGCACCTTAAATGTAGCCGGATGTGATACGCTGAGTCGTATGCCTAGAGGCATAGGTATGTTGAACTGTCTGAAAACTCTTGGCCAGTTTGTGGTGGGTGTACGTGGCTGTTCAAGTTCAAGTTCATTGATTTCCTTGACCTTGCTCCATTATAATAGACCCATCTCGAACTCGGTGTCCTAAGAAAGACACCTCATCTTGAGCATAAGAGCACTTCTCTACTTGACATATAACTCATTCTCCCGCAAGACCTGGAATACTTGTCGAAGATGCTCCGCATAGTCCTGCAAAGTGTCGCTATACATCATAATGTCGTCTAGATATACCACCACGAACTTGTCGAGGAACGGGTAGAATATCTTGTTCATTAAAGTGCAAAATGTATCAGGTGGAATATCTTGTTCCGGATACGGAACGGTTTGTAGAAAACCGTATCGAGTATACGGGAAAAAAAACGTATATATGGAAAATCGTATAATGAGAACCATATATAGTATCGTATCTGTATTAAAAAACTGTTTCGGAAATTTTTGCTCACCCCTAATAAGTGGTGGCAATCAGGTCACTCGGGTCAAAACGGGTTGGGTCATATCGGGTTCGGGTTATGTCGGGTCAGTGGTAGGTTCGGTCGGTTCGGTTCATGTCAGGTCATCTTCGGGTCGGGTCATCAACGGGTGGCAAGTCGGGTCGGGTCATTAGTGGGTCTGTGTCGGTCGGGTAATCAGTATATATTTTATCTTATATATTTAGTTTTAGATGGTAATTTTAGTTTTAAGTGAATATAATTAAGATGAATGTCAATTTAGTGTTATTTAAACCATTATTAATCTAGTTCATTATCGGGTTATCTACCGGGTTGAGAAAATATCAGGTCACGGGTCGGGTCGGGTCTGTTCAGGCCGGGTTCAGTTGAAGAAAATATGGCTGCTATCAGTTATCTGGTCGGTTTCGGTTCACCAATTTTTGGGTTGTATCGGGTCGGGTTTCGGACGGGTCGGGCCGGATTCCTCGAGTCTGATCAGCTTTTACTAGCGCTACCCGTAAGGCCCTAATAGTCTAATACTGGCGGCAAAAGAATATCCTCTCTAAAATCTTTCAACTCACATTCTCAGAAAAAAATTTCAACTCAACTCATTTGCAAAAGAATATTCTCAGTAAAATCTTCCAACTCACATTCTCAGTAAAATCTTTCAACTCAGTTTTCTTGATCAATCAAAATGGCGATGGTGATGGAACGTACAAGCATTCTGGAAGGCATGCGTCATTTCTCTGCAAATGACGAACCGGTTTTTCATCCGGGGGTGCGTTTTGCTCCAAATGACGTGGAGAAGATAGCCTACGCGAAATTGAAGGAACAAGATCCAGATCATGATCATCTCGTTCATAGTTTTGGACGCGTTATTTCGCAGATTCATCCTAATGAAATCAAAGGTAGTATTTTAATCAATTATATTCGTTTAATTAAGAATTGTTTCGTTTAATATGTAATTAGAATAATGATTCCGGGTTGTCAACTCGTAATAATTTAATTAGATAATCATTCGATTAATGTTTAATTATGTTACATGAGTGTTTGATAATCGTATCTAGGTTTGTTTAATGGTTTGTTTAATTATATCGCTTTGATTAATGTTTAATTACGTTATATGAGTGTTTGATAATCGTATCTATGTTTGTTTAATGGTTTGTTTAATTAGATCGCTTCAATTAATGTTTAATTACGTTACATGAGTGTTTGATAATCGTATCTAGGTTTGTTTAATGGTTTGTTTAATTAGATCGCTTCAATTAATGTTTAATTACGTTACATGAGTGTTTCATAATAGTATCTAGGTTTGTTTAATTAGATCGCTTCAATCTATAAAACTATATTAAAAGGGTAACCTTAAAAGGCCATGTAGACAAAGCCACGTAGGCGAAGAAAAAACCATGCGTGCAATACGAATGCCACATTGGCTTAGAAAAATGCCACGCACACTCTTCCAATTGCCACGCACATACTCCCTATTGCCACGCATATCAATTTTATTTAACTATTATTTCTTTTATTTAATGAAATGACCTTTTAACTTTTCCTTTCATCATTACTATATATACTCAGTAGTTGTGTACCATATTTTTTATTTTCCTTTCATTCATAAAATTGAGATAATTAGTAATAGAATTTTTCATATATATAACTATTATATTCACCATAATTTTCAATTTTATTCAAAAAATCTATAAAATCTTATTAAAAGACTAATATAAAAAACGTGACATGACAAGTTTAATTGTGATGTGGCAACTTTTAATGTGACATGACAAAAAAAAAAGTGACATCAATTACCAATTTAAAAAAATTAAAAAATGTAAGTTAAAAAAATTAAGGTATGTCTATGTGGCGTTTATTTGTCATTTTAGGTTAGCCTTTTAATTATATTTTATAGATTAAAAAAATGATTGAGAGAGAGACTACTCCATATAAGTTATCAAATTAAACACTTAAGCGCAATCAATTATTAACGATCCCGTGATTTTCACGGGCTCCAAAACTAGTTAATGTTTAATTACGTTACATGAGTGTTTGATAATCGTATCTAGGTTTGTTTAATGGTTTGTTTAATTAGATTGTTTCGATTAATGTTTAATTACGTTACATGAGTGTTTGATAATCATATATCGTTTCAATTAATGTTTAATTACGTTACATGAGTGTTTGATAAGCGTTTTAATTAGGATAATCGATTAATGTTTAATTACGTTACATGAGTATCTCGTTTCGCTAATGTTTGATCATCTTCTTTCACACACCACTTTTTGTTGCTTTGTACGTCCAGAGTACTGTGCCTGGAAGCATCCCGAGCAGGGCGCTTACTATTTTCTGGCTAGGAAGAATCAAGGGAAAGAAGATTATGTTACAAGAAAGGCGAAGGGGAGGTGTTTCTCTAAAGGGGTGATTTTGGTAAATAGAATTGTTAGTTTCGGACTGAAGTTTGCCATTCATTTCAATGAGAAGAAGATTACGAAATGGAGGGGTTGGAGTCTCCATGAAGTCCATGCGTTTAAGGAACCACAACCGGACAGTTGGTGGACTTTTGTCAGTGCTGTCAACATTGTTGACTTGTGCAGCGTTGCCAAACTTTCTTTCATAGCCACTGGGCCCATTGCCCACGGTGGTCATGGTTATGGTGGTCCTGATGTGGAGGCGGCTGGTGATGTTGATCCTGTTGTGGAGGCTCGTGATGGTGGTCTTGGTTTGGAGGCTGGCTATGGTGGTCCTAGTGTGGAGGCTGTTGATGGTGATCTTGGTGTGGAGGGTGGTGATGGTGGTCCTGCTGTGGACGCTGGTGATGGTGGTACGGGTTTGGAGGCTTGTTATGGTAGTACTGCTGTGGAGTCTGGTTATGGTAATCCTGGTGTGGAGGCTCGTGATGGTGGTCTTGGTTTGGAGGCTGGCTATGGTGGTCCTAGTGTGGAGGCTGTTGATGGTGATCTTGGTGTGGAGGGTGGTGATGGTGGTCTTGGTTTGGAGGCTGGTGATGGTGGTCTTGGTTTGGAGGCTGGCTATGGTGGTCCTAGTGTGGAGGCTGGCTATGGTGATCTTGGTGTGGAGGGTGGTCATGGTTATCTTGGTGTGTATGGCTGTAAGTCGGTAACATTGATGACCTAAACATTAGTGACTTCGAGATTTGGGACATTGGTGAGATTGACTGGGGTGCTTTTTCTTTGGGGATTCCAAGAGTGGAGGACGTGGGTTTGAATAATGAAGGTCGACAGTAAGAGCTGAGCTGAGCAGAGCACCAAAATTTCTGGGTTGGTTTAATTTTCTGGGTTGGCAGGGATGAAGATAGAGAGAACCAAAATTTGTGATTTGGTGCGTTGGGGTTTGGGGGGTTTGTACTTTGTTTAAGTTTCTAAAATTAAATATTGATATGTCGTGGCTTATTGTAAACCAAGGTAGTGTTCTTTTGGTAGAGTCACTATGATAATTGTTTTTACATTTAATTTTGTCAATATGGGGCCTACTTTTTCACCCTCCACTGATTTATTTTCTTTTTCATTTGGCGCCTACTTTTTCCTCCATTTGCTTCAACTTGTTCAGTTAAAGTGCTAAACATGTACTATACCAACCGAGATTTTCATCATACTCTTAAAAACGTTGTTTTATAAATATTTAGACATATAATAACATCAGAAATTTATAAAAATAAAAATATAGCTATAAAACATTGTAAAATAAAAATCAACCGCAACAAGCGAGTTTGGTCCGCGACAAGCGGTTCAAGAGCGATTCCGTGACACCGCGACCGCGATCGCGACCGATACCGAGATTTAAAAATAACTCTCTCGAAAAGACTATGTAACAGATGCTTTGCAATAATAAGTACTGAATCAACTGGTAAAACTAGGGTTAAGTCAAATGCATGTAGCTGCCCTTGAATTCGGAAACTTACAGAACGGTTTGTCGTCTCCGTTTTGTTTCATCTAAGTACACTCGACCAATTTTTTTTTAGTAAATCAAGAGTTAGGAGTCAGCGATTTTTTTTTTAAAGTTGCATTCTAATGGGAATTTATACAAGACTTGTCCTGTTTTGGCATTGCTCTAGTATTAAGCAATACCGTGAACGAAAATTTCCGAATGAAAAACAAGCAGAAGAACATTAACATCAATACAATATAGGAAGGCTAAAATGTCGTTTGGCTTAAGTCTCTAGGATTCGTTTTATTATATTGAAATTTCTACTGGATTTAAAAGTAGTTGTATTAAAAGCACTTATTAGTAGCTGGTATGCAGTACTTAGAACTCATCTGAAGTTATGAAAAAGATGTTAATCTCTCGACATTACTGTAGGGCTCATCCGCTAACTAAATATATAAGCACATAAAATATAACTAAATCTAAGTCTTAAAGTTTATTATTTGTAATTATATTTCCACTTAAATTTCTCCAAATTGTCCCTTTTTTTGCAGGCTTGCATTCTCGAGCAACCCCATTGGTTATATCAGGTAATCTAATGTTATTTTCAAAGATGGCCATTATTTGTGCAAAAAAAAATTGTTTTAAAAAAATGTATGTTTTGCACAATAGTGTATTTCAATTATTGAAATATGGACCTGTGAAGAAAGTTTTCTGAATCCGTCACTAATTGGTAACTATCAGTCATCAAAAAGTCTTAAGACTTAAGAGTATACTTTTCAATTTTGGGGTGCTAATTCATTTGATGTGGACTTGATCTAAATGGTTTACTTAACTAAAATGCTGTTTTCAATAAATACTATACTCATCTCTAATTTTTTGAAACCTCAATCATGGACTTAGCAACTATGATGTGTGTTGTTCAAACTATACTTACTGCAATCCAGACTTTGGTTCAGCATCAACTGATCTCTTTCGTTTTTGACTGGAAGTGCGAGCTTGGAGACCTCCAAAGCACTATTAATTAAAACCATCAAATCTGTTCTCGAGGATGCTGAGGCGAAGCAGGATGCACTCAACAATCAAGAGAGGAACTACGTCAAAGAGCTCAAAGATCAGAGGTAATCAAGTGCATGAATTACAAGGTTGTAACTACGCGTTTGAAAACAACTGCCCAAATGATCGGAGGTAATCAAGTGCATGAATTACAAGGTTTGTCTGAAATGGAGTCATGGAATTTGTTTCAAAGGATGGCATTCCAAGCAAAAGAAAGAGATGATGATTTAGTTGCACTTGGCAAAAAGATTGTTAAAAAGTGCATCAATGTCCCGCTTGCTATTAGAGTCGTCGAAAGTCTTCTGCGTGGTCAATCCAAATCTAAGTGGCTATCATTTTATGACAAAGGGTTAGAGAGTGTTAGTGAAAGAAATGATACACTGAACCGCATATTGAAGCTAAGTTATGATCAACTTAGCCCTTCCTTGAAAACTTGTTTTTCTTACTGTGCTATCTTTCCCAAGGATTGGACTATTAATAAGCAAATGTTGATCTGGCTCTGGATGGCACAAGGCTACATTGACTTCGACAATTTGGGCAAGGAATATTTTCTTATCTTTCTACAAAGATGTTTCTTCCAAGATGTTGTGGATGATGAATTCGGTCAGATTGTGTGCTTTAAGATGCATGATCTCTTGCATGATATTGCTGAACAAGTAGCGGATGGTGAGATTTGTAGGTTTAGTTTTGACACTTATTGTAATACCCGCCCTTTTAGGGACCCTTTGACCAGCGTTGACTGACCTTGGGAGCGGGAATAGTCTTAGAAGTGCGTGCCAAAACTATCTTGGGTTACGTGTTAAGAGTGGTACTTGATAGAGTAGAGGCTACTCGATCGAGTAGCTAGGTTACTCGATCGAGTAGGGTGCCACTCGATCGAGTATGTTGGGTACTCGATCGAGTACCGAGTTTTCAACGAGGGTTTTATATTGCGTTTTGTTATATCCGCAATTCATTTCCGCCACTTTCCTCCTATCCTTCAGTCGCCTCTTTCCCTTCCCTTCACCATGAAACCTCCATGGAAGCCTTTTGAAGATCCTTGTGCCTTAGGAGAGCGTCACTTGAGTCGGGTAGCGGTCTTTTGCCGGGTTTCTCCCTATAGGTATGTCATAATCATCATCCGTGTCCTCATCTTTACAGTTAGGGTTTGCTTGATAGTAATAGATGATTGTATTGTGGTTATAGGCATTGCTTGATTGCTGGATATGTTGTATGTCGGCATGGATTGGTTGCAGTTGCTTAAAGATAGGTTCGCCTACTCAGTTTCTGTAGATGGTCTAGTGTGTCGGTCGTTGTAGTTATATTGTGATTGTTTATTATCGTAATTGTATTGTGACGGTTGTGATGGTGATTGTGATTGTTGTCTCTGGTTCTCGAGATGCGTTCTCGGCTGAGTGGAGTCACTTGCGGGAGTGGCTTCACGCCCTAGTTTCGCCCTTCATGGAACCCGCCACGAAAGGGGATGTGCACATTAATGGACAGGGTTATCGCCCGATACGATGAGCGGGGCTTAGGTGGGAACGACTGCGGTCCCCCACTGGCAGGGCTGGTCCAGTGGACAGTGAGTGACGGAGGTTGCTTGGGTTATTGTGATTGTGTGTGAGATTGATAGTGTCGTGTCGTGTTGATAGCTATGTTGTTGTTGTCGTATCTTATCTCAGTACTGACCTTGTGTGGTTGTTTTGTTTGTTATGTGTCTTCCGTGATCCCTTATGGTGAGCAGTCGGTCTTAGCAGGTGTTGATGTTGTTGATAGCTGGAGTCCGGGCCGGGATGAGTCTTCACGAGATTTGTTAGCATTAGAGTGTAGCTTTGAGTTGTATCTTTATATCGTTTGTTGGTTTAAATCACTTGTAATATAACATAATAGTTCTCTTATCGAAATTTGATGATTACTATCCTCGGGCAACCGAGATGGTAACGCCCTTATATGCTAATGAAGGCCTAGTTAAGGCTCCTCTGAATATGGGGGTGTTACACTTATAATGTAGGTAAGATAATTCGACATCTCTCTCTTGTGAATGACTGTTATACAAACCATATCTACAATAAGACTCATATCCGTACTTACAATCAAGTGAAGAAGGTTTATATGGGTAATGCGAACCAATTAGCTAGTAAATCGATACCAAGGTGGACATGCTTAAGGTCATTAGACTTAAGACAAATGCAAGCCGAAAGTTTACCAGATCAATAGGTCAACTTTTGCATCTGAGGTATGTAGATCTTTCATGGAGTATCCATCTGAAAATTCTTCCCAAATCAATAACAAAACTAGTTAATCTACATACTCTAGATTTACATTGCTGCAGTAGGTTAGAAAATTTGCCAAACGATGTGAGCAATCTAGTTGATTTAAGCACCTTAAATGTAGCCGGATGTGATGCACTAAGTCGTATGCCTAGAGGCATAGGTATGATGAACTGTCTGAAAAATCTAGGCCATTTTGTGGTAGGTGTACGAGGATGTTCAAGTTCAAAGCAATGTTTTGATGGGTTGGAAGACCTAAAACACCTGAATAAATTAAAAGGGAGTTTAGAGATCCGAATTGGGGTGCTTAAAATTGCAAAATTTTTGAAGGACGGACATAGCGGAGGTGCATATTTAAGGTGTATGGAACAGCTGAAGAAGATTGTTATTAGATTTAAAAAGGGAAAGGAGTATGGAAGGAAGGAGCATGAGCAAGCATTGCTGGAAGAGATGCAGCCTCATCATGATATTAGGAAGTTGGAGTTAGAAGGGTATCATGGTGAGACAATGCCGAGATGGCATGGAAGGGGAGATAACTCGACATTATTTTATCTCCCTAATCTTGTCACTTTGAAGATCTATAAATGTTGCAAATTGCTATCTCTGCCTTCTGAGGTCGCACAACTGCCCCATCTTAAAAAGCTACAACTTGTGGAATTGCAGAATCTGGAGTACGTGGTGAATAGGGACCCAGAAACGTCTGGCTCAGGTGAAGGATCATCCTTTTCCAGCCTTGTTGAACTCCGTTTTCATGTGTTGCCTAAGTTGAAAGGGTGGTGGGGGAGATCTGAATCGGGGTTACATGCGGTCAATTATCTTAGTTTTTGACCAAAATTTCATTTATCTTAGTTTTTTGTAAGTATTTGGTAGATAAATTATTTACCAAAATAAGAGTAACATATGAGAAAGCTACCAATTTTTTAATTCTTCTATTTATAATAATAAATATGAAGCACTTATAGAGACGAGGTGGACAGTCAAGCTGGAACACACTTATAGGAAAACTAATAGAGCCGCTGATTTCTTAGCAAACTTTGGGGTCAATTCGGGTTCCTTCATTACGCACTTAGACGCTCCTCTTCCTGAGCTATGTTCGATCCTTCGGGAGGAAGTTTTTGGTGTCGCTTTTCCTCGTGTTATAGTTAGTAGTTAGTTTTCGGGGCTTCACCCCTCATTTGTACCAAAAAAATATGAAGTACTTACTATGTCATTTTACCAAAAAATTCAATTACTTTTCGGTTAATTAGTAAAATATATACATACATCAAAAATTCAAAAAAATCAATATACTTTAAAAGCTTTCGAATACATCAAAAATTCAAAAAAATCAATATACTTTAAAATCTTTCAAATGCTGCATAATCTTTGATCATCTATCTCAAATTTTACCCCTATATACATAGAAATCTAAGAAATATAAATTTAATTAAAAATATGAGTAAATAGAATTCTACCTAGTATGTAAAACAAATACTAAAACACAAAGATACATGGTTGAGTAAATACTACGTAGTGCACAAGCAAAGATTTGGTTAAACTAAAACATAATGTGCGTTCTTTTGATTTAATTAATTAATGACCATAACATATGTACAGTCTTGAGTAGAGTTGGGCACCGGTTCAAAACCGGACCGGACCGGAAAAATTCATGGACCGGGACCGGACCGGATTACAAAAATTCCGGTCCGGAACCGGACCGGAAATATTCCGGTCCAAGACCGGACCGTACCGATTGGACCGAAATTATCCACTTTTTAAATTCCGGTTCATTGGATCGGATCGGACCGGTTGGACCGGAACAAAAATACAATTTTAAGAAAAAAAATGAAAATAACAATAATTCAGGGCATTCCGGTCCGGACCAAAAAATACCGGTCATGGAATTAATTTTGGTCCCGGTCCACTCGATTCGGGTCCGGACCGGTCCATTTTCCCGGTCCGGACCGGATTATGCTCACCCTACTCTTGAGGCCTTTAATAATTTGTAGTATAAGGTTAAACTAAAACATAATGTGCGTTCTTTTGATTTAATTAATTAATGACCATAACATATGTACAGTCTTGAGTAGGGCTGGGCACCGGTTCAAAACCGGACCGGACCGAAAAAATTCATGGACCGGGACCAGACCAGATTACAAAAATTCCGGCCCAAGACCGGACCAGACCGGTTGGACCGAAATTATCCACTTTTTCAAATTCCGGTTCATTAGACCGGATCTGACCGGTTGGATCGGAATAAAAATACAATTTTAAGAAAAAAAAATGAAAATAACAATAATTCCGGGCATTCCGGTCCAAACCGGTCCGGACCAGAAAGTACCGGTCCTGGATTTAATTCTGGTCCCGGTCAACTCGATTCGTGTCCGGACCGGTCCATTTTTTCGGTCCGAACCGGATTATGCCCACCCCTACTCTTGAGGCCTTTAATAATTTGTAGTATAAATTATTAAAACTCTTTCAAACTTAATCTTATTCGAAATCTAGACTACTGTGTGAGTTTAGAAATGACCTGTAATTCATCATATGAATAATACTATGAGTTGCTTCATTGTTACAAAAAGCCTTGAGTTGTCCAAGCTGCCAAATTCTATTTTAATTCTTTCGTTTCTCCACCTAATTATCTCTACATTCTTATAGAGAGTAAATTGTTGAAACAAAAATAGTAACATATATAGATCGATGTATTGTTTTATATGCATTGATCACTTGAATGTATATGGAGATATTTACGATTTATATACACACTTCAATGATTATTTAGTGACTATATTTTGATGGATCCGTGTAACTACGTAAAATTACATTACATCATATTAACATAACACTTTAATCAAATAAATTCATTATTTATCCACCAACTCCTTAAATTTATTTTAATTCTAAAATACCAACTACAAACGTATGATACCATAAGTGGGGCAAAAATAAAAATGATAACTTGAACTATTACGAATGTCCATTATTTATTTGATCATTTTAATCTACTTATATTAGGATGATTTTATTAAGATATATTTGATCTACTTATATTAGGATAGTTTTAATAAAATTTATTTTCAGTATTAAGAAATCTACTTTTCTTAAGATAATTTTATTTATTAATTTTTTTTTCGAAATCTACTATTGTAAGGATTTCAATTTATTGAATTTTTTTATTTTATTTATCAATTTTTTTTTTCGAAATCTACTCTTTTTAGGATTTCTAAAAAAGTTGGACTCTCTAATATCGCTCGAAAAATTCTTGCTTTATATATATGTATTGATTGATTGATTGATTGATTTATAAACCACTCTCATGCAAACCTTTTACATTACATTTCTCCTTGCTCCATATTTATGTATGTAAAAATCAATAACTCTATTATCTAAATACAAAATCTATATATCTAACTTAAAGGCATGCTAAATTACCTATCATAATCTACATGTCATATCTATACAATAATATAAAAAGGCTACCTTGAGCATATGTATAAGACATGCGACAGTGTAGAATTACTAAGAAACTTTCATTTGATAATATGTGACTAATTAATAATATTCATTCGTAGAATTAAGATAGAATACTTATTATCACGTTTATGACCCCTTATTCATCTCTAACTCTTCATTTTCTCTTTAGCTCTTCCTTTTCCTTTTTGATGATTCATTTCTTCCCCTAAAATTTAACTCCTTATTTGATGCTAAGTTAATATAAGTAAAGTCTTTAAAATAAGCACTTTTATTTTTTATCCTCTTTTTCTAACCTTTTGGCATATTCATATGTTATTGGAACTTTCCATTGCATATAATTTTTATTAATCATTTGCATTTGTGAAAAAAATAAAGTTATATCATACATAAGATTTGTGTTTTATTTGGTATTGTTTAAATAACTTTTATTGATGTCAATTTGTATTTCTCACCTTGATTTATTTTTGCAGATGGAATGGTACAATTTTCTTATTATTGCAAAGTTGGATTGTGCAGTTAATTACGTTATACATAAGGTATGTTCTACGAGTTTTGTTTGTGTAATTTATATAAGCTTATTGTAAAATGCACAGTTTTTTTTTTAATTTATCCACTAATATCGCTTTGTGGTAGATTTATTTTATACTATCTTTATGTAAACCCTCTTTACAAGATTAATTGAATTATCATTAAATGTATGTTTGTTTCTTATTCTTTTTTTGTAGGTGATGCTTCCTTTGTCTTCTCATAATATTAACATAGTGTGTTAAAAAAAACTACATGGGAAATGTGTAGGCAACAGAAGGATTTAGTTGAACAAAAACTTGATATCCGTCCTTGAACCATGTTCTAATGATATTAAAACTTATTTGGTACGTAATTGTCTCACTTGATATAAAAACAAAACATTTTTAGTTTTTAATTCGATTTAGAGGATCTTAGTAAATTGTTTTTTTTATAACTGTTTTTGTACAAAAAAAAATACAATATAGTTAAAAGGCTACTTAAAATATCTAATTTTAATTCACATGTCATTTTTATATTGGTTAATATTAAGGCTACATCAGACTTATTTATTAAAATTCTCCATAAGATTTACTAATATTTTTTGATGAAAATCATAATACCGATCATGATTTAAATTATAAAAATTAATTAACAATTTACTCTCATCATTTAAATCGTACAATTTGTCCATCTAACTCTTCATTAACCATAGAGATAGTAGTTAAAAAGTCTTATATGTAGTAAATAAAAAGTCTAATAATTTGGATTATAAAGCTACTAATAATATTTTTTTAGTGGAAACCATAAGATCATGTACTAAATTACAAAAATAAATTAAGAATTCACTCTCATTATTTAAAATTTAAATCGTAAAATTTATCCATATAATTCCTCATTAGTAATAAAGATAGTAGCTAAAAGGTCTTATATGTGGTAAATGAAAAATCCAATAACTTGGATTATAAAGCTTCACAATTTCTCATATTGTTACTTTTGTTTTATTTCAAAACCATCTTAAATATTGTAATTAGCACACTTGCGAAAAAGTGAAAAATAAGGTGTATATGTGCATGTGATTCAAACGTTCATATTCTTCTTAAAAGTACTCCATATTTCTATCTTTTGAGATTTTAAAATTTTAAACGTTTAATAAGTTGTATAGTTAGTTTTGTAATTAAGATGATGCTTAATTAATTTTAATTTTAATTTTAACTATCACAAATTGCAGATTATTGATTGTGAGGAGGCTATTAAAAAGTGGAGATTACATATTTGGATCTAAATGTGAAAAACGAAAACATATTTTTTACTCTTTTAGTTGGCTTACAAAGCATCACCATTCATTATCGGCGAGATTTTCTATTTTACATGTATATTTTTGATAAAAAGTATAGATTTTGAGGAAAAGTTAAATTAATAGTGTCTATTTAACTTTCTTAAAAAAACATATCAGATATGTAATTGTGATCTTGGAGTGCTTTGTTTATCGACCTAACCACGCAGCCGTTTTTAGCTTAATTATTTATGACGTACATCATAAATACATAAAAATAACAAATTTGTAAAAAAATTAAACAAACATTTATAGTTATAAAATTAGCTACATTAAATTGTTGACTACAAAATATTAACATGTATTAAAATATATGGAAATGATGGGGCATATTCTGTGCCCGCTGACCAAGTCAACATATTGAACGAGGTCAAAGATATCCACAGCAAGCCAATGACTTAGACATCCCAGCCGATGCAGCCTTTCGGCCTGCCAGCCTGGGTCTCGGCATGGCAACCTACCAGCCGGGGCACATACCCGCGTACTCATATCCAAGAACCCTCGGCATGGAGTCAACCAGGCTCGCCGGCCTGCCATAGGTCCCTCGGCCGAGGGTAGATCAGTCTTTCCACCTGCTATGCCACTTGGCCCACTTGGCCACTACGTGACAAAAGGTGAAAGTCTATAAATACTCCTCAATCCTCATTGAGGAAGGGATCCAGAATCCAACCTAAGAACCACTTAAATTGGTATTATCTCTCTCATCTCTCTACAATACACGTCATCAAGCAACATTCTACTTAATCACAATAAGTTCACTGACTTGAGCGTCGGAGTGAGTACGCTTGGCACAAAGCCAAGCCCTCAGTTTGCTCATTGTTGCAGGAGAGGCCGAGGAGAGCAGTCAAGGCTAGAAGAGGCATTATTCGACAAAGCTAGCGTGGTAAACAAACCTAGTTCGGAATTCACACCCGGAACAATTGGCGCCGTCTGTGGGGAATGGATCTACTAGGGCCATTTCCAACGGCGTCCGGAGGAAGAAAGTTCCTAATCGTCGCCGTCGACTACTTCACCAAATGGGTTGAGGCCGTGGCAGTGCCTGCGAAAACTGCGGCGGCCGTAAGAAAGGTGATCTGGGAAAATGTCATAACTCGTTTTGGGTTACCCCAAGTCATGGTGTTCGACCATGGCCGAGAATTTTGGATTGACACAATAATGAGCTGGTTGGAAGAACTCGGCATCAAATTTGCATACTCCTCCGTCTGCCACCCCCAGAGCAACGGACAGGCGGAGGCAGCCAATAAAACGATCCTCAACGGCTTGAAGAAGACGGTTGAAGACCTCAAGGGAAGATGGGCCGATGAGCTACCCGGCGTTCTATGGTCCCTCCGGACCACGGAGAAAGAAGCAACGGGGTACAGTCCTTTTCACCTAGTCTACGGGTCCGGCGATCCCCGCCGATTGAAGCAACGGTGCCAACATTCAGAACGGCCACTTTTAACCCCGATGAAAACGAGGAAGGCCTAAGAACCTCCCTGGACTTGGTCGAAGAAAGCCGAGATACGGCACGCCTCAACTTAGCGGATATCGAGCCGAATGAAAAGGGCCTACAACCGAAGAGTCCACAAAAGGGACTTAAAAGTAGGAGATCTGGTCCTAAGGAAGTCAGCCGCCACCAACAAAGGAAACATCCATGGCAAGTTGACGGCCAATCGGGAGGGTCCCTACAAGGTAGTTGAAGAAATGAGGCCGGGTACATACCGGCTGACGGACATGGGAGATGTACCTTTGATGAGCCATTGGAACACCGACAATCTCGAAAAATACTTTGTATAACAATGAGTTGCCCAAAACAATTGTTGGCACCCCAATACATATTCATATCTAATGAGGAGTCATCCAAGTTTTTCAATCAAAGTGTTAATCCACCCCAATCAGAAGGCATACTAACATATGTACACAGCAGACAGAGCCAAAATCTCGATCATCCCGGCCTTTAACGGAGTGACGGGGACGAGCGATATGCTAACATATGTTCAACGGTCAAAACGTAAACTCCGTTGCCCGGAATCGGCGGGAAGAGACGAGTGAAACGCGATCGCCCTCGGCAAATTAAGACCGAGCTTAAAGACGTTAAACACAGTTGAGATACGCATTCTAACTGCCTCGGCCAAGCCGAAGGTAAAAACGAAAAAGCGCTCAATTAATTAACGCGACTGCCCTCGGCAAATTAAGACCGAGCTTAAAGACGTTAAACACAGTTGAGATACGCATTCTAACTGCCTCGGCCAAGCCGAAGGTAAAAACGAAAAAGCGCTCAATTAATTAACGCAATCGCCCTCGGCAAATTAAGACCGAGCTTAAAGACGTTAAACACAGTTGAGATACGCATTCTAACTGCCTCGGCCAAGCCGAAGGTAAAAACGAAAAAGCGCTCAATTAATTAACGCAACTGCCCTCGGCAAATTAAGACCGAGTTTGAAGACGTTAAACACAGTTGAGATACGCATTCTAAACTGCCTCGGCTGAAGCCAAAGGTAAAAACGAAAAGCGCTCAATTAATTAACGCAAGAAGACAAGTGAAGGAATAAATCAAAGGCCTCGGCCAAGCCAGAGGCAAAGCAAGCAATTTCTCATTAAGAAAAAGATAACGAGTTACAAGAAGGAGAAACACAGACGACGGCCGTCCCCTTTGGGATAAGCCAAGACTCTACCTACCAAGGTCTTACAAAATACAAGGAAAAGAAAAAGCAAAAGGTTTCGGACTGGTTCTTTGAAAGCGCCAAAAGGATGGCAGGGAGAAAAGGCTTAATAGTTGGCCCCCGAATAGCTGAAGCTATCCGAGACGCCGGGTGAGCCTGGTGACGACCGCCCGTCTCCCTATGCCTGTTGCTGCTTGCCCTTACCGCCATCAGCAGCGTTACCCTCGGTGAGCGACTTAGATGCGATCTGGGCAGCCTTAGCATCCTCAGCTGCCTTATCCGCCGCAGCTTTCTTAGCAGCCTTAGCATCCTCAGCTGCCTTCAGTCTAGCGGACTCCTCCTTGGCCGCCCTCGTCTTCTCTGCAAAGGCCGCCTTTGCAGCGGTCGCCTCCTCCTCCTTCTTGGCCCTCGCATCCTCGGCAGCCTTATCCGCCGCAGCCTTCTCTTTAGCTTCGAGCCTATCGTCGAACAGCTCGTCAAATTTTGTCCACAGAAAGGAGCCATCCGGATAGACCTCATCTATCACCTCCCGAAAGCTTCTTCGGTCGGGTCCCTATATGCGAGCACACATGCGAGGGAGAATCGTGCTTTGAAGTGTCTCAATATCCTTCTCCCTTTGGGCAAGGATAGCACTAGTCTCCCTATGCGACTCCGCTTGGAGCCGATACGCCCTTTTCGACTCCTCCCTTTGGGCGACAACAACGTCGTAGCCGCCCTTGTACTGTCCCGTTCCTCCTTCAACTTGGCGGCGGCGAGAATCGGCGACCTCTACCTTGGCCTTCTCGGCCGACAACAGCTTCTCAATTTCCTCGACCCGCGCTTGTGCGGCAAGGAGGTCAAGCTTAGCCTTCCCGGCCACCCCTTTGCGGCAACAACATCGAGCCTCGGGCCGCTCTATCAACGGTCCCGTCTCGGCCAAGGCCTTTTCTTGCTCCCTAATACGAGAGCCGACCGGTTCGGACCAAATCCCAACCTTCTTGCTCGACTTTGTACCCTCCGCTATGAGCCGGTCGTTGGATATCGACGCGAGTACGGAGTCGGCATTTTTCCCGCCGTCTGCATAGGCCTCTTCTCAACTCGCCGCTCGCATTGGGGATGATCGCGCCGGTTGATCTACAAAAATTCAACCAAAGAGTCCACGTCAACGTTCATGGACATACCAGAGAGCCGGTCATCGGGTATATCTAATGAGCCGGCTAAATCTGAGCCGCAAGTTAGACACTGTCACGGAGGGCTTGCTCTTCTTGGCCGGTTGACCCGTTTCCTCGACCGGCATTAACATGAGCGACGGAAGCCGAAGCATCGGTGGCATGGGTAGATCTTTTCCTCTTACGCCTAAGCGGAGATCCTCAAGATCGGAATCCTCTCCATCGACAATGTCAACGACCTCCACCTCTGGTGGAGGCGGAATCGAGGTTGACACCGTCGCCGCCAGACCGGCTTTTCGGACCGAGGCAGGCAAGGCGACTACCTTGGCCTGGGCCGCCGCCTCGTCCAAGCCCTTCAAGAGGTCGATGGCGACGGACGGCGGTCATGCACATCGACCTTCGGATTCTTCTCCTTAACGTTTCCGTCTTTGTCCAGCCCCATCTTCTCGAGGAGTTGCTCGGGCGGTTCGGGACCAAAGTGCTCTGTAAAAGAAACAAAGTAAAACTTAGACAAAGGGACATGTCAAGAAACAAACAACGAAAAACATTAAAGCGAAAATGGGCCTCACACCGACCCCACTCACCCCGTGCTAGGGCCGGTATGAGGCCGACATAGCAAAGCGGCTCGTCCATCAAGATGACTTGCGTCGGGGGCAACCAAACCTTCGGCGCCCCATCATCATCGACCTCGAAAAGCTTCGATGCACTCGCTTCTCGTCCTCATTAAGATAGACATTCCCGGCGTCCATCTTATTCTTTCCCTTGGGGATCATCTTCTCACGCTCCCCTTTGCTCTCGCACCGCAAGTTAACGTGGTGCTGAAAAGACCGGGGCAACGGATAATCATCTGGGACCTCAACATACACCCACCGTTCCTTCCAGCCCTTGCAAGAGGTGAGCTTAGGCACGGTGAGATAGCCTGGCTCAGTCTGGATGCTATACCACCCCCGGCCACCTTGAACATTCATTCGAAGAAAATGAATTCGGCGGAATAAGTTTACCGTTGGGATCACCCCCCACAGGCGACACGACCACACGAAGCCGACTATAGTCCTAACGGCCAAAGGGTGAAGGCTGCGCCGCCGCAACGTTCATCGCCTGAATTATGGAAGAGACGTACATATTGAGAGGAAACCGGAGACCATACTCCAAGTGCCTCATATATACGCCGATGTGACCCGGGGGAGGGCAACAGACGGCTTGACCCTCTCCAGGGATGACAATGTTGTACCCCTTGCCAAAAAGAAGTGCTCTTCGAAAAATTCGAGCCAGGAGCGGCGGGCGAGCCCATCGGTCCAAGCACGATTGGGGCCGATGGTGCGGTACATCGTAATGATGCAAGACTGTCGCCCTCTCCGCACCGGAAGGATTCCTTCCCTCATCATCGACATCATCTTCCCACTGCTCCAGAACTCTGCGGTCAACTTCAGGGGAAGGAGACCTAGGGCCCCTCGACCTTAACGGAATTGCGGCTACCACCTCCTCCTCATCAAAACGCGACGGGGAACCCCCGCACACGGGGGACCGGCATCGGTAGAAGACATGGTTCACAACAATTACTTAAACAAAACAAAAAGTTGAAAAGGTTTTTCGGTTTACCTTGAAGAAAAGTGCTACGCCGACGTAAAAATTCTGAAGATCGGAAAAGAGGGAAAGACTTGGAATTTTGGAGAGAAGAAAATTTTTTAGAATGAATGAAATTATTAACCAATTTCATTCATTGATCTGGTATTTATAGGCAAAGGCCCATAAAGGAGGACCAATCAAAACGCAGACCCATAAAGCGTCGGCCAATCAACGAAGAGACACATGTCGGCATGCGTACACGAATGTCAATCGACGCAACGATTGAATGTCAATCAAAGCAACGGAACCAAGCGTCTTCAACACGCCCCTTCATATCCCTTAGCCTATTCATCTTCCTCAGCAAAACTCCTAAAGTATCTATTCTCCGCCGGCAACACGACTAACCAAGCTAGGCAGCACCGGCCGGGGGCAATCAAAAATACACCGGCACTCTCACATTTTGATGTCCATTACACATCCATGTGGAGGGGGGATACGGTACGGCCTATACAGAAGTAAGCCGAGGGAGAAAAAGCCGGGGCAGAAAATTTTCACTTGCACAGAATATACACTCGGATACATCGGAGCCCATACCACGGCATAGACTACTACGGCTGGGGCAAATTGATGGGGCATATTCTCATGCCGTGACCAAGTCAACATATTGAACGAGGTCAAAGATATCCACAAAGAAGCCAATGACTTAGACATCCCGTCCGATGCGACCTTTCGGCTGCCCGGCTGGGTCTCGGCATGGCAACCTACCAGGCCAGGGGCACATACCCGCGTACTCATATCCAAGAACCCTCGGCATGGAGTCAACCAGGCTCGCCGGCCTGCCATAGGTCCCTCGGCCGAGGGTAGATCAGTCTTTCCACCTGCTATGCCACTTGGCCCACTTGGCCACTACGTGACAAAAGGTGAAAGTCTATAAATACTCCTCAATCCTCATTGAGGAAGGGATCCAGAATCCAACCTAAGAACCACTTAAATTGGTATTATCTCTCTCATCTCTCTACAATACACGTCATCAAGCAACATTCTACTTAATCACAATAAGTTCACTGACTTGAGCGTCGGAGTGAGTACGCTTGGCACAAAGCCAAGCCCTCAGTTTGCTCATTGTTGCAGGAGAGGCCGAGGAGAGCAGTCAAGGCTAGAAGAGGCATTATTCGACAAAGCTAGCGTGGTAAACAAACCTAGTTCGGAATTCACACCCGGAACAGGAAATAAAATTCAAATTAAAATTTCTATCTATATTACTATGATCATGAAAAATAATTTAAAAGAAGTAAATATTTACAAATGTTTGGTTTATAGCTTATTTGCGATAAAAAAAAATATTTTATATTTTAGTTAAAGATGGACGCCAACAAAAGCAAATAAATGGGACAAATAGAACAAGTCTGCGATTTTCGCGGGTACAAAACTAGTTTATGTTAGAAAGTACTGAAAATAAATTTTAAACCTACCCGGGTCAGGGTCCACCCTGGCCCTAAGGTAGCTACGTCATTGGTTGTAACTTAGTCTTGGTTAGCGGGTCAAGATTTAAGGGTTTATGAACATGAAAAATGGTTTAGGTTTAGACATATTTGTAATTCTGGTCAATTTGACAAATCTACATAGATGTAGACTAATAACGTATATTTTTTTTTAATGGGAAAGATCAAACTTTAAATTCTAATTTTTTTTAATTATTATACAAAGTACAACATTAATTGCAAAAGTGTTATTGACGTTATTTAATACTTCCTCCATTTTTTTTTCTCATTTGCTTTATTATGGTTTCAAGACAGAACTTTGACCATATATTTAGCAAAAGATATTTTGATAATAAGTACTCCCTCCGTACCACACCAAAGGTAACGTAGGGAAAAATGGAGTATTTAAGAAAAAGTGGAAAAAGTAAGGGTAAAAAGGTAATAAATAGGTGGGGTATGTAATTGGGTGTTTAATTGTGGGTTGGTAGGTGGGGTATGTAATGACATTTTGTGTAAATATCAAATGGTTATAAGGATAAGTTGGTAATGTTGTGGGTCAAATAAGGAATGTTACCTTTGGTGTGATACGTCCGTTTATAGTAAGTGTTACTTTTGATGTGGTACAGATGGAGTAATTTTTTATTTTTTCAACATATTTATGATTAAAGTTTGAAACTTTAACCTTCAAAAAAATAGTTTGCCTCAACATTGGTACTCTTTTCTATTTACCCGGTACCCGATCCAATATGCTCAGAGATCTCGAGTTACCCGGTACCCGATCCGATATGCGTTCCAGGGCCATCCTCGCTATTTGTTACTGCCTTTTAGGCCGTTACGATTTTGGGTTTTTTTTGCCAAGATCCTTAAACTTGGATGTCCCTTCGGGTATGTTTTAGTTTTGTTTATTCCCAATTTCAATGGCGTTATTCATAATGATCAAAACGGTAGAGGGGTTTAGGTGTCACATTATCATATACAATACCGTTATCCCTTATCCATATTCTGTACAAAACCATATTCTGTACAAAATCGTAGGGTCTCTCAACATTCTAACAGATAGTCTTCTTAAAACATCGAGATATGATTACAGCAAGATTGGCAAGATATTAATCGGTATCATATACAACACCATCTCAACTCAATTTGAAGACTGTATCATATACAACACCATCTCAATTTTCTAACCATCTCAACTCAATACTCAATTTGAATACAGTTATCATATACAACACCATCTCAATTTCCTAACCCAATATGTTGCAACCCAATATGTTGCGGTTCTGCATCTAATGTTAACTTAGGTTAACATTCCTGTATGTCCTGTATGTCCCATCTAATGTTAACTTAGGTTAACATTCCTGTATGTCCTGTATGTCCCCGTCTATGGCAAACCGAGTTTAACCAGAATCGGATTCTTGTATGTCCCCGTCTATGTCAAACCGAGTTTACCGAGAATCGGAGAATCCCGGTTATTGCCAACCTAGACATCAAAGGTTGTCTGAAACTGAGGAGCGTGAGAGGATAGTTGGAGCATCTATATCCGACTGTCCTAATGTGCTACCAAGTGGGATACCATGGCAACACCTTTCTAGCCTACAATCCTTGGAGGGTTTCTAAGAGATGAAAGAATTACCAGAGCTACAGCACTTCCCTCCGTTCTCTAAGGGTGTGTTTGGATTTAGTGATTTGGAGGGAAAAGAAAGGGAGGGAGAGTAGGGGATTTAAAATCCTTTGTTTGGATAGCAAATAAGGGCGGAGGAAAATGGAGGGGGAGAGATTTGGAGGGATTTAATTTCCCTCCTCCAAGCCTAATCAAAATCTTTCCACGATAGGCAAGATTTGGAGGGAAATTGTATCCAAACCCCCATACCCCATACCCCATTCCCCCTCCCCTTCCTTTCTCCCCCTTTCCGTTCCCCCCTTCCCCCTCCCCTCCATTTCCCTCCATTTTTGCTATCCAAACACACCCTAAAAGTTTGGGACTAACCAAAGCTAGAATTTCTACCCAAATGGATGCCTAAAGTCCTAAACTCACCCCTCTCCGGGACCTGCAACTTCGAAGATGTTCTTGGAGGCTCGAGGAAAGATGCCAACAACCATATAAGGAGGAATGGCCCCTCATCCTATGATCCCCTCACTTATATTTTAACCTCTTTACAGGTTAATTTAGTTTTTGTTTTACTTGTATCCTTTCTTCTTCTTAGCGTGTAATTATTCATTGATTCAGTAATAAAAGTCATCTTTCTGTTTACTCTTGCTCTTAATTCTCTCAGTTTTACAATACCTTTCGTACCTACCTGCTTGAAGTGGTGTGCCGGTGTCTATTGCATTCACAGCTGTTTTCACTCTTACACCAGAATAAGTTCATCACTTTGCGCATTGTGATAGAATGGAGTAAATAAATTATGATAAATAATGTCAAGCTAAACAATAAGGGTCTTAGATTTATTTAACCCAAAGGAATTTCGCGAGCGGTGAATTTTATGCACCTTGAGTATAAATTTACTGAGCAAAAGATGACAGCAAGCAAAAGAATGCTCATCTCTCTGTAAAGAATAAAAGCAGAAATTATAGAATTACCTGAAGCGGCTTTTGTTTAAGCGTGACTTTGTCTTAAATTTTTGGGATTTTTATGACTTGATACATTTCGATTTCTCATTGACCGTTTATAGTTAAATCTTTGAAGTCGTGAAAAGAGGCTCATCAACATTCTCATATGTTATTAGTAATTTCAGAAATTACAGTACTAACTTTCTTACTGCCGAGTAACTTGTGCATTCCTGATCCGAAGCTGGCACTTTTATGGTCATTAATACTCATTATTGCTTATAATTTCTTCGGAAAGTAAACGGTGATAGTTGTGTGGGTCGTAACTGTGTTTTTGTATCATGTATGCCCAAGCATTGTTTTGTTACCTCCTTGGCAGGCCAAAACAAGCTCCAGTAGACACCATTTGCCGGGAGGAGCATTTGTTCTTCTCCGGTGACTTCTTTTATCACATTTGGAAGAGTATTTTGGAGTGATATTTGTTTAGCATAAGGGAGCAGAGTGTAAGACGTGAACTGAGTCGCTTTACCAAACATGTCTGTAGCAAACATTTGTGAATGAAGAAGGCAGGGAATGCACTTACAGCCGGATTGTATTTCATCTGAGAAATTAGTTTGAACTGTAAGTCTTTGGAGTTCTATTTTTGCAAGAACTGCTAGTCCCCGGCAAAATTCACTTCACTCATATTTTGCATCCCATGTGACTAGTGAACTGTAACATCAAATCACTCATTGTTACTTCAAATAATAACCTTAATCGCATCGTCTAAATGCACAGGACGAGATAATTCATCATAATATATGATATGGAGTATCAAACTGGAAGCAGCAAGTGACCGTGATATACAAATTGCTGACAGCACGCTTAGGAGTTGTACCGTTGTAGTGTGTTTTCTGCATGCAGTTCATGAATAACTAGCTTCAAAGACTGGCGAGGTGCCTGCGGAAGAACAGATTATACCAGATCTTTGGTATTGTGAGATTAAACAGGTATGTGACCTTACCTTAAATCCTGGCCTTACTGAGGAAGTCGGTGTAATGCATCCGAAAATTTATTATAGTGGATAGAGACCGCCACAGTGCATTGATTCCTTCTCTGTTTGAACAGCAAAAATTACTGTCAAGATGAAAATAGTTAAATCACCAGAAAATACGCGGTTTTCAACAACATTAAAGATGCAAATAGTTCAATCACTTAGGTACGTCCAAACATTGTGTAGCACTTCTGCTTGCTAGGCTCAGCAGATTCCCTTTTACGCTCAGCGAAAAAAATTACTTCATATTTCCTGCATCTTACAATAATGGTCATGAACCCTGGACTGAAGAAGACGAGTGGTATTGAGACCATCATAAAGCTAGTAATGTAAGGTTTATTTTGACTACTGCAGTATCTAATTATCTATGAATCTAAAAACCAGTGAAAAATCAATTATCAGAACATTTATGATTTTCTTCAATACTGCAGTATCTATGAGCCGTGCATGGATGTAGTGGATGATGCATGCTTTCCAGGCATATGTGGATGATCTTTTATGGACTATAGTTAGTCAATCTGTAGATAGATAGAGGCTGATGATGAAATAAACCACGCCTGACCTCAAGTTTCCCAAGAGAGGTGAGTTTAGGCATCCATTCCGGCACTGACATCAACCCCTTGCAATTGACAATCAAAAGAGACTCGAGCAAGGTCAAGTGCTGTATCCCATTAGGATGATTTGCCAGATGTGGAAGATCCTCCAGCTTCGATGATTGGAGTGTGGGAACAAGGCGGTCCCCATGATAGGCCACCATTATCATAGTTTTTTAGAAGAACAGCGTTGTTGTGTATATGTAACTTCTGCATGCCTGTCAGATACTCTAACCCTCCAAAGAGACTCCTGACTTTCCGGCATCTCCAATTTGAACAATTCCTCGACTTCTGACAAACTCTTGAGCTTATCGTCAGACTCAACTCTCATCTCATTTTTTTGGACAGGTTTTAGAATCTGATGCTGATGATGTAATAAGCTGTTTTCCTGATGCATGTCCATAGCTAGTGTCCGAAATACAGTTATTTTCTGATGCAAGGCTGATAAGCTAGTTATTTTCTGATGCATGAAGGGAGGACACGCAGGTTTGGAACAAATCCAGCAGTTGTAACTTCTTCAGATGATAAGTCTTGGACAAAGCTTCAAGCTGAACTCCCTTGAAATTAAAAGAGAAGAATGCATCTCAGGAGGTTTGTAATATAATCTTGCCTAAAGTCGATGTTCCTGTATAAAATCTTGCCTAAGTCGATGTTCCTGTATGTCCCTCCTTTGAATATCTAGTAATATATGATTCTGGTAGAAAACTGACCTGGAAATCTGGAATAACATGAGGCACATACCCCATGGCCATCCAGTTTTATTCCAAACCCAGGATTTTGAGAATCAACCATGTGGTCACGAAAATGCCAACTGAATATTTTCAGTCTCCTGCAGCGAGTGTGATACAGGATGAGGATAGATTTGGGAGAAGTAAGGGAGTTGAGGCGGACTTGCGTTTTGTCTTCCCTGTGTTTCTTAGGAATCATGAGGTCCCCCAAACTGAGGACTGTGGGTGGATGGTTGGAACATCTTTCTGACTCGCAGTATTTGTGTAAAATCGACTGTCGTAATGTTGACCTGCGAGATATCCCATGGCAATCGCATGGCAACACCTTCCTGGCAGCCTCCAATCCTTGGGTTTGATGAGATTTCAAGAAATACAAGAGGGGATGCAGTACTGTACCTCCCTCCAATCTCTCGTTCTTTGGAATTGCCACAAACTGGAATGCCTGCTGAAATGGATGCCCAACCTCACCTCTTTTCTGAAGCTGCAACTTCTATATTGTTCCGAGAGGCTCAAGGAAAGATGCCAACAACCAAATGGAGAGGACTGGCCCCTCATCCAACACTTTCCCCTCACTTGTATTCTGACTCCATCAGAGGAATTGGAGGACCGCAGGCCTGATCCTGACGCTTGGACCAAAGATGATATCTGGTTTTGAAACCATTAAGACGCTAGTAATCCGGGGTATGATATTGACATCCACCCTCCTGCAATACCAAGGACTGTTGGATGTTCTTGTGTTGTTGAAGCATATTTGGTTCTATTTTTTCCGATATTAGTACCAGAATCAATATAGCAAATACACAGAATGCTGCTATTTCTGATTATTATTTTTCATCTTTCCTCCCTAGTAACATTAAATGTCTAATTATAATTAACCTTATTGCTTCTAATAGTTACGAGTACTAATTAGTCATTCATATTTTGCAGAGTTGGATCGGTTGAAGATTGATTGGTCGAGCAACACGGTTGCACTGTCAAGCAACCGTATTGATCTATCAGGTACTCTAATGTTACTTTGATTGTCAACTTTCACCATAATCTTTCAAAATGTTATGTATAAGTACAATGTCAAATTTGTCGTGTCGTGTCTGACTTTATCAAAATACTAACTATTTTCATATCATCCTTTCTAAATAAGGGGTTGTTTGGTTACCCACTAAACAATGCAGGAACTTAAATTCATGTGAATTGCAAAGTGGGTATGTTGTTTGGTTACCCCCAATTCACATGAATTGGAAGTTCCCATGAATTCTAATTCCTCCACAATGGAGGAAGTTGCTTACCTAGGCCCCCTTAGGTAAGTTAGAATGCCTATATGAATTGCACTTCCTCCATGGCAACCAAACATTTTTTTGCAATTCACATGAATTCCAAATTCACGTGTTTTATGACATCCTAGGCAATACAAATTCCTATATGCAACCAAACGACCCCTAAGTGTTGAAAAAAGCGATCCCGGTTGCTAGTTAAAGTCAAATAGGGTAATATAAATGGGATGGAGGCGGAAATATGTTTTGAGTTAAAATTTCAGTTCATTTTGTGGAACTATTGGTCTTAGCAGTTGAAAAGTATTTCAGAGAGATTATCTCTAAAGATAATTTCAGTTGAAAAGTCTTCAAGAGTGAACTTCGGATTTTGTGGTGCTAAGTACACCAGCAATTAACTGGTCTACTTAATTGAACAGCTCTGCTCATTTCTGATATTTGTATCTATTGTTTTCACACCCAGAAAAAACACCTTTAATATGGACTTAGCTACTGTGATGTCTGTTGTTCAGACTTTACTTACTGCTGCAATTCAGGCTTTGGATCAGTTCCAACCAGTGTTCTTTATTTCCGACTGCAAGCGTGAGCTTGATGACCTCCATAACACAAGCAAACTATCATTATAGCTACATGCCTACATTAAAAATAAAACTCTCGAAAAGACTATGTAACAGATGCTTTTGCAATAATGAGTACTGAATCAACTGGTAAAACTAGGGTTAAGTCAAATGCATGTAGCTGCCCTTGAATTCGGAAACTTACACAACGGTTTGTCGTCTCCGTTTTGTTTCACCTAAGTACACTCGACCAATTATTTTTTTAGTAAATCATGAGTTAGGACTTAGGAGTCCCCAATTTTTTTTTTTTAAAAAAAAGTTGCATTCTAATGGGAATTTATACAGGACTTGTCCTGTTTTGGCATTCCTCTAGTATTAAGCTATACCCTGAGCGAAAATTTCCGAATGAAAAACAAGCAGAAGAACATTAACATCAATACAATACAGGCAGGCTAAAATGTCGTTTGGCTTAAGTCTCTAGGATTTGTTTTATTATATTGAAATTTTTACTGGATTTAAAAGTAGTTGTATTAAAACCACTTATTAGTACTTGGTATGCAGTACTTAAAACTCATCTGAAGTTATGAAAAAGATGTTAATCTCTCGACATTACTGTAGTGCTCATCCGCTAACTAAATAAGCACATAAAAGAAAACTAAATCTATGTCCTAAAGTTTATTAATTATAATTATTTCCAATTAAATTTCTCCAAATTGTCCCTTTTTTGCAGGCTTGCATTCTCGAGCAACCCCATTGGTTATATCAGGTACTCTAATGTTATTTTCAAAGATGGCCATTATTTGTGCAAAAAAAAAAATTGTTTTAAAAAAATGTATGTTTTGCACAATAGTGTATTTCAATTATTGAAATATGGACCCGTGAAGAAAGTTTTCTGAATCCGTCACTAATTGGTAACTATCAGTAATCAAAAAGTCTTAAGACTTAAGAGTATACTTTTCAATTTTGGGGTGCTAATTCATTTGATGTGGACTTGATCTAAATGGTCTACTTAACTAAAATGCTGTTTTCAATAAATACTATACTCATCTCTAATTTTTTCAAAACCTCAATCATGGACTTAGCAACTGTGATGTGTGTTGTTCAAACTATACTTACTGCAATCCAGACTTTGGTTCAACATCAACAAATCTCCTTCATTTTTGACTGCAAGCGCGAGCTTGAAGACCTCCAAAGCACTGTTGAAACCATCAGAGCTGTTCTCGAGGATGCTGAGGCGAAGCAGGATGCACTCAACAGTCAAGAGAGGAACTACATCAAAGAGCTCAAAGATGCTGTGTACGACGCTGATGATGTGATGGATGAGTTCCTCACTCTAGCCAAGCAGAAGCAACTAGACGTGGCTGGTAATGAAGTGTTTAATAAGGTGAGATCTTTCCTTTCTCGGTTTAAGTTTCTTAATCATAATCTCTATAACAAGGTCAAAAAGGTTAATAAGAAGCTGGACAGTGTTGCAACAAATAGTAGTAAGTTCAGCTTTAAGCTTGAGAATAAGGGCGTGCGATTTAGAAAGGAGGAGACATCTTCTTTTTTGTGTGATAAAATCATCGGGAGGGACGAAGATGTGGAGAGGATTGTAGGTATGTTATTGCGCTCTGATGTTGTTGATCAACCAGATGTTTCCTTCATAACCATTGTAGGCATGGGAGGCTTGGGGAAAACCGCTCTTGCCCAACTTGTTTATAATGATCCTAGGGTTAGCGAGGCATTTGAATTGAAGAGTTGGACTTGCATTGCTGATCAGAATCAGGAACAGTGGGACTTGAAAGGGTTTTTAGGAAAGGTGGTGAGAGGGTCACCCATTGATAACTTGACCTCTTTGGAGAAGCTACATCATGAAGTTAGGGAAAAATTGGGAGGGAAAAAATATTTGCTGGTGCTAGATGATGTGTGGACTGAAAGTTATGATAAATGGCAGCAGTTGGAAGGGTTCTTGAAGGTAGGTCAAAGGGGAAGTCGGATAGTTGTAACTACGCGTTCCAAAACAACTGCCCAAATGATCGGAGGTGATCAAGTGCATGAGTTACAAGGTTTGTCTGAAATGGAGTCATGGAATTTGTTTCAAAGGATGGCGTTCCAAGCAAAAGAAAGAGATGATGATTTAGTTGCACTTGGCAAAGAGATTGTTAAAAAGTGCACCAATGTCCCGCTTGCTATTAGAGTAGTCGGAAGTCTTCTGCGTGGTCAATCCAAATCTAAGTGGCTATCATTTTATGACAAAGGGTTAGAGAGTATTAGTGAAAGTAATGATACGGTGAACCGCATATTGAAGCTAAGTTACGATCAACTTAGCCCGCCTTTGAAAACCTGTTTTTCTTACTGTGCTATCTTTCCCAAGGATTGGACTATTAATAAGCAAATGTTGATCTGGCTCTGGATGGCACAAGGCTACATTAATTTCGACAATTTGGGCGAGGAATATTTTCTTATCTTGCTACAAAGATGTTTCTTCCAAGATGTTGTGGAGGATGAATTCGGTGAGATTGTGTGCTTTAAGATGCATGATCTCTTGCATGATATTGCTGAACAAGTAGCGGATGGTGAGATTTGTAGGTTTAGTTTTGACACTTCTAATGTAGGTAAGAGAATTCGACATCTCTCTCTTGTGAATGACTGTTATACAAACCATATCTACAATAAGACTCATATCCGTACTTACCATCAAGTGAAGAAGGTTTATATGGGTAATGCGAACCAATTAGCTAGTAAATCGATACCAAGGTGGACATGCTTAAGGTCATTAGACTTAAGACAAATCCAAGCCGAAAGTTTACCAGAATCAATAGGTCAACTTTTGCATCTGAGGTATGTAGATCTTTCATGGAGTATCCATCTGAAAATTCTTCCCAAATCAATAACAAAACTAGTTAATCTACAGACTCTAGATTTACATTGCTGCAGTAGGTTAGAAAATTTGCCAAATGATGTGAGCAAGCTAGTTGATTTAAGCACCTTAAATGTAGCCGGATGTGATACGCTGAGTCGTATGCCTAGAGGCATAGGTATGTTGAACTGTCTGAAAACTCTTGGCCAGTTTGTGGTGGGTGTACGTGGCTGTTCAAGTTCAAAGCAATGTTTTGATGGGTTGGATGACCTAAAACACCTGAATAAATTAAAAGGGAATTTAGAGATCCGAATTGGAGTGCTTAAAAATGCAAAATTTGTGAAGGAAGAACATGGCGGGGGTGCCTATTTAAGCAGCAAGGAAAACCTGAAGACGATTGTTGTTAGATTTAAACAGGGAAAGGAGTATGGAAGCGAGGATCATGAGCAAGCATTGCTGGAAGAGATGCAGCCTCATCCTGATATTAGGAAGTTGGAGTTAGAAGGGTATCATGGTGAGTCAATGCCGAGATGGCGTGGAAGGGGAGATAACGCGACATTATTTTATCTTCCTAATCTTGTCACTTTGAAGATCTATAAATGTTGCGAATTGCTATCTCTGCCTTCTGAGGTCGCACAACTCCCCCATCTTAAAATGCTACAACTTATGGAATTGCAGAATCTGGAGTACGTGGTGGATAGGGACCCAGAAACGCCTGGCTCAGGTGAAGGATCGTCCTTTTCCAGCCTTGTTGAACTCCGTTTTCATGTGTTACCTAAGTTGAAAGGGTGGTGGGGGAGATCTGAACCTGGGTTACATGCGGTCAACCCTGAAAACTTTGGTGGCAACAACCAAGAACCGCAGCTAGTGTGGGTATCATCTCCCTGTTTCCCTCTACTAAAGTGGCTCGTTATAGAATATTGCCAAAAGATGACGCATATTCCTGTATGTCCCCGTCTTGAATATTTGGAAATGTATGATTCCAGGAGAACATTGTTTTGGTCTAATTTTTTGAGCAGACGACCTCGCCATCTTTCTTCATTTGTCAAACGGAGTTTACTGAGAGTCAACAGCTTGGAGTTTCTCAAGTCAATGCCAACTGAGTATATTCAGTCTATTGGAGGAATAGAGATAGAGAGTGAGGAAAGAGTGGAGAGCTTGGGAGAGGTAAAGGAGTTGTTGCCAACCCTTTTATTGCCTTCCCTGTGTTTCCTAGGCATCAAAGGTTGTCCGAAACTAAGGAGCGTGAGAGAATGGTTGGAGCATCTTTCTGCCTTGGAATGCTTGAATATATCCGACTGTCCTAATCTGCTGCCAGATGGGATACCATGGCAACACCTTTCTAGCCTCCAGTCCTTGTGCATGGAGGGTTTCAAAGAGATAAAGGAATTACCAGAGGGCCTGCAGTACTGCACCTCCCTCCGATCTCTAAAAGTTCGGGACTGGCCAAAGCTAGAATGTCTGCCCAAATGGATTCCCAAACTCACCTCTCTCCGGGAACTGCAACTTCGAAGATGTTCCAAGAGGCTCGAGGAAAGATGCCAACAACCATATGGTGAGGACTTGGCCCTCATCCGACACATCCCCTCACTTATATTTTAACCTATTTACACCCTTTCTTTTCTTAGCATGTAATAAAAGTCACCTTTCTGTTTACTCCTGCACTTAATTCTCTCGGTTTTACAATACCTTTTGTACTTGCTTGAAGCGGTTCTATTGGATTCAAAGCTTTTTTTCACTTAATTCTCTCGGTTTTACAATACCTTTCCTACTTGCTGGAAGCGGTTCTATTGCATTCACAGCTTTTTTCACTTGTACACCAGTATAAGTTCATCACTTTGCGCATTGTGATGAAATGGAGTAAATAAATTATGAAAAGTAATGTCAAGCTAAACAACAAGGGTCTTAGATTATCAAGACTTGTGACTATCTTAAACCAAAGGAATTTCGCAGGTGGAGAGTAATAACAACGGTGAATTTTACGCACGTTGATTATAAATTTGCTGAGAAAAAAATGACAGCAAGCAGAAGAATGCTAATCTCCCCTGTAAAAGCAGAAATTATAGAATTACCTGAAGCAGCTCTTGTTTAAATCTAACTTTGTCTTAAATCTTTGGGATTTGTATGATCCGTCTCCTCAACCTCTCATCAATCCTTCATATTAAACATTTTGATGCGTTGAGTAGTTTCAGAAATTACTACAGTACTCATCACCTTAATTTTCTGACTGCGGAGGAATTTGTGGTAAAGGTTGTGTGGGTCAGTATTGCTTAGAATTTCTTCAGAAATGGGGTAAAGGTTGTGTGGGTTATGACTGTCTTTTTTGCAGCTTATATGCCGAAGCATTGTTTTGTTACCTCCTTGGCAGGCCAAAACAAGCTCGCGACAGTTAACAACATTTGCCACAGGAACGTTTGTTCTTCTTTGGTGACTTCTCTTATTACAGACTCCATATGAAAAGAGTATTTTAAACTGGTACTCGTTTAGCAGAAGAGGATAGTAATAGGAATATTTATAATAGTTGGGCCTCAACCATAACCTTAAGGTTTTGGTTGAGATGGTTCATCTATCATGGTATCAGAACCAGTGTGACCGAAGGTCACGGGTTCAAATCCTGGCAACCTCAAAACTCCTCAAAAACTCGAAGTGGAAACCCAACACACGGTACGGGGGAGCCGGTGCACAACTAACCACTCTTCAAGCCCAACGGGCATTTGAGTGAGGGAGCGTAATAGGAATATTTATAATAGTTGGGCCTCAACCATCACCTTAAGGTTTTGGTTGAGATGGTTCATCTATCAGATAGATTGTAAGATGTGATCTGAGTCGGTTTACAAAACATGTCATTGGTGTATGAAGATAGTAGGGAATGCACTTGCTACCAAATTGTATGTCATGTATGTGAGGAAGAATTTGTTAGTTTTGAGTTTATCGGTCTGTGGAATAACCTTATTTGCATTGTCAGAATGCTCAAGACCAGAAAATCCATCATAACATATGATGTATCAAACTAGAAGCAGCAAGTAAAGTAACTGTGATTTACGAGTCACTGACAATCTGACAATCGCACGGATGGGTCGGAGTATGTTTTCTGCATCCGGTTCATGAACAACAGTATATGAACACTGGTGAGTTGCCTGCAGGAGAACATATTATACCAGATGTTTGGTATTTTGAGATTATACAGGTTTGTGAGCTTTACCCTAAATCCCGATTTTACTAAGGTAAGGGGATGTAATTTTTACTCCCTTTCTCGTATGTTCTTTTCTTTTCTTTCTATTAATTCGTTGGTCCTTTGCATCATCCGTAGTTGTACTTGATCAAATTATAGTACCACTTGAATCAAAGAAGTCGTTGAACAATGCTTGCGATTGCGATCAGGAGCAGCAAAACCAAGAAACCATGACTTAGGATTCCCTGAAATTTACAAATATAGTGAGAATTTATACCGGCTGTATCCTTTTTTTTGGCTCTCCATGTATTGTGGATTAAGTTACAGTTCTTAATTTATGCGTCGAGAAGCCCTCAATTCCACAGTTTGTTCATAATTCATAAACAAACTCAACCAGTGTACTTACCAATCGTCAAGGATTGCTTCCCAAATAGAAATCCTGTCTAAATATTAAGCAGTCAGAATCCTTGGAGCGGCCTCTTGCTAAAATGGGAAGGGAAGGCTTACCCCTATTATACCCTTATGGTGGCACCCTTCCTCGAACCCTCGCCTTGCAGGTACGCCATCCTGCACCGGGCTGCTCTTTGCCCTTTCTAGTCGGAATTACTGATGTAAATTTCAGAAATGTAAACAGAGACCTAAAAACCCGTGAAAAAAAATTCATGATCAGAACATTAATGATTTTCTTCATTTCTGCAGTATGTTTGCACCTTGCTGCTTGGATCATTGGATGTACAGATTACAGAAGCTTGCAATGCAGAGAAGTGTAAAGTTTACAAACATCATTGAATCTCAAGTTTACACTTTTACTTTTGGCTATTTTACCCCTTATTTTTTTTCTCCAACCTACCACCCAATTATATTACACTGATTAAAAAAAAAAAAAAAAAAAAAAAAAAAAAAATCCCCAAAAACTCACCAACACATCAAAATTATACCTGTAGTGGGTTATGGGTAAAAGTACTCTTGTGATAATTAATCAAGCAGTTTTGATTAATTTGAATGAAAATCTTGTAAACAAACTATTTTACATTTTGAGATTTATTGATGAAATCTATTGAAAACTCAGTACATGGTAAATGTGTAGTCGCCTTGTAAATTGTAACTATTTTACGCTCGAGATTTATTGATGAAAATCTATTGGGAACAACTCAATTGCAACTATTTTATGCTTGAGATTTTTATTGATGAAAATCTATTAAGAATAACTCAGTACATGGTAAATATGTAGTCGCCTTGTAGATTGTAACTATTTTACGCTTGAGATTTATTGATGAAAATCTATTGGGAACAACTTGGTACATGGTAAATGTGTGTAGTCACCTGGTAAATTGTTTTTAGAGCGAGCGTAACATCAATGCAAACTGCATGACGAAGAACTGCATAAAAACGAACGGATGGAGCACCGTTTTACCGCTTATACTTCTATATCTCAGCAAATGATGATGAGACATAAACATTACTTTGATAAATAATTTGCAATTACCTAATTAAAATACATGTTTCAGATTCAAATTATCATCTATAATAGAAAAGACTAAATTAGTTTGAGAGGTTATAAGGTTGGGAAATGAAAAAGTAGGTTTAGAGATTTTTCGAAAAGGCTACGGATACACATTGTGTACCAAAGATTGGTACACACACCAATAGCAAGATGCCACGTGTCAAACTCTAGTTAATTAGGAATTGATGCACTTAAGGGTAGATTAGTAATTTAACTAATATGGTTTACTATACATGGTTAATTATTTATAGTTACTTAGAGCATGTTTGGCCTCGATTCTCAAAAAATAAGTTTTTGTTTTTCAAGCTTAATTTTCCAAAAGTTTTTTTCAAAAGCAGAAACAACAAATAGTTGCTTCTATTTCTATGAGCAAAAATATGAATTTTTAGCTTTTAAGAAATTTTGTAGAAAACTATGTGTTTGGCAAAAAAACTAGGCCATTCCAAAATGACGGGTTTTGAGGTGAAACAGGAAAAAATGTTGTTAGTAGGGTTCGAACCCGCGCGGGTGCTAGTTTGCAAAGTTAGTGTTGGCCAATTGTGCTAGGAAAATTCACATATATATTTAGTGCATTAATTGATAGTTATTATGTTTCTTAAATTAAAATCTAGTTACCTAATAAAACCGAGATTTTGTTTCCAAGTTTGAACGCCTATAATCTCGCAATTAAATAATTTTGTTAAGATATTTTCAACTTTGAAACTTCTTATATTTTGTAATCTTATCTATATTAATACAAAAGACAATACTCAATTCTCAGCGCGCCACGTCATTAATGCAAGATTTTTTTTTTTTTTTTTTTTGAAATTCATGTTATGGTGGAACCCGTGAGTGTGTAATGTATTTATTTCTTCAGATTTCCGTCTTTTCAAACATGCGATAAATTCCGTCTTACAACAAATTCTATGAAATAATATTATGAAAAAATTCTATGAATTAATATTATGAAATAATTTTATACATTCCGTGTAAATAAAATTAATAACATATACGCAGAATGAATTACAAATGCGAGTAAATGAAATTGAATTACATAATTTTTAAAGCAAAATTACATAATAATAAAATTACATAATTTCAAGAAGGAATAACATTTATATACGGGATCGAACATAAAACGCAAATGAATTACATACATAATTTTTTAAAACTATATGGTACAATATTTTTTGTTTAAAAAATAAATCTTGACGGAGTATTTAGTTGGAGTATAAAATATTCATGTACTAGTTTGGATGCCCGTGCGTTGCAACGGGGTAATTAGCTTAGCAAAAAAAAATGGTTATAAGGTCTTAATATTTACATCTTATGTCTAATCATTTATTTAGATATGATCAAAAGTCAAAACATCTTATTTAAGAGACGCAAAGGATGTTAGGTTGATACCTAAGTTCCAAGAATGCCTAATATTTATAATCATAAGACCACTAATCTTATGTTAATCTTTCGATGTGGGACAATTCTATTATTTTTATATAATCCTGCATTATTTTTCAATGTGGGACATATAACAACATACTAAGAAGTACACAATTTTATATATGTACAAATTATATATGAAATCTACACGCTAATGATATCATTTTTACCACGAATCAAATTATGTTATTTTCATAATTTTCTTAATGATATTTTTTTCCAAATGAAATGTAAAATTTTTTTATATAAAAATTAGAAACATCACTTGAATATAATATAGGAAATAAATATTATAATAATTAAAAGATTCTCACTTTTTTTTTTACATCAAAAAATATTATTTATGATACTTTCCTAAATTAATTTTTAACATCACCCACCTTATGATAATTTTCTGATGTGGACAATTCAACTATTTATATGTAGTATATTTACCACACCTACGTTATTTTTCAATGTGAGATAAATAACACACGAAAAGGTACACCATCTTTTTTGTACCTATTTCGATATCCAACCCGATTTAATAATGAGAAAATATTATACTATCTATTTATATTCGTACGTTTTTTTTTCCATTTTTTGTCATAATTAAAATATGTACAAATGATATGATTTAAATTACATTTTTTTTCCTAACACGACTTTTAAGGTGTAATTGAGGGAGCAATCAAATGTATAAACAAATGCAAAATATTTTCTTTTTCTGGTGCGATTTTGATTATTGGTTAAAAATTATGATGTGTTTTAGTTACTCAAATGTAATGAGGCATAATAATTACCTATATTTGAAAGTTAAAAATATTTAATTCTACTATTTATCAAAGTAAAAAAGCTCATTATTGATTTGTTTGTTGATTCAAGATCTTTTTATGCAACACTTGATTGTATTATAATTCATAAATTTTCTATTTTATTGCCGAGATTATCATTATATGACACATTAATAACCAATTTATGTATATTTAGCATCCATTTTATTTTTTAATTATGATTTTGTCTTAAATAAAGTTATTATACTATCGATTGTCTTAAAATAAACAATATAATATCACTAATATAGTAATATATAATCGCTTTTATAAATATCTACGTGATTAATATCTGTATAGTATTGTTGTAACTAAGGTTTGCCGCTAATACAAACTCTTATAAGAAAATTTTCAAGCGATTCAAAAGATTTTTGGTTGATACCCCTAAGTTTCAAATATGACTCATATTTATTATCATGTGATACGTCACCTCATGATAATCTTCTAATGTGGGACAATTCAACTATTTATATGTAGTATATTTACCACACTTACATCATTTTTCAATGTAGGATAAACAATATACTTAGAAATACACTATCTTTTTGGCACCTAATTCGACATCTAACCCAGTTTAATAATAATAAGAAGAAAATACTATACTATTTATTAATATTCGTATAGTATATTTTTTTAACTTCTATCGTAATTAAAATATGTGCAAATAATATGATACTATATTCTAATGCTAGCATTTATTTAACACGAATCTAATTATATAATTTTTCAAAAAAAAATTATGTTACTTTAATTTGTTAGACATAATATAAAATATATATATATATCATATCGTGAAGATAATGATATAAACTCTTAAGAGCTCTCCTAGACAATGCTTAAGATACTCAGAAGTTTTTGGGTTGGTATTTAGGTTCTAAGGATTTCTTGTATTTATAATCACTAGTTGTTGCACCGCGCCCTACCGGGCGCGGTACCCCAATTTAATAAATCGTTTATATCATTATCAAATATCGTAGTGAAATTTGAAAACACATTAGAACGTTAGGCTCTTTTAATGTTCATGTGACTGTTATACGGCAGGGAATTTATTTAAACTTCATTTACACCTGTATTTAAATAAAATATGCTGGGACAATAATAACGATACGCGAGATCTGCCACTACACATTTCAATTTGCTGCTATTGATGTTGGGAATCGCAGTGCCCGAAGATCGATATTTCTATCTAGTGTGGGCAGTTTTAGATCAAATGTGCAACGTAAGTATTTGTGACATTTAAGTGCTACAGTTTGAATTTAAGATAGGCATTAGGTCGCGAGAATATTGGCATAAGAACTTCAGCACTTTGAGGAGTCGGGTAACATAGACACTACACTTGTGCACGCAACAACGAGGCTAACAAACATACAGCGATAAACGATAATATAATTTAGGGATTATGATTTATCCTGACCAACATCAATAGGTAATGCCAACATCAATACCTATCGCTCCGCTCGGAAGAACCATAGGAAAGCAAGTAAGCAACCATTAAAAACTTTGTGGATTTTGGATCGATCCTTATTTTCTCAGCATTACCCCATTTTCATCCCCACCGCTATCTCTAGCATCATCACTGTCGTCGTATTTCCCAATGTTCCACAAAGTTTTCTCGCTTCAATTCTGATTCGCTGACATTATAGCAAGTCCAAGTACAAGGGTATGGCTTATGTACTCAACATATTGACTATATAAAGGCACTTAAAGTTTGAAACTACTCTTAAATAGTGCATAGTGAAGTGTCCTAAACTCCTGATCTTAAATTGTCAAGCCTATGGGCCAATGTGCCACACACTCATGGTTCATGTTAACGACCTACAAAAAGTACCTTTAATGTGTTGAATATGATCTCGAATTCTACTCATGTCAGTCACCATACCTGACCAGTGACCATTGCCGGCTGGTCTGCCAGCGGTAACACATCAGGTAAACTCTCGGAATTTGGTGTTCAGCCATGGTCCACAATCAAGTCCTCTTTTGTTGCACTCCAGCCCTTTAAAAACATTGTTAGCTTCGCAATGTAAGCAATCAAAAGCCAAAGATCAACCACCAGATTATCCACGATTGGAAACAGATGTTGAAGTTAAATACAACACTATAACCATCTAAATTGGCAAATCAATACAAGTACGAAGCACCATTCAAACTTCAAACAACCATCTAAAGTGGCAAATCAGATTCAGAATACAACATAAAAGTTGTTCCAATAAAAATGCTCATCGTCTATTTGCTGAATCCAGCATCTGTAGCCATATACGATAATATGACGTACAAACGAAAAAAATTGCCGTCAAACATTTGGCCAAGCAATGAATTTATACTGATAAGATGCTTTCAAAGAGCTTCATAAGCCGAGTGCCAAGACAACTATAACTACTGCTAAATTCTGCTATTCATAGTTAAAAGTCAAAATTTACAATTCCGGATAATCCGAAAGTACTTTTAATTCGACATTCTTCAGGTTCCCTGTCCAAAGACCTATGCATCTTCATCGCACAATTCCTCAGCTTGCAAATCAGAAATCAGCAGATCACTAATCAATGAGCAACCCAGAATTTAGGTAAGACACCAAATACACAGTTTAGTTCAGTAAAAAAAAGCCGAATCATATTCATAGGCAAGCGGAAACTATCTGCATACTTCTTCTTTCTGAGCATTATATCCTCCATGGTTTTCTCATGCTCTACCTTCAGTTGTGCTGCTTTGTCCATATAGAGCCTCTTTTCCTGCACAGTAAATTGCAATAATTAAATCCATCATCAGAAATCAATTAAATTAATATCCACGGAAATTGCAAAGGGCGCATAGGTTGTGATGAGAAGTAGCCTCATCGGTCATGGCCTTCCACTTAGCTCCAGCATCCGTAGCAAGCTCCTTAATACCCTTGGAATCAGGGTGCTCTTCCATGTACATCTTCCTGAAATCAAAATAACAAACGAAAGCAATGAAAGCCTCAAACAATATAAAAGAGAAAATAGATCTAAAAAAGGAACATATACTACTATTTACACGATAATGTATAGCAATTGTTTAATACATGAAATCGAAACAACAGCAGTTGCAGGTGTTGTCATAAACAGCAGACCAAACATAAACGTAGTCAAACATATAGCGAAATGATTACAAATGATTCACATTACAAGGAGGTGAGCAAATGATTTACGAAATAATAGAGTAAAACCAGCAAGTAACCCTAATTCATACTACAATCAGTCGAAACAAACAAATTCAATCAAGTATTAATCAAAAACAAATTAAATGAAAAAATTGGATCTGAAATGGCTGATCTAACAACAATATTAGCAAAATCTACACACCGGTTTTAATTAAACTGAAACAATAGCGAAATCTAGGCGTATTCCACAAGAACTGAGATAGTAGCTTAGCTAATCAGAAATAAGAAACCCTGGGTCATAGTGTTGATGAGAAGGTCTGTTATAAAACGGTTTTACAATCAATCAACGTATTATAAAACCGCATTCTATTCTATTCTATTCACCCAATAAGCCACAGAGTAGTTAAAAAAACAAGAGAGTTAATAATAACACTCGAGTAAGACGGTTTTATACCAGCGAGTGAAAGCGATCCCGTCTGAAAAGAAAATGCAAGCATTTGATGAAATGGTAAAGTAAGATGGATCGCCATTGGGAGGGTGTTATCATGGGGAAAACACTAAAGGTCAGCATAAAATTGTCCCAGGCCATCTTTTCCTAGTGGCCTTTGGCCTCCCGACCTTCTCTGATTCATTTTCCCTCAGCCACGTGTACAGACCTCATGAAGACAGTGAATACTGGGTTGTTCACTAAACAAAATGGAAGAATGAATTAAGCTTAATAGGCTGGAAATTAAAGATGAAATTGCATCGCTCGTTTACCGAACTACAAAATAATATTGGGTTGTTCATTATCAAAAATCAGTACTCCTATTATCTCTACTAATGAAAGGAGGGAACAAAAATGGAATCCCAAATTAGGTGAAACCCCAAGTAAATAGAAGGAAGAGACTCCGAGAAAGCAGAATAACCAGATGAGAAATGAGCAAATAGGGTAGAGATGGTCGGGACTCGAAAACTCATAAAATCGTGGCGCTACTAAATATGAAAAATCACTACAAATTTTACCTCCTAGCTCTTTTCTAAGAACCCGCAAAATCAGTCCTCAAAATACAGAAATTAAAAACAACAAAATCAAATAACTATGGATAATGTCAAAATGTAAAAATCTCAAACAACATAAACTATGGACAATCTAATTAATCAAACAAATGACCTATGACCAAATCAACCAAGAACTATATTAAATTTTAAAAAGAGAAAGGAAAAATGAGGATACCTAACAGAAAAGCCCCACCAGTACCCTTTCAAAACCGATGCATTTGGGAACGAGGGTAGTTCGGTACCTAGAATGTTGAAGATCAGCTCTAACCTCGAAAAAAAAAACAATCAAGATAAAATTAATTTAAGGGAGCTAAAATGAGAGAATGACCTGAGGAATGTTGAGGCGGAGCTACTGAAGGGGCTATCTATGGAGTCTGTGACATCCACCGACCACTACCATCACCAGTCACACCACAACCATCCTGAACTATTCCAGCAACGATCGACACCAACGAGCATAGAACACCTGCCTACTACAAACACCATCGATGAACCCATCAGAGTGCAGCTAGATTTGTAAAACAATAATTAAGACGGGAAGGTGGAGAGTTGCTGGGTAGTAGTTGAGATTAACTATGGAGGTGCTCTCCTGTTAAGAGTTTAGAGAAGGGAGCAGATGACACGGGACAACGTGTTGTAAGGGGAGTGTAGAACGTACTCGTTTTGTGTGTGGATAATAATGTGCAAAATCAACACACACCTAGTGCCCACAGTTGCACAATCGTTTCACTTTAAGATCAGGAGAATAATTGTTTCACTTTAACAACAAGAGAAGAATCGTTTTAACTTTTAGACAGGAGAAGCACCTGATACTCACACAACATGCACTACATCAATTGCAAGACCTGAGCACATGAACTTTATACGCTATCAAAGTAAAATAACAAAAAAAAAAAAAATTAATGACCAGCACATTATAGAAAAATCAACGGTTTAAACTCACAAACCAATTAAAGAACACAAATGAGCCAGGAAAAATATACTAACTCCCTTACACTATACATCAGACGATGTTGATACACATCTTTTAAAGAAAGAACACAAATAAGTATGTGAGGCGAGAGACGATGTTGGCACACATCTTATACGTAGACTATTTATGTAGACCTACACCAAATGAACAAAGATTCTGGGTTCCTGCAATTTACGACACTACTCCGTATGCTTCAAATATATTCTTTATCCTTTATTTGGACTGCCAAATAGATAGACATTAGGCAAGATCATTCAAAGACATGGTGCAGCTAATTACAGTTTTAAAAGTAAATAAAATAAGAATCAAATAGTAAATTTCTAATCAGCTTTAAGATACGACTCTGAAAAAACTAAATGCATGTGGGAAGGTAGTTTGCAAATGTAAAGTAGAAAACCTGCTCCTAAGAACCAGTAATGTGCCCGAATTAACCTAAGACCAGGGAGTTGACTTTTCCATGAATCCATCCTGACGAACAAACAAACACTGAATTTAAAGGACAACATAATAAACAATATGCGGGGTAAACGGACCCAAGATACAAGCGAGGTTAATAATGAATGATTAGAAAAACACTAAACGATACCGTAAAGCGTTAATACATAAACCACCAAACAAATCAGCAAATTTGCCAATAAACACCCTCCCAGTTCACTAACCTTTTAAAAGAACTACAAGCAATTCCAGCACTCGGGAGCATTTCCATGCCTCCATCTTGAGGAACTAACAAACCCTGTATATGAAGGACAACATAGTAAACAATAAGGGGAGGTAAACCATCCAAAGATAACAAACGAGCTTAATAATAAACGGTTATGAAAGCAGAAAACAATTACTCTCTTTCAGCGCACTAAACGAGCTTAATAACCAACGGACTGAACTTTGGGGCAACTTTCGCCATCCCAGCAACAACTGCCACCACCAACGGAAAATCTCATATATAATCAATAAATGGAGAAGGTTGTCCAACAAAGATCAGAATAAAATAACACAAATAAAGCAGATTAGTATACATAACACAACAGTACATCGCCATTCGAGAAAACACAAACAAATTAACACCAATAAAGCGGAATTCGAAGAATAAAAAATAGGAAAAAAACCTCAAAATATGACCACAAAGCTATGTTGTCCAAACAATGAAATCAGTACCAACGAAAAACCCAACAAATTTGACAACAAACAGACTGCGAGCTCACTAACCTTTTAAGAGCACTTTGAGGAATTTCAGCCCCAAGAGCATTCCCACCCTGAGGAACTAACAAAGCCTGCACTTAAACAACAACAACATAACAACCAATAATTAGGGTAAACGGACCAAAAATAACACAGGGGCATTCAAGATCCAAAGAGAGAAAAACCCAGGAAACTCAAACTAAAACATGATTGAATAAAGAATATAAGGTGATAATAAACTCAACAAAGAATCAAAAGCCTTGATTTGATGATAAAAGGGGGAGAAATTGAACACTAAATACCAACGATTTTAAGAAACTATCCACAACACACAGTAAATGAACACTCAGCCGAAAACAAAATTAACACAGCTCATCAAACCGAAACAACGAATAACTACAGAGTGAGACGGGAATAAAACCTGTAGCTGAAGTGTGATGACAACCCGAGCCGAAATGCGATGATGTTGTCTATACACCCAAAACGAAATCATTGATAACTGCTAATATTGGCCACCCAGAAATAAAGGAATCCAGAACAAATGTGTAAATCAATACCCTAAAACAAACAAAATCAAACTAAATAAACAACAAAAATGGAAATAATCAGTATACTACCCTATGAATAACGAAATCAAACTGATAAACAACAAAAATGGAATTGAATCGCAAAAAGAGAACATACCTTTGAAAGAGATTTTCGATTATAGTTGAGCTGGAGAGGTCGATGATTATTTGAGGAGCGAGGAGTGGCTGTGAGTTGAGGGGATTTTAGATTATTTATTTTAGTTGAGTTTTTGGGATTTTGAGTGGACGAGAGTCAGTAGTCAGTAGAGAGATGTATGAAGGAGTGGCTGTGAGTGATAGAGATAAATGGAGGGATGAGATGTGAAGGGGGAGATCAACGGTAGAGGGGAGAACTTGGGTGATACTATTCATAGCTACAGTACCACCAAGTTCTCCCTTTTTAAGATGTAGGGATATGATCACCCACCTTATGCTAAACTTTCGATGTGGGACAATTTTATTATTTATACGTAATATATTCACCACACCAACATATTTTTCAATGTGGGACAAATAACATACTTAAAAATACACCATCTTTTTCGCACCTAATTCGACATCTAACTCGGGTTAATAATAATGAGCAAATACTATACTCCCTCGATTCAAGACCAAATACAACATTCCTTTTTTTTACACTATTCATGAACGAATAGAATCTTTATGATTCCTTGCAATACGTAAGACAAAATATGGTCATGTGGGATCTTATTTGCTTCACCTATAAAGTACAATGAGAATATCAAATTTTTAATTTTTTTATAATGTAAACTTAAAGATATTTACGTTGTAATTTGTGTCTTGGCAAGTGTGTAAATGAAAATGTTGTATTTGGTTTTGAATGGAGGGAGTACTATTTATTAATATTCGTACGTTTTTTTACTAATAATTTTTTGGCAAATAAGATGTATAAGTTTTTATATAAAGATTATAAACATCATTTGAATATAATACATAATATAGAAATATAGAAAAAATATTAATATATCATACTGTGAAGATAATGATATAAACTCTTAAGAGCTCTCCAAAACAATACTGAAGAGACTCAAAAGGTTTTTGGTTGTTATATAGGTTCCAATGATGACTCCTATTTATAATCATAGGATCACCCACCTTATGTTAATCTTTCGATGTGAGACAATTCTATAATTTATACGTATTATAATCACCACACTAACATTGTTTTTCAATGTGGGACATATAACATATTAAAAGAAGTACACCATCTTTACTACTCGTATGTGCAAATCATATGAAATCTATACTCTAATGAAAGCATTTTTTACCACGAATCTAATTATATTATCTTCATAATTTTTATAAGAACATTTTTTTGCCAAATGAAATGTCAAAATTTTTATATAAAAATTAGAAACTTCTCATGAATATAAATAGGAAATATAGATATTATAATAAATAAAAGATTCTCCACTTTATTTTTTATGTGGAAAATATTATTTATAAAACTTTCCTAAATTAATTTTTGATGATGTGGACGCTCTAGAATCGATCGAAAAAACTCTCTTTTATATATATATATAGATTTTGGTTAATATTATTGTACCATGCAGCAACAACATCACAACATAATTTTTTAAAACTATATGGTACAAAATTTTTTGTTTAAAAAATCAATTATGACGGAGTATTTACTTGGAATATAAAACTCGGCAACTTAACTATCAGCCGCGAGTTAATTTAGTTTTCAACTAGAATTTAAAGAAAATTTTAATTTTTTTTTACTGTAAAAAAACAAATAAATTTTAATTTAATTTACAAGTGATTAAATTTTTTTTAATAAAATTTTAAAAAATTTAAATAAATAATTCGCAATTGTTGTAATAAATATTTTTTTAATAATAACACCACGATAAGTTAACAGTAGAAAAACTTTAAAATATGTTCTTTTTAGAAAAAATAATCCTCTCAGATCTGTATAGAAAACCGTTCATCACCGAGGATTTATGTACTTGGAGCAAAAATTCTGGCAACTTTACTATCAGTCTCGCATTCCGAATTCGGAAGATGACAATGATAGGCTACCGATAGAAATGCAAAAACAAATATACATCCAAAAACATTAATACTGGCCCAAATACATACCCGTGCAATTTTGCACGGGTTTAAAACTAGTAAATATTTTATTTATGGATAGTTAATCTTTTTTTATATTGTAGATTATTTTTTATTAAATAATTGATTATTTGTTAGTGGGTGGTTATATTTAGGAGATATTTTAGGAAGATATCTTTGAACAAAATAATGTAAACTTCCCTTTTTACGTGGGATTTTACTTGGCTGAAAATTTGTGATATATTTTATTTTTATGAGATATCCCGCTTAATTAGGCCCGTTTTACGGCAATATTCAAGTTCTAATGACCTAATTTTAGATCTACTTTTCCTATAAATTTACCTCAAAAGTCAAAACCCTAGAGTCCTCAACATTCTTGTTTCAATAATCTCCGATTTCTCTTCTTTTAATTACTGTTCCAAATCTCCAAATTCCCTTAAATCTCAGAGATCGATTCGATATGCGCTCCATGGCTATCCTCGCTATTTGTTACTGCCTATAATACATGATAATCGCCACTTCTACATCCTCTTTCGCCTCATCAAACTCCCCTTTCTTCACATAAGAACTACTCATAACATTCTTCTAGGTCCTCTTCGCCTCATCAAACTCCCCTTTCTTCACATAAAAGATAAAGTTTGGGGGAATCTCATAATATACAACATGATAAAATAGGACGAGTCCAAAATAGGAGCTAAATCCTATTTTAGCGAAGATTCATCCGCCGAACTTTCTTGATAGCCTAAATTAATAAACATGAGGCTTTTGCAATCTCCACCTGAAAACACATTAAAATAAATGAATAAGGTATTCATGAATACAATGTAATTTAGGCTCTTGAAGAAAGTTCGGCGGATGAATCTTCGCTAATCGATCACGATTGTGACGTGTGTTGGGATTTAGCTCCTATTTTGGACTCATCCTATTTTATCATTTGAACAAAGAAAATATCTTTTCCAAGACGGAAATAGTTAAATCCCAAAAACTATGCGGTTTCTATCAAATGGACCATGAAAGCCTTGTGAATATACTCATTTTATCCTATTTTTCGTACCGTTGGTGAATTTATAATACGCCATGTTTGCAATTTGCAGACCTTAAGCAGCATGTTTAAGTACGCTTGAATCAAAGACGTCACTGCACAATGCTTGCGGTCAGGGAGCACTGGAGCAACAAAACCGAGAAACTATGAGTTCGATTTACAATCACCAATTTAGCAAATCTTATTATCATGAGAATTTATTATTTGCATTTGCGTCCTTTTTTCGAATCACTGCGAATGTTTCTACGAAGATCATTTTCTTCATTATCTTGCGAATGTTTGCACCTTGCTACACGGATGCACGAAGCTAATTCGAGAAAGTGTAAAGTTTACAGAAGATCATTGAATCTCGAGTAACGACTAAATAGATTTGGGAAACAAAAGGGCAAGGATATCCCTGACCTTAGCGTATCTAGCAAGCCATACACGCAAGAAAAGTTCCGTAATGCTCTGTCATGCCTAAGGATGGAAAGTAAGGGCAATTAGCAAAATATCATAAAAAAGTGACAGACTAAAAAAGTCTGAATTTCACTAGAGGTAGAAAAATAATACAGATGTTCGAGTTTCGTGCAATGTAGTGAAACTAATTTGGATCAACAAGAATTAATAACATCAAATTGCATATGTATTACTTCTAATTGATAGTAACTCATTTGGCAATAATTTCATTATCCTCTGTAACATAAAAAATGTTTATCAGTCACAATAAAATGGCATACTGAGATACAAATACCGATTCTATGGAATATAAATACAAATACTCCCTCCGATTCATTTGGTTCTTATCATTTTTATGATTTTGTGAGGAATATTTTAGTCAAATGATCATAAGAAACAAATGAATCGGAGGAAGTATATTAAAAACCGAGTGTTTACTACCAATGAGGACAGTGCCTTTATTATTCTTCAATTAAAATGTCAGGGATGTGCTGAAACCAGTCCGGCACTGACGTTAACCCCTTGCAATCGACAATCAAAAGAGACTCGAGCGAGGTCAAGTGCTGCATCCCATTAGGAAGATTTGTCAGATGTGGAAGATCCTCCAGCTTCAATGATTGAAGTGTGGGAGCAAGGCTGCCCCATGGTACGCCACCATTATCATCGTTGTTTAGAAGACCAGCACTCTTGCGTATATGTAACTTCTGCAAGCCTGTCAGATGCTCCAACCCTCCAAATAAACTCCTGAGTTTCGGGCATCTCCAAATTTCTAGGCATTGAAGAGAGGACAAGCAGGTTTTGAACAAGTCCTCAACTTCTGACAAACTCTTTAGCTTATAGTCCGACTCGATTCACGTTTTTGTAATCACGTTTTGCAAAGTCACGTTTTTCCTTAGATTTGATATCGTTCCACTTTGGGCATTCCTTGATTTGGTGACCTTTGTCGCCACACTTAAAGCAACCAATAGTGGAGTTAGATCTTCTCTTAGGAAAACGGCGTTTACTAGAGTTGTTGCTATACCTTTGAGAGTTTCGACCATTGATCATGCCAACAATGTTTTTAGTGAACATTGCAAACTCATCATCTTCATCCTCCTCATCACTTGAGAGAGCATTAAGAGCGAGTCCTTTCCCTTTAGAGCTTTCACTAAAACGCTTCATGAGAGTTAACTCATGAGCCATAAGTGAGCCCATAAGTTCATCAAGGGTGAGCAATGAAAGGTCCTTAGCTTCCTCAATAGCCGTAACCTTCGGTTGCCACTTTTCAGTTAGGCTACGAAGGATTTTACGGACTAAATCCTTGGATTGAAAACTCCTACCTAAACTCTTAAGGTCATTGACAATACTAGAAAAACGTGAAGACAAACTATTAATTGACTCATCTCGTTCCATATTGAACATCTCATATTGTTGCATGAGAAGATCAATACGGTATTTCTTGACTTGTGACGTTCCCTCATAAGCAAGGCTTAGGGTGTCCCAAATCTCTTTGGCCGAAGCACATCCAGATATACGATTAATCTCTTGGTCACCGATCCCATGTTGAAGAATGGACATGGCCTTAGAGTTTTTCTCGATTTTCTTATAGTCGGCCTCAACATACTTATCCTCAATTTTCAAGGAGCTAGTGCCATCACCATTAATCACTTCGATTTTGAGGGGACCCTTTTGAATGATTAACCAACATTCATAGTCCGCACTTTTGACATAGTGCTCCATGCGATGTTTCCACCAGCCATAGTTTTCTCCCTTGAAAATGGGATACTTAGTGTGTTTTGAATCGTCCATAACAATAGGATCAACTCTTTGGATTTAACCAATATCAAGAGCACGAGGCTCTGATACCAATTGAAGAGTTAAGAACGATTAACACCTAAGAGGGGGAGGGGGTGAATTAGGTGTACCTTTTAAAAATTTTATCCTTAACTTAGTTAATTAGTTACTTTAAGCTAAGAATAAAGAAGTACAAGACTTGAGAAACTTAATTGAATGTAAGTTCACAAGAAGGTACAACGATTCTATGTCACAAGATAGGTGACGTGACACAGAGCTTGATTAGGTACATGCGAGAAATAGCAAAGTGAAAGAACGTAAAAGTAAATGAACAAACAAACGACATTTAAAAAATTGGTTTAGCCTCTACTCCGAGGCCTACGTCCAACCGTTATTTTATTACTTGTTTAGAAATTTACTCAAACTTACTAAACCCCTTACAATGAAAATAACTCGCCAACCTACTCCGGTTGCACTCAAACTTAAAGCTACTCCGCTTCAAGAGTTTATGGGTTCTATCTCAAGGTGTTACAGAATCTTGAATCTCAAGAGTTCACTTAAATGAACATGGAGATTACAATGAAGATCTAACACGAGAATCATGGAACAAACTCATTATGTCACAGTACAGCGAACTGATACTTGGAGGTTTTACAGCTTTTTCGAAAACAATTTTGAAGACTTAAAATCAGAAAAACGTTTTGCAAATGCTTGAAGAACAAAGCTTTGAATGCACAAATGATTTGCAAGGTTTTTACAATAAATGTTTTGGAAGTCTTAAGAAATAAATGTGACTAAGACACTCTATTTATAGTGGATTTAGTCTTAGGTAAGTACAACTTAGAAAGATTAAATCCAATATTAAAATGATAGCTTTGAGTGATGGTAAGTGTTAGACTATAGGCTTGGGGCTTAAGAAATCAGAAAACTTAAGCTTCTACACTCAACATGTGACAATTTACCAAAATGGCAAAAAGGTTTTCTTACTTTAGAAGTTTGACAAGTCTTTTTTGCCATTTTAGTAAAAAGTGTTTGCACAAATCTAGAGGCTTAGACAAGTGGGCTTGTGACTCCAAAATTTCAGATTATTTTCAAGCTTTTGAAAATTCAAATGTTTAAGGTTTAAAGTTTGCAAAGTTTTGACACTTTAAAACATTTGGTCGAAATTCCTCCTCCGTATGATAGTACCGAAACCCACAAGATCAAACAGATCTTTGTTGCATGGTTTTGCCATTACTTGACTTAAATGAGAATGTTACACTTACTCTTACATATATCGACTAAGGCTTGGAAAATATCATTGTCTTGACTTCCTTGATTAGCTTGATCATCTTGAATCATTGTTGAAAGTCCATTTGATTGCTTCAATCACTAATTATTTCAACTAAGAGCAAACAATCAAATAACAAAGGGACTTGGCATCATCAATCCAATGTGTTCTAACAAATTCCCCCTTTGATGATGACAAGTCCAAACATGTGTGATATTCCCCCTTAGCCCATGGTTAGTCGGTCTTTGGTCATTTCAACATAAACATGATTATAAACATGATCAAGGTAGTCGAAAGGTGCAACATGCTTGGCCAAAGTAAAACATCTAATCATGGAAGCTAAGACATAATTAAGGTGGACGTTAGCCTAAGAGTTAGAAGATCACACATAGCATAATTAAACTACTTCCCCCTCTTGACATCGTCAAAGGAGGATAAAACATGTCCAAAAGTCAAGCAACACGATTTAAACACACACAAATAGTTCAAGCAAGATAATAACAAACATCCGAAAGTGCAAGAGAGTGTCTTTTAAAAAACAGCAAAGAGCCAAAGTTCATAAGGAGAGACGGGTTAAAGAGGCATGAGCTTAGGAGGCATTCGGCTTGGTGATATGAAGACGTTCAAGTAGATCTTCATTCATAGTGCGAAGATCACCCACCTCATCCCTTAGCTTGCCCTGATCTTTGACCAACCGATTGACAATACCAAGAAGTTCATCCAACTTTGCGAGCACCACACCCAATTCAACAGTAGAACCTGCTGTAGAACCCGACTGGTTTTTCCTTTCCAATTTCCCATCCTTGATCTCCAAGCTCATCCGAGAAAGAAGGCCCGGTGTCATCTCATCACTTAGTTTTTCAATTGCAGGGCTGCCTTTCAACACTAACCCCTCCCTCATAAAGATGATCGAGAGCCACATACCATAAGGAACCACGGCATTTTTGTCAAAGTTCCCGCTTTGGAACTCAGTGGACATCTCAAGAATTCGGTGAAACATAAGGCGAGGAAGGTTAATGGGTTTGTGCTTGACAATGTGATGAATAAGGAGCATGTCAAGGAGAGAACATCTCCCACGGCTATTGTTGGAAAGGACTAGGTTACGAAAAACAAGGTTAAAGATGAACCGGATGGGTGCGGTTAATTCAAAAGCATATATGTTGGTTGGGCCATCGTCATCATGAGGTCGAAGAACCTTCATGACCTGGGTAGAGATAACCTCGTCAACTTCACCCCAATCACGTTTGGGGAAGGAGGTAAGCCCGACATCACATATATCCAGATGGGCAGCAAGTTGGTTGATTGTAAGGACAAGGGGTTTCTGATTTATAAAGGCAGAGAGAGTTCCAGATTCAACATCTACCTTGACTGTTGCATAAAATTGGATGATTTCGGACAAGTACATGGGACTATATTTGTCCAACAAATTCACCCAACCCTGTGCATATATAGCCTCTTTGAAGTATTTAAAAGCAAGAGAGGTGTCATACCAAGGTTTTTTATAACGCCTTCCACTGTGGAAGCAACAAATCAGCATACCATGGCATATCTTGAAGATCTCCTCCGGAAGATCGAGAGAACTAAGATGGTTGAGGATGTCATTCTTGAATGATTCGGCATAAGGGGCAATAACAAGGTTCATGCATGTGTTGAGTGGAACCTTATCCTCAATGATCTCATTCTCATCTATGCTTGGCAAATCTCGATGATAACGAGCCCATTTGGGTGCTTTGGTTTTGGATCCGGATCCCCTTTTCCTTTGAGTGACTTTGGGTTTTGGAGGGGATGCCTCCGGTGTCACATCCTCATCATCATCACCGAATATTTCAAGCATCTTTCGCTTGGACCGGGTTCGTGATGCGGGTTTTGAAAATAATGGGTCAAGCCCATCATCAAACACCACTGTGGCATCACCATGATCCTCAACATCAACAACCTCTTCATGCCCGTTTTTTGTTGAATCAATTTTTGGATCTTCATCAATTTTTTCAGCATTGGAACCAATTTCCCTTTCAACAGTGGAAGCCACAGTTGCATCAATTCCACTCCTTTCATCCTTCTCTAAAGTTTCACTTACCAAATCTTTCAACAGCACATCATCATCATTCTTTTCAGTAGCATCATTTTCATTTTCATTATTCTCCTTCTTTTCCTCTTCGTTTGAGTCCCCTTCATTTTCTTTTGATTTTTCCTCACTCTCCTTTGATTTTTCGTTGTCTCCCTATAATTTTTCTTCACTTTCTTTTGATTTATCATTGTCTCCCTCTGATTTTTCCTCACTTTCTTTTCCCTCTTTTGATTTCTCACTTTCAAGTTCCCCCTCTTTCATCTCACTTGAGTGATCTCCCTTTTCACTTGTTTCGACAACATCACTTGATTTTCGAGTGTCTTCATCTTTTTTGGTTCCCTTAGAACCGGAATCTTCCTCATCGGTGTCATAGTCCACCGCAGCATATAATTGTAGAGAGATAGGAGGATTCCTACTTCTACCTCCTCTGCCACGGCCACCGCCCCTTTTGGCGGTTGTCTTTTTTCGTGCAACGGTTGGCTTGGCAGTAGCAGGGCTGATATCATTAGTTTTGGCAGCGGTTTTGGGAGCCATTTTCTTCTTGGCAATATATTTTGGATTGAAAGTATTTCTGAGTTGAAGAACTTCTTTTGAAAATCTTGGAGGCATTTTAAGAGAGTGAAAAGGGAAAGGGTGTTGACGGTTTTGGGAATCCGAAAAAGGTGAGGGTTGGTTTTGTTTAGTGGGTAATAGGGAGTGTTAGTGGAAACATGGAAGTAAATGATGGGTTGGTGTAATTAATCAAGGTGAGAGGACGGTTGAGTGTTAAGAGAGTGAGGCTAGGGTGTAGGCTTTAGGTATGATGGGACATAAAGTAACTTGGGAAGCTCAATGCAAAAATAACTCAAGTGCACATAGACAATTGTTAATTTCATCTTGTTCGACATTTGCATGCATTTTAACCATATTAACTAAAATTTAATTACATGTAAATCCTCCTTCTAATCAATCATTGGAAAAAGTAATCTAATTTAGCGGTATGCCACCCAATAAACCAATTTCCGACCGAAGTCTTTCGAATTGTTCTCTTTCTAACGGTTTTGTAAGAATGTCCGCAATTTGATTTTCCGTTTTACAAAAGCTTAGACAAATATGACCTTTCTCAACTTGATCACGTAGAAAATGATGTCGTATGTCGATGTGTTTAGTTCGTGAGTGTTGTATAGGATTCTTTGATATATTAATTGCACTAGTGTTGTCACAAAAAATAGGGGTAGTCTCGAAAGTAAGGCCATAATCATGCAATTGTTGACGTACCCAAAGAATTTGTGCACAAAGATAGAGCGGCACTCACATATTCACTTTCGGCCGTGGACAATGCAACAAGAGTTTTGCTTCTTAGAAACCCATGAAATGAGACACGGTCCTAGGAAAGTAGCAATGCCCGAAGTGCTTTTCCTATCCAATGTATCACCGGCATAGTCCGCATCCGAAAAACCTACAAGATCAAGTTCGTAGTGAGTTGGGTACCAAAGATATAGCCCTTGTGTTCCAATCAAATACCTAAAAATCCGTTTGACGGCTTTGAAATGAGATTCTTTAGGATTTGCTTGGAAACGGGCACAAGCACACACACTAAATTGTATGTCGGGTCGACTAGCGGTTAAGTAAAGTAAGGAACCGATCATACCTCGATATACCTTTTCACTAATACTCTTACCGTTTTTCGTCTTTGTCAAGCTTGACTTTAGACACCATTGGTGTAGGCATAGGATTAGAATTAGTCAACCCAAACTTACTTAGCATTTCTTTTAAGTACTTTTGTTGGTGAATCATCGTTCCATTTTCACATTGTTTGATTTGAAGACCAAGAAAGAATCCAAGTTCTCCCATCATACTCATTTCAAATTCCGAAGTCATCAAATCAGAAAAGTACTTATAAAGAACATTGTTAGTTGCTCCAAAAATAATGTCATCGACATATACTTGCACAAGCAACAGTTCATCTCCTTGTGACTTGATAAACAACGTTTTATCCACGGACCCACGTATGAAACCATTTTCCAATAGAAACTTTGAAAGCCTATCATACCAAGCCCTAGGAGCCTGTTTTAAACCATAAAGTGCTTTATCTAGTTTAAAAACGTGGTTGGGAAACTCGTTGTTTATAAAGCCCGGAGGTTGTTCAACAAACACTTCTTCATCAAGGTATCCATTTAAAAATGCGGTTTTGACATCCATTTGAAAAAGCTTTATACCTTGAAAAGACGCAAAAGCTACAAGCATTCGTATGGCTTCAAGCCTAGCTACCGGTGCAAAGGTTTCATCGTAATCAATTTCTTCTTGTTGGTTAAAACCTTGCACCACTAGTCTAGCTTTATTCCTTACGATTTCTCCAACATCATCTAGCTTATTGCGAAAGACCCACCGTGTACCAATTACGATGACGTTGGGAGGGCCTAGGGACAAGATGTCATACCTTGTTTCTTTCAAATTGCTCCAATTCCTCTTGCATTGCAATCACCCAAAGATTCATCATCAAAGGCTCTTTGTGACATGGTCTCGTTCGATTTTGAGATGAAGGCATTGTGTGCACGAAATTTTGAAGCGATGATCTGGTTTTTATTCCAGAGGTTAGGTCACTGGTTAAGTTTGATAAAGGATGTGAGCTTTGGTGTTTCCATTTCTTGGGAATAAGTGAGTTAGAGGATTCGGTTTGTTAAATCGTCCGCAACAAAGAGGGGACTGCGTTGCATGAGGATTGTTTGAAGGAGGTGATTGTGGTTCATTTATATTTAGATTGGGCTGTTCTTCACCATCCTTGTTCCCCTGGATGAGGTAGCATCATCTTGTGTAGGAGGACGATTAGTTCCCCCGAGTTTTGGACATCCTCATCATGCAACAAAGGCTCCAACGTGTTGCTCACCTCTTCTACCACTTGATCCATATCATGTCGTATCAAACCAATCTCAAAATCGTCATCATATTCATCATCCTCATCATCAATCTGTGTGTTTGACACAAAAAGACTAGATTCATCAAATATTACATGAACGCTTTCTTCCATTTTCATAGTCCTTTTGTTATAAACCTTATAGGCTTTACTATGATCGGAATAACCAACAAAAACTCCTTCATCACTACGAGCATCAAATTTGCCAAGGTTGTCTTTTCCATTATTGTGCACAAAGCATTTACTACCAAAGCATTTTAAATGTGAAAGGTTAGGTTTTCTTCCTCGTAATAGTTCATAGGGAGTTTTCCCAATGATTTTTCTAATCATGACACGGTTGTAAATATAACAAGATGTGTTTACGGCTTCGGCCCAAAAATTCTTAGGAACTTTAGAGCTAATGAGCATGGTTCTAGCCATATTTTCAAGAGTTCGATTCATTCGTTCCACAACCCCATTTTGTTGTGGGGTTCTTGCGGCCGAGAAGTTATGACTAACACCATTCTCATTACAATAAGAGTCAAATGACGAGTTTTCAAACTCGGTTCCATGGTCGGATCTCAATGAGACAAGTTTGTAGCCAAATTTATTTTGAACCTTTTTGACCCAAATTAAGAACTCATCAAAAGTTTGATCTTTAGAACTTAAGAAGAGAAGCCAAACAAATCTTGTGAAGTCATCCACAATGACACAAATAAAACGACTTCCACCTCTACTCACAACTCGCATGGGACCACATAAATCAATATGAATGAGTTCAAGAGGTAAGGAAGTGCTAGCAACCTTTTTGGATTTAAAAGAGTATTTAACTTGTTTTCCTTTAACACAATCATCGCAAAGTGATTTAAATTCAAACTTAATGTTAGGAATGTCGTCAACTAGATCAAGTCTCTTGAGGGTGTTAAGTGTCTTAGCATTTACATGACCAAGTCGTTTGTGCCAAAGCCAAGGGTCGTTCTTTTGAACACTCATGCATGATAATGATTGACCCGACAATGAATATAAGTTAGTCATGTAGACATTTTTGACACGTTTACCTTCAAGTATGAGTTCTCTAGTTTTTCCATTGATGATTCTACATTCACTAGCAAGAAATTCAACAATATTACCTCGATCACATAGTTGTGAAATGCTCAAAAGATTGTGTTTTAAATCTTTGACAAGCAACACTTTGTCCACGCATAATGACTTTGACTTACCAACTTTTCCAATACCAATGATTTCACCTTTCTTGTTGTCGCCAAAAGTCACCATGCCACCATCGTAGGCTTCTAGCGAGAGGAATTGGTTTTCATCTCCCGTCATGTGACGAGAGCATCCACTGTCTAAGTACCAATTGCTGCTGCCCCTTACTAATGCCTATAAAAAATCAAACATTTAGTTTAGGAACCCAAACAAGTTTGGGCTCCTTCTTGACAACAACCTTTTTGACTTCCTCTTTCTTTATCCACACTTGTTTAGCATTTTTGGTGTTTCTTTCTAAGTCACAGACTCTTTTGTTACAACCATTAAACTCATGACCTAATTTGCCACAGTAGTTACAAATGATGTACTCAGGAAGACCAGCATACTTTCTTCTTCAGAAGTCAGTTTGACTTGGATCCTGGTTTCGAGTGCAACAGTGTGTGCTACTGTTGCATTTGAAACCAAGTCCAGCATTCTTTGCAAATTTTTCATATTCTTGTGATTGTTTCAAGAGAAACTCCAAAACATTCTGACTTCCTTCCCATTTTAAGTAGAACATCTTAGCCTCATCTAGCTCTTTAGTCAATGTTTCAATTTTAGCAAGATGATTAAGATTCAATTTACCTAAATTGTCGAAAGCTTGTTTTGCAAGTCTTGCTTCGTCACTAAGTAACATCCCAATTTGTTCCAATTGTTTATTATCCCTTTGACATAATTTGAGGTCAGCTAGAAGAGTGTCACGTTCCTTAGTTAAAGAAGACACTAATTTTGTGAGAGTATCTACTTCTTTTCTCGACTCAGATGCCACACTAGAGACCTCTGTGGCATGAGTCCTGTTCACTCTTTTAACATCTCAATTTGAGCAAGAAGGTCATCATTTGATTTTTGAGCTCGTTCTAAGGCACTTTTGACATGACTAGACTCATCATTTAACATTTCAGCAATTTTAACAAGATCGTCTTTTTCGTTGTTACGAGTAGCTAAGTCAATCAAAAGTTGGTCACGTTCTCGAGTTAATGATGACACATTTCCTTTGTTAGAACTGGATGCAACAGTGCAGGGATCTGTTGCACCGGTTTCATCAATTTTGTTGGCTAAAAACAAGTTTTGTTTTCGAAGCTTTTTGATTTCTTTCTCAAGACTCAACATGGAACTAGGTTGATCATTTTCATTTAGACTTTCTTTTAGGACTACATTTTCCTCAGCTATGTCCTCAATTTCGATTTGCATAGCTTCCAACTTATTAGTTTGGACACGTCATTTATCTATGAATTGATCTAGGAGGAGACAAACTTTGTCTTTAGAGAAAGATCGAACCTTTTTCTTGAGCTTAATTACCTCATGGTCTGAATCAGAGTCTGAATCTGCGGAGTGAGCCATAAGACACTTGATGTCTTCTTTCTTTGATGATTTGGAAACAATTTTTGAGGAACTGGTCGAGATGCTAAGTTTGGCGTCTAATTCATCCTCAAGGACATCGTCCTCTTGAATCGATGCCCCAAATAGCAGTCATTACTTTGTTTTTGTAATCACGTTTTGCAAAGTCACGTTTTTCCTTAGATTTGATATCGTTCCACTTTGGGCATTCCTTGATTTGGTGACCTTTGTCGCCACACTTAAAGCAACCAATAGTGGAGTTAGATCTTCTCTTAGGAAAACGGCGTTTACTAGAGTTGTTGCTATACCTTTGAGAGTTTCGACCATTGATCATGCCAACAATGTTTTTAGTGAACATTGCAAACTCATCATCTTCATCCTCCTCATCACTTGAGAGAGCATTAAGAGTGAGTCCTTTCCCTTTAGAGCTTTCACTAGAACGCTTCATGAGAGTTAACTCATGAGCCATAAGTGAGCCCATAAGTTCATCAAGGGTGAGCAATGAAAGGTCCTTAGCTTCCTCAATAGCCGTAACCTTCGGTTGCCACTTTTCAGTTAGGCTACGAAGGATTTTACGGACTAAATCCTTGGATTGAAAACTCCTACCTAAACTCTTAAGGTCATTGACAATACTAGAAAAACGTGAAGACAAACTATTAATTGACTCATCTCGTTCCATATTGAACATCTCATATTGTTGCATGAGAAGATCAATACGGTATTTCTTGACTTGTGACGTTCCCTCATAAGCAAGGCTTAGGGTGTCCCAAATCTCTTTGGCGAAGCACATCCAGAGATATACGATTAATCTCTTGGTTACCGATCCCATATTGAAGAATGGACATGGCCTTAGAGTTTTTCTCGATTTTCTTATAGTCGGCCTCAACATACTTATCCTCAATTTTCAAGGAGCTAGTGCCATCAGCATTAGTCACTTCGATTTTGAGGGGACCCTTTTGAATGATTAACCAACATTCATAGTCCGCACTTTTGACATAGTGCTCCATGCGATGTTTCCACCAGCCATAGTTTTCTCCCTTGAAAATGGGATACTTAGTGTGTTTTGAATCGTCCATAACAATAGGATCAACTCTTTGGATTTAACCAATATCAAGAGCACGAGGCTCTGATACCAATTGAAGAGTTAAGAACGATTAACACCTAAGAGGGGGAGGGGGTGAATTAGGTGTACCTTTTAAAAATTTTATCCTTAACTTAGTTAATTAGTTACTTTAAGCTAAGAATAAAGAAGTACAAGACTTGAGAAACTTAATTGAATGTAAGTTCACAAGAAGGTACAGCAAGATTCTATGTCACAAAGATAGGTGACGTGACACGAGCTTGATTAGGTACATGCGAGAAATAGCAAAGTGGAAGAACGTAAAAGTAAATGAACAAACAAACGACATTTAAAAAATTGGTTTAGCCTCTACTCCGAGGCCTACGTCCAACCGTTATTTTATTGCTTGTTTAGAAATTTACTCAAACTTACTAAACCCATTACAATGAAAATAACTCGCCAACCTACTCCGGTTGCACTCAAACTTAAAGCTACTCCGCTTCAAGAGTTTATGGGTTCTATCTCAAGGTGTTACAGAATCTTGAATCTCAAGAGTTCACTTAAATGAACATGGAGATTACAATGAAGATCTAACACGAGAATCATGGAACAAACTCATTATGTCACAGTACAGCGAACTGATACTTGGAGGTTTTACAGCTTTTTCGAAAACAATTTTGAAGACTTAAAATCAGAAAAACGTTTTGCAAATGCTTGAAGAACAAAGCTTTGAATGCACAAATGATTTGCAAGGTTTTTACAATAAATGTTTTGGAAGTCTTAAGAAATAAATGTGACTAAGACACTCTATTTATAGTGGATTTAGTCTTAGGTAAGTACAACTTAGAAAGATTAAATCCAATATTAAAATGATAGCTTTGAGTGATGGTAAGTGTTAGACTATAGGCTTGGGGCTTAAGAAATCAGAAAACTTAAGCTTCTACACTCAACATGTGACAATTTACCAAAATGGCAAAAAGGTTTTCTTACTTTAGAAGTTTGACAAGTCTTTTTTGCCATTTTAGTAAAAAGTGTTTGCACAAATCTAGAGGCTTAGACAAGTGGGCTTGTGACTCCAAAATTTCAGATTATTTTCAAGCTTTTGAAAATTCAAATGTTTAAGGTTTAAAGTTTGCAAAGTTTTGACACTTTAAAACATTTGGTCGAAATTCCTCCTCCGTATGATAGTACCAGAAACCACAAGATCAAACAATCTTTGTTGCATGGTTTTGCCATTACTTGACTTAAATGAGAATGTTACACTTACTCTTACATATATCGACTAAGGCTTGGAAAATATCATTGTCTTGACTTCCTTGATTAGCTTGATCATCTTGAATCATTGTTGAAAGTCCATTTGATTGCTTCAATCACTAATTATTTCAACTAAGAGCAAACAATCAAATAACAAAGGGATTTGGCATCATCAATCCAATGTGTTCTAACAGTCAAGAAGCCCTCAATTCCACAGTTTGTTCATAATTCATAAACAAACTCAACCAGTGTACTTACCAATCGTCAAGGATTGCTTCCCAAATAGAAATCATGTCTAAATATTAAGCAGTCAGAATCCTTGGAGCGGCCTCTTGCCAAAATGGCAAGGGAAGGCTTACCCCTATTATACCCTTATGGTGGCACCCTTCCTCGAACCCTCGCCTTGCAGGTACGCCATCCTGCACCGGGCTGCTCTTTGCCCTTTATAGTCGGAATTACTGATGTAAATTTCAGAAATGTAAACAGAGACCTAAAAACCCGTGAAAAAAAATTCATGATCAGAACATTAATGATTTTCTTCATTTCTGCAGTATGTTTGCACCTTGCTGCTTGGATCATTGGATGTACAGAAGCTTGCAATGCAGAGAAGTGTAAAGTTTACAAACATCATTGAATCTCAAGTTTACACTTTTACTTTTGGCTATTTTACCCCTCTTATTTTTTTTTTCTCCAACCTACCACCCAATTATATTACACTGATTAAAAAAAAAAAAAAAAAAATATCCCCAAAAACTCACCAACACATCAAAATTACACCTGTAGTGGGTAAAAGTACTCTTGTGATAATTAATCAAGCAGTTTGATTAATTTGAATGAAAATCTTGTAAACAAACTATTTTACATTTTGAGATTTATTGATGAAATCTATTGAAAACTCAGTACATGGTAAATGTGTAGTCGCCTTGTAAATTGTAACTATTTTACGCTCGAGATTTATTGATGAAAATCTATTGGGAACAACTCAATTGTAACTATTTTATGCTTGAGATTTTTATTGATGAAAACCTATTAAGAATAACTCAGTACATGGTAAATATGTAGTCGCCTTGTAGATTGTAACTATTTTACGCTTGAGATTTATTGATGAAAATCTATTGGGAACAACTTGGTACATGGTAAATGTGTGTAGTCACCTTGTAAATTGTTTTTAGAGCGTAACATCAGTGCAAACTGCATGACGAAGAACTGCATAAAAACGAACGGATGGAGCACCGTTTTACCGCTTATACTTCTATATCTCAGCAAATGATGATGAGACATAAACATTACTTTGATAAATAATTTGCAATTACCTAATTAAAATACATGTTTCAGATTCAAATTATCATCTATAATAGAAAAGACTAATTAGTTTGAGAGGTTATAAGGTTGGGAAATGAAAAAGTAGGTTTAGAGATTTTTCGAAAAGGCTACGGATACACATCTACATAGTATAAAAGCCAGGTTTTTTGGAGAATTGTGATTGGCCGTTAATTTTAGGGGTAAAAAGGTAATTTTTTAATACGGGGCTTACCCATGATCTTTAACACAATTAATTAAAATTTCCAACAAATTCTCTGTTTGAATAATTTTTTTTTACTACATTTTAATTTAATTCAATGTCAATTCTCTAATTTAATTTCAATTCATATTTTTTTTATTTAATTGTTGATAAAATAAATATTATATCTAATTAATATTCATATAAGGCCAGTATATTATAATTTAAAATCGACCCGTGCATTTTTTTTGCATGGGAGTAAAACTAGTTGTGTACCAAAGATTGGTACACACAACCAATAGCAAGATGCCATGGGTCAAACTCTAGTTAATTAGGAATTGATGCACTTAAGGGTAGATTAGTAATTTAACTAATATGGTTTACTATACATGGTTAATTAATTTCGCGGGTGCTAGTTTGCGAAATTAGTGTTGGCCAATTGTGCTAGGAAAGTTCACATATCTATATAGTGCATTAGTTGATAGTTATTATGTTTCTTAAATTAAAATTAATTACCTAATAAAACCGAGATTTTGTTTTCAAGTTTGAACGCCTATAATCTCGCAATTAAATAATTTTGTTAAGATATTTTCAACTTTGAAACTTCTTATATTTTGTAAATATTTTATTTATGGATAGTTAATCTTTTTTATATTGTAGATTATTTTTTATTAAATATTAAATAATTGATTAATTGTTAGTGGGTGGTTATATTAGGAGATATTTTAGGAAGATATCTTTGAACAAAATAATGTAAACTTCCCTTTTTAAGTGGGATTTTACTTGGCTGAAAATTTGGATATATATTTTATTTTTATTTTATGAGATATCCCGCTTAATTAGGCCCGTTTTACAGCAATATTCGAGTTCTAATGACCTAATTTTAGATCTACTTTTCCTATAAATTTACCTCAAAAGTCAAAACCCTAGAGTCCTCAACATTCTTGTTTCAATAATCTCCGATTTCTCTTCTTTTAATTACTGTTCCAAATCTCCAAATTCCCTTAAATCTCAGAGATCGGTTCGATATGCGCTCCATGGCTATCCTCGCTATTTGTTATTGCCTATAATACATGAGTCCAAAATAGGAGCTAAATCTCAACACCAACGACAATTGTGACTGTCTTTGCGACGATTCATCCGCTGAACTTTCTTCAGTAGCCTAAATTAACAAACATAAGGCATTTGCAATCTCCACCTGAAAACACATTAAAATAAATGAATAAGGATTCATGTGTTTTCAGGTGGAGATTGCAAAAGCCTCATGTTTGTTAATTTAGGCTACTGAAGAAAGTTCAGCGGATGAATCTTCGCTAAGACAGCACGATTGTGACGTTGGTGTTGGGATTTAGCTCCTGTTTTGGACTCGTAGAAGAATGTTATGATTAGTTCTTATGTGAAGAAATGGGAGTTTGATGAGGCGAAGAGGATGTAGAAGTGGCGATTATCATGTATTATACTATTTTATTATTCATAGTCTATGAAGATGTTGATAGTTTTTGTAAAGGCATTATCATTACACCGCATCATTACTATCGTATACAATTATGAAGATGTTGATAGTTTTTGTATTTTAACCTATTTAGAAGTTGAAATTTGATTATGAAAGATTTAGTTTTTATTTTAGTTACACCTTTTTCTTCTTCTCGGCGTGTAACTATCCGATTCAGTAATAAAAGTCACCTTTCTGTTTACTCTTGCACTTAATTATCTCGGTTTTCCAATACCTTTCCTATTTGCTTGATGCCGTGTCTATTGTATTCACAGCTGTTTTACGCTTGTACACCAGAATAATTTCATCACTTGGCGCATTGTGATAAAATAGAGTAAATAAATTATGAAAAATAATGTCAATTAAACAAAAGAAATTTAGCAGGCGGGAGAGTATAAATACGCCATGTTTGCAATTTGCTTGGCTCATTTTATCCTATTTTTCCAATACCTTTCGTATTTGCTTGGCTCATTTTATCCTATTTTTCTTGAGGTTTACATAGCGTTGGTGAATTTATAATACGCCATGTTTGCAATTTGCTGGGGTCTTCGGACCTTCAGCAGCATGTTTAAGTACGCTTGAATCAAAGACGTCCCTGCACAATCCTTGCGGTCAAGGAGCACTGGAGCAACAAAACCGAGAAACTATGAGTTCTGATTTCTGAATCACCAATTTAGCAAATCTTATTATCATGAGAATTTATTACTGCATTTGCCTCCTTTTTTCTGAATCACCAATTTATTACTCCTCCTTAATTTATTACTTACCTGTCGTCAAGGATTGCTTTCCTAATCGAAATTCACTGTTTAATATTAATCAGTAGTCGGAATTACTGATGCAATAAGCTTCAAGAATGTGAGCAGAGACGTAAAAATTACAAACCAGTGAAGAAATCCATGATCAGAACATTAATCATTTTCTTCATTACTGCAGAATGTTTGCACCTTGCTATGTGGATGTACAGAAGCTAATTCAGAGAAGTGTAAAGTTTACAGAAGATCATTGAATCTCGAGTAACGACTAACAGACACATTCGGGAAACAAAAGGGCATGGATACACGCAAGAAAAGTTTGGTAATGCTTGTCATGACTAAGGATGAAAACTAAGCAGTTACCAAAATGTCATAAAAAAGTGACAGACAAAAAAAGTCGGAATTTCAGTAGAGGTACAAAAAAAATACAGATGTTCGAGTTTCGTGCATAATTGATAGTAACTCATTGGCAATAATTTCATTATCCTCTGTAACATAAAAAATGTTTATCAGTCACAATAAAATGGCATACTGAGATACAAATACCGATTCTATGGAATATAAATTAAATACAAACAAATACTCCCTCCGATTCATTTGGTTCTTATCATTTTTATGATTTTGTGAGGAATATTTTAGTCAAATGATCATAAGAAACAAATGAATCGGAGGAAGTATAGTAAAAGCCGAGTGATTACTACCAATGAGGACAGTGCCTTTATTACTTTTCGATTAAAATGTCAGGGATGTGCCAGTGAGCTGTGTACATCTTCCCTTCAGTTCCGTACAACCACGCCTGACCTCGAGTTTCTGGAGTGATGTGAGGTTAGGCATCCAGTCCGGCACTGACAATAACCCCTTGCAATCAACAATCAAAAGAGACTCGAGCGAGGTCAAGTGCTGCATCTCATTAGGAAGATTTACCAGATGTGGAAGATCCTCCAGCTTCAATGATTGAAGTGTGGGAGCAAGGTTGCCCCATGGTACGCCACCATTATCATCGTTGTTTAGCAGACCAGCACTCTTGCGTATATGTAACTTCTGCAAGCCTGTCAGATGCTCCAACCCTCCAAATAAACTCCTGAGTTTCGGGCATCTCCAAATTTCTAGGCATTGAAGGGAGGACAAGCAGGTTTTGAACAAGTCCTCGACTTCTGACAAACTCTTGAGCTTATAGTCCGACTCGATTCTCATCTCCTTCAGACACTGGAAATTTCCTACTGGTACTAATTTCAGCAATTCAACATTTCCTGTCGTCACTCTCATTTCCCTAGGACAAGTTTTAGACATATCTCTATCTAGTGTTTTCAGCTCTAGACTTCTGTCAGCATCGTAGATTCTGAGGTCCTCCACGCGAGGACATAGGGGAATAGTTGCCATTCCCGGACACTCATATATCCACAATCCTTTGAGTTGAGGAAGACAAGGGGAGGACGATACTTCACAATCGCCCTCCCCTGCATTTGTTCTTGGCCACCATCCTTTCAACCTCGGCAAGTTTTCCAAATAAAGATGTTCAAGGCAAGGAAACAGAGAAACTGTTTCCATATCTGACTCAGGGATTGAATTAGTCAGGTACTCCAAATTTGGCAATATTTCAAGTCGGAGAAATTTCAGAGACTGCAGCAACCCGAGCCAGGGAAGGTAATGCAATCCCATACACTCTTTGAATTCAACCCTAATAAGATTAGGAAGAAAACTTGCCAAGTTATGCTCCCATGCCCAACTCGGCAATTTCCTACCATTGTACTCAACAAGCCTTAAATACTTGAGATTAGAATGTGGTTGTAGGTCTTCCAAAATGGCCTCCTCGTACTCGACTGTGGCCTCCTCATACTCAATTATGGCTTCCTTGTCCATGACTTCCTCAGGGATATTAGTACGTAAATACCAAATCTCGACCCCACTGAGGTGTTCCAACGTACTCAAATATGCTCCGCCCTTAGCAATATAAGGTGCACTTGGGTGTAAACGAATTTGCAGTCCGAGACTTCCTTTCAGGTTAACCAGAGCTTTTAAATCTTCAAGTTCAGCAAAGCGTTTCTTTCCGTTTGGATTTAGGTCACCCATTCCAAACCTATCTAGCTTCTGAAGACAGGTCAATCTGCCAAAGTTCGAAGGCATGTACAGAGGCAAAAAACAGTCTTTAACATCAAATACCCTAAGCTTAACCAGCTTACTCAAATCTTTCGGCAATACTTTCAAGCCTCTACACCCGAGCAAATTTAAAGTCTGCAAATTGAGCAGTTTTGTGATTGATTTTGGAAGCAATTTCAGTTTTGGATTAAATGAAAGATCCAAATACCTCAGATGAACCAACATGCCTATTGAGTTCGGTAAAATCACAACTCCTGCGCTCCTCAAATCCAATGTCCGTAGGGAAGGGCAGTTTGCTAGTAATTTTTCGACGTGTATCATGCCACCAACCTTGCTAACTTGGAAATATGTCCGAATATGAGTCCTGACGGAAAAGTTATTCATGAATTTGTGTCCTCGCACAGCAAAATGGCGAATTGCTTTGCTAACTTTCAGATTCTTCTCAGTGTTGGGATTTACTTCACATATCTCCTTCGCGGATACTTCCTTAGCAATATCGTGCATGAGATCATGTACTTTACAAGATACGATCTCACCATATTCATCTTTTTTAACATCTTGGAAAAAACATCTACGTAGCAGAATGAAGAAGTAATGTTCAGCTACATCTTCTATGCTATAACCACTCTCTGACGGAGTGATATATCCTTGTGCCATCCAAAGACCCATCAACGTCTCCTTATCTATCTCAAAGTCCTTGGGGAAGAGCGCACAATAGCTAAAACAACTCTTTAACGGAGACTTGAGATAATTATAACTCAACTTCAATATAGGCATGATGTCATTATTCTCAAAACCGCTAACATTTGCCAGTCCGTTCTGTTGAAATGATACCCACTTAGACTTGCGTTGGCCATATAAAAGACTTCCGACCACTCTTACAGCGAGAGGGACATTAGCACACCCTTCCACAATATCTTGGCCAATTCGGACAAACTCATCTGGAAGGGTTCCTTGTCCAAAGGCCGTCCTCTGAAATAATTTCCACGAGTTTTCTTTAGACAGACCTTGCAACTCATAAGTACGACCATTTCCTATTACTCTACCCGTCTCTTTAGATCTTGTAGTGACCAAAACCCAACTCCCTCTTCGACCTCCAGTCAAGTATCCAGCTAACTTAACCCATTCATCGCGATTTTCATTCCATACATCATCCAACACAAGAATAAACCTTTTTCCTGCAAGATGTGCCCTAAGTCTTTTCTGTACACTATCCAACGAACACCCTAATTGCGGCCTCCTACCAGTAGCCGACTCTAGAACATTAGCTAGAATACTTACAAAGTCCAGTTGTTCTGTCTCGTGATCATGATCAGCGACACAAGTCCATAATTTCACTGAAAAAGCACTCGAAACCCTTTCATCATTAAATAAAAGTTGGGCAAGTGCGGTTTTTCCTAGACCTCCGACTCCCACAATAGAAAGAAAAGAAACATCTTCTTCGACATCAGAGTTTAGCAGTATGCTTACAATATTCTCGACATCAACCTCCCTTCCAATAATATCAGCAGCGTAGACATGGGAGCAACTGTCTTCCCTTCTACGCTTGCTACTCTGATCACTCTCATTACTAAAACCAAACTTGCGATGATTACTCGAAATAGCATCGAGTTTATGGCTAACCTTCTGAAGTCTTGTCTGCGACATTTTTCCTAAACAAAGATGCTTAAAACGGCAAAAGAAAAGACGAACCTTTTTGGATAACTTGCCACCCTCGATTGTCAGACGATTTTGCTCCGCAAGGGTGACAAACTCGTCAAACAGATCATCGGCATCAAAAACCGCTTCCTTAAGCTCCTCAATATAGAGTTGTGCCTCATGGGACAACACTTTCTTAGTTTCGGCATCTATTAGAACTGCTTTAATAGTGGACACGGTTTGTTGGAGTTTCATAAGCTCGGATTTGTAACCGAACATAGGCCACATTTCTTTGATCTGTGAACATTGTAGCGCGGCAAAGAGGGTTTGAGCTACAGATAACACTGTCCCAAAAGCCATGGAGTAATAATTAATTCAGTAAACAAACAAGTGAGAGTAATGCTAACAACTACTGTTGTTACAGTATTTCAGCACTTTCTAATATTTACAATTAGTCTCACTTTTAGACGGGTATATCCGTCTAAAGTGTAAACGGATCAAATATGTCATCACTTACGTAACAAGACAAAGTGGTGACATCTCACCTGTTGTTTGTCTTATTATAAAAATAGTGTGATATTTGACCTGTCTACAACTTTAGACGGATAGTGTCCATGTAAAGTGAGAATTTGTGTAATATATATTCCTACAAAGTCTTCGACGACTTTGTCAAGGTCTATTCAACACCGTTGCAAATAATTAGGGGCGGACCCATGTATGTCCAAGGTGTTAGGTGTGGCAATTGCTATACCAAAGCTCAAAAGAATTAATAAGAGAAAACTAAAATTTGATATACCATTAAATTTCCACTAACCTATCATTAATTGTCCTATTAGTTTTAAACCCGTGCAAAAAATGCATGGATCGTAATAATAAACGTCATTATTGCATATAAGAGCATATATAGAATCATATAAGTGAGCGTGATTAAAAATGTTCAATATTGTGACAATATGATAGTTTATATACTAATAATTTAAAACATATATTTCAAAATATAATACACATTAAATTGTTATGTCGTAATGTCATGAAATTTTAGTAGATTTATATATTTAGACGAAATAATAAGCATATATGGATTAGATTATAAATTGGGATCTGACATAGGTTTCATGATCCGAAAAAACAATGGAACACTCGCTCCGTAACATAATACAATTTAAAACCATACCCATTTTACCCCATATGAATTATCCCACAGGCCACAGCAAACTCTATCTCATTCCTCTCCATATTATTATTAGATGTACACTTACTTCTCTCGTAATTTACAAACGATTTTATCGTCATAATAAACGGTGTTTTATTTACATAAATAAAAATAAAGAAATGACTAAAATAGGTGAAAATTAAATTTTTAGTTGTTGAAAATGAAAGTGTGTTAACGTAGACTTGACTTTGAAAGTCGCTAACTCGGTCAACGATTTATTAGATCTGGAAATCTTATTAATCCTTAACATATATTATTGATCACATAATGGTAAGACTAAACCATCAATAAAATACTAAAAACAAATACAAAAAAAAACATATTAAAATAAAGGAGGGAAAAACAAACCAAAGAGGAGGAAAATTCATGGAATAGTGAGCATTTTATAAGAAGATAAGGATTAGAGGAGACTAACTTCAGTTAAGACTATTCCTCTTTTTCATGAAATGAATACTAAGCATTAAACATTTAAATCCAATTAAATGGACCTTAGAATATAAAGGCACACAAAGTTTATCAATGCATGTAGACATATAATAGTTTGTTGTTTTTTTTTTAATAAGATTGTATAAAAGCAAAGTTGTTATGTAGTCAATAATCAAATTAAATAATCACTACAAATTAAGTGAGTCAAGTGAAAAAAAAAAATTAAATGTTTCAAGTAGCCTTTTAAGTAAATTGTATAGATAATAATAGGAATATGAATAATAGTAATAGTAATAATAATAATAATAATAATAATAATAATAATAATAATAATAATAATAATACTTTAAGTAGGTTTTATAGATTTAGAAACGCTTGAGTTAATTTTAATTTGTTATGTCATATTTATCATGTCACATTTAGTCTGTCATGACACATTTCCATGTCACATTAAGTAGAGGTTTTAGGTGGACTTTTAATCAGATTTTATAGATCAAATTAGGGTGGGTTGATTGTTATTCTAAATTGAATACAAATTAAAGAAAGAAGAAAATAAAATGCAAGAGAAATAAAGATTATAAATTTTTATTTAAAACGGATATATCCGGTCTTAAACAAGAAACAGGTTAGATAGATAGATAGATGAGACCAAAAACAGAATGTCAAAGGAGTGGTAATTTTTGTCTCATCTATCTGTATGGGTAAAATTTAACCCGTTTTACACTTAAGATTAAAATGACGGACCGGATGATTACCAAAGCAACAAAAAAGGGTGCGTAGGTATGAATGATAGTGGCAGGCTTCAAGCTGGCCCAATCAGGCCCACTCGAGTGTTTTAGACCACATACAGTGGTTATCATATTCTCAAGATAATGGTGGGGAGAAGAATTGAAGGTGACGGAGATGTGATGGAGAAGATGATGGGGTTTGATGGGAAAGGGGGAGATGTAATTAATTAATTATGAGTTTTGTTCAAGGAGAAAAATCAAGCCATCTAGTTTGATTTAAAAGGAGAGACAAAAGCAAGAGCACAAATTCTCATTATAGACGGCGCATATTCGTTTATAGCTATAGACGGGTCAAATGTTCATCCACTTTAAGCAAAATGGGCCAAATGTTAACACCTTAACGCCAAATGTCACCAGTGTCATTTCCTAAGCTACAACAGGTAGTTTATCACATGGAAATGGTACTGGTGACATTTGGCCCGTTTTGCAAGTGCATGAATATTTGGCCCGTCTATAGCTATAAACGGATATCCCCGTCTATAATGAGACACTTTGAATCAAGAGAGACAACTTAGTGAAGGAGAGACTTTTGCTTTAAGTTTGTGGTGCTAGCACTGCCTAGCAGGGGCGGCCAATGTAATGTTGAGGTCCTATTCCAAATAATAGGCGGAGGCCTTGACGGCTAACGATAATTATCTCTTATACTCCCTCCGTACCACACCAAAGGTAACGTAGGGAAAAATGGGGTATTTAAGAAAAAGTGGAAAAAATAAGGGTAAAGAGGGAATAAATAGGTGGGGTATGTAATTGGGTGTTTAATTGTGGGTTGGTAGGTGGGGTATGTAATGACATTTTGTGTAAATATCAAATGTTTATAAGGATAATTTGGTAATGTTGTGGGCCAAATAAGGAATGTTACCTTTGGTGTGGTACGTCCGTTTATAGTAAGTGTTACCTTTGGTGTGGTACGGAGGGAGTAGTTGTAAGAAAATATGAGACACTTAATATCCGAGGAAGCACAACAATCAAAATTTCTAATACCATGAACAAAATTATATGTTGATTTTAATCATAGTTTATCGTACTCGTATTATTTTATTTCTCGAAAACATATATTCCATTTACATTTTTTGAAAATGGTAAAATTATCATATACTTACACTAAAATGGTGGTTTGTTTTTAAATGGTGAAGGGATAGTTTGGTTAACATAAATTATAGAATACGATGATCTTACACCGTGAGACGGTTCATTTTTATAAAACAATATTCATAATGCTAATCAATGAGTTGTATTTTACATAACGGGGCGTCTTAGGGTATAAGACTGTCTCACACAATAGTCATTGGTTAGTAAAATTCATAACATTAGAGAGCTTAAAAAAAAAAGGTGATAGATGAGACAGAAAGGGTGTGTATCATATTCTGAAGATGATGGTGGGGAGAAGAATTAAAGGTGATGGCTTTTGAAATTGTGATGGAGAAGATGATGGGGTTTGATTGGAAAGGGAGAGATGTAATTATGAGTTTTGTTCAAGAAGAAAAATCAAGCCATCTAGTTTGATTTAAGAGGAGTGACCCAAAATCAAGAGAGACGGGACAACTCCGTCAATGGATTAAGTTTGTCCTAGATATATTGTGGATCAATTGGTCTCCCTTGTGACGGGTTACCATTTGTGACGGATATTTTGTGAGATAAAATGGTAACAAAATGGGTTAGTGGAGAAAGGGGACCACATGAATAGTGTTGCAGAGAGAGAAAAAGTGGGTACTTTGTGAGGTAAAATGGTATCCGTCTTCAGCTTGTGACGGAAATGTCATGTCTTCAATGAGAATTTGTGATTGTGGATATCGGTAAAGGCATAATAGCTCGAGTCCTTTTAAATCTTATGTTTCTTCAAGTATGGCCCGGTATGGGTCACGCTAGACCCGGCACTGGTCGGGCTAACTCGAGGCGGGCGAGATTGCTCTGGTCAAGCCCTGAACCTGCCCGTCTAGGGCCGTGGGCACCCGGGTTGCATGAACTGCCTTGGCTAACTCGGCTTGTTATACCTATATTTGTTTTGTTTTTTTTAATAAGCTGAGCCCTATGTCTTGGGCCTTGAATCGGCCCAGATATTTGACGGGTCGACGTGGGCTAGTGGTGTACTCAACGACCTGCTGGCTGCTAATAGTTGAGCTCAACTGTACGGATTGATTGGACTAGGCTGGTCTAGTTCAAGCCTCAACGAGTAGAGATACTACAATTTAAAAGATGTTTGATCACGTAGAAGAGAGTTGTTTATATCCCAAAAATGATGTACGGAGTAGAATTTTTGTTTGCAACATTATATTAATTTTTCAATATATAACTAATACACTGAGTTGAAAATTAATGTAGAAGAAAGTTGTTTATATTCCAAAAATGAAGTACGGAGTAGAATTTTTGTTTGCAACATTATATTAATTTTTCAATATATAACATTTACATTGAGTTGAAAATTATGTCGTGAAAACCCAAAATCTAAAATAAACAAAGTACTCCCTAATTAATAAAAAAATGTAAAATTCTATTGAAATGAATAGGAGGGAAAAATATTATTCAATAATCAGAGGGTAGTATCACTAGAAACACGACCAAAACCGCTTCCTATAATCGTAGTTCATGGTTGTTGAGTGGTGGCTGACGGTGGTCGTGGCGGATCAAATGATCAATCAATTGTGTGGTAAATTAAGCAAACGACCAAAATCTATAATTGCTTCAACATTTGCGGAGAAATTCCTATATACTCCAAGAAAAGCGAAGTTTATAGACTTTCATCACCTTGTTTTTCTACGAAAACGACCCGACAAAGACAAATTTCAATGAATTTTAATATGCTTCATATCATATTCATCTTGAATTAGTAAATCAGAATCATTGCAAAAATGAATCGACTTTATAGCGATTATTTCATAAGAATAGATTGTGAAATCATATATCATACAGAGTATATTGTTTTCTATACTCAATCCGGGATTATAGATAGCAAGTTTCACGACCATGAGAATCAAATAAGATAAACCCTATTAAAGCAATGTTGGGTCTTTGAATCAGCAAACTAACGCAAACATCAAAATTTGAACTATTTTTCATGTTTATCAATCAATGCAATATTCCTCCCGTATTTTTAAGCAGTAATAAATTTGGATTTGTTTCTTCTAATCTTCAATCATGCTTTACCTTTTTTTCTTCAAATCACAAATCTAGATTTTTCATGTTTATTAATTGATATTAGTTAAAGAAATCACGGAGATTCATTATACTCCCTCATATTCTAAATAACTCTCCTTATTTCCTTTTTCGTCTATTCACAATACTCTCCCTATTTCCTTATTTGGCAAACATTTATACTTATTTTAATCACCTCATCTCACAACAATACCCCACAATACTCATACTTTATCTTATTCTAATCACTTTATCCCACAACAATCCTTATTTTAATCACCTTACCCCACAACAATACTTATTTTAATCACACAATATCTTCCCTCTCTCCAATCTCCTACCCCACTCCAATACTTTATCATATAATATTTCCTTCCCTTAATTCTCGTGCCCTCCATGAAAGGGGAGAGTTATGTAGAATAGGAGGGAGTACAAATTTTTAAATGGAATGCTTCCTCCCTCTATGTATCAAGTACAGTAAATGCATTTATAACCTTTATAATTTGGCGCAAAATTGAAAATGGATATATATATATATATTTTTTTTAATTAGGGTGTTACCGTAACACCCAGTGTCGCCTAACACTTTCCTTTTTTTCTATGCATAATTTATAATCGTTTGATGTTGTCAAAAGCGATTTGTACCGCTAAAGGAAATGAACCTTTTCTTTCTACTTAGAAAATGAAGAGTATATTGACTCATAAGACGCTCATAAGATGATACGTGAGAAATACGACTCCGTAATAAATAGCACAAGAAAGAGACTAATTGTAGTTTTAGTTGCCAACTAATCAGCTAACGTACCAAACAATTCAATTGATTAGTTTTGCGTAAATACTCCGTAATACCGCAGCAGCGTCAATTTTTTTCTCAAATATTTCGTGTGTTTTGACGTAGCAAATGTTACGTCATTCATACCAACTAATCAGCTAACGTACCAAACAATTCAATTGATTAATTTTAGCACAAATTCTCACTATAGACGAATATTGTCCGTCTAAAGTTATAGACGGATTAAATATTACACCACTTTCATAATAAGACAAACAATAAGTGAGATGTCACCACTTTATCTTATTATGTAAGTGGTGACATATTTAACCCGTCTACACTTTAAACGGATATACTCGTTTAAAGTGAGACTAATTGTAGTTTTAGTTGCCTTTCAATACTTCCCCTAAAACACGAGTTTTTTATAATTTACGATGCCTTTTCACCTTTTACAAAACGCATCCCTTTATATTGAAACGAAAGGAGCATATTGTTAAATGTAGCATTTCATTTAGTTGAATAGGCGAATAAAACGGTACTGTTAAATGAGACGGTTTTATACAAGAAGTTTGTAACACAATTTATACAAAGTATTGTTTAAAACGATCTTTTATATGAAGTTTGTAACACAGCTTATATTTAGAAATTACTATATCTTTCTACATAACTGGGTCATGATATTTGTGTAAATCGTCTTATATAAAAACGGATATACCAAGTTTCATTGCCATATTTAACTCAATTCCTAGCAAATTTTGTCAAAATCATGTTCTTTTGAATTGAAACTTTCATTAAAAAAAATATTAAATTAAATTAAACTGACGAATGGAGACAAGCTAAACTATTCTTTTATATTGGGTGCTTCACTCAATTATTTACCTTTTTCTACTTAGGGGATGCCTTTGATGAACAATTCGGTCTCCATATTTATGGGTCTACTTGTCATCCAATAATTGACTCCCTCATCTTTTCTTATCTTTGTACCAAAAACAAAGGTAAAGAAATGATCGGACGAAGAGGGCTATAAACTGTTCCTCTTCAGTAAATCATACTTATAAGGCGTCGTTTGGTTGACATACGAGAAATAATTTTCCATGACTTTACAAAACACATAACTAGACAATTCAGGTGAATTCCCCAAAACCTATTGGCCTCCGGGAGTTGGACTCCTCAATTATGGAGTAATTGAGAACTCCTAGAAAAATACAATTCATGTGATTTTGAGAAAATAATTCCATTTTTCCAGTTCACTCACTTTTAAAAGGGCAATCAATTAAATATCTAACCTTCTTCAATTAAGACATCTCACAAATTTTCTTTTATTTTTTTTTTTTCTTAGGGGGTATTTGTTTCAACTCATAATTGTACGATGTATGCGTTTGGAATGAGTCAAACTTATACTAGATGTTTGTTTGGGTATGAGATTGATACTCATTGACATCAAATAATAAAAACCAAAATCCATGAAAAAAACTTACATAGAACATTTTAATGATTTTTTTTTTTTTTACATTTATTTGATCAAACCCTCATTTTCAAGATTTTTCAATATAAAAAATAATTATTTTTAATGTTATATTTTAGATTTTTTAACTTTGATGAAGTTTAACCCCATCCACCCATTTTTTTTTTTGGCAGCGGTAAAGTAAGTTCTTATATAGGTGGCATTTGACTCATATGGTCAAATGCACTTATTTTAGTAAAACCGTAAACTAATATAACAAAGTAACTACAACGGGTAACAAAAGTGTGTTGATGGCGTACAGATGACTGAACACAAAGATCAACTTCAACATCCTCAGCATTCTTGAAGGGATGAATAGAGCTAGCCAGATGATCGAACAAATCTTTACTCTTCTTAACGGATTGAGCTTTGGAGAAATACCTGCAACAAAACACAAAAATGTGTCTCGGAGATTCATCTCATAGGCTATGATACACATAATCCAGAAACCAACAAGCCCCTTGATCCATCGGGAAGGAGCAAAATGCACTTACGCCACAAGGACGTAGAAAGGAAAAGCGGAAAGCAGACCACGAAAGTCTGCCCCTAGAGGAGAAAAGACTCATACACTTTGAAGAAAATCCTTGCGAACAAGAGCCTCGTAACCAAGACAAGTGAGTAAAGAGGTAGGTGGCAAAAGGGTAAGCCACTTGAACAGTCTCTTGGCCAAAACCATCTCTGAAGGCCAGAGAGAGATGGACACAACACAACCCGAAAGCAATGAAAGACACCCTAAGGCAAACAACCCATGAATAAGAGGACAAAACACCCCAAATATCCATGAAGCTAGGATGATAAAGCCAGTAAACGGTTTTATTTGGAAAAACAATAAATAAGGTAAACAAAAAACAAGCATCAACAAGTAGCGGAAACCACCGCATCCGACCTTGAAGGAAATGTAGATCTATATACACTAACATACTCATATATGTCTTAATTAATTTGTCATAAAATTAAATATGGATTTTATGCATGCAAACAAATAAACAAAATAGAGAAGAAATCATATTCTTACAATGGGTATTTCGGTTTATATGGGCACAAAAGAGATCTCCTTCTCTTTTGTTCTTGAGCTCTCCAAATGGAAGAACAAGGATTCAAATGTACACTACTACAAAAATGATCAAAGAGAACGGTTGGTAATCGTTCTTATACGTAGTTTGGACCGTCCTGTGGCCAAGCGTTCTCTTTGATCTAAGAGAACGGTTGAAATCAAGTCAACCCGGTCTCTTTGTAACAACAATCAGAACGGTTGCCTTTTAGAACCGTTCTCTTTGATATATCAAAGAGAACGGTTGCATATAAGAACCAGTCTCTTTAATAAGGCAGTTCTCTTTGTTAGAGTTTTAGATTTTTTGGCGCCTTAGTTCTACCTTTTTAAAGAGAACAGTTGTGATGGTACTAACCGTTCTCTTTGATCCTGTTATTTTTTTCAAAAAAACATTTCTATTTTATTGTAACCCTACACGATTGAATCGTATAGCTCATAAGAATTAAACCTGTTACAATTCAGAAACTCTAGCAATTTTTACACAAGAAAAACTTTCCGATTTAATTTGAACCATTAAGACAAATTCTATTGAAACAAAATACAAAATCGTATCATGTTGTTAAGAGCCTACAAATATCGAAGATACGCTATCATGTGAAAAACATAAATAAAAATCCTTCAGTCCTCATCACTTAGTCGCATCATAGTGCAAATAAATCGAACTTCAAAAAATTGTAATCATCATCTGTAGAAAAACGAAGCTTGCATCAGTTTCTATAGCAGGAATCTCGTGTTCAAAGCTACCATGCTCACATGTTCAAAGCTTACTACATGCAAAATTTGTCTAAAATCAATGACGGGTTAGATTCGTAAAGTTTACACTCGTATTATGAAATATAGTTGATGAATCAACATTTAGACTATAACTGCTCAACAATAAATGCCTATTACGTCTCAATCTCTTACTTGAGGTGCATATCATACTCGGCACTTGCATCAATTAACGCGCACTTCTCTTCAGCTCTTTAACTATTGCCTCAGACAGCTCTTCAACACCGTATTCCGTCCCAAAACATCTTACTATTTTCATGTTTGGATTGATCAAGTACCTATACATTCTAATATGACAATTAAATTATTAAATGACTCCTGTGAGATGTTCACAATGACAAGCATTAGAAGCAATGAAATTTACATAAGATGAGTATATCCCTCATGAATATTTTGGAATGGTTTTGAGGGAGTGGAGATGACCAACACTGCTAGTCGATCAGGTCTTACACGCGGCAGTAGATGATCTAAGACAGTTTGTAGAAACCTCGGGATCAGCTCTGTCAAAATTGATCTAAAGTTCGGTCAAATCCGATCCCAAGCCCGCGCCAATGATGTTAACGCATAAAGGAATAATTCATGGCATGCAAAAAAAAAAATATCTGTCTTTCCTAAATGCTCAACTTTTCTGAAACCCGTGGATTTCCACCTTAGTTTTTCAGAATCCCAAATTAAAGTTCAATAGTATTACACTATTACCTGGAGAGATGGATTTCTATATTTTGAATAGAACTATTACCTTCATATTCAGTGAATTACAGCAACCAAGACGTCCAATGATGTGCCATGACCGAACCATCTGATTGGCAGAAAAAGAAACACCGTTCAGGTTTAGGGTGTATTCATTAGCATCATGCATTCTAGAGAGTTTACTTACATCACAAATAAGGGAGACATCTTTCTGTATAAGAGGATTGTAAAATTCGAACCATATAAACGAGTTTGAGTAATTAAATCCGTCAACCAACAAAAAATGAAAAGATATAAAGATTGAAGAGCTGAAGACTAAAGATTTGGGGGAAAATGTAGGAAATGAGAGATTTTCAACTACGAAATGAGATATATGTAGAACTAATGCCTTAAGAGATGTCAACTTTTACATGGAATATATTATGCAGTCCAGCAAAGCAAGTTTAGTAACACAAGATTGAGCGTTAAACATAGAAAATAACTGACAACAGAACATGAAGAAAGGCAACATAGATCAACTTTTATTCATCTACATTGCAAGATTAACTGTGATCTACATAATAAAACATTACTAAATGATATAGACCGCTGTTAAATTACTGCAAGAGACTGCAATTACAAAACTAAATTGTTGAATAAATTAAAGTAAACACCTTTCTGTCAATAAATGATATAAACCGCTGTTGAAATCTGGTCGTGATTTAGTGTAACGTTTGAGGGAGAGAGCCATGGCTTCAAGTCTGCAGTCGACTTCAAAAAAAGAGTAATTGATTAGGATTAAAGCAGACAACTTTGAAAGATACAAATCCGCAGGTTCGGAAATGAAACGCTTAACGAATGCAAAGGAATGATCAGTTTTTTAGTTGGTTGTGACTTCAAAATTATTCGAAGGTTTTTTGAAAACAATCACACCATTCGCAAACCACAAATAACACCCCTTAAGACAAATTATTCAAAGGTTTGTTGAGTTTAGAACCATAGAAAACAATGATGAAACAAGAATTGGTATTTTTCACCCAAATACGACAAGAATCCATTAGAACTTACAGGAAAAACTAGCAAAAAGACAGCAGTAATAGACAAAATAAGCAAAACCCATGAAATAAAACACAATGAAGTTGTAATAATTGAGAAAGAGCATAGATAGAAAAGATTAAAGAAAAAGACTTCAATTGACTGGAGAAAAATACCAAGATTCACGAAGGTAGGGCTTAGAAAGCAGCGGAACCAATCCACATATTCCAAGAGACAGCTAGGTAGTCGTCAAATTTGTCACAGGGTACTGGCAAACGCAATGTCTCAGAAAACGAAATTCATAACATTCTTAGTAAACAAATTGAATAAAAAAATGGTAAAATTAATCATGATTGAAGATATTTTTCAAACGATTTGATGAAAAGTAGCATAAACACATAAATCAATCAGCTAATTAAAGATGGAATACAAAAAAAAGAGGGAAAAAGGAAGGGAAACGAGATGAACTAGGGTTTGCAATTGCAGTGCAGCTGCAGTTGATGGATGAAATTGGGGATTTCTGGGGGTTTTACATAGATTGAGACGGAGAGATTTTGGAGGTGGGAGGATACAGTTTCTAATTCATAAAGAGATTGAATGATTTATCAGAACCACCATACCTAGCGCATTAGTTGTTCTTGACTTTAGATATGCGCGACGGGAGAGAGGCGGTGGGATGATGGCAACTGACGAGCGGCGACGAGAAAGCGGTTGTATGAATGGCCACCGACGATGCGATGAGGGTAGTGGCGGTGGAAAGGGAGGAAAGGCAGTAAGAGGAAAGGATGACTGTATGACTATATCAGTTGGGATAAAGTGTAAATAGGGGTCTTTAGGGATTTATAGAGAACGGCTAAGGATAGGGACCGTGCTCTTTGTTTTATCAAGGAGAGCGGTTCTGGATATATAACCGGTCTCTTTTATATTTTAAGACAGTTGGTCAAACCTAACCGTTCTCTTTGTTAATGTACGAGAACGGTTTGAGCAAACAACCGTTCTCTATTGGAATCCTATATGCCCGCCAAACTAAAAATATCAAAGAGACCGGTTCCGCTATCAACCGTTCTTGAAGGAGCGTTCTCTTTGCCTTAAATTGTAGTAGTGGTAGAATCCCTCCCAAAAGCATATACCCAAGGAATACATCTTAATAACCAATATTATTTAGATCTAGTAATAATATTAGTTTTTGCTATAAAATTGATACAAAATAAATCGTATTTTTGGCTCTTGAATCACTCGGTCAAGAGGGAGTATATGTGAGATTTTATTTCTCTAGAAAATTCATATATTGTAGAGATTCTCCACTTTCTTACACTAGAAAATGTTATATGTTAAAATGATGAATGAATAAATTGAAAAGAAAAAGCTCTTTTTCTTTTCTTGTATGGTTGGCCGAAAATTGGCTTGGGTAGGATGCCCAATACTTTTTGTTTTTGCTCTTCTCAAAAGCATAGGTGGGCATGGCTAGAGATTAGACTTTAATAATTATGTTTTCTCTTATTAAAATAATCAACATAATTATTCCACTAATACTCCTAATTTTCGGTTTATACAAGATAAAATGGAAGGTCCATTTTATTTTGTCATTTGTCAAGTGTGACATATGTGACATGTTACTTGACATGTGAATTTGTAATGTATTTTTAACATATTAAAAATCAACATACTCATAAAATATGTCATTTACAAAATCGACTAGTAATTCGTAATTACTTGTACCAAAAATGTTTCCAAATTATAAACTACAACATTCTGTATTTATAATAATTTATTCATTCCATTTCAATTGTTTACTCAAAACAATAATTTCATCTAAGTAATAAAACAATTCGATTACTTAGACCGTGTCTCATTTAATCATATTTACAATGAGATACGTAAATTATACTCACAAAATTATCCGTCAATTTTAAGCAATTTAATTAACTCGTATCGGTATACGATTAATTAAATAATCAATTAAGAGTATTTCCTATAGGTATGACCTAAGGGGATCAATCGATCACCACCGTCGCACGACGAGAATGTCAAACTCTAGTCAACCAATCATTACCGATATGTGTGGACCAGTTGACTTGTAAAATATTACATCCCACATGTATTCTTAAAATGAGATTTAATAATGATATTTAAATCATGTGATCGCACTATTGTTGAGGACACATTTCCCAACAGACCTGACCAACAACACAGCCAAAATCCCAAAGCTTCCCCTACCAGGCACATCTCAAAAGGGAGACTCATCCACCATGACCTCACCCCAACCTAAAAAAAACGGACACAACAAACACAATCGCGGAAAGAGGCGACATATCAGCAAGCACCAAGAAATGAAAAAAGGACACCTATTTCACCAAGTGACTCCTTCCAGGACCACCGCCTCACATGCAAAAACCAACTTATAAAGACTGATGGGGCATATTCTGCACCCGCTGACCAAGTCAACATATTGACCAAGGTCAAAGCTAAAAGACAACAAGTCAAAAGAAAAACGGCCTAACCGACAAAGCCTCGTCGGCTTACATCACTGGGTCTCGGTTCGGAACTAGCGGTCGAGAGGCATATCCGTATACTCGCATCCGGTCCCCCGGCATGGAGTCAACCAGCCCTGCCCGGCACATCATGGGTCCCTCGGCCGAGGGTAAGACAGATCTTTCCACCGCTCGCCACTTGGCCACTACGTGACAAAAGGTGAAAGTCTATAAATACTCCACATCTCTCATTGAGAAATAGACTGGAAAATCTGGTATAAAACTCCCTTATCTCTCTACAATATACTTTGCCAAGTTAAACATACAACTTATCTCTCTAAGTTTACTGACTTGAGCGTCGGAGTGAGTACGCTCGGCCCCAAGCCGAGCCCTCAGTTTGTTCATCTTTACAGGAAAGAGTGAAAGGAAGAGACGAGCAACGACATCATTCTACAAGCTCAAGTGGTCACAATCCTGCTCCGGAATTACACCCGGAACAAAGACATAAAAGACACACGAGAAGGGACCGATAAGGTGGGGGAAATGGGGGGATCACCTATCAGTCCCAAACAGACCCATTGAGCTATGCTCAAGACCAACACAACAAGGACAAAGGACCGAAAGGTGGGGGAAATGGGGGGATCACCACTCGGTCCCAAGCCGACCCCACAAACAAAACACGAAAACAGCCCACACACAGCTGTCACAAATCAGACCGGACCAAAGACGTCGGAACTACCGACAGAAAAAGAAAAGACTGGTCAAAACCAGAACGATGGCACAACGAGAAACACCGGTCAGACGAACTCAATTAATCATTAAGATTCTGATTCACAGCCGGAAACAAAAGACCTACCAGGAGTGGGGGAAATGGGGGGATCACCCCTGGGACGCATGCAAGGTAACCGGTGACAGGACAAGGAGTCGGAAGGGTAGGAACCTAAAAGAAGCGGCGACAACAACTGATCAGCCCGACAACCTGCAAAGACAGATCCGAGAAACGCCTTGAAGCTCGGATATTACCGATCGTTGTGGATGTTGTAGCACAGGAAGAACAATGAAAACAAAAGGGGTGAGCTCAAAAAAACAGGTCAAAAGGGGGAGGAGATGTGATCGATCATCGGAGAAGGGCCTTGGGAAGGACCCATCGCCGGCGATCGCATAGGGGAAGGAGGGCGGAGTGTGTGGACAGGCGAGGCGGCGGCTGATCTTTTGGCTAGGGTTTTTTTGTGTTTTTAGAGAAAAAAGGGGGAGAGGCAGTTTAACCATCCACCCAAAATTGAAACAAACACATGGTACGAGGAATCAAGTTCTAAACTCATACCACCCAGTTATAATTCCTGATTCCAAACTCATACCCACACGCGAACCAAACGCGCCTTTATTCAACTCGGCAATAAAAGCTGTGTATAACCCAACGTTTGTCAAGTATTCTGAAAATAACCCAACTTTTGATTTTAACAAGAATAATCCAACATTTGCTTTTATGTTACAAAAATATCCCAACATCTTACTTATATATATATTTCCTAAATGATAATTTACTCATATACTCCCTTCTATTCACTATTTTCTTCCCTATTTCCTTAAACGGATTATTCAGGTTTTCTTTCTCTTTCTTGTTTTGGAAACTTTTACTCTTATTTTATTCATACATCTCTCTTCTAACACCAAACGCCACCCAACTCTTTTACCCATATTTTATTACTTTCTTTAATGTTTTGGCCTCACAATTCATTATTTAACTCATAATTATTCATACCTCTCTCCTATCACCAAACCCACTCAACTATTTTACTCTTATTTTATTCCTCATCTTAATACTCGTGCCCACCAACAAAGGGAAGAAAATAGAGACTAGGAGGGAGTATTAATTAATTCATTAACTTATTGACCATAATTAAGTAATTATATAAAATTATGAAAAAAAAGTTAGAAAATGGAAAAAAAAAGTTGAAATCTAGTACTGTTCAAAATCCTAAAAGACGTAAATTATATGGATTTAAAATTTTTTGGATTCCTCAAAATTGTGGGTTTATTAAAAAAAATTATATTTCTCATAAGTATTTCTACTAATTTAAAATCTATCTTATTTCTTTTCAAAAAAAAAATATATATTTGTCTTATTAATGAATTTTTCATTGTTTAATTAAGAAATTTACTTTTTCCAGTTTTTTGGTTATCAATTTTTTTGTATTTATAATCACAAAATAAACTTTAAAGATTTATGAAACTATTTTACAAAATATCCTCTCAATATTTGGTAAAAAATTGTGTAGGTGAGGTTTTGGATATCTTTGTGACAAAAATGCAAAGGTTGGATTATTAATGTTCAAGTTAAAAAGTTGGGTTATTTTTGAAATAGTTATCAAAGATTGAGTTATTTTTGTTAAATTCGCCTAAATAAAAAGGGTATTACTCATATGTACTCCCTATTAAACAAGAATCAATTGATATACATTATTGCAAAATATAAAACCGTAAATCAACAGCAATTCTCCCTTGTGACGCTCACAATTTGCGACGGGTAAATATGACCACTTTTTGATTAAATATAACCACTCAAGTACTGTTCATAAAATATCACCTATAAAAAAATGGTCATATTTTCTCAAAAACTGATCACATTTGGCCCGTCGCAAATATAAACAGTGTTTATGACGGAATAGTATCCGTCACAGGCGAGAATTTGCAGTAAATCAAAAGGAGAAGGTCGTCCTCAGAATATCAACAGAAGAGAAACACACAAGAAGTTTCGTCTCTTGTTTGGACCATCTTGCTGTCACTTCAACACTTACCTCAAATCCAAAGATCCAGAGGAAACAGGAAACCCACCCCACTGATTTCATTGCTTGTTTCTCTGAAATTTCTTTTGATTAACGTTTCTAAGGTTCGCATCTTCTGCTTTATCTTTGTTTTTTTTTTAAGTCCCTTAATTTTGAATATTATACTCTAGCTTTAATTGATTGCAGCATCGATCGCACTTTGATTATTTTACCCAAACAACTACTCCTTCTGTCCCCGTCAATATTTTATGTATTCCTCCCTTATTTCGGTGTATCAATCAATTGTTTACCTTTCTCTTTCTGTTTCGTGTACGTTATTCAACTTGGGGAAAAGTTACTCCTATAAATTACTCTCTCGTCTCGGTCAATAGTTAACGAAAGTGGTAATTAAGTCCTTAACTTTGTTCAATTGTGAAATTAGGGCCCGTAAGTTTCATTTAGAGCAATTAAGCCCCTTGAGTTCCACTAAATGTCAAATTCAACCCCATTTTCTTAATTTTCACCAAATTTTTAAATTAAAATCACTTTTAATACAATTTATCAAATATAAAATATTTTGTTTTATAATTTTAAAACTTTTATTTTTATATTAAATATTGAGATTTTTTTTTGGAATTTTATGGTATATAGACAATTTATTAGTTAATATGTATGAATACACTATATAAATTATAAACGATTTACTAAATATGTATGTAAAAGTTTCCTTCAATGATTAATAAATTGTAGAAATTCGTAAATTTGCAATTAGTAATATTTAGTATTTAGTAAATTGTTTAATAATTAATACTAATATAAAATGTTTTTAGTTAAAATTATTGTGAAAATTTTAAAATCGGGGTTGAATATCACTTTTGGTGAAATTTAAAAGGGGCTTGATTGCTCCAAATGAAACTTGTGGGCCTAATTTCACAATTGAACAAAGTTAAGGGGCTTAATTACCATTTTTGCGTTAACGTATTCCATATTTGAGTGTGTGTTTGTTGTGGATACGTTATTTAGCTGAGCGAGAAAAAGTACTGCTCGTATCAACTAACTTGTTTGGACCATCTTGCTGTCACTTCAACACTTACCTCAAATCCAACTGTGCAAATCCAAAGATCAGAGGAAACCCACCCCACTGATTTCATTGCTTGTTTCTCTGAAATTTCTTTTGATTAACGTTTCTAAGGTTCGCATCTTCTGCTTTATCTTTGTTTTTTTTTAAGTCCCTTAATTTTGAATATTATACTCTAGCTTTAATTGAGTGCAGCATCGATCGCACTTTGATTATTTTACCCAAACAACTACTCCTTCTGTCCCCGTCAATAGTTTACGTATTCCTCCCTTATTTCGGTGTATCAATCAATTGTTTACCTTTCTGTTTCTGTTTCGTCTACGTTATTCAACCTGGGGAAAAGTTACTCCTATAAATTACTCTCTCGTCTCGGTCAATAGTTAACGTATTCCGCGAAAGTGGTAATTAAGCCCCTTAACTTTATTCAATTGTGAAATTAGGCCTCGTAAGTTTCATTTAGAGCAATGGCAATTAAGCCCCTTAAGTTCCACTAAATGTCAAATTCAACTCCATTTTCTTAATTTTCACCAAATTTTTAAATTAAAATCACTTTTAATACAATTTATCAAATATAAAATATTTTATTTTATAATTTTAAAACTTTTATATTTATATTAAATATTGTAATTTTTTTTTTGGAATTTTATAGTATATAGACAATTTATTAGTTAATATGTATGAATACACTATATAAACTATAAACAATTTACTAAATATGTATGTAAAAGTTTCCTTTAATGATTAATAAATTATGTAGAAATTCGTAAATTTGCAATTAGTAATTTTTAGTATTTAGTAAATTGTTTAATGCTAATATAAAATGTTTTTAGTTAAAAATTATTGTGAAAATTTTAAAATCGGGGTTGAATTTCACTTTTGGTGAAACTTAAGGGGCTTGATTACTCCAAATGAAACTTGTGAGCCTAATTTCACAATTGAACAAAGTTAAGGGGATTAATTACCACTTTCGCGTTAATGTATTCCATATTTGAGTGTGTGTATCAGTCAATAGTTTATGTTTACCTTGCGGATAAGTTATTTAGCTGAGGGAGAAAAAGTACTGCTCGTATCAACTAACTTGTTGGGTTAATACTTGATTATTTCTCGATTAATTATTGACTTTAGCTAATTAGGTACTCCCTCCGCCCCGCTCAATTGTTGTCCTTTGGTTTTGGCACAAAAACCAAAGAAAGAGGAGGGCGCCAATTACTAAATGACAAGTGGAACAAATTGAGTTTGAATGATCAAATTCGCTTCATCGTCAGTTAATTCTTAAAATAGAAAGGAAACAATTGATTGGATAAGGGCAAAAATGCAATCAAGTATCAAAGAGTTGTTTTATTCATACTTCAATTACCTTTTGATTAATTATTGACTTGACTTTGTGTTTATTTAAACACTCGTTTTTTTTCATAATTTTGTGTATCACAATACCTTTAATTGCATTTTGTAAATTATATTTTTCATTTTTGAGTTGAAAAAATCTTAATTGTAGTTGGCTTAATGGCCGAAGTCAAGAAAATGTTTTCGAAATTAGGCTATAAATCCGAGTTGTTGAAACTCCAACAAACCGTGTCGACCACTAAGGCTGTTATTGAGGATGCAGAAGCCAAGCAAGGGTTGTCCATGGAGGAACAACTCTATATTGACGAGCTTAAGGATGAGGTTTTTGATGCGGATGATGTGTTTGATGAGTTCAACACTTTTGTTGAGCAAAAGGAATTGGTCATGGAGGATGGCAAGTTCTCCAAAAAGGTGTGTTTTCTATTTAGACATTTGAATCGGTCTCGTTTAGGTAACATGTCTAGTAGAATTAAGAATGTTAGGAATAAGTTGGATGATATCACGAGTAATCATAGCAAGTTTGGGTTTGATAGTGAGGGTGAGAAGTTTAGTAAGTGTAGAAGGGAGGAGAGTAGCTCCTTTGTCTATGCTGCTGATATTATTGGGAGGGAGGCTGATGTCAAGAATATTGTACGTTTATTGCTTAACCCTGATGTCAAAGAGGATATTTCTTTCCTTAGTATTGTCGGGATTGGAGGTCTAGGAAAAACTGCTCTTGCCCAATGTGTGTTTAATGATGAAAGGGTTTCGAGTGCTTTTCCAGTGAAGTTGTGGACTTGTGTCTCTGATCATCATGAAGATCAGCTGAACTTAGAAAGTATTCTAGTTAAGATTCTAGAATCGGCTACGGGTAGGAAGCCAGAGTTAGGAACCTCGTTGGAGAATGTGCAGAAAAGACTCTGTGCATATCTTGCAGGAAAAAGGTTTATTCTGGTGTTGGATGATGTATGGAATGAAAATCGCGATGAGTTAATTAAGTTGGCCGTATTCTTAACTGGAGGTCGGAGCGGGAGCTGGGTTTTGGTCACCACGCGTTCAAAAGAGACAGCTAGAGTAATAGGAAAAGGTCTAACATATGAGTTACAAGGTCTGTCCGAAGAGAACTCGTGGAAATTATTTGAAAGGATGACCTTTGGACTAGGAACCCTTCCCGATGAGCTTGTTCAAATTGGCAAAGATATTGTCAAATGTTGTGCCAATGTCCCGCTTGCTATAAGAGTGATTGGAAGTCTTCTGTATGGCCAACCCAAGTGTAAGTGGGTATCCTTCCAACAAAAGGCATTGCCAAATATTTGCAGTTTTGAGAATAATAGCATCATGCATATATTGAAGTTTAGTTATCATGATCTTAAGTCCTCATTAAAGAGCTGCTTTAAATATTGTGCGCTCTTCCCTAAGGATTTTGAGATAGATAAGGACACGTTAATTGGCCTTTGGATGGCACAGGGCTATATCACACCGTCAAAGAGTGGTCAAAGCATCGAAGATGTTGCTGAGGACTACTTTTTCACTTTGTTGAATAGATGTTTCTTCCAAGATGTTAAAAAAGATGAATATGGCGAGATCTTATCTTGTAAAGTACATGATCTCATGCATGATATTGCTCAGAAAGTATCAGCAAAGGAAATTTGTGAAGTAAATTCCAACACTCTCAAGGTGAGCAAATCAGTTCGCCATATTGCTGTGAGGGGACACAAATTCATGGATAACTGTTCGACCAAGACTAATATTCGAACGTACCTTCAAGTTAGCAAGGTCGGCGGCATGTTGCTCGTCGAACATCTATTGGCAAACTGCCCTTCTCTACGGACTTTGGATTTAAGGGGTGCAGTATTTGAGGTTTTACCTAACTCAATAGGCAAATTGGTGCATCTGAGGTATTTGGATCTTTCATTTAATGTGAAACTGAAATTGCTTCCAAAATCAATCACAAGGCTGCATAATTTACAGACTTTAAACCTGCTTGGGTGTAGAGGCTTGGTAATGCTACCCAAAGGTCTGAGCAAGCTTGTTAAGCTTCGGGTCCTTGATGTTAAAGACTGTTTCTTGCCTCTGTACATGCCTCCGGATTTTGGCAGATTGACCTGTCTTCAGAAGCTTGATAGGTTCGGGATGGGTGACGTAAATCCAACCAGTAAGAAACGCTTTGATCAGCTTAAAGATCTAATGTCTCTCGTTAACCTGAAAGGCAGTCTTGGGATTCAAATCCGTTCAAGACCAATTGCTCCATATCATTCTGATGGTGGGGCATATTTGAGTACATTGGAACATCTCAGTGGTGTAGAGATTTGGTATCTACGTAGTTATATTCGCGAGGAATTCAGGAAAGAGACCACAGTCGAGTATGATATGGCCACAATTGAGTATGAGGAGGCCATTTTGGAAGACCTGCGGCCACATTCTAATCTCAAGTACTTAAGGTTGGTTGAGTACAATGGCGGGAAATTGCCGGCTTGGGCAAGGGAACATAACCTGGCAACTTTCCTCCCCAATCTTGTCAGAATCGAACTAAAAGAGTGTTTGGGGTTGGATCACCTTCCATGGATCGGACTTTTGCGTTGTCTAAAATTCCTCCGACTTGAAATATTGCCAAGTTTGGAGTATCTGATGAATGCCATTCTGGTTGTAGATTCAGTCCCTGGATCATCTACAGGAACATTGTCTCTATTTCCTTGTCTTGAACATCTTTATTTAGAAAACTTGCCTAAGTTGAAAGGTTGGTGGCCATCTTCAAACCCATGTGAGATCAATTCTCGGGAATCATCCCCTTATCTTCCTCGATTAAAAGGATTATGGATATATGAGTGCCCCAAAATGGCGTTTATACCATTGTGCCCTCTTGTAGACGATTTAAGAATTTATGATGCTAACAGAAGTCTAGAGCTGAAAACACTAGACTCTAATTCTAGTACTTGTCCCGCACAAATGAGAGTGGCTACTGGAAATGTGGAATTGCTCCGGTTGGTGCCCATGGAAAACTTCCAGTGTCTTAAGGAGATGCGAATAGAGTCTGACTATAAACTAAAGAATTTATCAGAAGTCGAGGATTTGTTCAGGAACTGCTTGTCATCCCTCCAAGTCCTAGAAATTTGGAGATGTCCAAAACTCGGTAGTCTTTCTGGAGGCTTGGAGCATTTGACTCTCTTGCAGAGGTTACACATACGCAAGACGGCTGGTCTTCTGACCAACGATGAACATGGTGGTGTGCCATGGCGCTGCCTTGCTCAGACGCTTAAATCATTAAGACTTGAGGATCTCCCACATCTGGTCAATCTGCCAAATGGGATGCATCACTTGACTTCCCTCGAGTCTCTTTCAATTGTCGATTGTAAGGGATTGACGTCATTCCCGGAATGGATGCCTGAACTCACCTCTCTCAAGAAACTCGAGGTTAGGCGTGGCTGTGCAGAACTGAAGGGAAGATGTAGAAATGTCACTGGGCAGGACTGGCTCAATATTCAGCATATCTGTGACATTTTAATTGAAGAATAAGAAGGGGGAACTAATGTTCTCAAGGGTAATAAACAGTCAGCTGTTTCATAAACTTGTTTGTATATGTAATTGATAGAATTAGTGTTTGTATTAGCAAAATTAATTCTTTTGTCACAATAATGGTTTATCATGCAAAACTACATCAATATTCTTCATTCATTGTGAACACTCATCTTGTCAGTTACGGAGTAAGGCTGTGAGTTTTCATAATTCTGTTTATCTGGTATAGTCTGTTCTACTGCGGACAATTCGTCAGTCTACATATGTGGTTGTTCATGAAACGGATGTAGAAGACATACTGCAGACTCGTAAGAATGATGCTAGCATCTCGTGATTTTCAGTCACTTTATGTGTTGATTGTCCGATCTTGTAAGATTAATTAAATTCCTTTGATTTTTGGACAGTGTCAATATGTCATTCTGGGATCCAGTTATATGCAGACTGTGCTCAGTAACTAATGAATCCATCTTCAAGACAAATCCTGGCCTCCTTCAACATTCAACAAGCTCCACTGATAGTTGGGCCAATATTAGGACCACTGGATGTCTCATGTCTGTACTGTATAATAATATATTTTGGTATTTTGGATTGTCGATCATCAAGGGAGGACCTTAGTTATATTGGAAGGGGCCGAGTTTCCTTTGACTATTCATATTACCGTGTAACTCAGCCCCTCCTATTCTTTACTTAAAATCCGCCACTGTGTAATTGTGTTGTAAATTACACCAGCCACCATTGACGAGAGCCTCCATTTTTACTTGCGATCTTCCATAAACATAGACTTGGCCATATGTGTTCTTCGGGAGAAACGTCCTCCCTATACTCAAAGGAGGAGGAGGATCAAAATGAAAATGAGGAGGATGGGAGGACGTCCTCCTAGAGGACACTTAAGTATTTTCCCCCTTTCAAACCCTTTTTCTTAGTCCGTAGGGTTGTCTCACTCGATTAGAATTGTGAGTAAATAATTTTTGAATTTCAGGTTAAACCTTCTTAAGACAATTTGACTTGTATTATATAGTCATTCACTCATTCTATTCCAATCATTTATACGGAATATACATTTGTGGAATGGGTTTTTTTATTAGGGTGTACCTAATATTTAGGGTCGTTTGCATCAAGGTACCTAACATTTATTTTTTTGCCCAGAAGTACCTAATATTTATGTTTTGGTTATTAGCTAATACCAACTAACTTTTTCCGTCAAAAAATGTCAACATAACGTCTTGACTTGACAGAAAATTCTAATCATATACATAGTAATATATTAATCTTCTGAATCACTGTTGACATGACATAATATAATTTCACCAAATATGACATGGCATTTTATGGGTAAATAAGAGCATCTTAAACAAAAAAAATGATATACTGCTAAAATCATATATCATATAATATATTCATCTTCTAAGTCACCGTTGATATGACATCATATAATTTCACCAAATATGACATGCCATTTTATGGGTAAATAAGAGTATCTTAAACAAAAAAAATAATATACTGCTAAAATTCTTTCCTAATTTAATGACATTGATTGTGTATAATAATTACGTTGTATCATATCAAACTTTTAATAAATTTAGATTTTATTTAGGGAAAAAAAACGTTATTTTAACAAAAAACAAAAACCATCTTTAATCGAATAGGTCGAACCGTTCGGGTTGGGTTTTGACTCTAAATTAACGGGTCATTTCGGGTGGGGTTTCGACCCTAAATTAACGGGTCATTTCAAGTTTGGGCTAAACGGGTCCCGGGTTGAGATTTTATGGATCTTGACCTTGGAAAAAGCAGATAAGGCGGGTCAGATTTTTAGATCGGCCTGAATTTAACACCTCTAGGTGTTGGTCCTGAATTACCAAGTTGTTTTGTTGTAACTTATTCTAGGGTAGCTATGGACATGGGCCACTCGCTCTTTGGTTTCGAGGCGGCGACACTTCTCTCACGGAACCTTAGTTTGCCAAAGCACGTCATGGGCCGTTACCGATTGGTGAGGCATTGAAACCGGTGAAAGGTTGAAAAAGCCTGCATTTGTGGAGTCGCCACCAATTTATTGTGGAAAAATTGGAAACCGTTCGAATACTTCGCGTCATGTCAAGACAGGAAGTAGTGACATGAACACCAAGAACTCGTTACCCTTAGCATTCTAGGTCTAGAATGACTCTCGAAGATGCCACGGATGTCCACAGATAACTGGAGTAAGGGGTGAGGGTACGTATTAGGAAGCTCTTTAATTCGAACACCTAATCCCGCCCGCCTCGATAGCGGCCTCTACTAATGATTAGGGAAGTTGTTCATATTTGAGATGTCGTCGATGTAATGCATGCAATGCAACAAACATTGATTAATCCTAGCATGTGAAATTGGACTATGTCGGTTAACACGTATTTTAGCAAACAATGTGGTCGAAGTAGATGTTTAGATTAAATTACATGTGAGAATCATACAATTAAATCATAAATAATAATAAATACGAATAATGATAAAATAATTAAAATTACAAGGATTACAAGGTTTATTTGACCTACGTCAGAAGCACGCTCAAAAACGGGATTTCGAAGAAGAAAAGAGAGAAAATAAAATTAGAATTAAAATATGAAAATATGTCAGATTAGAGGCGATAATACGAATAATAGTCGATCTAAACCGTAATTAGAAGCTATGTCAGAACGAGAAAGAGTTCAGAGACAACAGAAGCCAACCCAGAACAGGCGCAGCATCTGCTACGTCCTCTGGAAGAGGCGCAACACTTTCTGCGTCTGTTCTAGAGCTGGGCTCTGGCTGTGAAGTCAGAACCGCAACATTGTTATCGTTCATTGGTAGATTTAGGATCGATTATCAATTTTAGACTCGAATTGAAGTGCTTTAACCGATTATATCCATCTGGGCAAGTCATAAAACGAATTAAAAACGAGAAATTACAGCAGTTGATAGGATTAATGATGAACTCTTGTCGGAAATTCAAAAGAACAAAATTGAGGTTAGATTAACGAAACTGGACAAGTAAGAAAACTTATGTATCAAATTAGGATTCCAGAACCTCGACATGAACAAGTCGAAACCCCGAAGAATCGATTTGAATTAAAACGGTGAAAACCCGCAAGTATTAAATTACTCGGGATTAAGGAAGATTTAAGCATTGTAATTAAAAGGGATTAGTAAAGATACAATTTATACACTAAAACAACAAAGAAAAACGAAAGAAATAAGAAAAAGAGAAACTTGCAGGAAGTCGAGGAAGAAGAAGAAGAGCAGGAGCAGCAAGCAACGTCTGGAAGAGGCGCAACAGATGTTGCGATCTTTCGAAGAGGCCCAGCTGCTGCTGCGTTTCTTCTCGACATCTGACTTCCGCTGTTTTATAAAAACGGTTTTAAAAGATGGATTTTAAATCGGTTTTTGAACGTGCTTTTGATATAGATCTACATTAATTGATACAAAATAAAAAGTACAATAATAAAATAGGATTTTACACCCTCAAACTTACATGTTTGACGAAACGAGATTGACTAAAGTTATCGTTTAGTGATTGCTCGACTCGAATATGCGTGGAAAGTGCCCTCGTTAGATGCTAGAATTACAACGTAGATACGGGAAAACGATCTGCCTCTTTATTGATATTTAGAACGGTACTTATAGTACTATGCCAACAATAGGGTTGCATTCGTACGACTAATACAATACAAATATAAGACGGGCCTAAACCAGCCCATCTAACTTATTACCCCCCCTCAAGTTGGAGCATACGGATTAAGAATGCCCAACTTGCCTACCAAGGAGAGAAAACGAGACGAACCAAGGGCCTTGGTGAGAATATCAGCAAGTTGGTTCACAGTAGAAACATGAGACGGAGCAATGAGACCTGCTTGAATAGCATCACGAACAAAGTGACAGTCGATCTCAATGTGCTTCGTGCGCTCGTGAAAGACGGGATTATTAGCTATGTGTAAGGCCGACTGACTATCACAAAGCAGTGGGATAGCCGTCGGTTGAACAACACCCAAACATAACAGAAGGCTTTTGAGCCATTTCAACTCACAGGTAATAGCAGCCATAGATCGATACTCAGCTTCTGTAGACGAAAGAGACACAGTAGGTTGCTTTTTGGTCTTCCAAGACACTGGCGAAGAACCAAGAAAGACAACCCAGCCAGTGAGAGAGCGACGAGTAAGGGGACATGCTGCATAGTCCGAGTCACACCAACCCGTGAGGGATAATTCAGCATCAGAACGAAACAGGATACCTTGCCCAAGAGTACCCTTCAAGTAGCGTACAGTACGAAGTGCCGCTTCCCAATGAGCTTGGCGCGGAGCATGCATAAACTGAGATAAGATATGGACTGCATAAGTAAGATCAGGACGAGTCACAACAAGATACACAAGACGGCCCACAAGCCGTCGATAACGTTCCACATCAGTGAGAAGTGCACTCGTGGACAGCCCGAGATGATGATTTTGCTCAAGAGGTGTAGAGCTCGGTTTGCAGCCTAGAAGACCACACTCAGCAATAATATCGAGTGCATACTTACGTTGACAAACAAAAATTCCACTATCATTCAGTGCCACTTCCAACCCAAGAAAATATTGTAAGACACCCAGGTCTTTCATGTGAAAGCAAGAGTGAAGATACGTTTTAAACGTGGTAATTGCAGCGGAATCGTTGGAGGCAATAATTAAATCATCAACATATAAAAGAACATGTAATTGCACAACGTCCTTAGTATAGGTGAAAAGAGAATAATCAGAGAGGCTTTGAACAAACCCGTATTTCTTCAAAGCATTACCAAATTTGGCAAACCAACACCGCGGAGCTTGTTTTAGACCATACAAAGATTTTCGCAAGCGACAGACCATCCCTGGTACATCAGACCGAAACCCGGGAGGAAGCTTCATATATACTTCTTCATGGAGGTCTCCGTGCAAAAAGGCATTATGAACATCCATCTGATGCAGAATCCACTTCTTAGCTGCGGCAACTGCCAAGAATGTGCGAACAGTAGTCATTTTAGCGACCGGGGCAAAGGTCTCTTCGTAGTCTATGCCGTGGGTCTGATGATTCCCAAGGATGACCAGGCGTGCTTTCAAACGCTCAATCGTGCCATCTGACTTGTACTTTATTTTATATAACCATTTACTGCCAAGAGCTCGCTTATCTGATGGAAGTGGCTCAAGTGTCCAGGTGCCATTATCAGAAAGAGCTTTCATTTCCGCATCCATAGCATTGCGCCAGCCCTCATCCAATACAGCCTCTTTAAAGGAGCGGGGTTCTTTGTGAGTCATAATAGCTGCCAAGAAAGTACGATACTCGACAGAAAACTTGTCACAATTTACATAATTAATTAGCGGATATAGAATACCTGAGGATGGTGATGGCGTAGCGATATGAGAAGCGGATGAACGACTACCTTTAACAGTTTTCTCAACAACATAATCACGAAGTGCAGTAGACGGTATTTTAGGACGATGTCCGCGTCCCAGTTGCAGCTGTGCAGACGGACTAGGCTCTATAACAGCCTCTTCAGTAGATGGCGAGTTACCAATGGGTATGTCACTACTCGGGGACATTGCTGTCTGATCAGGGGCACTCTGAGCAGCATGCGGCCCTACGGATTTCACGGCCTGACCCGGAGGTAACTCCTCACCATTACTGTCATCATAGGGCTCGTCTAAGACCCCCCCTGGAACAGACCGTGACTGAGGTAAGTACGGGAACTGTGACTCGTAGAAGATGACATCGCGAGACACGAAAAATTCTTGTCGATCCAAATCATACACATACCACCCTTTTTTCCCGGAAGGATAGCCCAAGAACACACATTTTCTACTCCGACTTGCGAATTTATCTCCCTTGGCACGCTGATTATGGGCATAACATAGTGACCCAAAAACACGCAAATGCGAGAACGGCGGTGGTTTACCAAAGAGAGCTTCATAAGGCGTAATCCCTCCTAATAGAACAGACGGTGTACGATTGATAAGGTAAGCTGCAGCGAGAGCACATTCGGCCCAAAACGTGATGGGCAGCCCGGCTTGGAACCGCAGAGCACGGGCCACGTTAAGTATATGTTGGTGCTTACGCTCTACTCGACCATTTTGCTGAGGTGTACCGACACACGAACTTTGAAAAATAATTCCTTGCTGAGCAAAATATGGTTGTAGAGAGTGGAATTCAGTTCCGTTATCGCTCCGAACAATTTTAATTATGGCGGAGAATTGACGATTAATCATAGTGATAAAATTCATGAATTTTTCATGTACTTCAGTTTTAGTAGTCAAGAGATAGATCCAGACACCGCGTGAATAGTCATCGACAATGGTAAGAAAGTAACGTGCGCCACTAGTAGACGGTGACTCGTAAGGCCCCCATAAATCACAATGCACAAGGTCAAAAATAGCATCACTTTTATTATTGCTTAACGGAAAAGTACTACGGGCATGTTTTGCTCGATGACAAATCTCACATGGTGTAATCAATGCACCCTTATTATTACTGACAAACGGAAGTAATTTAACTACTTTTTCGGAAGGGTGACCCAACCGTTGATGCCATAAATTAATGCTAGAATCAACTCCGACTGCACTCGTGATTATACGCGGCTCCTGTCTGAGGTAGTAAAGTCCATCCAGCCGATCACCCGTGCCAATCACCATCCTCGTACGACGGTCCTGAATAAGACAAGTTGTAGCATTAGTCACAAATTCACAATTGACGGCATCACATAATTGCGAGGCGGATATTAAATTGCAACGCAATTGAGGTACAAATAGAACAGGATCGAGAGAGAGAGTCGGAGTCAATTTAACACATCCAACATGAGAAGCTTGTACTTGCGTGTCATCCGGGAGTCCAACTGTTCGGTTGGGTATGGTACGAATATTGAACAAACAATCAAAATTTCCGGTGACATGATGCGAACAGCCCGTATCAATAAGCCACTTACCAGAGAAAGTGTGAGAGGGAGTGCCATACACGGTTACAGGCGGCTGTGCAGCATCCCCTTCACGTGAACCAGTACGGACGTCATTGCTACTCTCAGATTTAGTGGTACCTACAGTGTTTTCAGACCGAGGTTGACCACCAGTACGATCACCACCTCGCCCCTTATTCGAATTGCCACCACGAGAAGCTTTAGAGCGACTGGCTTGAAGTTCGTACCACCAATCAGGTAATTCTTCCATAAGATCAAAGCACATGCTACGATCATGTCCCATCCGATTGCAATTATCACACTTCAACTTCTGTCGTTCGGACCGTGGTAACTGCGACGGAGGGCGAGAAGCAACAATCCCTTGTCGTGGGTTAGCTGACCGTACAGCAAAGGAAGCTATTTCAGAGTGGGACATATTGTCACTAGTCTTATTAAGGCCCTTCACACGTTCTTCCTGACTGATTAATTGGAACGCACGACTGACAGCTGGTAGCGGAGTTTGGGATAGCAAAACAGAGCGCAATGTCGCATAAGGATCAGAGAGCAAACCAAGTAGAAACTGATGAAGACGGTCTGACTCTCTGCGCGCTAAGTGTTGCTTTCCAACATCAGATTCGCACTTCCAAGAAATAATCGGTTCATATTTGTCTAACTCATCCCACAATTGATTTAAAGTACCATAATACACCGCAACAGTCATTGTTTCGGTTTGTTTACAATCTCGCAACGCACCCTTAATTTGTTGGATGCGTGGACCATCAATGATGCTAAAACGGTCATGAAGATCGTCCCACAACCGCTTTGCATTATCATATTTGTTAGATAAGAGACGTTTTACCTCGGGTTCGATGATGTTCATGAGCCAAGATATAAGCATCGAATGGATCGTCTCCCAGTCCTCCTTTGTACACGGCGGCTGCGGCGTATTGTAGGTACCATCAAGAAAGCCAAACTTACGACGCGCCTTGAGTGCAGTACGAACAGCATATTCCCATTCATCAAAATTGTTTAGGTTGAGACGGGTGCCAGTGATATGGTCACCAGGTTTATCGTGGTTACCGATATAGTAAGGAGAATTAGGCTCGATTTTGGACGGAGGGGGAGGAGGCTCGTCGCCTGCCATGGCGGCTGAGCTTAGGTTTTTGATGATTTTTATTTTGTGTTTTTAGGTTTCTCTGATACCATGCTAGAATTACAACGTAGATACGGGAAAACGATCTGCCTCTTTATTGATATTTAGAACGGTACTTATAGTACTATGCCAACAATAGGGTTGCATTCGTACGACTAATACAATACAAATATAAGACGGGCCTAAACCAGCCCATCTAACTTATTATTAGAGGATTTAGTAAATTGATTAGATTGATTAAAAGTGTGGAGTTGGTCAAATTGGTCGGTCTATGCAACGTGACTGGGACTCAGAAAGATCTGAGCTTACGTGGTCGATTTATCAAGCACGTAGGCGTCGAAAGCAATAGCGTAGTCTAGAATGCAAAGAGAGATAAAGAAGGGGCGGAACACTCACGTGCCAAATATGAAGGTCGGAGGTCTCTATTTATACTAAACATACGGTAGGAATGACATGGATATGGAAACAAATCACGGAAATATTCTGAAAAGCGTGAAAAGAGGGCTGGAGAAGAGGCACAACACCTGCTGCGTCATTTCCCCAGAGGTTTCCTCCTCAGCAAGAAAGATTTCCGCGTTTTATTATGGAATTTCGGTAGATATACACTTCCTTATTCTATAAAACACAATATACGGAAGATATTTACTTGAAAAATATTAATTTTAATTAGGAATAAATATCCATAGAATTCTAGAACATTCCGGAATATTCCGACTCAGCATTTAAACGGTTTTTAGAAAATGAAGCGGTTTTTGACCCGGACTCTAAATGAACTTTAATTACTGTCAAAACGACCGTATCGGTGCGTAGATGACGACAAGGGGTTGAATCGAGTACTGTTTGAGCTATCACTTGTCGATGAACTTATGGACTGTCATAAAATCGTTCCGCGTATCAAACATGCGGCCCAATCATCACTGGTTGGCGGGAGGTGTAGAAATGAGGTATCTACAGTAGCAGGTGAAGATTTAAGGTTTATGACGATGAAAAAATGATTTAGGTTCTGGTCAATTTAACAAATCTACATAATACCATGTAGACCAAACGTTTAATTTGTTAATGAGGAAGATCAAACTTTAAATTCTATGGAGTTGTTTGGTTGCCTCTTAAAAAGATGGAAACTTGAAAATCCCATGAATTAGGATTTTAGCCACTTGTTTGGTTGCCTTTTTTTTAACTAAAATGGAGGAATTGAAACTTCCTACATAAACTTAATTCCGGAATTGGCTTACCTAGCCCCCTCTTGGTCATTCCCAATGCCTACATGCTTTATATTTGAGAATTACTATTCTACCCTTGTTCAAACCATTTATTTATTTTTTATATTTTAGAATAATTAATGTTACGAAGGATAAAACAGTATTTATTATCAAAAATCATGGGAATTAAGGTGCTCCAACCAAACAACATATAGGAACTTAATTCATGGGAAATGTGAATTACTTAATGGCAACCAAACAAGTTTAGGTTATTTCCCATGAATTACATATAGGAACTCAATTCATGTGAATTGTAACTTACTACATGAATTAAATTCCTACATGAACCAAACGACTCCTATATTTTCTAATTATTGTACAAAAGACAACATTAATTGCAAAATTGTTATTCGCGTTATTTAATACTTCCTCCATTTTTGTATCTTCTCATTTGCTTTATTATAGTCTCCAAGATAGAACTTTAATTTGACCATTTTTTCCGACTTCTATTTTTTTTTTTTTTTGAAAAAATATTCAGCAAAAAATATTTTGATAATAAGTAAATATTTTATTTTCAACATATTTACGATTAAAGTTCAGAAACTTTAACCTTCAAAAAACAAATGAAAAGAAAAAAAATGGTGTAAATATCAACAAATTTTAAAACAGACCGTGAATTTCACGGGTTTAAAACTAGGGTATGTTTTATTTTCGTATTTGTTCTTTTTTTTCATCATTTTACCTTTGAATAAATCACACACTTCACCTACCTAACTTATTTAATTTTTCCGACTTTGGTCTTTATATTAACATGTTCTATGTCTGTAATTTTAGTACACGTTCTATCATGAATTATTCATGAGGTGATTTTACTATGCATTTTGATATTTTATAAAATTTCAATTACTAGAAACACTAAAAACATCACACTAGAAACAAAATATCCGGTGAATTTTCACGAGCCACAAAACTAGTTATTCTAATTTCCCTCTTTAATAACTTATTTCAAACTAAATAGTCATTAAACATAATCTCCTCTTCTCCACATCCACCTCCAATCCAACATCCATATCTCCAGTTACTCAACTTAACCCCTTTTTCTTCTCCACTTTCACCTCAAACAACCTCTTACTTTGAATCAACCCAACATCCACCCCGCCACAACCGCATTACCTCCTAATCAACACCACTCCTCCACAACCACCAACTTCATCTTCACCTTTACAGTCAACCCATCATCTCCTCTTAATCAACCTAAGTCGTGATAGATTGATTGTGGTTGGGGGTGGTTGATGATGATTGATTGGTTTGGGGAGGAAGGGGATATTAATTGGAAGTTAATGATATTGGTTATAGAGAATGGAGGGAGGATGAAAGTGGGTGGATAAGAGAAAAGCTAAAGTAAATTAGTTTTTTTGGATGGAAATGTAAAAAAGAAGGGGAAAAAAAGAGGAAAGTAACAATTAATTATAAAGTTCCGTTACAAGTGACGAAATTTGACTTTTTTTTAACCCCAAAGTGCCTTGGGTACCATGCGACAACCAAAACATAAATATTAGGTATTCCTGAGCAAAAAAACAAATATATTAGGTACCTTGGTGCAAACGACCCTAAAAATTAGGTACTCCATGACAAGAAAAACCTTGTGAAATACATGTGAGTTATATTTTAATCAAGTGTATAGAATTGATTGAAGTGGAGGGAGTATCGTGTTGAGTCCTAGTATATCACTTTGGCAAAAATAATAGCGTATATTTTATGAGTTTTTTGTCGAAATTCAAATTTAAAAATGAGGCTAATTTTAAACTAATTACAATAAATGGGTGTACCTCATCATTGCGTTATGTTTTTTTCTCCAGTTTCTAGCCAAGTCGTTGTCTGGGACAACGATTTTCCAAAAATAGTTAAGAAAGTCGTCCTAACATCAACATATTAAAAATAGTAATTTTCGAGAGTGATAATAAAGAAATAAAACTCATGTTATTGTCTAATTGAGATTTCTAGCTCACTTATGTAAGAGTTGAGATCATTTGTTTCATCTTATATCCAATCTTATGTGCAAGCATCCCGTCTTTGTGTTGGAGAATATAACGGTATTATACCGTAATCGTAATAATATTATAATGATATGATGAATATCTGTAGTGGCCTACTTTAGAATATTCTAGGTCGAGATTTAGGTTATTTCGAATGCTATATAAATGTCTGATCTCTTATTGGGCACAACAACGAACTATCAATAATACATAATCGCTTTATGAATTCCTCCCTTCTCTATTTATAATACCTTATGACGCATTTATATAAAATCCATAACTTTTATTTAAATTACATAATATGACATAAAAGTAAGACACACAATAATTCCTTCCTTATACATATATAGTACATTCGAACTTTTTATAGTAAAACAAATACGGATCCAAACGTAAACTATATATGGGGACAGAGTGAGGGTAAGTTACTAGGCATGAATTGCGACGACCTAATTTTATGACTATGACCCAACATTCCTGGTTCTCTATTGTTCAAAGTCCAACGACTCTTATTGAAATGCCTGGCTGACATCGACATGCTGGTTTCTGCTTTCCTAGGAACAACCTCGGACTTTCCTACCTGTTCCAAACAAACAAGTGACAAATGACAATACAAATATTAGAAAGCAGACTTAATTTCACTAAGGTCGTTGTTTTGTATTGTAGTCTTTTAAAGTCTTGCAAAATATTGAGTTCTTTGCCAAAATAGGCGTTTTTCACCAATTAATTATCAAAATTGGTCGATTTTGAAATTTATTACCCAAAATGGATCCACGTCAACACCGAAGCTAGGCTTGGATCCAAATCGCCATGTCGGTCAGCGACCTAACCCAAAGAGTAACCAAACCTGAGTTTTGCAGTTTCCGGACACAAAATGCCAAGGGGGCTGGCGACTTGGTTTTTATTTTATTTTTGAATGATGAACACAGGGAATGGGAGGATTAAGCTCTGTTTTTAGCCCTACATCAAGTCGCCAAGCGAGGTGGCGATTTGATTCCTCAGCCTAGATTTGATGAATCTGATCCTACGTGGACCTATTTTAGGTAATAAATTCAAAATCGACCCATTTTGATAATTAATTGGTGAAAAACGCCTCCAAAATATCAAGATATATAAATTTACCAGCACAGTACGAAGACCTAAACTTTTGCCCATGCTCACATTTTGAACGCTGTCATCAAAGAATAACTGCATGCCACAACATCATCATCGATCTTGTGTTAGACAAAATCGTATTTTAGATTGACTAAAATTCTTAGCCAATGTAAAATACGAGTACAAAATAAAAACATAGCTTACTTATTAGTATACCACTATGTCTAACACAAGATAATGCATGTTACGTTATTATCAACATTATCTTGTGTTAGACAGAGTGAGATACCAAGTAAGTTAAGTGCGATTTTTATACCGTTCTTGTAGGGTCGATTTTTGCTATCTTGAAGGCTTGTTCAAAAGCCAATTCAAAAGGTTTGCACACAACGGGTGTTTCAGGAAGGATTACACCAGAACTAGGTTGATACTCTAAAATGTCGAATATTCCAGAGTGATCATTAGAAGCCTTCATTTCATCTCCACCGTCGATGTTAGTAGGATTCAATGTCTCAAAACAAATAATACTTTCGAAACAATCTTCTAATTCAAGCCTTTTTAGAACCTCGGACGTGTGACGCTTGTCAGCATTAGTAAAAATCTGTAAACGATGTAATATGTTAATTAATAACATGCATAATTAAACTTCTAATAAGTTATTCACGTTCGTCCCAATTAATTTGTTTATCTTTGTTAAAAATACTACAAAAAATAAAAAAAGTAAGCAAATGATTGGGACGATGGCAGTATTACAAATTAAGTGGTTAAATGCTTGGATCTTTGAAGGCATGAGCTTACCACTTTTTGAATAGGAAGACTGAGCAACTTGTTTCTCAGAGCTAAATCAGGTTTCAGCAAATGATCATAAGGTAGCTTTCCATGTACTAAACTGTTGGATCATCAATTAATTAATTAAGGAAAATGAGATAGCGACACCCGGTGTTACCCAAAGTCAGTAACACCGAGGGTATTTTAGTAAAAATAATCTATAATTTTAATTTCTAATTTTTTTCTAAAAAAACAGATTAATTCATTAATTAGGGGTAAAAGTGGAAATGTAATTAATTTGTAAACACAAAATTAACCTAAAACTACGAAAGCCACGAGAAACGCCGGTCGACGGGAGAGGATACACGTTTATGCACAAACCGTCAAGATTTCACACCAATGGATGTATATGAATGTAATTTGCAGCCAAAACAAAGGTACAATAGAATGCAATAGCCACGTTGTTCTTGAAGTTCGAAATTCATCATATAGGTGTGAGCATTTTGGATTGATTTTCCAAACAAGAGTAATATAGTTCTTCGCTAAACATTTGTTGGATTAAATTCAACATTTGAAAAGTATTTATTAGTGTGACGGCTACATTGTTGCTGACAAATGACGCCGGAACGATAGAACATGGATTGTTAAATGGTAATATACAGTTTTGCCCTTTGCATTTTTGATTAAAAGTTTTAAAAGAATTTTTTATTAGTTATTTTAGTATATTATTTTACTTTGGTGTTACCGAGATTCGGTAACACCCGGTGTCGCCCTAACACTCCCCATTAATTAATCTATGTATGTGATAGTCAATATACAACCAATAAGCTAGCTAGCGTCATCTGGTGATATTGAGTTTCAGTATCATCATCTTCTCACATGTAAAATGTGGAATTGTAGACTCCATATACACATTTCACTTTCCCTGATGTGGGGTCCTCATTGTGTATGTCTGGTCACACCCTATCATTGTCCGTAATTATACTTATATAAGATTTATTTCAGGTTGAGACTTGGTTGAAAAAACAACTGAGTTTGATTATATTTAGTCGGTTTAGTTACTATATTTGAAACGTAAAAGAAAAGGAGAAGTGTGTACCTATGAAAGTGATCATAGTCCAACTCATAACCGATGGCCTGTCGATGAAAAAACGCAAATCAACACATTAATTATGCGTAATAATGTACTTAATTATCTAACTAGGATTTACATAGTAGAGTCGTCGTATATATCTTCGAAAGCAAAGTTTATTGGAATTAATAAAGGATTTGAGGCCATACATACCCTAAGACCAGACATGGTAGTTCCATAATACTTGTACAATTTATAGCACATGTCCGGAACTTTACTCTCTTCTATCCCAAGTTGGTGAATCATGTATTCTACAAAAATAGGGAAATAATGTTTTAAACAAAATACTAAATGCATTATTACTTAAAAATTAGAAATAGAAGTAGAAGTAGAAGTAGTGTACCTTGAATGTGTTTCATGCAATGAGCAGCAATGCCAGAGCTATATGGATAAAGGGTATCATCAAGATCTGAAATTATACATAAAATCGAAAATTTGAATAATTACCAAGATATACAGTAAGTGCATTATACATCTGATGTATTACCACCAATTCATAGTTTCTGAGCATTATAATAATTTTTTTGAGCTTTGTTTTAAAATTTTTGAGTTTTAATATAAATTTTTTGAGTTTATTTACTTAAACATTAAACTCTAAAAAATTGCAATAATACTCAAAAACATTACATATAAGTTTAGTAAAATTTGAGTTTTGACGGAAAAAAATTAAAATCTAACTTATAAATTTAATAAGCTCAAAAAAAACGTACATATACTCAAAAACAAATAAAGTTTGTGGAAATAAGCTCAAAAAATATAGATATATGCTCAAAAACAAAAAAGTTGGAGGTAATACCTCCGCTGTATGTTCCTTTTTCTCCAAGACATATAGTAAAACTACATATACTTGAAATATGCATGTTTTTCGGATGTAGGTTTAATTTAATTTACTGTAGTGTATACGGGATTACAACCATCAAGAAATCATGATCCATATTAATTAGTGCAAAAGTAATTAAAAATACTAATCCGTTTTACCGTATATTCTTATAATACCGTTTTACACAATTGTTTGGTACGATAAGTCGATACCTTTGTGTTGTAGTAACTTGTATGAGATCGGAGGAGGTTGACTTTATGTTTAAAAAGGTTGACTTTATGTTTAAAAATGCCGACTGTATTATTTAATAATATAACCTTTTAAGATTATTCGAGCTTATCAATGAATCTCTTTAGGTAAAATGGGATATATATCACACCTGAAAAACCGCTTCAATTAATTACGTATCTATAACAATTCACCAAAACACTTTAATATGGCATTTCATGTTTTTCGTAGACATGCATACTTTTCGATCCACAATAACCTAACAAATTGGAACATTAAATATGCTAAAAATAAGATTGAAAATTACAATGCAGAAAATGTTTACCAAACAATAGGCAATCATAATTGTAACTCAACGCATGTTTGCTTCCTTGATCAAATAATACTTGCTCCATTTGTAACAATAAAACTGTTTAATAAACCATACAAAATTCTTAAAACTTCATCAATATAAATAAATACTACTGTAATAAATATAATATAATATATCGCTATTTTTTTGTCGTAAAATTTTCGTTTAGGATTCGATCAACAAAATGGATGCAAAGTAACGTACCAGATATCGAAACTTAAGCAAAGGGAGAAGCAAATGCGTTGTGAAAACACTAGGAAAATATTTGAGTTTTGGAGGGAGAAAAGAGAATTTTGTGAATATTCCATGAACCATGCTACTCTCTTTATACTGTGCAAAAATGTCGTTGCTCCCATTGTTTTTTCCTTTAAACTTACAAATTCTTTTTTTTTTTTTTTTTTTTTTTGATGACGAGGGGTTGAATCCCCCCGGGTCCATGCATTCCCGCACCACCACATGGACCATGTAAGCCACCCCCGGGGGCTATGTGTAAGTGATCATCGCCCCAGCTGGTAGTCGAACCCGGGACCTCTCAACTCCTGTACTTCTGCAAGCTTCAAGGTTTAACCCGGCTACCACTGGACTAACACCACTTGGTTATAAACTTACAAATTCTTGGGTAAGACGGTGTTATACAAGAAGTTTGTACAACGATCTTTTAAATGACTAATTTGATTTACATTATAAAACGAGTCAAATATCATATTACTTGAGCGTATACAAATCTTTTGTTTTTCTTCATGCATTCCGTTTTTATCTTATTCTTACTACTTGAGCTGTCTTAAGCTTTTGATGGATGTACAAAAATTTGTAAATTTCTTATTAAATGGATCACATTACTTGTTTTAATAGGTCCGTTTACATTACTTTTCCATTACACGGCCTTGTAGGAAAAAAAAAAAAAAACAACAGCTATTTTTTTCTTAATAAATGTGAATCGACAAATTGTAGGGATCTCTTAAATCTACTAAGAGACGGTATCACTATTTAAATAAAAGTTGTACCAAAAGTTGTAAAATAGATACATATATATACCAGTTATAGAAATTAAAGTGGTGTAATTGAAATTATGTTTACAGTGAATCAAAGGTAAAATAGTCACGCTTATTATGATAAAAGGTACGAAAAAACAAAATAAAAGAGTTACTATGGGAAACAATTAATTAGTTATGAACATCTAAAAGTACAATATAGATAAATTGTCGTACAAGATAGATGTCTTTCTCAATAGTGGGTGATTGTAATTTTCCCTGGAAGATAGAACGGATAACATCACCCAAAATAAATAATTAAAATAATCCCCCTTATACTAAAAGAATAAGAAAACTGAAAAATTTTCCCGCCTAAATGCTTTTAGCTAGAAATTGGGCCTAACTTTATCTAGATATGTATTGGACCTAATATATGGCCTTTATGTGTCATAGTAACTTATCAAACACGGTAGCTTTTATAGTTGGGCTAAATGTATTTTATTCATTATTATCTCATTAGTCCAATATATGTATCTTAAATGTCGTAAATATTATATCTAAAACGTATGCAGATTTTACTCATATTATTAAAGTCAATGTGTGTCTTTCACTTTTCTAATCTTTAAATTTTTTACTCTATTTAAATTGTTACTCTGTATATTGTAACAAAAATTACAAAAATAGTTATATGCTTCAAATGCTTAAAAATAAGCATAAGTTTTTGTAATTAAACTAACAATCTTATTTTTTTAATCATAAACTTATTGCGAGTAAAAATGTAAATTTCGCTCTATTTTAATTCTTAGTATTTTTACACACTAACAATCGTAGATAATTAAAAATAAAATTCAAAGTTCATTTATATATTATTATTAGCTCTAATTATTAAGTTCTCTACACACGACAATCTAAAATTACCGTGCATTTGCACGGGCTCTATACTAGTTGTTATTTAAGAAGTTAACAACTAATCACAATACAATTTACGTTGGATTCATGATAACATCACTCAATTGTAGACCATGTCCTCGATGAATCATTGTTGAATTATGCATGTAATCTACTTATTTCTCCCGCCGTTTTTTTTTTTGGTGACGAGGGAAATCGCAGCCGCTACCCTTCGGTGCATACTGGGTAAACCCTCGGGTATATGTGATAGCCTGTAAACCACGTATATATACTTGGTAAGTCACCCGAGTGTGACAAGCTCGAAGAAGTCTATAAAGCATGGACTCAGGCCAAGAATGCTCCACAAAATTTTGCTCTTAGAGAGGTTTAAACGTGGATTTCCTGGGAATTTCACCCAAGTTTTAACACTAGACACCACCCCTGCATCATTTTCTACACTTTCTTTTTCGTAAATGAGTTGGACTGTTGGAAGAACGACTAGGGAATTCCTAGTGGAGAACCTTAGTTATGCCGGGATAAACTATCACCCACGAAGTTAGTAGTTTAAACCTCAGCCCCCTTTACCGTTTACTTCAAGATCCGCCATGCATTGGGAATTCCCCTTTGATAAATTCATCCTAATTAACATCATTGACAAATTACTTTTTTATCCTTGTTGATTTAGCGCAAAAACGAAATTATTGTTCACTTTTCTATTTTTAGTTACCTCTCCGTTTAGGTGAATTCCATACACTTTTCCATATATTAGCATAACTTATTTTAGTAAATTCAATTTTCTTAAGGCAAAAATCCAAATACATAAATTCACTTCAATGGGATTATAAAACCGATATTTCTTAGGACACACATTGATAACCTAAATGTGGAAATCTTCATAAGATATATTCTCATGAGATATTTAAGTAGAAACTCATTTTTAGCATCATTATTAAGAATATATTTTTTCTTTTTATGTCTTGTACTCTTGTGCATCTTACGATATAAGTATAGTAGTTCCTCCGTTTTCATATGATCTACCCATTTTATTAAAATTATGGGTAGATCATATGAAAACGGAGGAAGTATAAGTTATTAATCTGTACATGTGCGCTTAGGGTAACACCCTAAATATACCCTATTGCTAATTTACTATCCTTCCATGAAATGCAACCCGGATGGATTAGGAAGAAAACAACCTAGTGGGCACAAATTCTCACAATACACGAGAGATATCCGTCTATAGTTATAGACGGGTCAAATATCCACCCACTCTAAGCATAAGACAAGCAACAAGTTGCATGGTGGGGCCACAAAATATCACAACTTTAAGCATATTTGACCCGTCTTCCACTTTAGATGAATATATCCGTTTATAGTGAGACTAATTGGCTAGTGAGTGAGCCAAGATTTGGCCTACAAGTGAGGATTTGAGTAAAAGTCGATCGCCGAAGACAATTGCTCCGTCTCTTCTTGAAAGCGTCCCGTATGTTGAAGATGCCGCCATATTATGGAAGGATTTGGAGGAACGATTCGCGGTGGTTGACGGCACTTCGATCCATGCTTTAAAAACCGAATTTTGTAATTGCAAACATGCTAAAGGTATGTCCGTCACTACCTATTATGGCAAATTAAAGTCCTTATGGAACGCTCTTGCTGTTCATGAACCTCCATTCGTGTGTAAGTATGGGCTTTGTAAATGTGAAATCGCTTCTCAGGGATTAAACGCCTTGACAATGAACGCCTTCATCAATTTCTCATGGGTCTTGATAGCATGCTATATGGTACTCTTCGAACTCAACAGTTTCAACTTGATCCTCTTCCTACCCTTAAACGTGGTTACCACGCGGCGTTGCAAGCCGAACGTCTCTTTGGGGAGGCCTCAACGCCACCGGTTAGCCATGATGTTGTTGCATTTGCAGTACCCGGAATGTCCCGTACTTCTGCTAATTGGAAAGCTATTCGTGAAAAGGAAAAACTTGAGCACCACAAATTATATTGTTCTCATTGTACTATACACAGCCATGATCTTAATTGATGTTTTATTAAGCAAACCAGATTCCCAGATTGGTGGGGCGATCGGCCTCGTACCTTGGCTGAGCTTCACCGTGGAAAACGGACAAGTACAGGGGCATGCGGTTCGCGTCAGGGGACGAAAGGGTCAGGTGAACAGGTGGTCCATGCTAATGTCGTGACTGGTGCAAGTGTGGGCTTGAATCCGCCTATTAATACTCACTCTCTCGCTTCCTCTGGACGGCTATCTGGTATATGTACTTGGATAATTGATACTGCCGCTTCTAATCATGTTACAGGTGATTTATCAATTTTCGGGGAATATATCGAGATAGCACCGCGGCCTTTTGGACTGCCAAATGGGCAGCGTGTCATGGCTACTATCATGCATAGCACCATACGCGTTAATCAACATATTACTCTACGTCGGGTTTAATTTGTTCTGAGCCTGACATGTAGCTTAATTTCTGTGTCCCAATTAACTATTGATAACGATTACATTGTGCAATTTGCTAAAGATTCTCGTCTTATACAGGACCGTTGCTCGAGGACGATGATTGGAGTAAGCGGTGAGCATCGAGTTGGACTCTATTTTCTTCATTCGGGTGAACAGTTTTCGCTGGTGCATACAGTAGGAGTGGGAGGGACATACGATTTGTGGCATCGTCGGCTTGGACATCCGCGTGATAAAGTTGTTAAATTCCTTAATTTAGATCGTTCTAATAGTTTGAATAAAGGCTCGGTGTGCGATGTGTGCCATCTTGAGAAACAACATCGTCATAATTTTGATTTGAGTGACAATATTGCTACCGAAGTTTTTGATTTAATACATTGTGACTTATGGGGTCCCGTACCGTATTTCCTCATCTTGTGATGCTAAATACTTTTTAACTATTGTCGATGATTGTTCTCGTTCTGTGTGGGTTTATTTATTACTTGATAAAACAGAAGTTACAGACATGTTTATGAATTTTCTGAATATGGTTAAAACGCAATTTTCTAAAAATGTGAAGACCGTCCTTAGTGATAATGGGAATGAGTTTAATAACATGGCAGGGTATTTTTTCAAGCATGGGATTCATTTTAGACATCTTGCGTCGGTACGCCACAACAAAATGGGCATGTCAAACGTAAGCATCGTCACATACTCAATGTTTCTCGCGTTTTACGTTTTCAGGCTCATCTTCCTAAAACGTTTTGGGGCGAATGTATTTTTATTGCTGCTTATTTGATAAATCGCACACCGTCTGCTCTTCTTCATAATAAGACACCCTATGAGACTTTGTTGGATATTACCCCTTCCTACAAGAATTTACGGGTTTTTGGGTGTCTATGCTTTGTTCACAACCAAAAGACTCGAGGTAACAAATTTGAACAACGAAGCCGTAAGTGTGGTTTTTTGGGTTATCCACATAATAAGAAGCGGTGGAAGGTTTACAATATTGAGACCGGGCAACTGATTGTTTCCCGTGATGTTATCTTCTATGAGGATATTTTTCCATTTGTCTTTGCCACTACAGTTAATTCTGCGTGCGTCTAATTCTCTTGGTTACGGTACCCTCGAAGATGGGTTCTGTCCTTATGACGATGGGGATCCTGGTAGTACGGGAGCAGCCACCACGCCTTCTCCTACTACTGCTTCTTCTGATTCTACGCTCTCCTCGCCTTTCACTACTGCTGCCAACATTGAACAACCTTCTTCCTCCGCGATGTTTCGATGCCACGCCTCTCGAATCCATGGCGCCTGATCTTCGGCCAGGATAAAATTTCAAAACTCCCGATTGCGCGGTTATGTGCTTGACACTACTAAGAGTCCATCTCCCTCTAGCTCACCGAGTCCGCCCTCATCGCCTCGGTACTCCTTATACTTTAGCTAATTACGTTAATTGCGATAATTTTTCGATCGACACGTAAGTTTTTTTTGCAAATATTACAGGACAAGTTGAGCCACCGTCATTTAAGTTTGCAATACATGATGACGCGTGGTGTCGTGCAATGCAAGATAAGATTAATGCTCTTGGGAATAACGGTACATGGGAGCTATGCACACTTCCTTCCGCAAAAAGGCTTTTGGTTGCAGGTGGGTATACAAAATTAAATATAAGTCGGATGGTTCCATTGGAAGACTCAAGGCTCGCCTCGTTGCATTTGGTAATCACCAAGTCGAAGGGTTGGACTATGGCGAAACTTTTACGCCTGTGGTCAAGATGGTGACCATACGAACATTTTTAGTCAAGCAACCTGTAAAAAGTGGAATTGCACCAAATGGATGTGCACAATGCGTTTTTACATGGAGACTTAGCTGAAGAAGTTTATATGAAACTTCCCAGGTTCATCGGTCACGAGGACAAGGTTTGTAGGCTTAAAAAATCATTATATGGCCTACGACAAGCTCCTCGTTGTTGGTTTGCCAAGCTTGCGGGAGCCTTACGTGATTACGGGTTTCATCAATCTTACTCTGATTATTCCCTTTTTACTTACTCGCGTGATGAGGTACGTCTACATGTTCTAGTTTATGTTGACGATCTTGTTATTGCGGATAATGATTCGCAAGCTATCGCTACATTTAAGGATTATTTAAGTCGTTGTTTTCACATGAAAGATTTGGGTCCTATGAATTATTCTTAGGCCTAGAAGTCGCGCGCTGAGGGTATTTACCTTAGTCAGCGCAAATATGCCCTCGATATTATAACTGAAACCGGTTTATTAGGTGCAAAGCCAACAGTGACACCTATTGAGCAGAATCATCAGCTTAGTAATGATACCTGTCCGCCTATTTCTGATCCGGAATGCTATCCACGACTTGTTGGCCGTTTAGTATATCATGTTGTCACTCGTCCTGAATTGTCTTATGTTGTTCACATTTTATCTCAATTTCTTACTCAGCCGCGTGAGGCACATTTGGAGGCTGCCTTATGTGTGGTTCAATATCTTAAGGGGAGTCCAGGTCAAGGCATTTTATTACGATGTGACAGTAATTTTACTGTGTCTGGTTGGTGTCATTCTGATTGGGGTACTTGTCCCTTCACACGTCGTCGCTCGGTCACATGGTGGTTTGTTTTTCTGGGTGGTTCTCCCGTCTCCTGGAAGACTAAAAAGCAACATACGGTCTCCCTTTCTTCAGCTGATGCCGAATATCGCTCCGTGGCTTGTGTTGTATGTGAGCTAAAATGGCTTCGGGGTCTTCTTGTGTGAGCTTGGACGTGACTTTATCTTCCCCTCTGCGTCTATTCTCTGATAGCCAGTCGGCTCTTCACCTTTCCCAGAACCCCGTTTTTCACGAGAGAACAAAACACATTGAAATTGATTGCCATTTTGTGCGTGATGCTGTTACGGAAGGACTGGTTTCGCCATCTCATGTTCCTACGACTGAGCAAATTGTTGATCTTTTTACTAAAGCTTTGGGTGTTACTCAATTTAATTATCTTCTTCGCAAGCTGGGCATTCTTGATCTCCATGCTCCAGCTTGAGGGGGTATTAGATGTAATATTGTATTTAGCAATAGGATCGTAATCATATTATCTTGTTTAGGAATATGCCTTATATTGATAGGGGAATATCCCGAATATTAAGGAAACTCTTGTATTATATATAGTTGGCTTATTCTAATAAGAAGATCAGACTTTCGGTTACCATTCTCTCAACATACTCGGAGTATTAATATTCGTTGTCAACCTCATCTGTAGTTTAATTTCTTATCCTAATAATGTATTAATAAAATTCGACTTCAAGAGTCAGGTAGGTACTGCGTAAGGAACTTATTTTTTCTGCTGTCAAAAAAAGAAAAGAAAAACAACGACGAACAATACATACATTAAGTCAACTTGTTTCTTCTTTCTAATTTACAAAACAGTTGATTAATCAACGACGAACAATACATACATTAAGTCAACTTGTTGCTTCTTTCTAATTGGACGAAATCAGTGACATTTACAAGTAATTAGGAGTGTAACTCACTTGTTTCTTCTTTCTAATTTACAAACAGTTGACTTAATAAACGACGAACAATCCCCCCTACTACTAATAAGAGAATAAAAATTCTCTTAGTTTTCCCTCCAAAAAGCATCTAACTAAATAAGGTAATAAATAAAATTTTCTTTCATTACATTATTATGTTTTCAATGAGTATATTCTTAGGGTCATGCTCATTCATGGACATGATTTACTCAATCATGGACATGAATGACCATTATACCCTTGTCAAACTACTCAAATTACTCACTCCAAAACCACCAAAAAACCACCACATACAACCACCACCACCCACCAGCAACGTCCACCACAGCCATATCGGCCCACTTCAATACCGCCGCACCATCCCCGACCCCACAAACCCGCAGCATACCTACACGCCCCAACAACATCGTCTCCCTGCCGTCCCTGAATCCCTTCCCGTCGCATCCCTAAGGGAGTCAAGGCATCCGCACGACCGCACCACACCATCACTGCAGCCTCCTCCTGAACGCCAACAACCATGAACGCCGCCCTCGCCTCCTGAACGCCGGCAATAACTTTAATTTGTTGTCACAAGTACTGTCTCCCTACTGTCTTCTCCCTCACCGCCGGCCACAACTCCCTTCCTGTGTTCCCTAATTTTGTTAACATTTTACAAAATTCTACAAACCCTAATTTTTTTAGCCCTAACTAATTAAATTCCCCTAATTTAATATTGTTCATGCATAATGGAGTGAATTTGGCATTTTTACTTAACCAACATGAAAGATAATCATCTATAATTGAATCTTTTGAATCGAATTTGATGAGTTTTGAGAGGAAGAGAAGTGGAGTGAATTTGGTATTTTTTTTTAGAAGGACAAAGAAAGGAAAAATAATGATAAAAAGTACATGAATGAGTAAAAGTTGTACATGAATGAGCAATGACGTATTCTTATAAATAAACTCTAATTTTTTTTAAATAAATTAATAATTATGATTTTTTCATTAAAATAAAATAAAATTGATATTAAATTATAAAGTATAAGTTGCTAAATTTTTCAGTAATGCAATAATTATTACTGTAGAGAATAACTTGACACATGCTTACTACTCTATTAACTTCGTGACAAAAAACATTCACTAAAAAAATTTACAACTTAAATAATTTTTTTTATTAGTTTTCCATTTCAATTTTTTTGTTTCATATCAAAATATAATGGAGTGAACTGATAAATATTAATAAGGTGCAAATTTTAAAAGTATAAATCCTCCTAAGTCCTATACACTAAGAGAATACAACTTCTCTAAAGTTTTTCCTCCAAAGTGCTCAAACTTAAATATGGAAACAAATTAGATTTTCATTTATTAAACTAATTTTCCATTTAAAATAATCTATACATAAAAACTGTATCTCCTATTATTAACTTCATGACGAAAAAAGATTTTTTAAAAAAATTTGATGTAGTTAAAATATTTTTATAAAAAACACAATTCATGGAATTATTCAATTCTTTTCATTAATTTTAATATTAGTTATTTTTTATAAAAATTTGCGAGATATAAATCTAAAATCTATAACTAATACACTAAAAATTAAATGGCCTATATATATTTACCGCGCATTTGCGCGGGATCTACACTAGTACATACATTAAGTCAACTTGTTGCGGGACTGGTTAGTGGCCGACTTAGACTTGAATTTCATCACTTAGGACTTAGGACAAGTGTCAAATAAACTATTTTATTTTTGAGCCTTACCTTGCAATTTACCCGTATCGATTAATTAATTACGAGTAATTCTTTATGAAAATATTTTAATAACGATAAGCAAATTATTCAAATTGAAATGGCAATTTTTATTCTTCAGAAATGGATTTTTGTATCAAAAAACAGTTTTGACTTTTTATACTATAAATAAAGTGGTAGTAATTTCAAAACACACCGTTAACCTTATTTTATTTAAAAAAAGAAAGTACTCATACAGTATAAAGGAGAGAACTGTAATTGATAATTCGATACTTAGTAATAAATTTAACACAAAAACTCCGGAGAGACGGTCTTTCAATAGCGTTATTGAGAGACCCCTAACATGGGGTAAAGGACCCCTCACATGACGGTCTCAACATAGTTTGTCCAAGTTTCTATCAATTCCATGCTGAAGCATGCCACAAAGACATGTAATGAGACAATAAAACGCAACAAAAAAAGTGGGACATAGTTTGTTCCCGGTTATTAACAAGGAAACGCACAAGTAATTTCATCATTTTCCACAGCTTTGTTGTTTGATAAAGACACACCAGCAACTAAGATCGATTGCAGTAAGTAGACTATACATTTAATATATACATCTGATACACTACATCAGATGGTATAATTTTTGAACATTAAGATAAAGTTTTTGAGTTTTGTTTTAAAAATTATGAGTTTTATTAGAAAGTTTTTGAATTCATTCTTTTAAAAATAAAACTAAAAAAATTACAATTGTTCCGGGTGTAATTCCAGAGCAGTATTGTTTTACCACGTAAGCTTGGTGAATGGATGTCTTTCCTTGCTTTGACTCTTCCTCTCGGTCTCTCCTGAAACGATGAACAACCGAGGGCTCGGCTTGGTACCGAGCGTACTCACTCCGACGCTCAAGTCGGTGAACTTAAAGGGATTAAGTTGTGTGTTCTTGACAAAGTATATTGTAGAGATAAGGAGTTTATACCAGATGAATAGTGAGTTTTAGGTTAGATTGTGGATCCTTTCCTCAATGAGGGTTGAGGAGTATTTATAGACTTTCACCTTTTGTCACGTAGTGGCCAAGTGGGCCAAGTGGCGTAGCAGGTGGAAAGTCTGTTCTACCCTCGGTCGAGGGACCCATGGCAGGCCGGCGGGCCCTGTTGACTCCATGCCGAGGGGTCTTGGATATGAGTACGCGGATATGTCTCCCGGTGGCGGTTGCCCGTAGAGACCCAGTGACCGGCCGACAGTGCGCGTCGGTTAAAGCGGTCTAACATGTTGACTTCTTTGTCTCTTGATCTTTGACCTTGCTCAATATGTTGACTCGGTCAGCGGGTGCAGAATATGCCCCATCAATTTGCCCCCAGCGTAGTCTATGCCGTGGTATGGACCTTCGATGAGTGTTGAGCGTATTCTACGCAAGTTGAGATTTCTTCCCCGGCTTCTTCTTCCTCGGCTTTCTCCTGACCGTACCGTACTATATCCCCCCTCCGCATGGATGTGCAATGGACATCAAATGTGGAAAAGAAGATGTCGCTGGCCGGCGGGTCCAAGGTTGAGAGTGCCGGATGCTTTGATTGCCCCCGGTCGGTGCTGCCAAGTTTGGTGGATCAGCTGGCCGTTTGGCAAGTGGATAAGGAGCGTGTTGAAGAAGATACGTCGATTGGCATTCCGCCAAGTAGCGTGTTAAAGAAGATTGGTAACTGTTTTGGCAGGCTTCTTACTGATCTAGAGTGTCCTGCCAGGGATTTATATATAGGGTGATCTAACTCGAATAACTTGCCTGATTGGTATAATTAAGTGTAAAACGAACTAATAAACAATGACACAAAGAAATTTATACGTGGAAAAACCCTGGGAATAAGGGAAAAAACCACGGGCACCAAGCCAGGAGTGATTGTTACTATGGTTTTAGATAGCCTGACAGAGTATTGTTATATCAGGCGTGACAGGCGAATATATAGCTTAAGAATACAAAGAATATAAGTAAAAGTGAGTGTCTCTCTGATGATCTTTCTCATCTTCTCCTCTTTTCTATTTATAGGTGATTTCTTCCTTCCTCTTAGGCCGTTTAGGTTTTCCTGGTAAATAGGGAATGTGCCCTATTTACCCGGAGGTGGTTGCCTCTCTCTTAGCCGTTGTTTTGACGGCTTCCTTTATCATAGCTTTAAATTGGTCTTCCTTTTTGTAGGGAACATATATCAATCGCCCATTTGTCGCTGCGGTGGCACAGGTGCTTCTCCTTTTTAGGTCAGCTGGTTATCTTTCGCTTTTATCTTTTATCAACTCCTGCTTGGTGCCCGTCCGTGTTGAAGTAATGCCCGATTTTAGATATCTTTTGTCCGGAAGTTGTCCTTGGCTTTGCCTGGCCTATATCATATCGGTCGCAGATAATTTAGGGCCCAACAATTGCCCCTTATCTGCTTATTCCTTTATTGGGTCTGGCCAGGAATGAGGAGATAAAAATTTGGGCCAGGCAAGTGATTTGTGCAGGGACTTTCTATCGGATTTAGAATTGGTGTTTGGTTCAACTTCTTGTAACGGTTATTTGTCATTAATAGGGTAGGTTCACAAAACCCTAGGAGAGTCATGATTAGTCTCTACCACTTGCTTTTCTAGCCGTTTAGGATTTGCGGTTATAAATACCCTTCCTTTGCCGTGTTTGTTTCCATATCTCAATCTCCAAATTTCTTCTTTCCCTTTCTAAAAATTCTCTCTTTGAAAAATTCATCTTCCGTAAAAAATAATATATGGTCTGGTGGCGGGAAAGACAAAGACTTCAAAAGCTCTGCCGAGGCCGAAAAAGTTCTGTTGAAGTTGAAATGGTTTCTAACCGGGAAGTTGAGGGGGTCCCTGATATCATCCCTGAGGATGATGTGGTGGAGGTTGTTGCTCCTCCAGAGATTCTGTCTATGTCTTATAAGGGGGTTGAATATTCTCCTAATAAGGCTTTGGCGGTTTCTTTTCATGAGGTCAATCAATCAAACCCGCTTTTGAGCATTATATAAAGGGCGGGGGCCTTATTCCTCATGGGGAGGTTTGGATTCCCGAGAATGGTCTGTCGGGGCTAATTGGAGTAGCCCGGGTTGGTTCTGTATTTTTGAGTGGGCGTTCAGGGGTGGTGGTCAACTTCCCCTTTCTCCTTTTATGACTGAGGTGATTAGGGCTATTAGGGTTCCTCCGTTTCAACTCATGCCAATGGTTTGGAAGATTGTCCATTCTATTGAGTATTTATGTTCTAAGCATAAGTTGGTTATTACCCTGGATGATTTTAAGAATGTCTATCACCCGAAGAGTCATTCTCTTTGGGAGGTTTAATTTTCGAGTCGAGTCAAAGATGGCTCACCCGATCACCAATTTTGATTCAGGGGATGATAAAGGTCGGGCTCAAACTTATATGTTTATCAAGGTGATTCAATTGCCCCGACTGGACTATCTCAATTACCCAAATTGAAGGAGGTAATCTTTCTTTCCTGCATTATTTTTGGTTTGGTAATAATATTTTTTGGAGAGTTTACTTACTTTGCCCGTGCTTTCTTTTAGTAAATGATTGGGTGAATGATCCTGATGCTGAGGGGTCGGCTGACCGGATAGCAGCGTTTATGGCGTTGCCTGAAGAGGAGAGGGCTTGGCCTGCCTGTCTGGGGCAAGCTTCTATGCCTCGTTTTAAGAAGGCTAAGTTGAGCACGTATAAGCCTGTGAAGAGCACTAAGGTTCCAAGGGCATCTTCGTCAGGAAGTAAGTTCTTTTGCTTGTTTTGTCATTCTGTTTCCTGTATTGGATTCATGCTTATATTGCTGATTTTAGATACTCGTCGTGCAGCCACCAGGGCTTCTGCCAGAATTGCTAGCTTTGGTTTGTCTCTGGTGAAGGCAAGGGTTTCTCAAATTACAGGGGAAAAGTCAAAGAGCAGTGAGGCAACGGGAAGTGATAGTGCTGTTCAAATTCAGGAACCTGTGCAGGGGGCTCAGTTGGTGTCTCCTGAAAAGATTGTGGATGATGGTGATCGTCCTGAGAAGAGGAAGAGAGTGGATGAGTTTGGGGGAGTTCATGAGGTCAGGGGGGTCAGGGCTCGTATGGATGAGGTCCAGTTTGCTAAGGATCAAATTCAGGCTCAGGCTTTTGTGGTTGATGATCCTTATTTCAAGTATCGAGCGGAGGGAAGCTTCTGCTCGTGCTTTGGCTGCTATGTATCGTTCCAGGGACTATGCTGCCAACTTGGTTACCATGCTTCAGGAGGTATATATTGTCTTTGTTTATTGTGGATTTTTGTGTGTTTTCTTTTTTATGGCTTAGATAGACATTTTTCTTTTGTTTCAGAATGTTAATGATGTGCTGAGGAGCGCCTGTCAACTGGAATCAGTCCGTGGTCTAAAGAATGCCTTGGATTGGGAGGTACAAATCTTGAAAAAAGATGCTGACAAGTTTAAAGCTGAGTTGGAGGTGTCCAAGGCTGAGAATCATTCTTTGAAGGAGGATAATGAGGCAGGGAAGGCTCGGTTGCTGGTGGAGTCTTCTAAGCTGAAATCTGCTCAGGATGCCCTGAAAGCTCTTCAGGCTAAGTTTGATATTGCTCAGGAAGAGTTGAAGGCTGAAAAGCAGGCTATGCAGGAGCAGTTAAAGGTAAATGAAGAATTGGCTGTAGAGAGGGATGAGGTCCAGGCCAGGTACAAAGATGTTTGCCGTATTTCTTTTTTGCAAGGGCCGTGTGGATGCTATGAAAGAGCCTGCCAAGTCGCCTTTTTGGAATCCTGATCAGGAGTTGGCTGATCTCAATACCACTTATCCCGAGCTTTGTAAGTTGCATGCCGACGAGGAGGTGGACTCACCTCCATCCAAAGGAAAAATAGTGATGTTTGAAGGGGATGGAGATGAAGAAGAGGAGGTCATGGCGATGAGGGGGTTGGCTCTGCTACCGTGTCCAAGGTGGGCTAGTTTCATTTTTTCTGTTTGTGGGATTTTGTGTTGTTTTGGCCTATTCAGGGGGGGATGTTCCCTGAACAAATAATTTAGGATTTGTTTTGGTTTTTGTTGGCTTTGCCTGGATAAACGGTGTGTTCTTTCTGCCTGGGAAGGGTGTATTCCTGGGTAGGTTTTAATATATATATCCTTTCTTTTCTTGATTTTCTTGTTGTGTTTGACTGGAATTTGTACCGTACATTCATGTGATATTTTTTTGTTAGAGTAATGCCATCGGGAGGGCTTATGGCCCTCATTCCTGTGTTTATGGGAAATGGTGGCTCTATCTGCCTGTCGGGAGGGCTTTTAAGAATGAGGGTGGTTGCCGGTCGGGAGGGCTTATGGCCCTCACCTGTCAGAGGGCTTCTTTGACAAGTACTATGGTCTATTCCACCTTTGTACTTGTCCTTTTATGTACTTGAGCTCGGTTTAATTTTCGGTCGGCAGGGCGGTGCCAAATTAGAGCATTTTTAGAAATGCTGTTCAGGTTGGGTGGAGTGGCCCTCAATCCTGAACATTTGTTTAAGCCTAAAGTGTAACATATAATAAGTGAAAAGAAGGCGTAAAACAAGTTTTCAGGATTTAAAATAAAGTTTTAGGTGAAGCTAAGAATAACAGGCAAGCAACTTTAGCACATAGCAGGAAGTTCTATTGACATGTATATAGGATATGTAGTTTTACCTGCTTCTCAGATATGAAATAGTTTTAAGTGGGAAATGTTCCAAGATCTGGGATCATTTCTCCTTCCAAAGTTTGTAGCCTGTAAGCTCCTTGTCCCACTATTGAATCAATTAAGTATGGGCCTTCCCATGTAGGGGCTAGTTTGCCTGCGTTCTTTTCTCTGGTGTTTGGGAAAACTTTCCTTAGTACCAGGTCTCCTTCTTTGAATACTCGATGTTGACATTTTTGTTGTAACTTCGGCGATCGCTGTTGGTAGGCGGCTATCCCGACTTTGGTGCATCCCTTAGTTCTTCTCGTTAAGAGTAGGTTATCCCGTAATAGGGGCATGTTCTCTTCTATTGTGTTCAGGCCGCTTCGGTAGTTGGCACATGAATTTTTGCTTTGTATTATCGCTTGCGACCATAGACCCAGGGAATATGGTGTCCGGCCTTGTGGGTGTTTTGGGTGTGGTCCTGTCAGCCCATAGGACTAGGGGAAGCTCTTCTGCCCATCTTCCTTTCCTTCTTTTCACTTTTTCTTCAGTGCAACCGATTACTATTTTGTTACTTGATTACTCGCTTGGCCGTTGGCTTTAGGGTAGCCTGGTGTAGATGTGACTAGATTGATATTCCATTGTGCACGAGTTAGTTAGTTCTTTTTCCCACAAATTGTGTACCATTATCACGACTATTTCTCAAGGTATTCCATATCTACATATGATATTCCTTTTGATGAATGATATGACATCTTTTTCTTTGACTTGCCTGTAAGAGTCCGCCTCTATCCATTTGGAAAAGTAGTCGGTCATTGCTAGCATGAAGACTTTTTGTCCAGTGCAGGGGTAGCTTCCCTACTATGTCCATGCCCCATTTCATGAATGGCCAGGGGGCCGAGATGGAATGTAGTAGCTCGATGGTTGATGGATATAAGGGGAATGGATTTGACAGCTTCACATTTTGAGCTATATGCTATGCGATCGACTCTCGGGGTTGGCGAAGTAGCCTGTCTGAGAATTTTGCTTGCCGGGCTCCTTCCACCTTTATGATTTCCGCAGTATCCATTATGTATGTCTTCTATGACCTGGCTGGCTTCATTTGGTTCCAGGCAACGTAAGTAAGGTCCAGCCTGAGACTTTTTAAACAAGGTGTTATTTATAATGGTATAAGTGGATGCTCTGATTTTCAGGGCCCTTGCTTCGTTTTTATTTGTAGGGAGTATCCCCTGTAGGAACCAATCATAGTAAGGTTTAGTCCAGGAGGTTGTATCTTCCTGGATAGGGCAAATTTGTTCAGGCCTTTCTATGGTTGGTTCCAGCAGGTGGACGATGGGTATTTTGTCAAACACAAAGGTGAAGTTTGATCCTGGTCGGCTAGGGCATCCGCCTGGGTATTTAAGTCCCTTGGTATTTGGTCAATGTCAAAGGTTCTGAATTTTTGCAAAGGTTTTTGACATATTCCAAATAGAGTATCATCTTTGAATCTTTTGCAAAGATATACTCCTTTGATTTGATTGAAAATTAAGAGGGAGTCGGTTTTTACCTTGAGATTTGCTACACCGAGTTCTATACATACCTTTAATCCAAAGAATCGGGCTTCATATTCAGCCTCATTATTCGTGGCTTTGAATTCACAATTAATAGCCTGTGCAATCAGGTCTCCCTGTGGTGACTTTAGGACTAGTCCTAGGCCAGTGCCTTTCATATTTGTTGCCCCATCTACATGGAGAGTCCATTCCTGGTCTGTTTTTTGGGTGTCAAGAAGATTGACCTCTTTTATGAGGTCTGGTTCTAGGGTAGGACTGAATTCAGCCACGAAGTCTGCTAGTGCCTGAGATTTAATTGCCGTTCTGGGTTCAAAGGTTATATCATAGGTGCTGATTTGTACTGACCATTTTGCCATTCTGCCTGACAACTCAGGCTTTCTCAGGACAGATTTGATAGGCAAGTTGGTTCTTACAATGATTGGGTGACTTTCAAAATAAGGTCGAAGTTTAGTGCAGGACATTACTAAAGCAAGTACATATTTTTCAAGTAGGCCATACCTGGTTTCTGCGTCTAGGAGACTTTTACTTACATAGTAGACTGGATGTTTGTTGGCCATCAATTTCTTTGGTCGACTCCACTTATTCTTGTTTTACGTGATGAGATAGGTAGACCGTCAGGGGTTCTCCTTTGTTTGGTTTGGCAAGTAGCGGAGGTGTAGTTAGGTATGTTTTGAGCTCCTGGAAGGCTGACTCGTGTTCAGGCAACCATTTGAATGCTTTGTTCTTCCTGAGTAGGTCATAGAATGCCTTGCACCTTACTGATGATCTGGAAATAAATCTATTCAGGGCTGCAACTCGCCCTGTCAGTTTTTGAATATCTTTGACTGACTTGGGGGATTCCAGTTCTAGTATGGCTCTTATTTGTTCTGGGCTGGCTTCTATTCCCCTTTTGGTCACCATGTACCCCAGGAATTTTCCTGAGGATACACTAAAATGGCATTTGGATGGGTTAAGTTTCATATTGAATTCTTCTAGGATCTTAAAGGCTGTTTCCAAGTCCCTGACATGATCTTCAGCTTTCTTTGATTTAACTACCATGTCATCAATATAGACTTCCATGGTGTCCCCTATTTGGTCTTTAAACATTGTATTGACCAGGCGTTGGTATGTTGCCCCCGCATTTTTCGGCCAAAGGGCATTCTTTGTGTGCAAGATATGCCCCTTTCCGTGATAAATGCAGTATGTTCCTGATCAGATGGGTGCATCTTGATTTGATTGAATCCACTTGAGGCGTCCATGAATGTCAGGAGCTCATGTCCTGCTTTAGCATCCACCATTGCGTCTATGTGTGGGAGTGGAAATGGGTCTTTTGGGCAGGCTTTATTGAGGTCTGTGTAATCTACACAAACTCTCCACTTGCCATTCTTCTTTTGTACCACCACTACGTTGGCTAGCCAGCTAGGGTACATGACTTCTCTTATCATCCCCATGTCCAATAGTTTGTCTACTTCTTCATTAATGATAGTGTTTTAGCAGGATTTTCAGTGATCTAGAGCGTCCTGCCAGGGATTTATATGTAGGGTGATCTAACTCGAATAACTTGCCTGATTGGTGTAATTAAATGTAAAACAAACTAATAAATAAAGACACAAGGATTTTATACGTGGAAAAACCACAGGAATAAGGGAAAAAACCACGGGCACCAAGCCGGGAGTGATTGTTACTATGATTTTGTATAGCCCGACGAGTATTGTTGTATCAGGCGTGACAGTCGAATATATTGCTTAAGAATACAAAGTATATGAGTAAAAGTGATGGTATTTCAGATGATCCTTCTTGTCTTCCCCCACTTTCTATTTATAGGTGGTTGCTTTCAATCCCTTTGTGCCGTTTAGGTTTTCCTGGTAAATAGGGAATGTCCCCTATTTACCCGGAGATGGTTGCTTCTTTCTTAGCCGTTGCTTTGACTGCTCCCTATATTTTTGCCTTCTGGAATTGGTCTTCCCTTTTTTGTAGGGAACATATGAGACTGCTTGTTTGTTGCCTGCAATGGCCTGGTGCTTTATCTTTTTCAGCCGCTTTGGTTATTTCGCTTTGTCTTTAATCAACTCCCGCTTAATGCCCGTCAATCTTGGAGTAATGCCTGGTTTTAGATCTCTAGAGCCTGGAAGTTGTCTTTGGCATGCGCCTGGCCTATATCGGTCGGGCGGGATAATTTAGGGCCCAACAATTGCCCCTTATCTTCTTATTCCTTTATTGGGTCTGGCCAGGAATGAGGAGATAAAAATTTGGGCCAGGCAAGTGATTTGTGCAGGGACTTTCTATCGGATTCAGAATTTGAGTTTGCTTCAACTTCTTGTAACGGTTACTTGCCATAAATAGGGTAGGTTCACAAAACCCTAGGAGAGTCATGATTGATCTTAACCACTTGCTTTCCTAGCCGTTATGGTTTTGCGGCTATAAATATCTTGTTTGTTTCGTGTATGTCTTCACATTCCAATCTCTAACTTTCTTCTTTCTCTTTCTAAAAAATTCTTCCTTTGCAAAATTTCATCTTTTAGAAAAAATAATATATGGTCTGGTGGCGGGGAGAAGGGCGGCGGCTTCAAAGGCTCTGCCGAGATTGAAAAAGTTCTGTTGAAATTGAAATGGCTTCCTGCCGAGGTTGAGGGGTCCCCGAAGTCATTCCCGAGGATGACGTGGTGGAGGTTGTTCCTCCTCCGAGATTCTGTCCATGTCTTATAAGGGGTTGAGTATTCTCCTAATAAGGCTTTAGCGATCTCTTTCCATGAGGCTAATCAACTGAAACCCCTTTTGAGCATTATATCAAGGGCAGGGGTCTCATTCCTCATGGGGCTGAGGTTTAGATTCCTGAGAATGGTCCTATCAGGGCTAATTGGAGTAGCCCGGGTTGGTTCTGTATTTTTGAGTGGGCTTTCAGGGGTGGTGGTCAACTTCCCCTTTCTCCTTTTATGGCTGAGGTGGTTAGGGCTATTAGGGTTCCTCCGTTTCAACTCATGCCAATGGTTTGGAAGATTGTCCATTCTATTGAGCATTTATGTTCTAAGCATAAGTTGGTTATTACTCGGATGATTTTAAGAATGTTTATCATCTCAAGAGTCATTCTCTTTGGGAGGTTCAATTTTGGTCAGGTCAAAGATGGCTCACCCGATCACCAATTTTGATTCAGGGGGATGATAAAGGTGGGCTCAAACTTATATGTTTATCAAGGTGATTCAATTGCCCCCGACTGGACTATCTCAATTATCCAAATTGTTGAAGGAGGTAATCTTTCTTTCTTTGCATAATTTTTGGTTTGGTAATAGTATTTTTTGGAGAGTTTACTTACTTTGCCCATGTTTTCTTTTAGTAAATGATTGGGTGAATAATCCCGATCTTTGAGGATCGGTGACCGGATAACGAAGTTTATGGCGTTGCACAAGAGGAGAGGGCTTGGCCTCGCCCTGTGCAGGGGCAAGCTGCTATGCCTCGTTTTAAGAAGGCTAAGTTGAGCACTTATAAGCCCGTGAAGAGCACTAAGGTTCCAGGGGCATCTTCATCGGGGAGTAAGTTCTCTTGCTTGTTTTGTCATTCTCGCTTCCCGTATTGGATCCATGCTTTTATTGTTGATTTTAGAAACTCGTCGTGCAGCTACCAGGGCTTCTGCCAGGATTGCTAGTTTTGGTCTGTCTTTGGTGAAGGCGGGGTTTCTCAAATTACAGGGGAGAAGTCAAAGAGCGGTGAGGCAACGGGAGTGATAGTCTTTGTTCAAATTCGGAAATCTGTGCGGGGAGCTCGGTTGGTATCGCCTTTGAAAAGGTTGTGGATGAAAGTGATCGTCCTGAGAAGAGGAAGAGAGTGGATGAGTCTTTGGGAGGAGTTCATGAGGTCGGGGAGTCGTGGCTCGTATGGATGAGGTCCAGTTTGCTAAGGATCAAATTCGGGCTCGGGCTTTTGTGGTTGATGATCCTTATTTTAAGTACCAGCAGAGGAGGCTTCGCTCGTGCTTTGGCCGCTATGTATCGTTCCGGGGATTATGCTTTGCCAACCTGGTTACCATGCTTCAGGAGGTATATATATTTTTTGTCTTTGTTTGTTGTGGGTTTTTGTGTGTGTTTTCTTTCTTTTGTGGCTTAGATGGGCATTTTCTTTTGTTTTTAGAATGTTAATGATGTCTTTGAGGAGTGCTGTCAACTGGAATCAGTCCATGGTCTAAAAATGCCTTGGATTGGGAGGTACAAATCTTGAAAAAGATGCTTGACAAGTTTAAAGCTGATTTGGAGGTGTCCAAGGCCGAGAATCATTCGTTGAAGGAGGATAATGAGGCGGGGAAGGCTCGGTTCTTTGGTGGAGTCTGCTAGTGAAATCCGCTCAGGATGCCTTGAAAGCTCTTCAGGCCAAGTTTGATATTGCCCAGGAGGAATTGAAGGTCGAAAGCGAGGCTATGCGGGCGATTAAAAGTTAAAAGTAAATGAAGAATTGGGTCATGGAGAGGGACGAGGTTCAGGCCAGGTATAAAGATGTTGCCCTGTATTTCTTTGGCAAGGGTCGTGTGGATGCTATAAAAGAGCCTGCCAAGTCGCCTTTTGGAATCCCGATCGAAATTGGTGATCTCAATACCACGTATCCTGAGCTTTGTAAGTTGCATGCTGATGAGGAGGTGGACTCTCCTCCATCTAAAGGGAAAAATAGTGATGTTGAAGGGGATGGAGATGAAGAAGAAGAGGTCACGATGAGGGGATTGGCTCGCATCGTGTCCAAGGTGGGCTAGTTTGAAATATTTTTTGTTTTTTGTTTGTGTTGTTTTGGCCTATTCAGGGGGGGATGTTCCCTGAACAAATGATTTAGGATTTGTTTTGGTTTTTGTTGGCTTGGCCTAAATGAACGGTGTGTTCTTTTTGCCTGGGAAGGATGTATTCCTGGGTAGGTTTGAATATATATGTCCTTTCCCTTCTTGATTTTCTTTCTTTTTTCGACTGAATTTGTACCTGTATATTCATGTGATATTTTTGTTAGAATAATGCCTGTCAGGAGGGCTTATGGCCCTCATTCCTGTGTTTATGGGGAATGGTGGCTTTTTCTGCCTGTCAGGAGGGCTTTTAAGAATGAGGGTGGTTGCCGGTCAGGAGGGCTTATGGCCCTCACTGTCGAGGGCTTTTGACAAGTACTATGGTCTATTCCACCTTTGTACTTGTCTTTTTATGTCTTGAGCTCGATTTATTTTTCGGGTCAGGCGGCAAAAGCAGATTAGAGCATTTTTAGAAATGCTGTTCAGGTTGGGTGGAGTGGCCCTCAATCCTGAACATTTGTTTAAGCCTAAAGTATAACATATAATAAGTGAAAAGAAGGCGTAAAACAAGTTTTCAGGATTTGAAATAAAGTTTTAGGTGAAATTAAGAATGATAGGCAAGTAATTTAGCACATAGCAGGTATGAAACTTAGCACATGTATATAGGGTGAGTAGTTTTACCTGCTTCTCAGATATGAAATAGTTTTAAGTGGAGAATGTTCCAAGATCTGGGGATCATTTCTCCTTCCAAAGTTTGTAGCCTGTAAGCTCCTTGTCCCACTATTGAATCAATTAAGTACGGGCCTTCCCATGTAGGGGCTAGTTTGCCTGCATTCTTTTCTTTGGTGTTGGGGAAAACTTTCCTTAATACCAGGTCTCCTTCTTTGAATACTCTGATATTGACATTTTTGTTGTAACTCCTGGCTACTGTCTGTTGGTAGGCGGCTATCCTGACTTTGGCTGCATCTCTCAGTTCCTCTGTTAGGAGTAGGTTATCTTGTAACAGGGGTCTGTTTTCTTCTATTGTGTTCAGGCTGCTTCTAGTAGTTGGCACATGAATTTCAGCTGGTATTACTGCTTCACAGCCATAGACCAGGGAATATGGTGTTTGGCCTGTGGCTGTTTTGGGTGTGGTCCTGTCAGCCCATAGAACTAGGGGGAGCTCTTCTGCCCATCTTCCTTTTCTTCTTTTCAGCTTTTTCTTCAGGCAACTGATTACTACTTTGTTGCTTGATTCTGCTTGGCCATTGGCTTTAGGGTAGCCTGGTGTAGATGTGACTAAATTGATATTCCATTGTGCACAGAAATTAGCTGTCCTTTTTCCCACAAATTGTGTCCCATTATCACAGACTATTTCTGAAGGTATTCCATATCTACATATGATATTTCTTTTGATGAATGATATGACATCTTTTTCTTTGACTTGCCTGTAAGAGTCTGCCTCTATCCATTTGGAAAAGTAGTCAGTCATTGCTAGCATAAAGACTTTTTGTCCAGGCGCCTGAGGTAGTTTTCCTACTATGTCCATGCCCCATTTCATGAATGGCCAGGGGGAGATGGAATGTAGTAGTTCGATGGTTGATGGATGTAGGGGGAATGGATTTGACAGCTTCACATTTCGAGTGTATGCTATGCGATCGGCTCTCGGGTTGGCCGAAGTAGCCTGTCTGAGAATTTTGCTTAAAGGCTTCTTCCACCTTTATGATTTCCGCAGTAGCCATTATGTATGTCTTCTATAACCTGACTGGCTTCATTTGGTTCCAGGCAACGTAAGTAAGGTCCAGCCTGAGACTTTTTAAACAAGGTGTTATTTATAATGGTATAAGTGGATGCTTTGATTTTCGTGGCCCTTGCTTCGTTTTTATTTGCGGGAGTATCCCTGTAGGAACCAATCATAGTAAGGTTTAGTCCAGAATTTGTATCTTCTGAATAGGGCAAATTCGTTCGTGGCTTTTCTATGGTTGGTTCCAAAGCAGTGGACGATGGGTATTTTGTCAAACACAAATAGGTGAAATTTGATCCCAGTGGCTAGGGCATCCGCCCGGTATTTAAGTCCCTTGGTATTTGGTCAATGTCAAAGGTTTTGAATTTTTTGCAAAGGTTTTTGACATATTCCAAATAGAGTATCATTTTTGAATCTTTTGAAGATATACTCCTTTAATTTGATTGGAAATTAAAAGAGAGTCGATTTTACCTTGAGGTTTGCTACACCGAGTTCTATACATACCTTTAATCCAAAGAATCGGGGCTTCATATTCAGCCTCATTATTCGTGGCTTTGAACTCACAACTAACAACCCGTGCAATCGGTCTCCTGTGGTGATTTTAGGACTAATCCTAGGCCAGTGCCTTTCATATTTGTTGCCCCATCTACATGGAGAATCCATTCCCGGTCTGTTTTTGTGTGTCAAGAAGGTTGACCTCTTTTATGAGGTCTGGTTCTAGGGTAGGGTCGAATTCACCACGAAGTCTGCTAGTGCACGAGACTTAATTGCCGTCCGGGTTCAAAGGTTATATCATAGGTGCTTTGATTTGTACGACCATTTTGCCATTCTTCCCGACAACTCGGGCTTTCTCGGAGACAGATTTGATAGGCAAGTTGGTTCTTACAATGATTGGGTGACTTTCAAAATAGGGTCGAAGTTTAGTACGGGACATTACTAAAGCAAGTACATATTTTTTCAAGTAGGCCATACCGTTTTCGCATCTAGGAGACTTTTGCTTACATAGTAGACTGGATGTTGTTGGCCATCAATTTCTTTGGTCGAACTCCACTTATTCATTGTTTCTGTGATGATAGGTAGACTGTCAGGGGTTCTCCTTTGTCTGGTTTGGCAAGCAACGGAGGTGTAGTTAGGTATGTTTTGAGTTCTGGAAGGTGACTCATGTTCGAGCAACCATTTGAATGCTTTGTTCTTCCCGAGTAGGTCATAGAATGCCTTGCATCTTACGATGATCCGGAAATGAATCTATTCAGGGCTGCAATTCGTCCCGTCGGTTTTGAATATCTTTGACTGACTTGGGGGATTCTAGTTCTAGTATGGCTCTTATTTGTTCTGGGCTAGCTTCTATTCCTCTTTTGGTGACCATGTACCCCAAGAATTTTCCTGAGGATACCCCGAAATGGCATTTGGATGGATTGAGTTTCATATTAAAATCTTCTAGGATTTTAAAGGCATTTCAAGTCCCCGACATGATCTTGACTTTCTTTGATTTAACTACCATGTCATCAATATAGACTTCCATGGTGTCCCCTATTTGATCTTTGAACATTGTGTTGACCAGGCGTTGGTATGTTGCCCCCGCATTTTTCGGCCAAAAGGCATTCTTTGTGTAGCGATATATGCCTCTTTCTGTGATAAATGCGATGTTCCCCGATCGGATGGGTGCATCTTGATTTGGTTGAATCCACTTGAGGCATCCATGAATGTCGGGAGTTCATGTCCTGCTGTGGCATCCACCATTGCATCTATGTGTGGGAGTGGAAATGGGTCTTTTGGACAGGCTTTATTGAGGTCTGTGTAATCTACACAGACTCTCCACTTGCCATTCTTCTTTTGAACCACCACTACATTGGCTAGCCAGTTTGGGTACATGACTTCTCTTATCATCCCCATGTCCATGGTTTGTCTACTTCTTCATTGATGATGGCATGTCTTTCAATGCAAATTTTCTTCTTTTTCTCTGCTTGACAGCTTATAAGACTCATCAACATTTAGTTTATGTGTAATAATATTGGCATCTATTCCGGTCATATCAAAATGTGACCAGGCAAAACATGAAGATTTACTTTTAAGAAAACTTACTAATTCCGGTCGATATTGTCGGGGACATCGAGATCCTACTAGTACATGCCTCGGGGGTACTCGGGTCTAAAATTACTTGATCGTCTCCATTTTGGTTTCTGCCACATGAGTTGTCCCGACAGGTACTCGTAATTGCTAGGCGAGGGACTTACCTGTCTTGGAAGGCTTCAATGCCTCGGTATAACATTCCCGGCAGATTTTTGTTCACCTTTAATGGTTGCTACTCCCCATTCTGTTGGTATTTTGATGCATTGGTGATAGGTAGAGGGTATGGCTCTTATGTTGTGGATCCATGGCCTTCCCAATATAGCATTATAGGATGACAGGCAGTCCATGACTCCAAATCTTTCATATGAAGATACTCCTTCCACATATGTGGGTAGGTGTATTTCTCCTAGTGTGTTTCTTGTTTCTCCACTGAATCCTACTAGGACATTAGACTTTTTTATGATTTGGCTCTCATCAATCTTCATTGCTTTAAGGACATCAAGCATGATCGGGTTCTCAATCGCCTCCATCTACCAGGATTCTCATGACACGTGCAGTCCCTATTTGCATGGTGATTACCAAGTCATCATGGTGGAGGTCCGGAATACCCCGCATATCGTGTCGTCAAAAGTAATTTGAGGTAAATTGATAGATTTAAAAGGAGATTTCATTTTTGACTCCTGGCAATTTTCTTAGCAAATGAACTGTCAGGCCACAAATTTCTGATCCTCCATTGATGAATTTGACTTCATAAATGGGTGGTGCAGGGGGTAGGTCACGTTGCTGCCTTTCTGTGTTTCTTCTTGTTCCGTCATCTTCCTTGTTCTTTGTTTGCATCAAGTCTTTCAGGTATCCTTTCTTTAGCAGGTAAGCCACTTGTCTCCGTAATCCCAGGCATTCTTACATTTGTGTGACCTATGTCCATGTGAAATTCACACCACCTGGTGGTATCCTTTCTTGAGTTGGGGTTGTCTGACTTCTTTGGCCACTTGACAATGTCTCCCATATGGTCAAGTCTCTTAATCAATCCTGCAATGTCAACAGAGAAGTTATATTCCTGGACGGGAGGATAAGTATAGGAGTTACCTCGTTGTTCATGTGTATAGTTGACTTCGATCTGTCAGTCTTGCGTAGGGAGATGGCCTGGAATTGCTTCCTTTGTTGTTAAAGCTTTTCCTGTTGGTTTTGTCATATCCGAGTTGTTGTCGGCATTGTCGCCTTGTAGCCTTTGTCTTCTTCCAGACTGATATAGCCTATGGCTAATGCTTGGACATCTTCAAAGGTATGACAGGGGCTTCATGGTCATTTCATCATAAAAGTCATTTCCCGGGGGTAGCCCTTGCACAAAGCTTCAATGGTCGTTCCAACATCACATCTGGGGATTGATACTTTTTCTTTGTTGAATCTTGTCATGTATGATCGATTGACTCTCCAGGCTTCGTTTAACCCCGTACAGGTCACTGGATCTCTTCTCTAGTTCCCTGCTGCTGGCAAACTGATGATTGAAAGAATTGACCGTCGACAAAAGGACTTGATGCTTCCATTTGGCGGGTTTATGTACCACCGCAAGGCGGTCCATTCGAGTTGTTCCAAATCCCTTACACATGCGGACTTGACGTAGTTCATCGGGAATTGATGCTGCCAAAGATTCTTTGCTTGTAATAGGCAACATGGTTTTGTGGATCAGTGGTTCCATCATAGATTCTCATTGAGGGAATCACAAACTTCTTTGCGTGTCTGTTTTTGCTATTTCATCCACGAAGGAGAATCGAAAGATAGCTTTCCTCGATTTGCTTCTTCAATTGGGGTAGGAACTCCTGGATCTTTTCAAATCTCTCATGAAGTTTTTGGATTTCTGGAGCATAGCCATCATAATGGTCCGTGTTAGTCCGATCTTGGAGTTCTTGACTTTGGAGTTCTCCTGAGTCCGTTTCTTCTCCTGCTTTGGATGGAGTTGGAGTACCAATATTGGAGAAGTCAATGTTCCTTATGATGGAGGAGAATGGTGTGCCAGGCTGGACTTTCAATTTTGATCCTGAAGCTTTTTCTCCCAGTTTGTATCTTTAGGTGGATTCTGATTCTTTCAATTTTGCCACTTGACTTCGGCTGGATCATTTTTTTTTTCATTGTTCCATCTCCAACAATCTGTTGTTTGGCAACACTAATTGTTGCTCAATGCTATCTCCTGCCATTTTTTCTTAGTTTTTTGTGGTATTTTGATGGTGGGCTTTTGATTATTTTTGAGTTAGATGCCCCACGGTGGGCGCCAATTGTTTTAGCGGGATTTTCAAAGATCTAGAGCGTCCGCCAGGGATTTATATGTAGGGTGATCTAACTCGAATAACTTGCCTGATTGGTGTAATTAAATGTAAAACAAACTAATAAATAAAGACACAAGGATTTTATACGTGGAAAAACCCTGGGAATAAGGGAAAAAACCACGGGCACCAAGCCAGGAGTGATTGTTACTATGATTTTGTATAGCCTGACAGAGTATTGTTGTATCAGGCGTGACAGGCGAATATATTGCTTAAGAATACAAAGTATATGAGTAAAAGTGATGGTATTTCAGATGATCCTTCTTGTCTTCCCCCACTTTCTATTTATAGGTGGTTGCTTTCAATCCCTTTGTGCCGTTTAGGTTTTCCTGGTAAATAGGGAATGTCCCCTATTTACCCGGAGATGGTTGCTTCTTTCTTAGCCGTTGCTTTGACTGCTCCCTATATTTTTGCCTTCTGGAATTGGTCTTCCCTTTTTTGTAGGGAACATATGAGACTGCTTGTTTGTTGCCTGCAATGGCCTGGTGCTTTATCTTTTCAGTTCTTTGGTTATTTCTCGCTTTGTCTTTAATCAACTCCTGCTTAATGCCTGTCAATCTTGGAGTAATGCCTGGTTTTAGATCTCTAGAGCCTGGAAGTTGTCTTTGGCTGTTGCCTGGCCTATATCAGGTCAGGCAGGATAATTTAGGGCCCAACAGATAGCATGTCTTTCAGCGGCAAACTTTCTTCTTTTCTGCTGGACAGGCTTATAAGACTCATCAACATTTAGTTTATGTGTAATAATATTGGCATCTATTCCGGTCATATCAAAATGTGACCAGGCAAAACATGAAGATTTACCTTTAAGAAAATTTACTAATTCTGGCCTGATATTATCAGGGACATCAGATCCTACCAGTACGTGCCTGTCAGGGTACTCAGGGTCTAAAATTACTTGATCAGTTTCCATTTTGGTTTCTGCCACATGAGTTGTCCTGACAGGGTACTGTAATTGCTAGGCGAGGGACTTACCTGCCTTGGAAGGCTTCAGTGACTCAGTATAACATTCCTGGGCAGATTTTTGTTCACCTTTTATGGTTGCTACTCCCCATTCTGTTGGTATTTTGATGCATTGGTGATAGGTGGAGGGTATGGCCCTTACGTTGTGGATCCATGGTCTTCCCAATATGGCATTATAGGATGACAGGCAGTCCAGGACTCCGAATCTTTCGTATGAAGATACTCCTTCCACGTATGTGGGCAGGTGTATTTCTCCCAGTGTGTTTCTTGTTTCTCCACTGAATCCTACTAGGACATTAGACTTCTTTATGATTTGGCTTTCATCAATCTTCATTGCTTTAAGGACATCAAGCATGATCAGGTTTACTGAACTGCCTCCATCTACCAGGATTCTCATGACACGTGCAGTCCCTATTTGCATGGTGATCACCAGGCTGTCATGGTGAAGGTCTGGAATGCCCTGCATATCAGTGTCGTCAAAAGTAATTTGAGGTAAATTGATAGGTTTAAAAGGAGATTTCATTTTTGACTCCCTAGCAATTTTCTTAGCAAATTGAAATGAGCTCAGCCACAAATTTCTGATCCTCCATTGATGAATTTGACTTCATAAATGGGTGGTGCAGGGGGTAGGTCACGTTGTTGCCTTTCTGAGTTTTTTCTTGTTCCATCGTCTTCCCTGTTCTTTGTTGGCATCAAATCTTTCAGGTATCCTTTCTTTAGCAGGTAAGCCACTTGTCTCCGTAATCCCAGGCATTCCTCTGTTGTGTGTCCTATGTCCATGTGAAATTCGCACCACCTGGTGGTGTCCTTCCTTGAGTTGGGGTTGTCTGACTTCTTTGGCCACTTGACAATGTCTCCCATATGGTCAAGTCTCTTGATTAGTCCTGCAATGTCAACAGAGAAGTTATATTCCTGGACAGGAGGATAAGTATAGGAGTTACCTCGTTGTTCATGTGTATAGTTGACTTCTGATCTGTCAGGTCTTGTGTAGGGAGATGGCCTGGACTGCTTCCTTTGTGGTTAAAGCTTTTTCTGTTGGTTTTGTCATATCCTGAGTTGTTGTCAGCATTATCTGCCTTGTAGCCTTTGTCTTCTTCCAACTTGATATAGCCTATGGCTAATGCTTGGACATCTTCAAAGGTATGACAGGGCTTCATGGTCATTGCATCGTAGAAGTCACTGTCCAGGGGTAGCCCTTGCCTGAAAGCTTCAACGGCTGTTCCAACATCACATCTGGGGATTGAAACTTTTTCTTTGTTGAATCTTGTCATGTAGGATCTGATGGATTCTCCAGGTTTTTGTTTAACCCTGTACAGGTCACTGGATCTCTTTTCTAGTTCCTGCTGCGTGGGCAAACCGATGATTGAAAGAATTGACCGGTCGCAAAGGACTTGATGCTTCCATTTGGCGGGTTTATGTACCATTGCAAGGCAGGTCCATTCAGAGTTGTTCCAAATCCCTTACACATGCAGACTTGACGTAGTTCATCGGGAATTGATGCTTTGCCAATCCTTTGCTTGTAATAGGCAACATGGTTTTGTGGATCACTGGTTCCATCATAGATTCTCATTGAGGGAATCACAAATTTCTTTGGCAGGTCTATTTTTGCTATTTCATCCACAAAGGGTGAATCAGCATAGCTCTCTGGATTTGCTTCTTCAATTGGGGTAGGAACTCATGGGATCTTTTCAAATCTCTCGTGAAGTTTTTGGATTTCCTGGAGCATAGCCATCATAATGGCCGTGTTAGTCTGATCTGATAAGGTTTCTTGATTTTGGAGTTCTCCTGAGTCCGTTCCTTCTCCTTCTTTGGATTTTGATGGAGTTGGAGTACCAATATTGAAGAAGTCAATGTTCCTTATGATGGAGGAGAATGGTGTGCCAGGCTGGACTTTCAACTTTGATCCTGAAGCTTTTTCTCCCAGCTGTGTCTTTAGGCTGGATTCTGATTCTTTCAATTTTGCCACTTCTGCTTCAGCCTGGATCATTTTTTGTTTCAGTTGTTCCATCTCCAACAACTGTTGTTTGGCAGCAGCTAATTGTTGCTCAACGCTATCTCCTGCCATTTTTTCTTAGTTTTTTGTGGTATTTGATGGTGGCTTTTGATTATTTTTGAGTTAGATGCCCCACGGTGGGCGCCAATTGTTTTGGCAGGCTTCTTACTGATCTAGAGTGTCCTGCCAGGGATTTATATATAGGGTGATCTAACTCGAATAACTTGCCTGATTGGTATAATTAAGTGTAAAACGAACTAATAAACAATGACACAAAGAAATTTATACGTGGAAAAACCCTGGGAATAAGGGAAAAAACCACGGGCACCAAGCCAGGAGTGATTGTTACTATGGTTTTAGATAGCCTGACAGAGTATTGTTATATCAGGCGTGACAGGCGAATATATAGCTTAAGAATACAAAGAATATAAGTAAAAGTGAGTGTCTCTCTGATGATCTTTCTCATCTTCTCCTCTTTTCTATTTATAGGTGATTTCTTCCTTCCTCTTAGGCCGTTTAGGTTTTCCTGGTAAATAGGGAATGTGCCCTATTTACCCGGAGGTGGTTGCCTCTCTCTTAGCCGTTGTTTTGACTGCTTCCTTTATCATAGCTTTCTGGAATTGGTCTTCCTTTTTTGTAGGGAACATATATCAACTGCCCATTTGTCGCCTGCAGTGGCCTGGTGCTTCTCCTTTTTTTAGGTCAGCTGGTTATCTTTCGCCTGTCTTTTATCAACTCCTGCTTGGTGCCTGTCCGTGTTGAAGTAATGCCTGATTTTAGATATCTTTTGTCTGGAAGTTGTCCTTGGCTGTTGCCTGGCCTATATCAGGTCAGGCAGGATAATTTAGGGCCCAACAGTAACTGTTGTAACGATTGACATTTCGTGGCTGTATGCTTGACACGTGTCTCGGTGTTGATTGGTTGACGCTTCATGGGCTTTGCCCTGATTGGTCGGATTGAGTGGGCTTTGCCCTATAAATAGGAGAGTTAGCCCCTGAATTTGGCCTTCCAAATTCATTTTCTCAAAAATTTTCTTCTTCTTGCTCAATTTTCTTTGACGAAACTTCTCTCTAGTCTTCGAAGCGTTACTCGGCGTAACACTCTTCCCAAGGTAAACAAACAAATTTTCCAACTTTTTAATTGTTTAAGTTTTTGTTGTGAACATGTCTTCTGCTGATGCCGGACCTAGTAATCTTGTGCCGGGGGGTTCCCCGTCGCGCCTTGATGAAGAGGTGGCACTAGCCGTCATCCCTATAAGGTCCGGGGGCCCTAGGTCTCCTTCTCCTGAGGTTGATCCCAAATATCTGGAGAGTTTTGGGGATGATGATGATGATGACGACGGTGATGATGTTGATGGCGATGGTGATGATGAGGTAAGGACTCATTCCGGTGAGGAGAGGTCGCAAATTTTGGATCACGGCGACGCCTGTAAGATTGGCCCTGATCGTGCTTGGACCAATAAGTTCGCCAGTTGTTCTGGTTGTCCCTTTTTTGAACATCATTTCCACTTCGGCAGGGAGTATAGGATGGTTATTCCTAGAGAGGGTCAGGCCGTCTGTTGCCCTCCCCCGTGTTGCATCGGTGTATACATGAGACACCTGGAGTATGGGCTCCGGTTTCCTCTCAATGTATACGTTGCTGCCATAATTAAGGCAATGAACGTTGCTGTGGCGCAGCTGCATCCGTTGGCCATCAGGACGCTTGTTGGCTTTGTGTGGCTATGTCAGTTTAAGGGGGAGGCCCCAACGGTGAACCTATTCCGCCGGCTTCATCACCTTCGATGAATGTCCAAGGTGGCGGGGGTGGTATAGCATAGATACGAGAGCCAGGTTATCTCACCGTCCTCAAGCTCACTTCCTGCAAGGACTGGAAGAAACGGTGGGTATATGTTGAGGTTCCAGGGGATTATCCACTGCCTCGGTCCTTCCAGCACCAAGTCAATTTGCGGTGCGAGAGCAAAGGGGAGCGTGAGAAATATGTCTCCCGGGGGAAGCTTAAGATGGACGCCTTGAAGGTCCCTCTTAATGCGGACGAAAAACGGGCAATGAAGCTGTTTGAGACTGAGAAGGATGGGACACCGAAGGGATGGATGCCCCCGACGCAGATCATTCTTCAAGATGAGCCGCTCTGCCACGTCGGCCTCATACCGGCCCTAGCGCAGGGTGAGTGGGGTCGGTGTGAGGCACATCTCTGCTTTCCATGTTTCTGTTTTTTTTTAACTTTGATTTATTTCTTTTGTTTAACTCTTGCTTCGTTTCTTTTACAGACCGTTTTGGCCCGGATCTGTCTGAGGAAATCCTCTTGAAGATGGGACTTGACAAAGACAAGAACGTTGTTGAGATGCATCCGAAGGCCGATGCACGTGATCGCAGACCGGCGCCAAACGACCTTATGGACCAGCAGTTGAAGGGCCTAGATACGACGGCGGCCCAAGCGAAGGTTGCTGGTAACATACCGCGCCGAACGCAAAAAACCAAGTTTTCGGCGGCGACGGCGTCAACATCAGTTCCACCTCCACTCCCTTCAGTCCAAAAGGAGACGGTGGAGATCGTTGATATTACCGAGGAGGAGGTCACCTTGGCAGTGGAATCTCCTCTCTTCCGCAAGAGAAAAGAGACTATCTGCCGGCCGCTGCTTACTACTACGCTGCTGCTCTACGCTGCCGAGGCCGGCAAAGAAATGGGTCCTCCTTTAAGAGGGCCAAGCCTGGTATAGATCTATCCCGTGGCTCGGACTTAGCCGGTTCATTAGGCGTTCTGATGACAGCTCTCTCGGTATGTCCATGAATGTTGACATGGATGCTTTGATTGAATTTTTGTAGATCAACCGCCGCCGTCTACCGGACACACCGTTGAACGGCGTCTTTGAGAAGCGAATGCGCAGGCGGGTGGTAAAGATGCCACCGTCGTCTCCTCCTTCCCGAAGCCTACCCCCGCCCAGATTAGGTCGGAGGGCCTGAGTTTGTCCAGGATGTTGTCGAGGTGGGCTGAGGTGGCCGGTGCTCATATTGTGGAGCAAGAAAAGGCTATGGCTGAAGTTGCCCCACAGCTTGAGCGGCTCAGGCTTGAGCTCGCTGCTGCGAAGAAGGAAGCTGAGAGGGCCAAGGCTGAGGCTGAAAAGGCGGTCCTTTCTGAGCGAAAACTTAGGGAGGACGCTGAAAAGGCAGTCCTTGCTGAGAGAACCAAGGTTGAGGCTGCGGGGGCTGAAGCCGCTAAGCTGCTAGAGGAGCGTGACAAGCTTCAGGCCGTCGCCGACATCAATGCTACGAAGAGGGCCGAATGGAAGTCCATGTTTAAGGCCCAGGGGAAGGTGCTTCAGAATATGAAGGCTATCATTGCCCAGAGGGAGTTGGACATCGAGACGCTCCAAAGCGTCATTCTTCCTAACATGTGCGCCCAATACCGGGACCTGGCCGAAGAAGCTGCCAGGGAAGTGATCGGGGAGCTCTTTCCTGAAGGCTCCTTCCCGTGGAAGAGATTTGACGAACTGCTTGATGACAAGCTCGATGCTAAGGAGAAGGCCGCGGAGGAGAAGGCCGCTGAGGAGGCAAGGGTGAAGAAGGAGGCAGAGGAGGCCGCGGAGAAGGCGGCCCATGCTGAGAAGGCGAAGGCGGCCAAGGAGGAAGCTGAGAGAATGAGGGCAAAGGGCCGCCGAGGCTGAAGCCGCCAAGACGGTTTCGGGTCGCCTACCAAAGATGATCTTTGCTTGACGTCGCCGATGGCGAGCAAAGCAATGAGCATAGGGAGACGGGCGGTCGTCACCAGGTTCACCCGGCATCTCGGATAGCTTCAGCTGTTCGGGGGCCAATTATTAAGCCTTTCCTCCCTGCCATCTTTTGGCGCTTCAAATGATATGTCTGTAACCTTTTTTTATTCTTTTCCTTGTTTTTTGTAAAACTTTGGTAGGTTGTGTTTTGGCTTATCCCTATGAGGACGGCCGTCGTCTGTATTCTCCTTACTTGTAATCATTTTCAATAAAGCTTGTTTATTGGCCCTCGGCTTGGCCGGGGCTTTGATCACAATCCTTCACTTGTCTTCTTACGTTATTAATTGAGCGCTTTTTTCGTTTTTACCTTCGGCCTGGCCGAGGCAGTTAGAATGCGTATCTCAACTGTGTTTAACGTTTTTTTTTTAAACATGTTGGCATGTTGGTCGCTTCCTCTTTCACTCTAGGTCTGGCCGAGGCGTCCGATTTGCGCTTCCCAACCGCCGCTGTGAACATGTTAGCGTATCAACCGTTGTGTCCTCTGCCAGGCCTTTGGTTAGCCGAGGCGGCTAGAGGTTACGGCTCGACAGCGTTCGTATCTGTAGACATATTGATCGCTTCCTCTGCCAGGCCTTCGGTTGGCCGAGACGGCTAGAATTGCGTCTCAACTGTACTTATACGTTCCTAAGGCATGTTGGTCGCTTTCGCGAGTATCAACTAGACTGATAGTGACTGCCGTGGCGTCTACTTCTTGGGGTGACTGCCCGGCTTGGGCCGTGGCGTCTACCTCGATATGACTACGGAGGGGGTAAACACTTTGATGGAAAACTTGGATGATTTTTCAATAGATATAAACACGCGTTGGGGTGCCAACAACAGTTTTTGGACACCTCCGCCGCTATACAAAGTATTTCCTGAGGTTGTCAGTGTTCCAATGGCTCATCAAAGGCACACCCTCCATATCTGTCAGCCGGTATGTACCCGGCCTCATTTCTTCAACCACTTTGTAGAGACCCTCCCAGTTGGCCGTCAATTTACCATGAATGTTTCCTTTGTTGGTGGCGGCCGACTTTCTTTGGACTAGATCCCCTACTTTTAAGTCCCTTTTGTGGACTATTCGGTTGTAGGCTCTTCTCATTCGGTTTTGGTATACTGCCAAGTTGAGGCGTGCTGTATCTCGGCTTTCTTCGACCAGGTCTAGGGAGGTTCTCAGACCTTCCTCATTTTCAACCGGGTTAAAGGTGGCCGTTCTGAATGTCGGCACCGATGCTTCAATTGGTAGGACTGCTTCAGACCCGTAGACTAAGTGGAATGGATTGTACCCCGTTGCTTCTTTCTCCGTGGTCCGGAGGGACCACAGGACGCCGGGTAGTTCATCGGCCCATCTTCCCTTTAGGTCTTCAACTTTCTTCTTCAAACCGTTGAGGATTGTTTTATTGGCCGCCTCCGCTTTGTCCGTTGCTCTGTGGGTGGCGACGGAGGAGGAGTATGCAAATTTGATACCCAGTTCTTCCAACCAGTTCATTATTGTGTCACTCCAAAACTCTCGCCCGTGGTCAAATACCATGACTTGGGGTAACCCAAAACGAGTTATGACATTTTCCCAGATTACCTTTCTTACGGCCGCCGTCGTCTTCGAAGGTACCGCTACAGCTTCAACCCATTTGGTGAAGTAGTCAACGGCGACAATCAAGTACTTTCTTCCTCCGGATGCCGTTGGAAATGGCCCTAGTAGATCCATCCCCCACTGTGCAAAAGGAAGGGGACTAAGTACCACCGCAGTCTCGGGAAGGTGCATGTATCACTGGAGCATGCATTTGACAATTGTTGCACTTTTTGGTTTTGGCTCTGGAATCCTCAAGCATGGTGGGCCAGAAGTAGCCGGCTCGGAGAGCTTTGTGGGCTAGTGTTCTTGCCCCCATGTGATGACCACGAGATGCCTTCGTAAATTTCTCACAAGATATTAGCTCCGCGTCGGTACCGGGCCGACACATTTCAAGAGTGGCCTTATCACGGACCTCCTGTATAATTCTCCTTCAAACACCAAGTACCTTGCTGCGATCCTCTTCATCTTCTCGTGAGAGAGATGCGGTCCTCCGGTAATTCATTCATCAGTTTGTACTCCATTATCGGAGTCATCCACGTTGTCTCGGCCTCTATGTCGCCCACCATGCCGACGGTCTCGGTAATGCTTTTGGCATTCCCGATGTCCACCAAAGACGGTTCGACCGACATTCTTGATGGTTGAGTTGGCAAGCTTTGAGAGAGCGTCGGCTCGGTTGTTCTCGGACACAGGAATGCATTGTATCCGAAAGATTTCAATTTTGAAGTGTCGGCTTTTACCCTTTCCGGGTATCTTACCATCCCGTCGTCTCGAGTCTCGTACTCTCCTCTGATTTGATTAGCCACTAAAAGTGAATCTGTTTTCAAAATGATGTGTTCCGCCCCTACAGCTCTAGCTAGCTCGACTCCGATTATCACCGCCTCGTATTCGGATTCGTTGTTTGAGGCCGAGAAGGTAAATTTCAAGGCGTACTCAAACTCGTCCCCGTTTGGGCCGATGATAAGGATGCCGGCTCCCGAGCTGTTCGCCGTGGAGGACCCGTCGGTGTATACTTCCCATACCCCGGGCTTGGCTCTTCTTGATATGTGCACTCGGCCGGGGAAGTCTGCAAGTGCCTGTCCCTTTATCGAGGGCCTCGGCTTGTATTGAATGCCGAAGCCGGATAGCTCTACTGCCCATTTGATGAGCCTGCCGGATTGCTCAAATTTTTCCAATGCTTTCTCCAATGGTTGGTCGGTTAAGACCGTCACGGGATGTGCGTCGAAGTAAAGTTTCGATTTCCTTGCGGCAACGACGACAAAGAAAGGCTGCTTTTTCAATCGGTGGGTAATTTCTCTCGGCGGGCAACAATGTATGGCCGACAAAGTAGATTGGGTGTTCTTTGTTTGTCCTCTTCTCTCGATGATCACGGACCGACCGTGGCCGAGGTAAATGCTATGTATAGATATAGCGTCTCCCCAAAGATCGGCACGGACGGGGTTGGGAGAGTTTGAAGATGAGCTTTCGATTACTGAAAGGCTGTGCTCTTTCCTCCCCCACCGAAGTCTTTATTTCCCTTCAACACTTTGAAGAATGGGGTGCTCTTGTCGGCTGACCGAGAGATGAAACGGGCGAGAGCCGCCATCCTCCCGGTCAACATCATAACCTCTTTTCGATTCCTCGGCTCCGGCAGGTCCAGTATTGCTTGGACTTTTTCTGGATTGGCATCAATTCCCCTAGCGCTGACAAGCACGCCGAGGAACTTACCTGACCGGACACCGAAGTTGCATTTCGTTGGGTTAAGTTTCATCTTGTATTTCCTTAGTGAACAAAATGTCTCGTGTAAATCGGCTAAGTGCTCGCTGTCAGACTTGCTTTTTACAATAGCATCGTCGACGTAAGCCTCAATGTTTCGCCCTTTTTGATTTTGGAACACTTTGTCCACCAGTCTTGTGTAAGTTGCGCGGCGTTTTCAAACCGAACGGCATCATTTTATACATGTATGTGCCGTTCACCGGTGATGAATGCGCACTTAGGCATGTCTTCTTCGGCCATGAATACCTGATGATACCCGAGAAGGCGTCCAAAGAGCTCGGATAGTGTAGCTGCCGTGGCGTCGATTAAACTATCTATTCGAGGCAAGAGATAGCAATCTTTGGGGCACGCTTTATTAAGATTGGTAAAATCTACACACATCCTCCACGCCCCCGATGATTTCTTCACCATTACAACATTAGCTAACCACTCAGGATAAGTACAAGGCATGATAAAGCCCGCCGCTAGTAATTTATCTACCTCGGCTTTGATGGCCTCATCCTTCTCGGCTGAGGAGTTCCTCATCTTCTGCTTGACAGACGAGCGGTGGAGAGTACGTTCAGCTTGTGAACAATTACCTCCCGGCTCACGCCTGGCATCTCGGCTGGCGCGAGTAAGCGAAGACGTCTTTGTTCTTCCTCGAAGGTCTAGGAGAGCGGCCCGAATTTTGGCTCCAGTTGACACCGACGATTCACGGTGCGCCCGTGTCAATTTCCACTTCTTCGGTCTCCGCTCCTTCGACCATGCCGACAAGTGGCATCCATGAGGTCGCCCTTCATTGTAAGGATGGGCTTTTACCCTTCTCTGACTTCTTCGCCACTTTGAGGGATTGCATGTTGGACCCTCCGCGATATCCGGACGTTGACTACTTCATCTTTTTCGTCCTTTGAGACGAGCTTATGCGCTTCCCCCCGGTCCGAGACATACATCAGTGTCAGGGCCCGGATGGACATTACTGCATCGGCCTCGCTCAGAGTGACTCGGCCTATGAGGACGTTGTAGGCGGACGAGCCGTCAATGACCACGAACTCAGATAGGACGTTCTTAGCCGCATTCCCCTCGCCGAACATCACCGGCGATCGATTGACCCCGGGGTACCAGGCCGGCCGGAAAAATCGTACAACGGATTGGTGCGGGGCTCAAGTCCTCAATCTTCGAGACCGAGATTGAGAAAGCACTCCCCGAACATAATGTTCGTGTAGGCGCCGTGTCAATCGGCACCTCTTGACCAGGTGGTTGGCTATGTCCAAGTGGACTACAAGTGGGTCGCTGTGCGGGGCGATGACTCCCTCGTAGTCCTTCTTCCCAATAGTCATATCGGGGATGTTGGAAGCGGGGATCGCTGTTTTGGGCACAAAGTTGATGGCCTGATATAGCTCGTTCAGGTGTCGTTTGTGCCCATGAGCGGACCCACCGTTCTCGTTGCCCCCGATGACAACATGGATTACTCCTATCCGTTCAAAGATGGATTTTTTATTTGAGCCGCCGGTATTAGTCTTTTGGCCTCCGGCAACATATTTGCTGAGGCTCCCCTTCCGGATCAGCTCTTCAATGGCATTCTTCAGATGCCGGGCGATTGTCGATTAAGTGACCGGTGTGGCCGTGGTACTCACAGTACTGGCTCGTGTCACCGTCCCCCCTCGCCTTGGGAGGCCTTTCCCACTTCTGACCCTCGTTCTTGCTCAGGGAGAAGACCTCGGCAGCAGATACGACCAGGGGGGTGTGACCATTGTACCGCTTTTGGTAGTACGGTCCCGAACTCCCCCCGGCGCCCGCCGAGTTCTGTTTCCTGGCGGACTTGTCAGACCGTGACCTATTATTGTCACGGCGTCCTTCATCCGGGTTGTCCTCCCGGCGGCTCTTCCTCTCTGGGTGCCCGGCCTCGCTGTGGCCTACCCAGGTCTTGTGATAGTCCTCCACCTTTATGGCTTGGTCGGCCATCTTCCTGGCGGAGTCTAGGCTCAGGCCTCCGCACTTGATGAGCTCGTTCTTTAAGTCCCCTCTTGGGAGGCTTTTCATCAGTGCGAAGGCCGCCAGCTCGCTGTTCAGCTCACGAATCTGCTGAACCTTGGCATCGAACCTCTTTACATAACTTCGGAGGGACTCGCCCCCCTCCTGTCTGATAGTCAGGAGATCCGATGTCTCGACGGCTCTCCTCTTATTGCAAGAATACTGGGCCAAAAATGTGTCCCTTAGGTCGGCATAACAGTATACCGACCCATCGGGTAGCCCCTTGTACCAACTTTGTGCCATCCCATGCAGAGTCGTTGGGAAGACTCGGCACCAAACCTCATCAGGTTGTTCCCATACCGACATGTAAGACTCGAAAGCCTCGGCATGGTCGGTTGGGTCGCTTTCTCCTTTGTACGATATGGGTGGCAACTTTAGCTTAGTCGGCACCGGGACCTCTAGGACATAGTCACTGAGGGGCTGTCTGACCACGAGTCGAACGACACGCGGCGATCGGCTCCTCGCATCCTTAGTCCGGCTCCTCTCCCCGTGGCGGGAAGGGCTTCTTCTCCGACTTTGGTGAGTCGGACTTCTTCTCCGACTCTGGTGAGTCGGACTTCTTCTCCGACTGCGTAAGTCGGACTTCTTTCACTCCTCCGGGGCAGGCCTCGTTGGTGCCGCGGCGACGCTGTCTTCCGCGAGTGCGGGAAGGACTCGGTCCCGCCACCGGCACTCTGGGTTCCCCTGCGTCTTGACATGGTCGGCTTCCTCCAATGCTCCGTTCAAGTTTCTCGAGTCACTTTTTGGACCCCGGTCTCTCAGGGGGTGCCGCCGCTCTTGTCGTCGTGACAGTGTGAGTCGGCGTGCTACCCATTAGGTCCAGGATTAGCTTTAGTTTAGCTGCATCAACCACATGTCCCATGACAGTGACTTGGTCGGTGGGCAGCGGTGTTTCCGGTATTATTGGCATCCCGAACACCGGCTGAATTACTCGGCCGGTGGGGGACTGCCCAATCCCAGAATTGTGGACCGTATCATCCCGGCGAGACTCGGTTTCGTCAGTCACAACTATTTCTTGTTGCTTGGACATTTTCTTAGCTTGTTGGGTGGGTTTTGTGTTTTTTTTTTTTTTTTGTAAGGGATTTGACTAGCTTCTAGTATCTTTCCCACAGACGGCGCCAATTGTTCCGGGTGTAATTCCAGAGCAGTATTGTTTTACCACGTAAGCTTGGTGAATGGATGTCTTTCCTTGCTTTGACTCTTCCTCTCGGTCTCTCCTAAAACGATGAACAAACTGAGGGCTCGGCTTTGCACCGAGCGTACTCACTCCGACGCTCAAGTCAGTGAACTTAAGAGATTAAGTTGTGTGTTACTTGACAAAGTATATTGTAGAGAGATAAGGGAGTTTATACCAGATGAATAGTGAGTTTTAGGTTAGATTGTGGATCCTTTCCTCAATGAGGGTTGAGGAGTATTTATAGACTTTCACCTTTTGTCAAGTAGTGGCCAAGTGGGCCAAGTGGCGTAGCAGGTGGAAAGTCTGTTCTACCCTCGGCCGAGGGACCCATGGCAGGCCGGCGGGCCCTGTTGACTCCATGCCGAGGGGTCTTGGATATGAGTACGCGGATATGTCTCCCGGTGGCGGTTGCCCGGCCCGAGACCCAATGACCGGCCGACAGGCTGCGTCGGTTAGGCGGTCTAACATGTTGACTTGCTGTCTCTTGATCTTTGACCTTGCTCAATATGTTGACTCGGTCAGCGGGTGCAGAATATGCCCCATCAACAATATTACTCAAAACATTACATATAAGCTCAGAAAAATTTGAGTTTTGACGTCAAAAAACTACTCATGTAACTTTTAAACTTTATAAAGCTCGAAAAAAATACACAAAAACTCAAATATATATGCAGTCTGATGTAATACATTCGATGTATAATCCTTTTTCTCGATTGATTGTACTCATTATTTATCTAGCCTTGTATTTTTTGGAACCTTAGGGGATCAATGATAAAACATACTCGGTCAAAGATGTGTTATTTTTGGCGTAAGGCGGAGGTATCATGACGGGTTTAAATTCCCATTATTTTTATATGGATGGTGCTCATTCCTAAATGGATTTTACTCTTTTATAGACGTAACTGACCAATTTACCCTTTTCATTTCAACACACATACATTCAATTTCAACGTACTCCCTTCATCCGTAAGTCCTTAACCACCCCCTGCCGCCACCATCCACCACCCATATCCCCACATCCCCCTCCTGCGCGGCCACTGCCCAGAGCCACCCCTACCCCACCCACCTAGACCTGCCAAGACCCGCTCCTTCCCCCACCCATCACCGCCACGTCCCTCTTCACCCGATCCTTGCGCGACCACCATTATTGACCCACCACCTTAGTCCGTCAACCATCACCGCACGACCGTGCATGTTCCCTGCAACTATCATCCCCCACCATGACCTATCCCTCGATCACCCATATTAAAAATCCAGATTTTGGGACTTATTTGATCCAATATAAACAATAATGGAATTTGTTGTTTCCTGACTGACTTTTCTACAGCTGATGTACTGGATACGCTTGGCGTGCTTGCTCTGGCGAGCATATCCTCTTCCAGTCTGATTGCTGCTGCGGCTTTTTCTTGGACTGCCTCAAAGCTGTGGCAGGGATTCATTGTCAGCAGTTTATACAGATCTAAATCGTTGTGTAGGCCCCTCCTGAATGCTTCCACTGCTGTCGACACGTCACACTCCCGTACTGCGACCTTTTCGTTATTGAACCTGGTGTTGAACTCTCCAATCGACTCGCTGACGCCTTGGACTATTCGGTATAAGTCGCCAGCGTGCTTTTGTGGCTTCCGGCTGCTAGCAAACTGCTGAGTGAACGCGTTTACCAAGTCGGCAAATGTGGATATCGACCTATTAGGTAGACTTACGAGCCATCGGAGTGCGGGCCCTGACAATGTTGATCCGAACCCCTTACACATGCAAGCTTCCTTTACATGTCCAATGGCCGTTACTGTCATCATCTTCTGCTTGTATTCGCTCACATGATCAAAGGGGTTCGCCGTGCCGTCAAAGAGCGTCATGTTTGGGTTGGTGAATCCCTTTGGCATGGCGACAACCGATATTGCGTCCACGAACGGCGAGTCTGCGTAGCTATCAGGTCTTGCCTTCTCAAGTGGAGGTGGCATCCCTGGTACCCTGCTTAGCATCTCCCTCGGCTCCAAGTACTGCTGGTTTGTCAAGCTGCCTGAATCTGCATTGCGGCTGCCTATCTGCTCATTCCGGGTACTACTTCCAGGCCAGAGCTCCCCTGGGCTCTGGTTTTGTCCGTTATCCAGAGGGGTTGATATAATGAGTGTCCCCTGGTGCCAGCTTACCTGCGGACTGCCTACAGATCCTACGCCAGGTATCTGGTTAGTCATAACGGAATTATTGGTTGGAATATTACCTGGTACCATCTCTGCGCTAGTAGCAGACTGCCAGCTATCTGGTGTTAGATATCCTAGCCCCTGTGGGACTATTCTTTCTCCTATCGGTAATGTTGTCAGATCCAATCTGGTCACCAACTCGGCTGGAATTTGTCGCGGTTGACTCCTGCTGCCTGATGCCCCATGTGAGGGCTCCACAACCGAGGCCTGGTTTCCACCATCTGTGCTTGTTGGCATGCTTGCTTGTTGCTTCAGGAGGTCTATCTGTGCCCAGAGCTCTCTGTTCCTCATTGTTGTTTGGGCTTCTGCCTTCCTCTGGTCTTCCCGCATAGTTTCCATTACTTTCTGCAAATTGTCCATGCCGTTAAGCAGAGTCTGTGTTGGACTTGGCGGTGGGGTGAGACTCACGCCCCCTGGTCCCTTATCCGACCTGGAGTGCGTTCCTACAGTAGGAGTCTTGGGAGGTAAGGTGACCTTAGCCACGGGTGTGACTCTCGACGTATATCCGGGTGCCTGGGTTTGGTGGTATCAACGGCGGCTGATTACCTACTGACCTGGCTGGTGATGCTGATGATGCGTTCTTGCTTCCGTCCATTCTGTATTGAGTAATTAACGATGATGACCACTATGCCCCACGGTGGGCGCCAAACTGTTTTGGTATTTTTCTACCGAATTAGGTTAAACTAGGTCAAAGTGGTCTTATGTGTTATTTGTAAGGTTAGTGATGTATGTATGGTTGATACGTAAACAAATAGAGATGTAAATAAAAGATTAACGCAAGAACTTTGGTGACGCGGAAAACCCAATGTGAGAAACGACCGTGTTAAGGGGACGGTACCCTTCCAAGGATTGCATTAGCTTTTAATATGGAGGACGGATACAATAATGGTGGCTCGGCTGTCTCGCTAGTACAATGCCTAGGGTTTTATGTGTCTGAATGGATGTTCTTTTTTCCTTTCTCCGCCATATATATAAGACCCGAACCCTAGTAGGGTTTATGTTGCTTGCATGATAAGTCAACCGAAACCTGCCTTCACTCGGCTTTTCCTGCCGCCAGCTCATGACTTGTCAGCTAAAGCCCAACTCCTTTCATTCTCCCTAAAGTCCGTTTGGCTGCTTCATGCTTATGGGCTCCTTGAGGCTGTTAAATTATTCGGCCCAGTTCGTCCTGAGGGTCTTGATGGATCAATCCTCTTCTTGGCCCAATGTGCAGAATTTGGCCCAAACAAATGGTCAAATTGTTTATCAAGTTCATTCTTAAAATAGAAAGGACAACAATTGACTGAGACACCCCAATATAAAAAAGGACAACAAATGACCGGGACAGAGGGAGTAACTTATTAGTCGGTAAACTCATGAGATGTGGTACACATGACCAGGATTTTACATTCTAACGCATCATAATTATTAGTATGAAGTATGACTTAGACAATAACTCAATTTTTAATGCGTGTCTTGCACACGATAAGAAGCTAATTAGAGAAAGATTGTGGCACACGGTAAGAAGCTAATTAGAGAAAGATTGGAAATTCGTGCTTGTCGTCGAACTAACGATGAAACACGCCAATAATTTCGTTGCTTGTTTCATTAGAAGCTACTTTGATTAAATTAATTTAGGTGCTTATCTTTAATCTCTTGCTTTTCATTTGTTTATCCCCTAAATATTAATTTAAAGGATATCACAACAACTTGTCCTCTAAAGATTATCTATTGCTTTAATTGAACAATTAAGAAATTAAGTACGTCCCTCAAAAAATAATCATCTAACTAACCCAATTATTGTCCGATTATTTTAGTTGACCTTGTACAGTTCTAGAAGCTCAAGTCTTCCACAAATTCATGTATATGCATGTCACCGATCGTCTCATTGTAGACGGACACTATTCGTTTAAAGCTATAGACGGATAGTGCTCTCTCATAAAATGCAAGTGAAAGGGCAAGTGAGAGTAACCATTTTCCACCCACTTGCACTATCCACTCTCATTTTGTGAAAGGGACACCATATATCTACAGCTTTAGACGGATAGTGTCCGTCTAAAGTGTGAATTTGAGGCATGTCACTATCATAAGAAATATGTGGTTTTTAGTCTTCTTTCAATAAAGATATATCATTTTCCCTATAAATTTTAGAGTCGAAAGTGTTTACCCTAGGTGGCCCGAATTTAAAACTCGACCTTTTAAAAACAAACGTAAACAATCAAATGAAGCAGAAAGAGCGAAGCTCCCTACAAGAATAAAGTCTTGTAGTTAAAACTTAGGTAAAACTCTCAGGAGTCTCACGTTCAAACCTCTCCAAGAAAAATCTAGTGGAGTTCTTAACTGGCTCCCTCGTCATCAAAAAATATTTTTTAATATTTAGTGAAGTGAAGGTTCCGAGTAGTTATGCATTTTTGCTTTCCTTATACTTGGGTGACTATATTAAGTAAATTGTTAATGCAAATTATTGTACTATATAATACAAAGTAGATTATTACTCAGAATTACACAAACATTGAAACAAACATTGAAACATGGATGTTGGAACAGCTTTATCAGCAGTTCAAACTCTGTTTGCTGCATTGCAATGTAATGAGCTCAGGGAACTGTGGTCCTCATTGGGCCATAAAACCGAGCTTGCGAAAATCCAGAAAACCGTATCCACCGTTAAGGCGGTGCTCAAGGATGCTGAAACTAAGCAAGGATTGTCCAATGAACAACAAGTGTATATCGAGGAGCTTAAGGAGGCGGTGTTTGAAGCTGATGATGTTTTTGATAGGTGTGTTACTCTGAGTAAGCGAAAGCGTTTAGTCATGGAGGATGGCAAGTTATCTGAAAAGGTACGCCTTTTGTTATCCCGTTTGAATCAGAAACTTTTAGGTAAGATGCTCAAAAGGGTTAATAATGTTAGGAGTAAGTTGGAAGATATCGCGAGTAATCATAGAAACTTTGGGTTTGTTGATGTCAATAATGATCCGTCTAGTAAGTATAGTAAGTATAAGCGGGAGGAGAGTAGCTCCCGTATCCATGCTTTTGATTTAATTGGGAGGGAAGACGATGTGGAAAAAATTGTAAGCGTATTGCTTAACCCTGTTGTCGAAGAGGATGTTTCTTTCTTTAGTGTTGTCGGGATGGGAGGTTTAGGAAAAACTGCTCTTTCGCAATTTGTGTTTAACGATGAAAGGGTTTCGAGTGCCTTTTCATTGAAATTGTGGACTTGTGTCTCGGATCATGGTCAAGATCAGCTTGACATTGCAAGTGTTTTAGCCAAGATTCTTGAATCAGTTACTGGTAGGAAACCACATTCAGAGTCTTCGTTGGACAACGTGCAGAAGTTTCTTCTTGTCTTGGATGATGTATGGAATGAAAGTCGTAATGATTGGATTAAGTTAGCCGGATACTTGACTGGAGGTCAAAGAGGGAGTTGGGTTTTGACCACCACGCGTTCAAAAGAGACGGCTAGAGTAATAGGAAATGGTCTGAGGCATGAGTTACAGGGTCTGTCCGAAGAAAACTCGTGGAAATTGTTCAAAAGGATGGCCTTTGGACATGGAAAAACAATTCCCGATGAGTTTATACAAATCGGACAAGATATTGTGAAAAGCTGTGGCGATGTCCCTCTTGTTATAAGAATGATCGGAAGTCGTCTGTATGGGATAAGCAAGGCTAAGTGGGTATCATTCCAACAGAAGGAACTGGCACATGCTAGGAGCTTGGAAGAGTATGGCATCATGCCGGTATTGATGTTGAGTTATAATGGTCTCAAGTCTTCATTACGGAGTTGCTTCAGCTATTGCGCGCTCTTCCCTAAGAATTTCGAGATAGACAAGGAGATGTTGATTGGCCTTTGGATGGCACAAGGCTATATCACACCGTCAGAGAGCGGTCTTAGCATAGACGATGTAGCTGAGGACTACTTTTTCACATTGTTGCAAAAAGGGTTTTTCCAAGATGTTAAAGAAGACGAGTATGGTGAGATCGTGTCTTGCAAAATACACGATCTTATACATGATATTGCTCAGAAAGTATCAGAAAAGGAGATTTGTCAAGTAAATAGCAGCACTGTCAAGCTGAACAAATCATTTCGTCATTTTGCTGTCAGGGGACATAAATTCATGGAGAAATCTTCTACCAAGACTCATATTCGGACGTACCTTCAAGTTAGCCAGATTGGCGGCATGTTGCTAGTTGAACATCTATTAGCAAACTGTCCTTCCCTCCGGACTTTGGATTTGAGGGGTGCAGTATTTGAGGTTTTACCAAACTCGGTTGGCAAATTGTTGCATCTGAGGTATTTGGATCTTTCATTTAATAAGAAACTGAAAGTAGTTCCGAAAGCAATCACAAAGCTGCTGAATTTGCAGACTTTAAACCTGCTGGGGTGTCGAGGCTTGAGAGCGCTGCCCAAAGGTTTGAGCAATCTTGGTAAGCTTAGGGTTCTGGATGTTAAAGACTGCTATCTGCCTCTGTACATGCCTCCGAACTTTGGCAGATTGACCTGTCTTCAGAAGCTTGATAGGTTTGGAATGGGTGACCTAAATCCGTACAGTAAGAATCGCTTTGATCAGCTTGAAGATCTAAAGGCTCTCGTAAACCTGAAGGGAAGTATCGGGATCCAACTCCGTTCAGGCTCGTGTGCCCCTTATCAAGCTACAGGTGGAGCATACATGAGTACCTTAGAATATCTCAGTGGGGTCGAGATTTGGTATCTCCGTATTGATGTCCCTGAGGAATTCAGGAACAAAGACGCCACAGATAAGTACAATGAGGCGATACCTGAGTACGAGGAGGCCATTTTGGAAGACCTGCAGCCACATTCTAATCTCAAGTATTTCAGGCTGGTTGAGTATAGCGGTGAGAAATTGCCGACTTGGGCACTGGAACATAACTTGGCAGATTTTCTCCCTAATCTTGTCAGAATCGAATTGAATGACTGTTCAGGTTTACATCACCTTCCATGGCTCGGGTTGTTGCGTAGTCTAAAATTACTCCGGCTTGAAATATTGCCGAATTTGGAGTACCTGATGAATGTCAATCCGACTGTAGATTCAGTCGTTGGGTTAAGAACAGAAACACTGTCCCTATTTCCTTGCCTTGAACATCTTTATTTGGAAAACTTGCCCAAGTTGAAAGGATGGTGGCCGGGATCTCAAGTGGTATACCCTTGTCTTCCTCAACTAAAAGGATTATGGATATACGAGTGTCCCCGAATGGCAACTATACCATTGTGCCCGCTTGTGGATGATCTCAGAATTATTGATGCAAACAGAAGCCTAGAAATGAAAACACTTGACAGTAACGCGAGTACTTGTCCCACACCAATGAGAGTGTCTACCGGAAATGTAAAATTGCTCCAATCGGTGCCCGTTGAAAACTTGCAGCGTCTCAAGGAGATGCGAATAGAGTCGGACTATCAGCTCAAAAGTTTATCAGAAGTCGAGGAGTTGTTCAAGACCTGCTTATCCACCCTTCAAGTCTTGGAAATTTGGAGATGTCCTAAACTGGAGTCTCTTTTTGGAGGGTTAGAGCATTTGACTGCCTTGAAGAAGTTACAGATACGCAAGACCGCGGGTCTACTTACCAATGATGGCGTGCCATGGCAGTGCCTCGCTCCAACGCTCCAATCTTTGAAGCTGGAGGATCTCCCGCATCTGGTGAATCTGCCAAATGGGATGCATCAGTTAACTTCCCTTGAGTCTCTTTCCATTGTCGATTGTAAGGGAATGATGTCAATGCCGGAATGGATTCCCAAGCTCACCTCTCTTGGGAAACTCGAGGTTAAGCGTGGTTGTGCAGAACTGAAGGGAAGATGTACACAACTCAGTGGGGAGGACTGGCTCAACATTCAGCACATCCCTGACATTATAATTGAAGCAGAATAAGAGGGAATCACTGTCCTCATTTTAAATAAAAATAAAAACTCGGCTGTTACCTAAATTTATTCGCGCTTTTATTCCATTGAATTACTGTTTGTGCTTGTTTTCAATTGAATTAGTGTTTGTATTAGCTCAAACATTGCAGAATAGCCATTTAAATTCTTGCTAAAATAACAAACTTTCCTGTTGTTTATATACAGTACAAATTAAGAAAAATAAAACAGGATGTAAACAGTAGAGAATGGGGTGGGGGTAACTGGGTATAAAGGACACCACAAATGGGCTTTTTTGACCATTTGATAAACCCGAATTTCACCGGGTTGCTCAGCTTCAAGAACAAAAGACCACCCTACAGTCAGTGGTATCGAGGGAGGGAAGTGGTTAAAAAGGAACCTCATATTAATTACCACCAATTGTCTTCATTGGTCCAGGGTTCATGATCCAACACTAACTTCTTCCTTTCTAGTAAAGAGGATAAAATATAGGTGAGGGGAATGTGTTGGATGAGGGGCCAATCCTCCCCATTCGGTTGTCGGCATCTTTCCTCTAGGCTCCCGGAACAATGTCGAATTTGCAGTTTCCGGAGAGAGGTGAGCTTGGGCATCCATTTGGGTAGACATTCTAGCTTTGCGCAGCGCCAAATTTGGAGAGATCGGAGAGAGGTACAGTACTGCATCGCCTCTGGTAGTTCCTTCATCTCATTGAAACTCACCAACTTCAAGCTTTGGAAGCTCCCAGGAAGGTGTTGCCATGGGATTCCACCTGGCAGCAGCTTAGGACAATCCCCTAAATCCAAATACTCCAAGGCAGAAAGGTGTTCCAACCATCCTCCCATGCTCCTTAGTATGGTGCAGCATCTGATGCCCACAAAACGTAGGGAAGATAGTAAGCAGGTTGGAAACAACTCCCTTACTTCTCCTAAGCTCGCCACTGTCTCGTCACTCTCTATCTTTATCGCTCCAATACATTTAAAATACTCGGCCGGCATTGATTTCAGCCACTCCAACTTGCTGATTCTTAGTATCATAGGTTTGGAATATGACAGTGACAACGATGGATGATGGCGAGGTATGCACACCATACTATGCCAGAAAAATTGTCTCGTGTAATCAGACATTGCCAGAGATTCAAGCCGTGGACATACAGGAGTGTGCGTCATCTTTAGACAATGTCTTATATCGAGTCTCGTTAGTTGAGGGAAACAGGGAGATGTAACCCACACAAAATGCGTTTCTTGGATGTTCTCACTGTCATCAAGATTGACCTCATGCAGCCCTGATTCTGATCTCCACCACCACCCTTTCAACTTGGGCAGCTGATGAACATGAAGTTCACTGAGGCTAGGAAAGAAGGACGACCCTTCACCAGCGCCAGGGTCCACATTCACCATGTACTTCATGTTAGGTAATCTCTTAAGTCGTAGCTTTTTGAGGTGGGCAAGTTTCGCAACCTCCCAAGGTAGACATAGTAACTCCTGCCATTCATCAATCACCAAAGTGACAAGATTAGGGAGATCAAATAACGTCGAGTTACCTCCCCTCCCTCGCCATCTTGGCAATGTCTCACCATGATACCCTACCAACTCTAACCCCTTCAAATCATGATGAGGTTGCATCTCTTCCAGCAATGCTTGCTCATACTCCTTGCTTCCATACTCCTTTCCCCGTCTAAATATAATAACAATCTTTTTCAGGTATTCCTTGCTCCTTAAATAGGCACCCCCGCCATGTTCTTCCTTGACAAATTTTGCATTTTTAAGCACTCCAATTTGGATCTCTAAACACCCTTTTAACTTATTCAGGTGATGTAGGTCTTCCAACCCATCAAAACATTGCTTTGCACTTGAACCTGCTTGTACACCCACCACAAACTGGCCTAGATTATGCAAACGGGTCAACATACCTATGCCTGCAGGCATACGACTCAACGCATCACATCGAGCTAAGTTTAAAGTGCATAGGTCAACTAGCTTGCTGATACCATTTGGCAATTCTGCTAAATTACAGCAGCAATACAAATCTAAAGTCTGTAGATTGACTAGTTTTGCTATTGATTTGGGAAGAATTCTAAGATGGCTACTCCGTGAGAGGTCTAAACATCTCAGATGCACCAGTTGACTTATTGATTCTGGTAAACTTTTCGCCTGTATTTGTCTCAAATCTAATGACCTTAAGCCTGTCCATTTCAAAATTGATTTACTTGCTTCAAATAGCTTGGTACTATTTGTACCATAATTTGACTTGTTAACTTGAAGGTAAGTATGAATATTAGTGTTATTGAAAATATGCTGTGTACAACCGTCATTCACAAGAGACAGGTGGCGAACTCTTTTACCCACATTAGAAGTGTCAACATTGAACTTACAAATCTCCTCGCCTGCTACTTGTTCAGCAATATCATGCAAGAGATCATGCATCTTGAACCCCACAATCTCATCAAATTCATCCTCCTCAATGTCTTGGAAAAAACACCTTTGTACCAACATAAGAAAATATTCCTCGCCCAAATTATACGAGTCGATGTAGCCTTGTGCCATCCAAAGCTGAAACAACATTTGCTTATTAATCTTCCAATCCTTGGGAAAAATAGCACAATAAGCAAAACAAGCCTTCAAGGAAGGGTTAAGTTGATTGTAACTTAACTTCAGTATGGAGGTCATGGAATCATTACTTTCACTAATACTGTCTAACCATTTGTCGTGAAATGATGACCACTTAGACTTGGATTGACCACGCAGAAGACTTCCTACAACTCTAATTGCAAGAGGGACATTGGTGCACTTTTTAACAATCTCCATGCCAAGTTTAACAAGGTCATAATCTCTTTCTCTTGCTTGAAAAGCCATCCTTTCAAACAAATACCATGAGTCCATATCTGACAAACCTAGCAACTCATGCACTTTATCATCTCCAATCATTTGGGCGGTTGTTTTCGAGCGCGTAGTTACAACTATCCGACTCCCCCTTCGCCCTACCTTCAAAAACGCTTCAAACTGCTGCCATTTCTGATAATTTTCAGTCCACACATCATCTAGCACCAACAAATACTTTTTTCCTCCCAGTTTTTCCCTAACTTGATGATGTATCTGCTCCAAAGAGCTTAAATTATCAATGGGTAAACCTTTCACCACCTTTCCTAAAAACCCTTTCAAGTCCCACTGTTCTTGATCCTGATCAGCAATGCAAGTCCAACTCTTCAATTCAAATGCCTCGCTAATCCTAGGATCATTATAAACAAGTTGGGCAAGAGCCGTTTTTCCCAACCCTCCCATCCCCACAATGGCTAAGAATGAAACATCAGGGTGATCCACATTATTATCACATCCTAATAACATACCTACAATCTTTTCCAAATCTTCATCCCTCCCGATGATTTTATCACACAAAAAAGAACAAGTTTCCTCCTTAGTAAACTTGATAGGCTTATACTCAACCTTAAAGCTAAACTTACTACTCTTAGTAGCAATGGCGTCCAACTTTTTGTTAACCATTTTGACCTTACTAGACAGATTCTGTGTAACAAGTTTAAATCGGGAAAAAAAGGATTTCACCTTATCAGAGACTTTATCACCAGCCTGAAAGAGTTGCTTCCGCTTGGCTAAAGTGAGGAACTCATCTAACACATCGTCAGCATCATAAACAGCATTTTTGAGCTCTTTAATGTAATTCTTCTCCTGGTTGTTAAGCGAGTCTTGCTTGGCATCAGCATCCTCAAGAACAGCTTTAACAGTTTCGACCGTGTTTTGGAGGTCTTCAAACTCAGATTTGCAGTTGGAAACGGAACACGCTGCTTGCATCTGATCCAAAGTTTGTATCACAGTGAGAATAGTTTGAACAACAGACAATGTTGTAGACAAGTCCATATTCTTTTCTTTTGAGTTGTGATAAACAGATGATTGATTACGAGAGTTAAGATTAGTAGCTAAGTTAGTACAGAGTACTATATAGTGAGTAGTGAGGACACCATTTTGCAATTATTTGTTTACCTTTTTATACTTTGTGAAAATATTTTAATCAAAGATAAACATAAATTGAGACGGAGGGAGACAGACGAGAAAGTGACAAACTATAATAAGAAAAAGGGAGTGGGAACAAATCATCCGGTAAAGTCGCTACAAGTTTTCATCAACTTGTAAAGCTGTGTGAATTCTCTTTTTTTATTTTCCTAGAAACTGGTTCCACAGTTCCACATGCCTGGTACAGAGTACTAGGTTATTTGTTGATCAAATTGTTTATTTTATAAATACTCCGAAACCTACAGCTGAACTAGCATAGTACTTGTATGGAGTACATGATTTCGGTCACTCAGAATTAGTGGGTATGAGCAAGGCGGGTACGTTGGGGATGCTATGTGAAGACCTCCTTCACATATTACCCATGTGGGTGAGAGTGTTAATACCTAACCCTGCTAAACAATTTTTCGGGAGTGAAAACATATATCGTTCAGCAGTCCACGTATGATTGCGCTTCAACGTGGCTGACTGAGAGGTTTTTAAACTCGCAATCTTGAGTGACGACTATATATATCCCTAACTCTCTAAGAGTCGAAATGGCGGCTTTATAACCCTTAAAAAAAAGTGTTTTTGTTCCCAAGTCGTGATTGGGTATGGGTTTTAAAACGACTACAGCAAAAAGTCGCCAGCCCAACTGGCGACTTCAGGCATGCTACAATTTTTATTTCTTGCCTTTCAGACTTCATTTTGTTCTCTCCCAAACACGGCCTCAGGCACGGCACGGCACTACAGCTTACAATTCATTCTCCAATATTTCTTGGCCCCAAACCTCCAATAACACACGGTAATCGCAAATCTCCATTTTAGAATAGAAAATAGAAAAAAATAATACTCCCTCCATCACAATCATTTGTTTACATTTTCTATACGGCGTATTTTAATCAAAAATAAAAAAATGATTGAGACAAAGGGGCTAATGCGTAATATTTTCAGCATAAACTAGTTAACATAATCAATTAAAGTTTCAAATAAACTTAACTAAGCTATAAACTTCATTACATGTACACATTTAACTACTCTAGAACAGCTAATTAACAATTTAACATACTATATTTAGTAATAATTGTAAAAAAAAAAATAAGCTTAAGGTAATAAACAACTAAATTAATAGTTAACTGGAAATAAGAAAGTATAATTAATCAAAGTAAATTTTGATTACCGTGAGAATTTGTACATGATTGCCACAAATGTTCAATGCAATTGATTTGGGGTTCCATTTAGGGTTTGCTTCTATTTTGATACCAAGTATGAAATTTTATTGAAATTTTTTAGGGCTGGCATGTAATCCGTGAATAATCAGGGAGTAAATTTTAAACTTGATAATGAGTTATGATTATTGAGAAGATATTTTACTCCCATAATCATCATTAACCATGGGGAGGGTGGGTAATGTATATATTACTCTTTTATAAGGGTAATAGATTCGGGAGACGAATAATTAGTCTAATACCAAACATGAAAAATGCACCTTACATATTACTCCCCTACTCATTTCCCCCCTTTTACTCTCAATCCAAGCCGGCCCTTAGCATACTCCTGTGTTTTTTATAACATGAGTAGTATTCTAAACTTTGTAAAATGTTCTCAAAATACTCAAACCATTAGAATAATACGTAAACTATAAAGGTTAAAATATAACAAAAATATTTATATATTGAAAACCCTTATATATTTTAATTAATAAAATATCTAAATTGAAGTTTCGTTTTACGGCTCATTAGCCCATGGGCCGCCCGATTTTTGACTAAAGGGCGGGCAAGGGCAAGGATAATTGGCCCATAATTAAAGTCTGGCCCGCCAACTAAGGTCTTAAAGGGTAACTTTTCCTTCACATTACCAATTTATTATTCGCTGATGACATGGTCCTTTTTGGGGAAGCAAACGAGGAGCAAGCTCTAGTAATGCGCTACGTTCTGGACAATTTCTATGAAGCCTCGGGTGAAAAAATTAGTGCAGCCAAGTCTCGGGCTTTCTTTTCCAGCAATACCGAAATTGGAATCAGAGAAAGGGTTAGCACGATTTGGGTTTTGAGGAAAAAGCTGATTTAGGTACTTATCTTGGAATGTCCACTATCAACGGTCGGGTAACCCGTCATACCTTCGAGCATCTAGAGGACAAGATTAATAACAGATTAGCGGGTTGGTCGACAAAAAAGTTGTCGTTAGCAGGAAGGGAGACCTTGGTTAAATCGACTTTGTCGACAATAGCTAACTATAGTATGCAAGCTGCTAAAATTCCGCGTACTATCTGTGATACTATTGATAAGAAATCTCGTTGCTTCTTATGGGGAGGCGATGAGAATAAAAAGTCTATTCATTTAATCAATTGGGAAACAGTACAGCAGCCGAAGTCCAGAGGAGGTCTGGGAATTGTTTCAGCCAGACAAGCTAATGCAGCCTTTCTAACAAAACTTGGGTGGAGAGTCTTAGCTGAGCCTCACAGCTTATGGTCGCGGGTTCTCCGAGCAAAATATTGTAATAATAAATGTAATATAGACATTTTCCAGCCCAAAAGCAATATGTCTATTGTATGGGCAGGGATATCGTCACAATCCAGGACCATAGTTAGGGGAACGGCTACTGCAGTGGGTAATGGAAGACGAACTCTTTTCTGGGATCACAATTGGGTAGATGGTGTTTGTCTATCTGACAACGTTTTAAGTGCTATTCCCGAAGATATTTTGGGAGCAACTGTTAGTGATATGTGGTGCGAGTCCAACGGCTGGAAGTGGGACTGCTTACTTCTTGCCACAAGATATACTCCTCAAAATTGCGTCCATATCCTTAGTCATTGACCCGAGCTTGGAGGACTCCCTTTACTGGCAAGGTACTTCGTCTGGTAAGTTCACTATCAAATCAGCATTAGGATACTTAAAAGGAGTCGATTATGAGGAGCTTCCGGAGTCTCCAGTATGGCGCTCTATTTGGCGCCTACCAGTCCAACAAAGAGTCCGAGTTTTTCTTTGGTTAGCTGCTCATGGTCGGTTAATGGTTAATGTCAACCGGGTTAGGAGAAATATGGGGGATGACCCGAGGTGCCCCCGTTGTCACGAGGCCGAGGAGACTGTCGATCATTTGATGCGCTCCTGCTTCGTTTCTAAAAAAATTTGGGAGCTGGTGGGTGTTAGCCGCACCAATACTTTCGTCTTCAATTCAAATTTCTCGACTTGGTTGACAAAAAATGCTAGTAATGATATAGAGACCTCTATTGAAGATTGGCCTATGTACTTTGCTATTACATGTTGGTGGATTTGGAGGTGGCGTAACAACATTGTCTTTGGAAGGGACAATGACAATCCCCTTGACCCGCGTGCGTTTCTCTATCAGCAATTTCACAGTACGAACAAGCCCTAGATCGTCACAACATTTTCATCCCTATTCCACGCAACCCAAGAGCAGAAATCTTCATTCGTTGGCTTCCCCTGCTTCACAGGTGGGTCCTTCTGAATACTGATGGGGCCTCTAAAGGTAATCCGGGTCCAGCTGGGGGCAGAGGTATCTTTCGCGATGAAACTGGGAATTTTATTACTGCTTACTTCTTCTCTTAGTGGAACTTGTACCTCCATGAAAGCGGAGCTTCTAGCTCTCCTAGTGGGTTTAAAAAGAGCAAAATCTCTCAACATATCAAAGCTTATTATTCACATGGATAATTCTCCTTGCGTCAATCTCATAAACGAAGATCAACTGGTGAGTAATAATCTGAAGTTTATTGTTAAGCAGTGCAAGGAGTTGATACGGGATACTCAATGGAGAGTCAAGCTAGAACGCACGTATCGAGAAGCCAACAAAGCAGCTGATTTCATGGCTAACAAGGGCGTCACGTCGAGCACTCTAATTACGCACTTAGATCTTCCTCTTAATGAACTCCGCCCTATCCTTAGGGAGGACATCTTTGGGGTCACTACTCCTCGTGTAATAGCTAGTAGTTAATTTCGGGGCTTTGCCCCTCTCCCCTCTTTCGCACCAAAAAAAAAAAAAAAGTTGTCCAACGCCAAAAAAAAATACTCCCTCCATTTTCCTATTTTTACCCCATTTGCTTTATTGCGGTCTCTAAGACGCTACTTTGACCGTATTTTTCGATGTCTATATGTTACTCCCTCCTATTCACAATAAACTTCCCTATTTCCTTTTCCGTCTATATTCACAATAACTTCTCTATTTTCTTTTTTGGTAAGTGTTTATGTGACACAAATTTAATTGTATGGTGGGGTAGTATATATTTGTGTGGTTTAAATTTAATTATATGGTGGGTTAATGTGTTTCTTTAATTTTTGTGTCAAAATAAAAAGGGAAGTTTATTGTAAATAGGAGGGAGTATTTTTTTTGCTTGAAATTTTTTGTCGTGGAAGATGTCTTGATATTAATTGTAAATGTTTTAGTTTTATAAATAAATAGTTTTTATTCTTCAACTTATTGACAGTCAAAGTTCGGAAATTTTGACCTCCAACAAGCAAATGGGGTAAAAATAGGAATAGGGAGAGAGTATTTAAGTAACCGGTCTAAACGATGCCTCATATTAGCCAACTTTAACTAATTTGAAATTAAGGTTTTGATCTGGTTGGGAAAAATTTCCGTACAAAAAATCTTGTTTAAGACGGACTCTTATCTTAAGCTTAAAACGGATCAAATAGTAAAAATAAATCAAAAACAAAATATTTAGATATTAGAAGAATAAAAAACTTTTCGTATTTATTCAAATAAAATAATCCCTCATATTCTCAATAACTCTCTCTCCTTCCTTTTTCATCTATTCACAATACTCTCCATATTTCCTTATTTAACACACTTTTATATTTATTTTAATCACGTCGCCCCACAACACTCATACTTTATCTTATTTTAATTATCTTACTTCAGAACAATACTTATTTTAATCGCCCCACAATAATATCACACACTACCTTCCTCTTTCCAATCTTCTAGCCCCATCCCCCAACCCCCCACTGCAATACTTTATCAGTTTATCATATAATACTCACTCCCTTAATTCTCGTGCCCTTCATAAATAGGGAGAATTATTAAGAAATAAGAATAAGGCCATGTTCTTTTGGACTTAAAGTTACTTAATATAAGTTCACTTCAGATCCTATAACTCTATAATTTCGATTCGATTCGATTCGATCCTATAAGTTCGATTCGAGATTCTATAAGTTCGATTCGATTCGATCCTATAAGTTCGATTCGATTCGAGATCTTATAAGTTCAGTTCAGATCCTATAAGTTCAATTCAGATCCTATACCTCACTTAATTTAAGTTCAGTTCAGATCCTATAAGTTCGATTCGATTCGATTCGAGATCCTATAAATTCGATTCGAGATCCTATAAATTCGATTCGATTCGAGATCCTATAAGTTCGATTCGATTCGAGATCCAATAAGTTCAGTTCAGATCCTATAAGTTAAGTTCAGTTCAGATCCAATAAGTTCAGTTCAGATCCTATAAGTTAAGTTCAGTTCAGTTCAGATCCTATAAGTTCAGTTCAGTTCAAATCAGATAAGTTTTAGTCCAAAAGAACAGGGCCTAAGAGGGATACTATTTAACGTACACCAATTCTCATTGAAGACAGACATTTTTCGTCACAAACTGAAAACTTGCTAAACGTAGCCATTTTAACGACAAAATATGACGATTTTAATGACAAATTATTATAGCTTAGAAAATTGTTCTGGTAACTTTTTAATTAAAATGGTTACATTTTCGTCTTAAATGGATAACATTTTACCCCATCTTCAACTTATGACAAAATGTACCAATCACAAACTAGACGCTTTGTTTAACGTATTTTAATATCACAAAATCTTATTGAAGACTGTGACGGATACCGTTTCGTCTTACAAAATACCCATGAGAGGTGAGTGGAGAAGCACATGGGAGTGCTCCATCTTATCCCATCTTTCTTTTTATGAGAGGTCTTCACCTTATCCCGTCACAAGCAAGACGCTTTGTTTTAACATTAACGTAGATATATCCATCATTCCATCTCACTAATTGAGAATCGGGTGTGCCGACCAGTTAAATAAAATATCCCACGTTTACTACACTCCATACTTGCCAGTTGCCACTCTTCTGCACACAAACCACCGTTCATCGGATTTCTGACACCATTTCCTTCACTCCATTCCTCAACTAGTTTTGATTTTCTCAACAACCCATTTTAGTTCACGGCCCATATTTTCTTGGGTAAGTCCTACAATTACAACACCTTCCCTCCCTCCGTCTCAATCATTTGTTTACCTTCTCGTAACGGGTACAGTATAGTAGTTAAACACAAATAAATAATTGAGACGGACGGAGTTCTATTCTAATTTGCTTTATGTTTCATTGGACATTGTTTGTAACTTGTAAGTGCCATTTTTTTTGTACTAGTTTTTCTAACATTTGCTTCTGCTTCACGGGTCAGCTTTCTTTTAATTTCTTTGTATTTTTGAAGATAAAGTTAGGATCTTTATTTCTATTGGGTTTGATTTATGTAAATGTTGCAACTTTGATTCGCACAAAATGAAGTAGAAATGCAATGTTTATTGTTTATATTGTTTATATTATGTGTTTGCTTGGATTTTGGATTGGTTTCATGATGAATGATGTTATGTAGCTAATGAACTTTTACAAATTGTGGGTTTCCACTTTCCATGTAGAAATATTGGATTTTTTGGACTTCAAATTGTTAATTATTCCATCCGTTTCATTCATTTATTTACCTTCGATTAAACTATCCCTAGCAAAGAATTAGAAAGGTAAACAAATGATTGGGACGGGGGAGTACTACTTACCGGAAGTGTTTTTCAGTGTTTCAAGAATGATGGAATCCTAAAATAGTAAAGTTAGTACTCCCTCTGTCCCCGATCATTTGTTGTCCTTTTCCATTTTGGGCTGTCTCAGTCATTTGTTGTCCTTTCTATTTTAAGAATGAACTTGATGAGTAATTTGATCATTCACACTCAATTTGTTCCACTTGTCATTTAGTAATTGGCCCTCTCCTCTTTCCTTGATCTTTGTGCCAAAACCAAATGACAACAAATGACCGGGACGGAGGGAGTATATTAATCGCTTGGCATTAATGAAATTATCTAAAGTGCAAGAATGAAATTTTTAGTGATTTTTTGTGATTTTTGTTGAATTGAAGCTTTTTGGATCTATTACTGAAGCAACAAGCCACAACCAATCTCTGCTTGTTTTGCTCTTTGTGTCCAATTGATGAAATGGTAGTTGTTGGAGTGCTGCCGGCAACAACTCGGTCTTTGTTAGTTCCCTCACAGTTATCGCCTTCATCTATTCTGCTTCCGCAATCGGCTTCTAGGTTACGCCATTTTCCAACTGCCTCGTCTACCCTAATCTTTAAGAACCATTATTGCCGACACTTTAGCAGCAATGGCGATGGCTCTTTACCGTGTTTGATTAGATATCCCAGCAGCAATAGTTTGTCCTCTCTTAATCTGCACCGCCGGCTCAAGCCTGTTGCTGCCGTTGATTCTGATCTTCCTGATCCTATTCAGTCGGTAATTGTTAACATCTTCCTCCCCTTTTAAAATGTGCACACTTTACTTGCTATACTTATTAGTAGATAAATGGTAGTGTTCTCCTTTTACCCTTGATTAAAACAAACAACTTGGACGGGATAAAATGGAAAGGAAAAGTTTCTAATGGGCATAGAGGGACATCAAGGGTGTTTTTTCTGTGTACCCTTGAACTTGAAAAATGAGCCCAAATTAAAAGCAGTCGGTCATTTTGGGATAGAGGTAGTATGTTATTGTTTTTGCTAAATTGCTTCCTTGTTATTGAAAATTGAGGGGGATATCACTAAAAAAGATGAAGCGTTTGAGCAATGGGATTGGTGGACGGCAAAGTTTGCCGCAGGTGCCAATCTTCCCTTTCTCCTCCTACAACTGCCTCAGATTGTGCTTAATGCTCGTAACCTTATGGCGGGAAATAACGCTGCTCTATTAGCTGTCAGTTGGCTGGTAAGCATAATTTAACCTTTCGTTTTCATTTTCTCACTCAGTTCAGTTTCGGACATCTAAATTAAAAAAAACAGGGAAAATGATGTAGGGTATGCTTACTGGTTTACTGGGAAATATTTCGTTGCTTTCCTACTTTGCCAAGAAAAAGGAGACAGAAGCAACGATCGTGCAATGCCTGGGATTATTTACCACATACATTGTGATATCGCAGTTAGCAATGGGTCAGGCTATGCCTTTCCCTTACTACATTGCGACCTCTGTGGTGGTTGGGACAGGTGTTATCTCCAATTTTCTCAATTACTTTGGCATGCTTCCTACTCCAATATGGCATTTTTGGGAAGATTTCATCACTGTTGGTGGACTTTCTGTCCTTCCTCAGGTACGGAATGCAGATTATCAGAGCTGGTCTGAATTTGGGTATTTATATCAATTAACTCTCTGTACATATGCAGCTTATGTGGTCGACGTTTGTTCCATATGTTCCAAACAGCATGCTTCCTGGGGCAATATGTTTTGTTCTAGCCTTAGCAGCAGTTTCCATGGTAAGATGAAGATGGTGCCTTATATTTTACTTTAGTGAATTATTAGGTCTTGCTATAACCGTTGATTTTATGATGGAAGCCAATGATAATAATCCCGTGTCAAGAAGTTCTATTTTGCAATTGATGTTGAGCTGAACGTTCTCAGGCTAGACTCGGTAAACTCCCGGAGAAAGGTGTCAAATTTGTTGGAGCAATAGCAGGATGGACGGCCACACTTCTTTTCATGTGGATGCCAATTGCCCAAATGGTATATTTGTCCATTTCTTAGTTATTTAATCAAGCTATTGCAAATTTGCGATTAATTGGTTCCAAAAAATGTGCTTTCGTTGAGTTCTATTTGGTTCTTTTCTAGTGGACAAACTACCTGAATCCCGATAACATAAAAGGCTTATCAGCTTTGTCAATGCTAATTGCCGTGCTTGGAAATGGACTGCTGATCCCTCGTGCCCTTTTCGCCCGTGATTTCATGTGGTAATTATCACTACAGAATATTTCCTTTTTGGGTGTACCGCGCTTTTGATTAGCTTCATTGCCGAGTTTTTAAATATAAAACTGGTACAGGTTTATTGGTTCATCTTGGGCAACTTTCGTTTATGGCTGGGGAAATCTGACATGCCTATATATGTGAGTTGCTAGCTTTTACTCTCCTTCAATTACGGCATTTTATAGCGAATTTTCGGCACATGAGAAATTTGCATTGTTAATGCAGGTTCAACAGCATCAGTCCCGTGTTTTTCTGGGGAGTCACTGCTGGCGTATCTATCTGGACAGGTACTTCTGATCTGTTCTCGTCAGTTTTTCTTCCTTTTAACTAGTAGCCTAACCTTTGTATAATCAACATGGAAGCGGAACTGAACTTGCCAAGTGATGTTCTAAAACCATTTGATGAATGTAAAAACTAATGAGCATAGAGGGCTAAAAAGGTGTCTTTGATTCCTGAAATTTGATATTGTTAACCATTTCCCCCTGTCTACTCGGAACCTCATATTCTTAACAAACAGTTCGGAGCTTCACTTTTTATGCGATAAGGAGTTCTAGCGCTTTTAGGCTCTATCAATCAAACTTTGAGGATAAAAAGTCGTTTCTGTTTTGATATTAGTCAGTTCGTCACAATGGTGATTACCCAATTATACCCGATGTGGCGCAATTGGTTCCCTCGGTTAATCCTGGCATTAGTCGTTCTTTGTTCTCCGTTCCTAGTCTGCTCTTTGGCCTGAAATAAACTTAGCTCGTATTTACCTATGCCATATTTTATACAAATTGATCACATTTCCGCCATTAGATGGTTGATAGTTGTTGGTGCTGAGCGAGTGAGCGTGCATCTAACCTGTTCTTGGGACTACAGGACTTACATTTTGGAAGGACAGTAAAGCATATGGACATGGATCTCCCCTCAAATCTTTGAAACAATTGGTGTCGGGGTCTAAATCGTAATCAGTGATCAATATCCACCCGAGAGCAAGAAAGAAGACCCGGGAAACTACGCTGGTTCAGTGGATAGCCGCGTTCTTCTTATGTAATGTAGAGCATCTTGGTCTGCATTGCTAGGTGTTCCGCGAGTTTACATTCTTTAATAACTCGGTCATATAGATGTAAAATGTACATAACTTCCTATCAAAAGGTACCTTAAGCTTTGATATATATCTTCATAACATGCCAGAGAAAGAAAAAGGATTACATCTGTTCAGTATTCATTGTGATTTCTGAAGTTGTCAACAAAAGAATCGAACACTCGTAACTTCTTTTCTGGAAGGACGGTTGTTACGTTTATCATATATTGTGGAATGTTTATAAATGGAGTCAGAAAACTGAGTAATATTCAGCAGCTTCTTATATAAACTCGAAACGAATTTAAGAATAAGAAAGGTATATTTAATGAACTAAACCATGCAAGAAATTACTGGTCATGATTTGTTTCTCATTTTTAGGAGAAGTCCTGATTTGTTCTGGAAAATAGAGAGAAACAGTTTAGGTTTTAATATTACAAAATTGTCTGACAGCAACAAGGGGTTGTAGCTCATATGGTAGAGCGCTCGCTTTGCATGCGAGAGGCACGGGGTTCGATTCCCCGCAGCTCCAATATTATTCTTTTTCAAATTAAAGATGGTGCTTGCATGCGATTAGTGAAAATAGCGAAACAGTGACCAATTAGTTATCTTTTAATTTCATTTTGTTTCTTTGTGGATGTTGGACTTACGGAAATTAAAATGATCCGGAATTCCAATTTACCTAAAATAACTTTTTAGAATTAGTCATCATCTAATTAAACACATACAAATCCTTATATGAGACTGCACCATACAAGCGGGTTTAGAAATTGATGCTTTCTATAAAGTATTCCGTATTATTTTGTTTATAAGTTAAGTCTTAAGAACTCCTATTTAGTTAGTCAGTATTACGTACAAGCTGATGCATGCAAAGATGACACAAACTTTCTCAAAATCCCAATCATAGGTCTATCCAATTTGTTTCTTGTTAATGAGTGATGATCATTCATCACAAGACATGCATGTGTAGTTGCGCTCATTAAATGTACGGAGTACAAAAAAGCAACAGTTATTTCAATCATCTGTTTGGACGATGATATTCATTTTAAAACTAAAACGAATTAAATAATACAAAATTTGTATAAACAGTCATAATTATTTTTCTATATTCCTTTACTAAAAATTTAAAGTAACCTATTTTAAATAAGAATTGTGAAAGGACTAATTTGTTACCATCCAAACAAATTTACCTTGAATGACACACATCACAAGTCGGAGTAGTCGCTATAGCTCCACTAACTCGACTAGTCGACTATACGCTACTTGACGAATGACGAGGGAGGGGACCCAAATAAACCAAACGCCGTTAAGATCACAAATTTTCATTTGTAACGGATAAGTCAAATAAAATCAACATAGGTAGATAAAGACAACTCATTTGTAACTCCTTAAATACTCATTTTTGTCTTATCTTATCTATATGGGTGATTTTTAACTCGTTATAAACTTGTGACGATATTCCAGTCACAGAAAATACTTACTGCACTAACATAACCTATCTAAACTGGTTGGCTATTGGTGACATGCCACTACTTAATTAATACGATGTTCACTAAAAATAGTGACATCAATTGGAGTATATCGTTTAGGCCACTTGTGCTTTTGTTATTGTCATGATTAGTTTCATTGTTACTCCCCTTGTTGCTATCTATACAACTCACATAATAACTCCATTAAATGAAAATAATTAAAATATTGTTTCATGCATTAAGATATAATCATCGAAGTATCATTTTTTCACTTAACCCTAAATTATAGTCTTTCAATTAAAATAAAACAAAATTAATGTAAAACTATAAGGTGCAAATTACTAAACCTTTTACTCGTATTTGTTAAAGGAAATTGTTATCTTTGTGGTAAAAACATATTTTCATAAAAATATACATCTTATGCGATTGCTGAATTATGTTGATTAGTAGTGCGGTTTAATTTTTGTTTCTTAAATAAAAACACGGTGATATGAATATAGGAATTAATAGATGTCAATTTAAAATTTAAAATTATTACAAGAACTCGATAAATAAAGCTGAAATGAATTGAAAAAGGCTGAACTGAACTGAAAGTAAGCCAACAACAACAGAGCCTACTTCAGTTCAGTTTTGGATTTATTAGGTTCAATTCAGTTCGATTCTATTACATTCAGTTAAGTTCAATTCAACTCTTTTTCAAACGAAAAGAACAGGGTCAATTACTCTCTCTATTATTTGTAACAAATATGATAATGATACGGCGTCACCGGGTGGCGCTCAATTTCGGCGTCACCCTCTCACATGCATCCCTTATTAATTGGGGTCTCCACTTATTTTATGGGATTTATCCATTATTTTGGAGGTCCCCATTTATTGCTTGTGAAAAGGTGACGCTAACTCATTTACCATATTAGAAAAGGTTTTCTAAAATGTGTTCAATAGGCACATATTAAGATGCTAAGAAAGGAAAGAATTATATCATTAATTTTCTAAGTATGATAATAATGAGTTTGAATTCAATTTTTCATGATATATTAATGTAAAGTTTTCCTTTCTTAATATCTTAACACGTGACTTTTATATTGTTTAGTCTATCATTGATTTGTGAATCAAAACAAAATCCCAACAGAAACCAAATTCTACATAAAAACATCCCAACCAAAACCAATGCTCCATCAAAACAATCTCAACTTGACACACCACTATTTACTTCGTTCCTTGTCACACCCATTATATCTAAGCTAGAGGTGATTAAATGTGGGTTTGAATCGAACTAGCATGATTTTTTAACCCATCGACATGCGGGTTAACGAGTTTTGAGCGTGTTTGTGGACCAGGTCTTTGTAAATTTTGAAAAAAGCATTGTCCAAACCCTCTTTGTTAGCAGGGCGGACACGACAGACCTAATAGGTTGTCCCGTCCACGAACAACTCTAATCTACGCACAAATTCTTCCTACTACTAAGAGAATAAAAATTCTCTTAGTTTTCCCTCCAAAAAGCATCTAGCTAAATAAGGTAATAAATAAAATTTTCTTTCATTACATTATTATTTTTCAATGAATATATTCTTATAAATAAACTTTAATTTTTTAAATAAATTCATAAATATGACTTTTTCATTAAAATAAAATAAAATTGGTATTAAACTATAAAGTATAAGTTGTTAATTTTTCAGTAATGAATTAATTATTACTATAGAGAATAACTTGACACATGCTTACTATTAGTTTCGTGACAGAAAACATTGACTAAAAAAAATTCACAACTTAAATAAATTTTTTTATTAGTTTTCCATTTCATTTTTTTTGTTTCATATCAAAATACAATTGAGTGAACTAATAAATATTAATGAGGTGCAAATTTAAAAAGTATATAAATCCTCCTATATACTAAGATAATACAACTTCTCTAAAATTTTCCCTCCAAAGTGCTCAAACTTATGTATGGAAATAAATTAGATTTTCATTTATTAAACTAATTTTCCATTTAAAATAATCTATACATAAAAACTGTATCTCCTATTATTAACTTCGTGACGAAAAAAGAATTTTTTTTTTTTAAATAATTTGATGTAGTTAAAATATTTTCATAAAAAAGACAATTCATAGTGATGGGGCATATTCTGCACCGCTGACCAAGTCAACATATTGAGCAAGGTCAAAGATATACATTCAGCCAAGTAACGACTTATCCTTTAAGTTTACTGATTTGAGCGTCGGAGTGAGTACGCTTGGCACAAAGCCAAGCCCTCAGTTCGTTCATTGTTGCAGGAGAGGCCGAGAGGGACGATTAAGACCAAAGGAGAATCCAACTCAAGACATCATTCAACAAGCCACGGGTGGTAACTATACTTGCTCTGGAATTACACCCGGAACACATAGAATTATTCAATTCTTTTGATTAATTTTAATATTAGTTATTTTTTATAAAAATTTGTGAGATATAAATCTAAAATCTATAACTAATACACTAAAAATTAAAAGATCTATATTTACCGTGCATTTGCGCGGGATCTACACTAGTCCAAAAGTAACTAGATAAGCTATTCATTTCTTTTAATATCTCCATTGTAAATGAGAATTTGTCTTATTGCATTAATCCAACCACTCTGAAAGTAATCCATATTTCCTACCTTGTTCCCCATTTTGTCAATCCACGTGCTTTCCCTCCCAATTTAAAACCAATATATACCTCACGTCCTCACCCACATCACTAAACTACTTCACTTCCCACTCCTCTAAAACTCAACAAAATGGCATTAGTCCGCAACCGCAGACAACTCACTCTCCACCTCCCCCTTCCTCCAACCACCACCACCCACCACTCTACCACCACACCAACCACCGCAACCACAACCACCACCACCACTTTCTCCCTCTCCGATTTCACCATCTCCACCGTCCTCGGCCACGGCAATGGCGGAACCGTCTACCAAGTCACCCATACCTCCACCGCCTCCGTCTACGCTCTCAAACACCTCTCCACCTCAACCACCGCCACCACCTCCGTCCGCCGCGAAACTCAAATCCTTAACCGCATCGCCAATTCCGACTCCCACTCCCCGTTCGTCGTCAAATGCCACGCCATTTTCCGTAAACCGGATGGCGGTATCTCGATTTTAATGGAGTTCATGGACGCCGGTTCACTAGCCACCTCCCTCGCCACCTTAGGCACGTTTCCCGAGAAAAAATTATCCGACGTGGCAGGGAAGATATTAAAAGGACTAAAATATCTACACTCGAGAAATATCGTGCATCGAGATATTAAACCGGCTAACATTTTATTAAACTCGAGTGGTGAGGTAAAGATAGCCGATTTCGGTGTGGGACGGATTATGGGAAGGAATTTGGATCCTTGTAATTCTTATGTTGGGACTTGTGCGTATATGAGTCCGGAGCGGTTCGACCCGGATACGTATGGCGGGTTTTATGACGGGTATGCGGGTGATATTTGGAGTTTAGGGTTGACTTTGATGGAATTGTATTTGGGTTATTTTCCGATTTTATCGCCCGGGGAACGACCCGATTGGGCGACCCTTATGTGTGCTATTTGTTTTGGGGATCCGCCGTGTTTGCCCCCGGGTCGTGGGTCGGATGAGTTTCGGAGTTTTGTTGGTTGTTGCTTACAAAAGGAGGCTAGTAAACGGTGGAGTGCGTCACAATTGTTGTCACACCCGTTTATTATTAGTAATATGACGTAAAAATATTAAGGAAAATCGGTATGAAATGACGTAATTACGTAAATGTAATTGATATTTTGTTATTTTTTGTGGTGTTAGGAGTCGGTTAGTTATCGGATCGGGTTGGCCCAATTTATGGTATGGTCGCTCTCAATAGTAGTTGATAGTTTTGTACATAAGTGAAGTGACCCATTTGTATTGATATGAGGAGCCACTTGATTGGTTGTTTGATGTAAATGTTTGTCCAACAATACATATGCTAATATTTCCAAGTTCTAGCTACTAGAAGAGTACAAGAATGGCTATGAAGTTGAATGGTTTGGCTATTTTAGATTGCGCATATTCTTGTTTAAGATGAATGTATCTGTTGTAAGTTTAAAACGGGTTAAATAGTATAAATAAGACTCGGAATGAATAGGAAAAAGCAAAAGATTTACCCTATATGTGCAAGTGTATGATATTTGAAGCATTTTAATGTTAAGATGGATACTTCCGTCTTATAGGAGACTGACAGGAGAGGTTGTGTAATTCAATTACATAGTATTCAACTTGCAATAAAGCATTTTAAGTAGAATTTGAGTACATTAAAAAAAAAGTGTGAGATTAGAGCGACATCAATCAATTATAAAGAATTAAAGATGAAGAATCGTAAGGGGAAGGGAAGTGGCACGATATTTTATAGTATTATACCTTGAAGGGGTAAATTCGAGGATTAAAGCCGTGAATAACCAAAAAGTGGTATGAGAACTGTTTTTCAATAACTCGTCTTACATTTTAGAGACGATCACTTGCCAAACATAAAATCTCGTGTAAGATGAATTTTTACGAATATTATTGTAAAATGATTATCAAACTGAATTACGGAGTATATGACAAAACCCATATTCAAAGTGCCAAACGCTTTTGCAATTTGAAGGATTAGAACGGAGGCAGAAAAAAATGGATATGGCTGCATACTTAGTAGATTAGTAGTTTGGCACAATTATTATGAACAAATCATGCAGACCGCGCAAATGCATTACATTAAACTTGATATTTGTCGAGTCACCTAGAGTAGACCCATAATACCAACAACAACACATATTATCGATGGTATGTACCCGACTAGGCTACAATTTGTGTAGGGTGCTTTGAGAGGAAAACAAATTATATGAGTAGTCAAAAATCAAAGTAGAGTTGTATGATTGTATCCTCATACGTCTCAAATTTGTGCTACAAAACAGTGTTTTAACAGTGCTAGATTTAGTTGTCGGGATTCTCAGTGCTTTCACTGCAATCGAGTAAACTTACTTTGTAATATTGTAAGTTATTATAACGCTTTGTCAAAAAAAAAAAAAAAAAAAAAAAAAAACAGTGCTTATCCTTGGCCATTTTTTTTTTTTTCAAAATTGCTCTTTGAATTCTACTCATGCTGTCTAATGCAATTGTTATATGGTTCATATCGAGTTTCATGAGAAGTATTACAATAAAACTAATTTTATCAGCTCTGTGAGTTTAATAGTCGCTAGAGCTCATTCTCCCAATGTCTAAGAAACTACCAGAACGGGATGAAGTCTCATTTTTATAACATTCAAGAGTTTAATAAATTGTTACTGTAATAGCTTTCAAGAGAAGAGAATCATTTGATTCAGATGTTAACAATTTGAGCAAATATACAAATACAAGTATCAGCCAGAAATAAGACAAAAAAATTTTTGTCGCGCCTTTAATAGTTAATACTACTCACATCCCACATCGGTCAGTTTAAAGCTTTTCTATTGTTTATATAATTGATTGTTCAAGATGGGTTGTCCCTTCGGGGACATCTGATAAAATTGGAACGATACAGAGAAGATTAGCATGGCCCCTGCTCAAGGATGACACGCGTAAATCGAGAAATGGTCCAAATTTTTTTGACATTTTTACCCTGTTTTTATCAGCGATTTGACAGTTTTGCCCTTCTTGCTGAGGAGTGTGTGTGTGTCTTCTAAAAGCTCATTAAAATGAACGCATTTGCTAATCTAGCTGAACTCGAAAGACGCCATCATTTTATCTGCGAGAGGTGATAAGGGATTTATCCCTTTTGCCGGAAATCTGCTAATACGTTCATCGCCAAGGACGCCAACCTAGTTAAACTTGAAACAATCGATTTCCACGGATCATCATTCGAGAAATGGTCCAAATTCTTTTTAACGATTTTGCCGTTGTTTAAAATCGAGAAATGATCCTCGGCATCTAGCTAGTGACTATGGAGTACGTGGTTTTTAGAAATCTGTTAATGGTCTTTGAAACTGCAATACAAACACAAACCCGGAAATTTGATCCAAGATAACGAATCGACATCCAATTGAGGCCTAAAATGTTCAACCTAAATCAAATTGAACTGACCCAAGCGAATAAATCTGAACCATTTCAACCCGAACAGATTGAACACAAATTAATAGAGTACTACGCTCTATTAAAATGAACTCGTTACAAAAGTCGAGTGGTACTGTAGTACTGTAGTCCAATTTGTATCGACTTCATAATTCAAAGCATTGGTTCATATTTACACCAGTGTTGCTGTTTTCGCCGCCTCATCAAAGTACAATGGCATCGCGCATGCACCAACCAAGATTCCCATTTGGCTAAAACCCAATTCTTTTGCAGTATCAAGATTCAAGACTCCCTTGTATGAGCTGTATCAACCCTATAAGTATCATTAGCGTATCAGCCAAGTTCGACACCTGAACTGATACTATTCGTACCTTTCGAAGTACACAAAAAAAAAATCCAAGGAAGTGGAAAATAAGCCTCGTATATATTGAAAAAAGAAAACTTAAAACTGAACCAAATAACAAGCATCACCCTTTACAGAATGTAGTTTTCTCATAGACGGGTTCCAACCTCCCAATTCTAGCAGCAAATGAAGTTATTACACATTTTGCTAATGATCGATTAATGTCCATTTGAAGGCCGGAACATGGCATAGCCATTTACACCACATGCCATATTCGAGTTCTCAGGAATGTTATATGAATAGCCATCCAAACCAATCGATGAAAGATCTGGGCCCAACAACTGCCACTGAAGCGAGCTATTATCAATCTGATTATTCATGTAAGGGGATGAATTACCTTGCGGAATAAACTCCCTCAATGAATCATACGGGCTGCTGCTGGGTCCATAGTTCTGCCGAAAGCCATCACTGGGGTGACTCCTAGACCTGTCGAATCGACAAGAGCTGCTGACAGAGCTCTCATTGCTTGATAGGCTCATATCAGTAGGATAGGTGAATTGCCGGTTGAAGGTGGGACCCATGCCTGGAAAATTTGTGCTCCCATGAGTCCTCCCGATGACCTCATCATCAAGCAGGTCATTGATGATGTCGAGGTGAGGGAATTCATCGGCCAATGCACTCTGGACTTGACGACCGGAAGTACCAACTGGATATTCAGGAGCGAAGTGACCAAGTGAACCATTGTTCATGGGACGATACAAATCATAGTGTGAAATCCCATTAAGCATGGATTGAGAATCAAACATTAAGCTTCTGTTAACATCCCTTTGCGGACTTTCGATCCATGGTTGACTACTAAGGACTGAATTCACCGAACTGACACAATTGGATTCGAGAAACACGGGATTGGGTACCAAAGTGGGCTGTTGAGAAAATGCCGACGATGTATTGACCACCGGGTTGACTGCCTGAGAGGGGTGCGTGAAACCACCTAAACTTGGAGTAAATGAGTTACCAGTGATGGCATTTCGGTAGGATTGAGGAACATAGGCAGGAGCTGATGCTAGAGACGGGTCGGGACCCAAACGACCAGTTGCACTAACTGAACGAGACAACAAAGGAGCGCTAATACTAGAAGCAGCCACCTGCACCATAGAAACAACTGGAGTAGCTGCCAAAGTCCCAGGAATTAGAGGAGCACTTGAAGGTCTTGATAACCCCACAGACTGTTGGGCATTAACTTTCTCTGTATGTTTGGTGGGAGAATCAACTCTTAATAAATTTGCTGTTGGAGGAGTATTTGTCGATGACGGTGCCTTAGTAGTTTGTTGTTGCCCATTAATGGATGTCTTTCTTGGAGAAACTACATCAGTAGGACGACCTGTGTTTAAGTCTTGCTTTGGCTGAACAGCTGCCACTGGGACAATACTTTTGGGAGGGCTCTTAGAAGAGCGGGATGCCATAGCATTTTTGTCCTTGGATCCAATCTGAATATTGTGCTTGTTGTTTTGCTTCTTTTGCAACAATAGAACCTCGTCTTCCTGTCAAAGTAAACAAAAAAAAAACATTCCCATTGTTAAAGAACCAACATTAATTAATATAATATAATACATTAATAAAATAAAATAAAAAAACAAGAGAAATAAAGCATTTGAAGGAAATAGGAGGAATCATCAATAAAAAGAATATGATAGGGTGAGGAACTAAACGGAATTTCTACAATGGAATCCACAGGCTATCATTTTTTAACAAAATAAACCAAAAATGTTGATCTCGTCAGAACTCAGAACTATTAACAGGAATGTTATCTACCTTCTCCCAACCCTCTCACAAACTCATACAAGAATATATTTTCCCTGCTCTTCACTAGCCAGCCAGCCATCGAAGCAAAAAATTACTTAAAGGTGTGAGACAAAGGTAGATATCATTCCTCAAACTGTTATATATTCTCTCCATTTCATTGAATAAGCCCCATTTAGCTTTTTCTTCTCGCTAAAAAGGTAGAATGGTGATTATTGAATGAAGTACAGAAAGTAGCATTTGGGACTTAATTACTAACAATTGTACACCGGAAAATGTACTATAACAACTACAGACAGTACTAACTCACTTTCTTGAGTGCTTTCAGGTCTGGCCACTTTGTCCTATCTTGTAAGGACGTATTGGCACCCCCAAACTCTTTAGATTCAACTATTTTGCGTCTAGGAGAAGCATCGGGTCGTAAGTGAACTTCAGCTGGCTCAGATTGCCGACTAACTGCTTCCTTTGGACTGGTACATTCCTCAACTGTCCCCTTACCTCGTTGAATTTTACCCCTGCAAAATCAAAGTATCAATATAATTTCATTCTTTGCAATCTTCATCTCTAAGACAGGTAAAGGCAAACATAAACCTCGTAGGTGATTTCTGGCTTTTGTAGTTTGTAAAGGAATTCGATCTATAGGAGCCATTCATTACTACCGATGGGGTAGAATCTGTCGAACATGTTGAAGAGCTATCGTCCATAACAGATAAGCTCCGCCTATCCACTCCTCCATTTTGTGCAGTTGTAATACTGCTAATTTCACTCCCACTGGCCTCTCTGCAGGGGGTGAATCTCTGATGTATCAACATCCCAGCTTATGGGACCCACATTTCTATCTTCAGGATCAGGCTGTAGTATATCAACAGCACCCTCAGATACGTCAGAAACTTCTTCAAGTGCATCATCTTTTTCAGTCATTGTTTGAGGATCATCCAAGTCTTTCCCTCCAGATGACAGATTTTCATACAGCTGCTTGTCAAGTGCAGTAGCAACAGGCTTGTCATCTTTTGATTTGTCTTTTCCCTTACGGTTGTTCCGCTTTTGTTTACCCTTTAGTTCAACAATGACAAGCAATCAGGGACTGGTTAAAGATTAACTCCAGCCAAGTAACAGGAAATCATGGAATCCAGCTGGGAAAAGATTCCATAATGTCGAGAACACAAAAGTTATTTGGCAGATACTATCAATCCCTGTATAACCTCTCTCAACCACCCACCAAAAAGCAAAGTGTAAAGGAAACAAGATGACCACAAAGTTTGTCAAAATGTACGACTTGTTTTGTAACCACCTTGTAGCAATTAGCATGTTAGTCCGACAGCAGGAGGTTAGCAGTTTTAACTAGCTGGAGCCAATGTGACAAAAAGACAGGGTATTAAGACTTGGTGTGAAAGAGATTCAGCTACACAACACAAAGGTTGGCAAAAAAAAAAAAAAAAATAGTTTTGCTTTTTACACCAAACTGCTCCCCCCACACCTAAAGCAAACAAAAAAGTTGAAGGTAAGCATTTTCAGCGAGTCAGTCACTAAACAAAGTCATAAATCGATAATCTTAAGTACAGGTTACGTTAACAGAAGAACTAGGAATATAACTCAATAACCTCGAATGCTTAACGCTTTCTACAAAGTTTTTTTTCACACTCATACTAATGACACTAAGCATTCAAAACTGTTGCACAATGCAATTTTCTTCAAATCAGAAACGTCCTCCCCGAGAGCAAGAAAGTAAAATGTAAAGGCTGCGTGTATCATCTTGTGACAGAAAACTTTTGCTGTGAATCCAACAGCTACACCTATTTTCTAACTTAAATTGTTCCGAAAGACCATAATATAAGCATATAATCAACTGATTTAATATCGCGGAATATATGTACTTGTGAGTTGTGACTAAATTAAAAACTAGTGCTGTCGGGGACAAAATGTTCAAGCAACCTGTTTTTTCTTTGATTTCTTGTCCTTCTCTCCAGCTCCACGTTTTGCTTTCTGCTCACTCTCAGCCAGCCATTCAGCCTCTTCTTCACGTATAAGTTCTTCTTGTCTCCTCAAAGCAACAGCCTCCTGATATGCAGCTTCAATTTTGTTGCTGGTACATCAAAAGGTCTCAGACTCTCAGGGATAACCATGCAAGGGAAATACTCACACATGAAGTGGGTTAAATACACATATTATTATGACCTGAAAATGTGTGCAAGAACAAAAATTTCCACCGTCCTACGCCCCAACTCCGTCAGACGCCTCTCATCACGCTCAATCGTATCTTTGTTGAAGTCTGCTCCACTGCCTCCGTCCTACAAGAGTACTAGCTATTTAAGTCTATCTAGAAATTTAAAGTCACTAGGATCATCAACAAGAAAGGAAGTTAAATCTGAAGAGAGAAACTTTACAGAAAGTAAAACAGCAACAACGAATCCTAACTCTTTAAGGCCCACAATAATAACAAGTCACCACAATAGGCACTTGAGTCTTGAGAAGCCAGCTTAAAAGTATAAATGTGACTGGGAAAAATATGGGGTGCTATAGGCAATAAGTAACACATACCATTGTCCCAGAATTGCAAAACAATGAAATAGAAGGCATTAAAAAAAGACATTCATACGACACAGCTACCCAAAAAAAAAATTACAAACTACAACATTCCCACCCTGCATGTAGTCTCTCCATGTATCCAAATATGCTCCATTTGGGGTAATGCTGTTGTATGGCATAGCAAAGCATGACTCACCAGACATACCATTTTAATTTTGTGACGCATGAGTCATTTGAGTTAATGTTGCTGCACAATGGCAAAGCAAAGCATCACTAACCAGACATCCAATTTTAAAATTGACATTGCAAAGAGGTGTCATCAGTGCAGATAATTTTACCTACCAAATAATCTTTCACGATATGAGTTGCAGTTTCAACATTCGTTCATATATACAGTTATCATGCGACAAACGTTCATCAATATCATCAAAATCTCACTCTACAAGACGCATGCAAGAACGAAATTTTGAAACACAGACTTAAATACGAATGAAACAAGATAAACAATATAGCTCACCCCAAGTACAAGCTTTTGCATCTATATAACTCACCTTTGTGCGATTCTGTGGCCCCTTTTCATCCTTTGGAGGCAATGGTTCCATAGCAGCCCTCTCAAGTAATAACAACACATCATCTACCAATACGAACGTATCCTTCTCAAAATGAATAATTGGAGGGGGTGTCTCTTCACTCTCTAGCAATTTTGCTTTCCCTTTCATGTCTTTGCTTTGACCTTCAAGGGCTTTAAGACCACTATATAAGGAGTCCATAACTAGAGTAGATGTGACTTCCTTTTCTATGAAAAAGTGCTTCACAACTACTTTCAGTATTGTATCCTTATTCTCCCTAGACATGCGACGCCTAGCATTTTGATCCATTGCTAGCCAAAATGCACAAAAACTGCAACGACACAAATTAATAACTAACTTCAAGACTGGAAATGTAACAATTACATAATGGCAAGAATAACACCTACATAATGTCCAAATGTCCAATATAGAACGCTGAGACAGGAATGAGCTGCAAAAGCCCTTACAAAATAACTTACAATACCAAACCTTAGGAGGGTGAAACCCAATGCCATGTGAAGATGAGTACGGAACCACTATAAATAATTTTTCCCGGACATGACAAGTGAGGATAAACTATTGTCAGCAACATATGCAAAAGAGTTCAATCCCCATTACCTTGACCACCTAGCTTTGTCCTCTATCAATTTTCCCAGCTTCCCTCTTCTCTCTTCAACAAAACGTCGGCAGATCTGCTCCACATTGGTTAAATACACTCGAACCAGTTCTCTTCTATACTGACAGTCAAGGCAGCGAAATGGGCGTTCTGCTTTCTCCCTACAAGCAAATGCATGACTACAGTAACAAAATGCACATCGAACCTTAAAACATACAAAAAAAATCAAAAGCAGCTACTTTTTCACAACTTAAAATAGACAATTATGAAGAAGGAAACAACTACAGCTTCATTATAAACTACTGATTCAGCAAACCAGTCTACAAAAGTCCTGCACAGTTTTTTTAGATTGGATAGAAGAGAAATTGGTAATTAAGCTACTGATATCTAACTATATAGTTAATGATGAAATTCTATTATTAATATTTAACAATAAAATTGTTGAACGTTATTTAAAAGGGTCTTGGTGTCATATAAGATATGAGAAATTATATTTGTTTAATCACATTCTACTTAAAATTGTCTAGTGTTTGCCCTGTTTGGAGCCCACAAATTTTCCTACTTTACAAAAAGCAAAACATACTGAAAAAAATTATTTATGACAAAGATTGTGCCGCAATTCTTGAAATTCTATTTGTATTAAATATATTCCATATATAAAATATAGTTAGTTTGTTCTCAAAAATAAAATAAAATATTTATTTATTGTTTGCCCACAGATTGTCCAATTATAGGTGAATTGATTTAGGTGGGAAAAACTTAGGCATTTCCTACTCTTGTAGTAGATAGGTGATGTATAGCTACTAACAGAAAAGATTCACAAGCTTACCAATCTGATAACAAAAATAAACAAGATAAAAAAGAAATTAGTGCTTCAGGTATCATTCAAAAAGGCTCGAATATGACAGAAAGCTAATAAGATTGATGGTTACTGAACCTTTAGTATCCTTTCAGAAGAAGACAAGTTTTATAAAAAGTGAACAGAAGACAGGCAATCTGCATAAAACATTGAAAACCTTTTGAAAGAGACTTGAGCAAAGGTTTAAATTGGGAAACAAAGGGTTATCTACCTGATCACTTGAACTTGAGCCTTTATGATCAGTGTGTCAGCATCCACAAAGCCATCTGACACCTTTGATAACTCCATGAATTTTTTCCAGCCCCAGTCATGCTCTTTCTTCCAGAAACGATGCAAGGTATCTATATTGTTTATGCAACTCCACTCAGACCAGAAGGCATTATTATGCAGAATGAAAAACTAACCAACTTATTATGCTCACATACCAGAATATTTCGATTTCTTTGGGTCTTTATTCACAACTGCAATAGTGAATTGAGCAAAATGGCTCCATCCTGCACAACAAACACAATAATTAGAGGGTAATGAGCGTGAAAGTGTGAAATATGCTACCCGATAATTGAATGAAATCAAACCTGGAAGAAGCTTATCATGATTTGCTACACAGAGAAACAATGAGAGATGATTACAAACATCACAGCCTTGAGGGTAGATCAAGATATACCTGCAAAGAACAGTAGTGATGTCAGATTAACAACATATCAAATCACTGTAGCAGTATCCGCCGAGAAGCTACTACTTCCCCCAAATACAAAGAAAAGGCCCCCTCTATCTATGTCAGAGATCACTGTACTAACTCCAGATAAAGTTTTTTTTTTTCAACTACTTTAAATAAAGTTGCATGCTTTAGGAAATATAACTCCATGAAAAGAAACAGCTATATATCTGCTATTCTTAAGCGGTTAATACCTCCGTAAAGACTTAAATAACAACATGTTCACGAGATCTTTAGAATCCATCCACTGAGAACAAAAATAAAAACCAATACATCATTCAAATAGCATTTAGTCCACACAACCCCACAGAGACACATCTCCTATATACAAAAAGAATAAGAAAAGGTCCAATATTTCCCGCCTAGACCACATTCCCTATTTAGATAATCCCCTATATACTTTCCTATTCTGATATAATCCCCTATATACTTTCCTATTTGAGCCTTTGAGGTGCAGAAAATTTGTCTCTAAGCTTTTTGTGATAAAATTTCGTTAACTTTGTAAGATAAGTGTAGCTAAAATCTATGATATTAAAAAAAATAATAAAATAATCATTATTTTTGTGTACAAAAATATTTTCATTAAAATGTGCATTATTCATGGCGTTACTTAAATTCTTGATCAGTTTTGCTCTTTCAATTTATTTTTCCCCAAATGAAAATATAATGATGAGAAACGTTAAAAAATTAATAAATTGTCAATTTACAATCTATAAGTAGTACTCGTATATTAATAAGTAAACCTCTATAAATACCGTGCATGTATTGAACCGGTTCTATACTAGTTGCTTGTGATGCGGAAAACAATTCAGAGAAAGAGCAAACGTGTTAAAACAGAAACATAGCATGTTTTAAACAAGGCAGGAGAATTGACATAGCAGAACATAGCGAGCTAATTTCTTTGTTAGACAGATGACAGCACACAAGCAACAAGGCAATCTAATTTATTTGTTAGCCAAATATGCAAAAGATATTTTTAAAGAAAATCATGAACAAAGGAACCATGAAAAATCCACTAAGCGATCCATACCATTTGTAGCCGCCAACTTCAAAAGCATTGCTGCGAAGCTCTCTCTTGCTGATCTGTGAGAACTTTTCAATCTTCCATGTGTACTTTCCGTACAGATCAGAAGGCTTCAGACCTATAGGAGATACATAAATATAAACACATCAATGAACAGGAAAATGGTGTAGCAAAGAAAGTAGCTGCTGAAATAAGAGTGAATAGAATTTCACGATTAATATGGTAGCTGGAACAGTATGCATAAGACACGAACAATAACCCAAAAACATTTCAGGAGTAGCCAAGCTCATACACAACAATCCTGAAGGTACACTGGTAACCAACCAGATATGCAAGATTATTTAATGTTTGTTGTCAGAGAAAAGGAAGACATCAAAGAAAAAAACGACAGGCAAAAATGCAATAACATTTTAACAATGTCCTCCCAGGCACTCCCAAACTTCAAACTCCCACACAACGCAACAGTCGTGAAGCTTCTCTTGACACAGTTTCACTTAAACATTCATAGCCACCAAGGCACCAATGCATAGTTTTTTAAAAGCAACATGAATACCATTTAAAGATAATGTTCCACGCCTATCGGGCAAGAGTCAAAATTATCCTCAAATAAAAAGCTCCTATTAACCACAGGTTCTCATAGGAGAAACTCGAGAAAGTAGCTAGTTAATGAAGAAAAGAATCTATAACAAGTCAAATACTGATAAAGACCCCAGGACTTTGAGACAACAAATCCGACAGCATGCTACAAGATTAGAGCAATAAGATTATCTTCTATTACGTCAATAGATAGATGATCCACAATTGCCAAAAAAAGATCTTAAATGTCAATTAAATGTCAAAGAAACTGCCAATCAAGCACATACGGATCATGTCATTTATAATTCGTCTAGACTGAGCCAAGAGATTACGCATGAATCACCACTACACGTCAATAAAGTCAACAGCCTCGACAAATACCTATTAAGTCAAAACTATCCTCAAATAAAAAGCTCCTATTAAGCACAAGTTCTCAGAGGAGAAACTCGAGAAAGTAGCTAGTTAATGAAGAAAAGAATCTATAATAAGTCAAATTCTGATAGAGACCTCAGGACTTTGAGACAACAAATCCGACAGCATGCTACAAGCTTAGAGCAATAAGATTATCTTCTATTAGGTCAATAGATAGATGATCCACGATTGCCAAAAAAAGATCTTAAATGTCAATTAAATGTCAAAGAAACTGCCAATCAAGCACGTACGGATTACGGACCATGTCATTTATAATTTGTCTAGACTGAGCCAAAAAAGACCTTAAATGTCAAAGAAACTGCCAATCAAGCACATACGGAGGACCATGTCATTTATAATTCGTCTAGACTGAACAAAGAGATTCCGCATGAATCACCACTACACATCTATAAAGTCAAGAGCCTCGACAAATACCTATTAAGTCAAACCTATCTTCAAATAAAAAGCTCCGATTAACCACAAGTTCTCATAGGAGAAACTCGAGAAAGTAGCTAGTTAATGAAGAAAAGAATCTATAACAAGTCAAATTCTGATAAATACCCCAGGACTTTGAGATAACAAATCCGACAGCATGTTACAAGCTTAGAGCAAAAAGATTTTATATTACGTCAATAGATAGATGATCCACGATTGCCAAAAAAAAGACCTTAAATGTCTATTAAATGTCAAAGAAACTGCCAAACAAGCACATACGGACCATGTCATTTATAATTCGTCTAGACTGAACAAAGAGATTCCGCATGAATCACCCCTACACATCTATAAAGTCAAGAGCCTCGACAAATAACCCAATGCCTCAAGGGTTCTCGCAAACGGCGAGGTAAGCCAGCGGAACATTTACACGAATTTATCCTGACGTTTGATAGCCTCTTGTTTCCATGTATAACAGCAACAAAGCCTTAGTCCCAAAATGATTTGGAGTCTGACTGACATAAATCAATATTTGATACCGTCAACGACATGACAACCTCTTGTTTCCAAATGACCGGTGAAAATTGCGTCTATAATTGCGTCATACTATTTCACAATAAAAAGGAACATAACAAGTTTAGTGAACCATTTTGTTTTATTTTATCATAATCAGGAACCAAAGGATTATGATTTGTTTGCTCCATTGGCAATGAAAACTAGTTAAGATCCCTCGAATGTACACATGAAGGAGTCTTGATTAAGCATGGCTTCCAGGAAGAACAAAAGCCAATGAGCTAAGCATAAATTTAAGCAGCCATCAATGTTATTACCTCCATCATCATCACTGTCATCAGTATCCCAATACGGAGGTGAGGTCGAGGGGGTACCATTCTCAACCTGCTCAGAAGACCTCCAGTCAGTTAATGCATCACTCGATTGACAACGCTGCCCATTCGATAATCCATTCGCTGCTCTTCCACCAGCGGTTTCATCACTTGCAGTTCCAGCCATATCCCAGACTCTAAAACACCTCCCTCTACACCCTTTCGACTCTTCTAGCTGCAATCGACATTAACATCAAAACATTCAATAAACGAAAAACAAAGCCCAAACAATCATCGAATTATTAGTAGCTCAAATCGGCGAAAAAACTCTTCATGCAAATGATGCAATGTCTCCATCACTTTACAAACAAAATCAAAACAATAAATTAACTCGCCGCACTTTCAAATTTGACTGAAACAGCAATTCACCGATATATTAAATTAACAAAAACACCAAATTAACTCACAGTAGTTTTAAATTTGATTAAATCAGCAATACACACCACATATATAAATACATTAAAGAAACATATCACATGAAAATTATTCGCCAACGGAATCGAAAGCAAACAAATAAAACAACGACGACAAAATCCCAAACAAAATTAATTAGGAAAAAAAAACATAAATTCGAACATTTTACAACCAAAAACCCTAATTAAACACAAACCCAATAATTCAATCAAACGAAATACGATCGAACACGTAACGTCAACAAAATCAAACAACATGTACACGAGATCCTAATCGAAATTAATCAAAATTAATCACGTAAAACCCTAGGCGAACAAATTAATTAATTAATTAAATTCGATTAAAAAAAGTGAGAATTAGATCGAAGGTAAAAGAGACGAACATGAAATTAATCGGTAGAGAAAGGGGAGGGATGATAAATTAATCGGAGGAATTAATTTGGGGGGAAAATTGATGAGAGAGAAAACCTAATAACGAAAAATTGAACAAAATTGGGGATTTTTGAGGTCGATGAAGCAGCAGGCAGCAGTAGAGCAAACGCGGAACAAAAAAATAATAATATAATTAAATATAATTATTATCGTGAGGTTTTATATATTTATTATTGAATATTTATTGACTAATTAAGCTTTTTTTTAATGACGTAAATGGTAGGTTTTTGGTGATTAATTAAAAATTAATTAGAAGTACTAGTAACGTTTAAGGAGACTGTGGGGAAAGGAGGTAAGCTGGCTAATTGGACCAATTTAAGGGTTTGACTTTTTAGGGTTGAGGTTAAGATTAATGAGGGTTTTTTGGGTTGATGTCGAGATTAGAATTTCGAGATGTAGTCGCGTTACGAAAAGTTGAGGAAGTGGAAATGAAATTTAGTTGGAGAAACGGTAGGAATGTATCTAATGATTCATTCATTAATGATTTGCCTTTTTTGTGCGAATGATTAACGTAATTGTTATTTCCAACATGCAATTTACTCTATCCTATACAAAATTTTCGACTTTTTTCGAGTTTGATCTTCTCATTTCCTACACACACAAAAAAAAAAAGAATCACGGCCTAGACAACTACATCTCCCACCCCAGCCCACTGCGGGCAGGCGCCACCCACCGTCGATGACCACCGCTCCTTCGCCCCAGGCTAAGTATTTGATTTAATTGGGTACCGCAATTTTCTGAAATATTGTCACCGTTTTCTCTCGTTAAACCCTAAACCTTGAAAATTTGATTAAATTAGGGGTAAATTATTCAATTAATTATGCTGGATGATTCAAAATGTAAACAAGAAAAGCGGCATGAGGAAATGAAGCATTGGAACTTCTAAATTACGCAACATAGTCGAATTTCGATCAAGAAATGCATATGTTTCTTGCAATATCTTGTGATGCGTTCTTAAGGTTTAATTTTCACTTCTGATTTTTATAATTCTAAGATTGAATTAATTAAAGGTAATCAAATGATTGTAACGAATGAAGTATGTGTTCTTACGTGTCCAGGAGCGGTGGTCGTCGCGGTCGGTGGCGCTTTACCACGGTGGGCTGAGGTGGCGGAGGGGTTAGTCGGGGTGGGTTTTAGTTGGGTCTTTTATTTTTTTGCGTGAAAAAATAAAAGGGGCAAAGACGAAAAAGTCGTTAATTTTGTGTAGGATTAAAAAACGTAGTTTATCTTTCGTGTACGCATTTTACTCAATCCTGAACTTTTTTTCAATAATGTTTCCATACCCTACCTTTCTCTTAGAACCACAAAATACCACGTTGTGCTCTTTTCATTCTCCAAAGCATAATCAAAATGCTTACAAATTCTCAAATTAAAGATCATTCTAATACTAAGTAATAAATTACTTCCTATAATCTTTAAATTACATTAATATTATTCAGATTAAATTGATTTAATAGTTAATTTCTTCAATTAGGGTTTTGATTTTTTTTATCCAGGTTTAAATTAAGTTGATAATTAAATTAGGTGGTGGTGGCGCAAGGGTGGTGCGACAGGGATGGGACGTCAGTACAGGGTGGCGGCATGAGCGAAAAGACGGTAATGGGTGGCGGCAGGGGCGAAATGACAGTAGGGGTAATGGTCAGATGGACGGGGGATTGGTAGTTGTAGGGAGGCGCGACTTGAGGGACCAACGGAGTGTGGTGATGCGGTAGACAGGCGGTGGCAATTGATTGTATGGGATGGCAGCGGTGGTTGGCGGGTAATGTGTTTGGCAGTTATGCTGTGATGGTGGGTAAATCCGTAAATGGTAATGTGTTTGGCAGTTTACTTGTTTCGTTTTTTTTGTTAGTAGGGAGAGAGAGGGGCAATTTTGTAAATCGTGTACATGATTGAGTAATTCATGTACATGAATGAACAACACCCTTAAATAAAAAGGTTTTGTTGAAACGCAAATTCTTATTTGTCCTATGATTATCGGTAAGTAGTTCAAGTCATTGGGGATGAGAGAATTAAATCTCGCAAACCAATGTTCATATTATCTTATCTCAACCAATAGATTAATATTTTAGGTACAACGTACATCTTATAACCAATATGATTATAACTTTCAATTTTATGTCAAATTCCACGTTATGATTATTTTTTAGATCACTAATACTTGGGAGAGATAGTCTCTTACTAAGCTGTTGAGAGAACATTCTTCAACACCCTTTTATTTGTTTCTCGTGATCCTTTAATTGCTAATCGTGACACATCCGACTTTTTAATTTCGTACATGTTCACATAATAAGCATACCTATTATCTCATTAATTATGATTTGTACCTATTTTATTAACAATTGTTCCTTCGTTTTCCTTATATTGTAAAATGGCCTTCTAATAAACCTATTAAAAGACCATTTCCCATGAGACCTACTATTTTGAAATTACATGAGTCGTTATGACATCACACCCTATCGGCTATCAGGCTCATCACAACACCCATTTTTTATAAATATTGTGTGGTAAGTAGTCTAATGTTTCAAATAGGAAGCATTATTGCTCTTGCCTACTTTTTATTTTTATTTTTTTACAATGATGAACTATAATTAAAAATCGTTAACAATACAAACATGGGGAACTATAGAGAGCCATAAACAATTAAATATCAACGACTAACCGATCTAAAATCATGTATAGGGGTGATAATGAGACGAGACAGCTCAAGAGCAACTCAATCTCGGCTCGGTCAAAGCTTGGCTCGAGCTCGGGCTCGGTTAATAAAATAATGAGTCAAGCCGAGCAAATATTAGCTCGGCACGAAAAGTTAGCAAGGATCTCGGATTTGAATGTAAAATAATAGTTTTGCGCTTATTTTACAAAAAAAATTTATCAGGATTATAATTTTTATTAATATACAACTAAAAACATGAACAAAAGAAAATGACCATTAGACACGTATAAAACAAATATTCCTCTGTCCCGGTCATTTGTTGTTCTTTTCCGTGTCTCAGTCATTTATTGTCATTTTTATTTTAAAAATGAATTTGATGAGCATTTTGAGACAACAAAGGACGAAAGGGAGTATAGAGAATTGAATGAAATGGAGGCAATATTGTAAATTAGTAATCCTTGAAATTGATAACCTTCGGTGGGGAAAAACGGGACCCTTAAACACGACTGAGGTACAGCGTCAAAGTGTCTGGGTAAAGTGGTGCAACTTTAACGACGTCGTTTTAGGGTTTTCCCCCCAATTTTCCAATTGATTAATTCCCCAATTTCTACTCAAAAAATACCGATGTTCTCATTTAATTCGTCCTTTATCTTCCTCTTTTTTATTTGATTCAGGTTTGCTGTACAATTTTCGATTTTTATCTTTCTTAATTACGCATTTTCTTAAATTTAATTTCGTATGTTATATATTAGGGTTCTGATTTTATTGTTGATTAAATCGTGTGATTTTGTTGACCAATTCCGTCAATTTTGTCGACATTTTGCTGAAAACCGGTATATCGTGTACCGGTTATTTAGCGGTTAGTCTTGTGTGAGACCGTTGTATGCTACGTAGTACAATCAAACTGATTGATCATGTTCTCCATTATAATAAGCTGATATAGGATCGATATATGCATACAACGGTCGTATATGAGTTTTTGTCGAGTTTGCTATCTTAGCTGGACAGTAGCACACATTTTCGAATGAGGTTTCGTGTCGTAGATGGTTCTTAACTGTGTTATTATACAATTATGCTTGTTAGTTCTGTGTTGTTAATGTGAGTTCGTATTTTGAGAAGAATTAGTGAAGATTTGCATTGTTAGTAATTTGAACTTTTAAGCTGTATTACGCTGTGCAGCTGTTTTGTTAGAGGAATAAGTATGTCAAAGCGTAAGCCATTACTTTTTCAAGTTGGGCAACGAGCAGAATTGAGGTCCTCTATTCCGGGATTTCGTGGTGCATGGTTTCGATGTGAGGTATTTATGAATGATTTGGAATGTCTATTTGTTGCTGCCTATTTCCCCCATTTTTCTTGTAAATGAAGTGTTTGTTTCGGAATTTTAGTGCTGTAACAGTAATAGTTTCTCCTCTTAAGGGGTATGGGTTGGCTACTGTCAGAGGAAATTTCTCGATATCTTTTGACATTTCTTTGGGCTGCTATCATGTTGAAAAAAAATGTTAGTTAACGAGCTCTAGATAGTTGTATACTGTACTAGGCGACCCCCTTTGCTTCTTGATGTTTCATTTATTTTGGGCAATAGCGGTGACCGAAGAGATCACTACAACTTGATTGAGGACCGGACCTTTACATTTATCTAAGAGACAATCCTGAACCTGTTTGATGTACAAGGATCCCAATCAATAGCCTTCTTTGACCTTTGTAATGTGTATTGAGAAAGAAGTGCTGTGAATTTCCTTGTTGACATAATACTTCAGAGTTCAGACTAGTGTGGGTTTGTTTTGTCCATGTTGTCATTGTGGAAAGTCCTTAAACAGTTGAAAGACAGTCGAACAACAGTCCTTTATGTGACGACTTGTGATTTGTACAGTCTGTGTAAAAGAAATAAATTCTGTGAATTTCCTTTTTTTTTTAACAAGATACATCAGATAGTTTGTGCACTTTCCCCTCATATGTGAGATCCCTAAGAAAGCACATGCTGGACCAAATAAAGAGGAACAAATAAAGTTTCATCCAGGAAGTGATGAGAATGGGCCGGGTCCACCCAAACCCTGACCCGTAATGCCCACCTTGGTCACATACCCAACCCAGGTCTAAAATCATCACACATACTTATACCCAATGCGTTAGGGTCAGGTGCGGGTCTAAAACACAAATGAAATTGATGCGATTATGACTGTTTGATTGTTAACCACTTAACCCTCTCTATTCTCAACTACTAAGTGCAAATTAAAGCACCAAGTAGTATGATACTATTATCCCCAAATAAATGTTTAGAGAATAAAGTAGGAACCGTAAAATCCAACATGGTACTTGAAAACAGTTGCTGGATGACAGTCGCTTGTCAATAGTGGCCACGGGTGCAAACCTGTGCACCCTGTGGCGGAGTGGTGGTTGCCGTCTGTGGGGGAGTGATAATTGGTGGTTGCCGCCTATGGTGGAGTGATGGTGGCTACCTTTTGGTTGCTCGGGGCTTTTGTGAGGTTCTATGGAATGAGGGTCTACGGGTCGGGTCTTGCAACCCACTCCCGGATTCAAGTTATTTTGAAAGTACCCATATCGACCCACATTGGTCTGAAAAATGGGACCTAAACCCGGCCCCATATGACCCGATGGGTCTAGGTTGAGTCATAGATCTACTGCCATCCCTACATCCATATGGCAGTTAAAGGCCCAGTTTAGATTACTCTAATACTGTGTTAAATTCATGAAAAGGGCCTAGGCCACATCCGTAAGATGGAGAGAGAACCCATTTAGTAAGTACAAGAAGGTATCATTCTAAAACCAATTGTTGATTGGAGGAGTAACTCTTTGGCTTATAAAATACTAAACCCCCCTTCACATTTTGTGAATGTGGGACACTCACATTGTCACATGTGGGTAAATCATTATGAGGGGCTAATTATGAACATTTATCAACGTTAGCCATTGTAGGAAGTCGTTTAATTGATCACTTTCTTGTTTAGTTGTTACACTATTCTTATTATCTTGATAGTGTCATGCTATCCTTTTCATGCATAGTAAGTATCAATGGTATTTTTTTGGAGTTCTTTATTTCTTCTTAACACTTGTTTTTGTTGACTCTAAATGCATATTTTTTTGTGCTTTTATTTAGTTAAAGGATGTTGCACGGAGGAAAGGCGAAGTTAAATATCGTGTTCAATATTTTGACTACGATGATGGTTAGTCGTCTCCACTAATTGTGTATGAAATGCAATTTGATGGCAACATTAGATTCTTTTTTTTGGCGTAAATTGTGATTGACCCCCACTTCTCCACGTGTGATGAAAGGAACTACGAATCAAACCTTTTAGCCGGAGTACTGTTTTAACTTTTATGTAATCCAATGTGACTACTGTTTTGTTACTTGACGCGAGGCCTCAACTTTACAGTTTACTATGCTTTCATTAGCTTGGTTATGACAAACTGTCCCTTTTCCTAAGGGCATTCACAATAGATGAACCTCTAAAGAGGTTTGTCACATGACACATCATCAATTTAACAAACCTCTTCAATAACAAACTCATATACAACAATAGACAAACCTTTTCAAGGTTCATATCATATATAGGACCCACGTAAAATTACCCATTTTTTTTCCCTCATATATATGTTGTTGGATTCCATATTTCCAATGGAGCCAAAGATTCATTACTCTTTGGTTCTGAATTATGATGGAATAAAGCAAAATGGCTCACTAAAGTGGTTGCGCTTCTTTCTCTTGTGAAGTAGTGGTCCCTCGATGCAGTTCTCGACGCAATTTTCATCTTGGGTCATTCGGAAACAGCCTCTTTGTGTTGCTAACACAAGGGTAAGGCTGCGTACATCCGACCCCCCTTACCCCGCAATTTGCGGGAGCCATTGAGGCACTGGGGTAATGTTGTATATATGTTGTTGGAGAATTAAAATATACTAACTTTTAGGGGACCACTTGCCATGTCAATCAACAAACCCGTATACAAATGTGTAACCATTCCTATGGATGAACCTCAAACCCCATCTCCAACAATAGAGAGGTTTGTCAACAAACCTCTAAAAAGTATACAAACCTTTGTTGACAAACCTCTATTGTTGATGCCCTAAGTAGGACCCCGAATGAAAAAAAAATGAAATGTACACATATCTTCTTTGTACTTCCCTTCTTCTTAGGAAGGGGAGAGTCAAAAGTGGTGCTGTAAGATTGTCATAGTCCATTAGTTTAAATTTAATCACACATGTTTGTTTTGTGTAACGGAGTCGAGACGATAGCGTATTAGGCATGTGAAATGCGTGGAATCAAAAGGGGTTGGCTGTGGCTTGATAAACATTGATAAAAACGGTTTGTAGTTGGCTAGCAGTATATATTTCCAGTAAAGACAGCGGAAGGGAAAGGCACAATTTGGGAGGAAATATGTATATTTGGTTTACTTAGTTGTAAGTTGCTGCATCTGCAAGGTGATGTACACATTTTTGATTCTGAGGGGTTGTTCTTTGAGTGTTACGTGCCGATGTTTTTGGAAATATTGGCTATCTAGTATTCATATGTCATTGCCTTGGGCCCTCCTTAAGCGTCAAAGCTACTTTTAAATGGAAGCTTTGTTGTTGATCTTAACAGGGGAGTATCACCTTTAGGTCTTGATGAAATGCAAAAGATGACATATAGGAAACAACTAATTTTTTGCTATCGCAATAGATTATGTTTGAAATTCCTCGTTTCTTTTTACTAGACGGTTGCTGACCTCACTGTTATATTCCTAGTTTATTACATACTCATTTCTGCTACTTTTTTACCTTTAACTTGGATATTTTGCTAACTTATGCACCCTCTATCTCAAAATTATCTTCATAGTTTCCTTTTTTTTAGCCATCTCAAATTGATTTTCTCACTTTCTTTTTTCAATGTTAAAACTATTGGTCTCCGTGTAAACTTTGTCCCACTCCTCCCTACTTTTCATTATTTAATCATAAATATTGGTTTCCGTGTAAAATAAAAGTGGGAAGACTTTTTTTAGATGGAGGGAGTACATTCTACTATTCTAACTATAGCAGTGTAGCCTTTAGTAAACGTGGTTATGAATTTTTATTGATATTTCTCTGAATAACGAAGGATGGAGGAACCTTACCAACAACAACATTAAATTTGTTAATTCATTTGTTGTATTATTCCTCAATACACTTTTTGATTAACATCAGTTACCTACCAATTATAGGTCTTGAATGGGTAAAATTGTACGAGATCCGCAAGAAGGGCTCTGAGAAGGCAAAAAGAGAGCTGATGTTGCGCCCTCAGTTTCCTTCAGTCTACCATGAAAGTGAATTGCTTGACACGAATGCAATTTCAGATGTTGCTGTTGTGGTGAATGGTGACTGGATTGTTGGTGACATGGTTGACTGGAAGAAAGATGGCTGTTTCTGGTCTGGCACAGTAACTAAAGTTTTGGGTAATAAAACTGTCGAGGTAACATTTCTCTTGAGTTTTTAAATTCTGAAGTAGACTAGTTTTGAATTCTAGTGGGTGGAGTCAAATTGCGCTCCCTTGTGGCTATGAGGACTTGGGCTTGCCAGCTTCTGTGTGGCTCTCTTGTTGTGCCACCATTGCTACCTTACTATTTTGTTGATCACGTTTTCCTTACACCTGTAAAACTCGTGACTTGAAACTGTTTTTCAGATTAAATTACCGGATGAACCAGTAGGCGAAGGATTGACTTATATTGTCAGCCGCAAGGATCTTCGCCCATCACTAAATTGGTCTCCTGATTCCGGATGGACATTTCCTGCACCTATGGTATATTTTCTTCATCAATTTTCTCATTACGTCATTGGTTATGTTCTAAATAACTTAGATGTGAGTTCTTTTCTCTTAAATTCGACACATGGCGAAATACTCTATTCATTTCCTTATCGAAGAGATGCTTGTGCCACTCTACTACTTTTCATCTAAAATAGCCAATTTTATGGAATATAGAACTTTAAATTGATACAACATTTCTGATTTCAAAACAACTCCTCGCGTGGGTTCGGATTGCTGGCACATTCTGTTTTTGGGAGTAGAAGTGTAGGGTTACTGAGTCATAGCATGTTCTCCTGTGCAAATGCCAACTGTTTTAGTTGGTGAAGTCTTCGAAGGGTGGTATTCATAATTTTTTTTTAAAAGAGAAGAAAAACTAATATAAAAATATGATTGGAAGTGGAAATGGAAATATTTTGAATTATTGATGTCATATGTTATCAGATTTTAGATTGGCCATAAATATATCTTGAATTTCGATTGTTGCCGAGAGCGTTAGTTTTTGGCAGCCTCATGCACTATAGTCCATGGTGGCTTTGATTAAATGGATGCACCTCAGGTGTTATGAAGCACTATGGGTGCCTTGTTCATAAAGCGCAAGTTTGCAACTAGTGGAGTGCGCTCAGATGGACTAATATGCCATTGCCGTATATTTTTTTCTATATATTTTTTTTATGCCCTTATAAATATAGATTTTCCCCTCAATTTTATGGTTTGTGACTCTATCCAACAAAGAGCTTACCTCCAAGGCTCCAATAATAAGGCTTTTTGTAGTCATCCTTGATCGTGAACTTGTTTCATAATCATAACTGACAGCTGTAGTGTTGTTGCTTGTCTCTGTGCATACAGCATACCGGCTGAAGTGCTATTTTTCTCACTGTTAGTAAAACCTGTAGAAACTGTGCTGAGTTCCCAAAGTTAACTTCCGGAGTTCCGAAGTATTTACTCATCTTCTTTATTTGATGTTTATATGTTTTAGTTAAGTTTATTGTAAGCTCTTTATCGTGTTTTGCAGGAGAGTCGAAATGGTCATTCTTGCGCTCATTTGATTCATCCTGTAAAGCAAGGTGCAGCATTTTGCTTGTACTTCTTTTCTACTGGTGTCTTATCGAAATAGCCTCTCTGTGTGAACACTAGTGTAAGGCTGCATACAATCCGACCCCTTGGCCCTTATCTGGCCATTTGTGGGTCCTCTGAGGCATTGAGGTAATGTTGTGTTTGTTTTTGTGCAGCTCCATTTTCAAAACCTTTGGTTGATACGTTAGTAGAAGACAAGGCCACATCAACATCCTTAGATTTTAATGACTCAATTTCTTCCCATACCTCAACTAGCTCACTGCCTCTACTAAGCAAATTAATATGCTCGAAGGGTGAACTAAAGCCAAGTAAAGATATTTCTGGAAAAGACAGAGGGCAGACACGCGGGGAACGGGATTCTTCCATTCGAAAGCCTAGCTGCTCCGATAGTGTTTCCAGTTCGTACGTTAGAGATACTTCTGCTGAAATTCCCGCAGCCAGTTCTGCTGAAAAGAAGGATCCCGAAAATGCAACTGCTAAGAAAAAGAGGCTGAATGACGCAATTCCTCTAAATTCTATGTCATGCGATAGTGTAGAATCCGCAATTACCGATTTGGAGGAACTTGTATGCAGGGTCAAATGGCTGAAACAAATTCTGAAATCTGAAAATCCTTCCACCTCCCTACATGAGAATTGGGAATATAAATAACATTCAGACTAAATACTGCGGTGAGAAACATTTATCCCTTATATGCGAGCCAACTTTTTTTTTGAATTTAGTGTGTATCATTGCATGTGATGTGGAAACAACTTGAAACAACATCTGTGTTAACCTGTTAGCACTAGGGTAATGCTACATACATCTTACCCACCATTTGTGGAAGCCCTTGAGACACGAGGTTGATTTTGTTGTTCTTCAAAATTAGTGTTTGTCATTGTTTACCAGAAAGGGTAATTCCTTACCGAATTACTGTGATATGTGCATTATAATGGTTTGAATGCTAATTTACAACTTTTGAATGCTAATTTGATGTTTAACTAGCATACTCAGGTTCCTCAGTTGTTTCAGGTCGATTTAATACCAGCTTTTCAGATGTGTATATCAGTATATCAGCTGGCTTGATGGGTTACTATAGGTATGTATCTTGATGTTTGTTATCTCATATCTCAGTTTTGATAATTCACTTAATGACCCAATATGTCGAGTCCTTGAAAATGTTAACTAATGCAATCACTACATCCTGCACTTCTTGTCATTTCACTCTAGGGTCGTCTCCTGGTGTCTGCTGATGCGTCAAGACGTGAGAGTTATCTGTTGAGCTGTTCTGCTTGTGTAAATGTGTAGATTTTATGTTATGAATGATCCCATGGGGTGATCAATTGTAAGAATAGAAACAAGACAAATACAATACAAGGGAAGGTAGATTCGAACTTGATTGTTCACAAGCTCTCAGCCTCTGTCATTAGGCTAAGGCTTATTGGAATTCGATCGGTGGGATTGTAATGGGATTTTACCAAGATACAAAGTCATGTATTTCTGGCTTTCTGCACTTTCAAGAGATCAACTTTTGTGGTAGTCCCTTCTTGGGTTTTACCAAGTATTGTTGCCTGCGACACGACACAGTCACAAATAGTATTGTGTTTTTATTGTGAAATCAACTAGTTTTGAATATTTTTCACAGTTTATTGTGCCGAAAATTATTGGTAATACGGAGGAGTATTGTGTTTTTCTTCTTTGTTGCTGATGCCCGGGTTTTTCACTAATGAAGATATCGCCTTCCGACTTGAAGTTGAAAGTCTTGTAAACCTCATTAGATCTAAACTTTCCTTGCACACAAACTTTTGTGGATCCATAGGAATATTCTAATGCGATTAAGTCATTTGAGCATTTGTTTTATTTTCGTTTAATACCTCTAAATCCTCATTATATCTACAAACACAAATTCTTATTTAAAACACGTGTATTAGTTTTACACCCACTGATTGAGAGCTACCACGACTAGGGGGTGTTAACGAGCCGAGTCGAGTTCGAGCTTGGCCTTGCTTGGCTTGTGCTCAAGAATCAAAATTCGAGCTCGAGCTTACCCGAGCTTGAAAAAAATGTGCTCGTTATAAAGCTTGCGAGCTCGAGCCCAAATCGAGCCTATATAAAACTGTTTATTTTTTTAATTTTTGTTCTTTCGATATTTTCAATAATAAGGCTTGAAGTTTATATGTAAAGATATTTGGCAAGCTCGCGAGACATTTGATATGTGTGATACAAAAATATAATCATAATGATAAAATATTTTTACAAAATATGAGCACTATCTTATGTAATCACACAAGTTCCAGCCGGCTTGCGAGCTTTTCGAGTCGAGCCAGCCTTTGCTCGGCTTGACTCGTTAACCTCTCGAGCCGAACTCGAGTCCGAGCCAAGCTTTGACCGAGCCGATCTCAAATTCTCGAGTAGCTCGCGAACTATTTCGTCTCATTAACACCTCAAACCATGACCACTCCGACATATCATTTCCTTAAACAATGAAAATTTCGAAATCATTTTTACTAAAATAAATATAACCACTCTATTTTCCGACTCAACTATAAATTCTAATCCCGTCACCAAAATTGATTAAATAACATAAATACTCCACTTCCACATTTCCACTAAAATAACCACCAACCACAGCCTTCCAAAATGACGCACATCAAACACAAGTACGAGTAGTCCCTCGAGTACCTCGTGCAACACTTCCTCAAATATTTTTATACCATCACTAGTATTTTCCTCCTCAAATTCCACACACACACACAAACGCACACAGCTCGAAAAATGGCACCAATAACACAACGTAACACATGCCAAGTTCAAACCACAAGAGCAATACTTAGTCGAATTCACATCCTCTTCCACTCCACCTTAATCCTCTTCGTTTTCTACTACCGTTTCTCAAAACTCGTCGTTTTACCACACTTTGGTGGCCTACCATGGGTCCTAACAACATTGGCTGAGCTCACGCTCGCCTTTGTTTGGGCCCTGACACAGGCCTTCAGGTGGAGGCCTGTGGTCAGGACCATTGATGGGCCAGAAGATATTCCGGCCCATCAACTTCCTGGGTTGGACGTGTTTATATGCACGGCCGACCCCAGGAAGGAACCTGTAGTCGAGGTTATGAATTCGGTTATATCAGCTTTGGCGTTGGACTACCCGTATGATAAGTTAGCGGTTTATTTATCGGATGATGGCGGGTCTCCGTTAACTAGAGAGGTTATTAAGGAGGCGGCCGAGTTTGCTAAGATTTGGCTTCCGTTTTGTGAAAAGTATAAGGTTAAAACAAGGTGTCCTGACGCTTTTTTCTCGTCGTTTTGTGATGGTGAAAGAGTTGGTCGTAATGACGAGTTTAAGGATGATGAGTTAGTTATCAAGGTAATCTCCTTTTACTAATTGCAATTTTTTTGTTTTTTTATTTTTCTTATGATACAGTAATTTTTTTGGACCAAAATTGTGTGAATAGAACTGAATAGAGCTTAGAGCATCCGCAAAGGTGAACCTCTCCATATTTTCTCTTTTCTTTTCTTATTCGTCCACCTCATTTTCCACTAACTTGTCCATTTACCCTCCCCATTTCATAACTATATCTATCCAACAATAAGGTTCCCCAATTCACACACAAAAATTTGGGAATCTCCCCAAAAGTAACACAAATTGCCTTACTTTTCTTTTGGGGACAATCCCTAAAAACAGTGGAGCCCCAAATATTGGGAAGGTTGGTGCAACAATGAGGAGCCCCATATGAGGAAAAAGAGTGTATATGGGGAGCTTGATTTCCACCTTTGCGGATGCTCTTACAGCCCGAATTGGACTGAAATGAACCATAGTGAAGTGATAAGTAAGACTGTAGGATTGAATTGAACTGAAGTGAAATTGAGATTAATTTATACTCCCTTCTATTCTTAATAACCCTCCCTTTTCATAGAGGGCACGGGATTTAAGGGAGGGGAGTATTATATGGTAAAGTATTGTAGTGGGGTAGGAGATTGGAGAGAGGAAAGGTATTGTGTGATTAAAATAAGTATTATTGTTGGGTAAGGTGATTAAAATAAGATAAAGTATGAGTATTATGGAGTATTGTTGTGGGGTGGGGTGATTAAAATAAGTATAAAAGTTTGTCAAATAAGGAAATAGGGAGAGTATTGTGAATAGACAAAAAAAGAAATAGGGAGAGTTATCTAGAATAAGAGGGAGTAGAACCCGTAAGTTCTCACCCCCACTATTAAGGCATGTTCTTTTGGACCTAAAAGGTATGAAATTGTGAATAGAATTGAACCGAGCTTACAACCTGAATTGGACTGAAATGAACCGAAGTGAATAGATGACTAAGATGAGCGAGAGTAAACTGAATTGAACTTAAATTTATATTCCCTCCGTCCTGGTCATTTGTTTATGAATTTCATTTTTGGGTCTCACTCGTTTGTTTACCTTTCTAATTTGTTAAGTTTTTCGAGTTGTTTAATCATCCACCCTATCTTAGTCCACGATTATATCTACAAATGATCCCTTCCTCTTTCTTTGGTCTATGAGCCAAAATCAAAGGTAAACAATTGACTGTAACGGAATAGGAAAGGAACGACACGGGATCAAGTTGAATTGAACTGAACTCATCTAAATTGAAATTAATTCCAAAAGAACTAGGCCTAATTTGTTGATAGTCGAGAAAAACAAAAAATGGTTGAACTAATAAGGTACTTCTAATTTTGTTTTTCTTTGAAGTAGTCTCAATCAGTAATCTTGCACAAAATTAAACTTAAATGATTGAGTTTTGTATAATAATGACATTGTTTTGCAGTCAAAATTCGAAGCTTATAAAAAAAGTGTGGAAAAGGCAAGTGAAGATGACACCAAATGTATCGTCGTCAATGATCGTGCCCCTTGCGTTGAGGTAAAACTATAAAAATTACAGCCTTTTATTTTCTTTATGGTTTTAGGGTTTTAGCATGTAATAGTTGTTCGTGCCCCTGCTTGCTGGCGTTTGAAATTTTCGAAATTTCTATTTAAAATTTTCGAATTTTTTCAATGTTAATTTATACTATAACCCCTCTATCCCTACTGAAATTTTTCGCCCCGCTGGCTTTAAATCCTGGCTCCACCAGTGGATTGGTTATTGGTTACTCCTATTGTGAATGGTCTTAGCCTCGGGCTCGCTTGGGATGGTCTCACATATAAGCATTATGAGACAAACTCATGAACAATTTTTCTTTCTACCAAAGTTGGTTGGTGTGAGTGGTAAGAGCTCTCATCTCTTAAACAAGTGGTCAGAGTTCGATTCCTGACTCTTGCGAATGAAAAAATCAAACTTGGGAGGGGTCAACCCATTAAATTGCCTTCAGTAACCCGAAGGAGATTGCCCCAGCCCCTTGTAGGGATACTCCTGGTCAACACCAAAAAAAAAAAAAAATAAACAATTTGTCTTTCTCCTTTTAACATTTCCAATATAGCAGTGTCAAAGATTCACTATCTTTGTTGTTGAATATGTGACGTAATAAAGCAAAATGACTCGTTAACATGGTTTCAGACTACTTTCAGCTCTTGTGAAGTAGCGGGTCACTGCTTGAAATTTTCTATACAATTCTGATCATGGGTAATTTTGAAAAGCCCTCTTGTTGTGGGAAACGAGGGCTATTGAGGTATTGGAGTAATGTCGTTGTTGTTGTTGACTTGCATTGAAAATAGAAAGATCATAATATATGAGACTGTCTCGTTTGAGAATTTATGCCCTCCTAAATTGATGTTTAATTCTTGCCAACCTTGGCATCAGATTGTTCATGACAGCAAACAGAAAGAAGAAAGTGAAGTGAAAATGCCGCTTCTTGTTTACGTAGCCAGGGAAAAAAGACCAGGTCTTCCTCATCATGCCAAGGCCGGAGCCGTTAACACACTTGTAAACATCAACTTTCTTGTGAATCAATGCTCTGCTGTTTTTTTTCTAACTGTCAGTTGCTGATAATTTGCCTATGATTTTTCAGCTTCGAGTGTCTGGTTTACTGAGCAATAGCCCTTTCTTTCTGGTATTGGATTGTGATATGTACTGTAATGATCCAACCTCTGCGCGTCAAGCTATGTGCTTCCATCTCGACCCAAAGTTGGCCCCTACGCTAGCATTCGTTCAATACCCTCAAATTTTCTACAACACTAGCAAAAATGACATTTATGATGGCCAAGCTAGAGCAGCATTCAAGGTAAATCAGACTGTAACATGATGGAACTTGCTGAATTTCCATGTGATTTTTTCGACTTCTCTTCAAATCTTATTATCTGGATCAATGAAGAAGTTATGATGTACTACTAGTTTGAGCTAACTGCAGTTTCAATCTAATGTAGACAAAATATCAAGGTATGGACGGTCTTAGAGGGCCCGTTATGAGTGGCACGGGGTATTTCTTGAAGAGGAAAGCATTGTACGGAAAACCTCATAACGAAGGTGAAAGAAAATTCTTCTGCATTGAGCTTGTGAGGAATGCAACACAGAAAAGTGTAGTTTATGTGATAAGAGTTTTGTTGATTTACAGATGAACTACTGAGGGATCAGCCTAAGAAGGCCTTTGGATCATCAACCACATTCATCGCGTCCCTCAGTGAAAGCACCCGTGTTGCCTTGAAAAGATTGAGTAAAGAGGAGTTGTTGCAGGAGGCTCAAAATTTGGCTACTTGCACATATGAATCAAACACATTATGGGGTAGTATTGTAAGTATCCTGGTCATTTGTTTTCCTTTTCCATTTTTGGGTATCTGAGTCAATTGTTTACCTTTCTATTTTGGTAATGCTTTTGATGAGTAATTTGCTCCACACTCAATTTTGTCCATTGTCATTCAATAACTGGCCCCTTCTTTCCTTGGTCTTTGTGCCAAAACCAAAAGTAAATAAATGACCAGGACAGAGGGAGTATATTCCATATGTAATACCAAGCAAATATATGTCTTACGAGTTACGATTTTGTCATTGTCCTTGCCATAGGTCCAGAGGCATGAGCCTTTGAGACAAGGCGGTAACAGGGCCGTCTCAGAATTTTGGGGGCCCCTGTGCGAACTCTAGATATGGGGCCCCTATATAACATTTTAAGAAACAAAATTTTAAAAAAGAAAAAAAAAACATAAATGTGGCTACTAAGTCTTGAACCTGAGATCTCTTGTCTAAAAACCTAATTATTATCCACCAAGACACTATCTTTCATTGAACATTTAGTGTACTGTACTTATTTATTCTTACTTTTACTTTGATTTCTGACCCAAAAAATTGGGGGCCCTGTACAGCCGCTCGGCCTGCACGGGCCCAAAGACGGCACTGGGCTGTAACATTGCTGTATACACACGTAAGCGGCTTAGAGCTTTCCAATATCGCTTGTTTGAAAACTTCTAATACATCTACCATTAATAGGTTGGATACTCATATGACTGTCTGTTGGAGAGCACGTACTGTGGGTATTTGTTACACTGCAAAGGATGGATTTCAGTATATCTCTATCCAAAAAAGCCGTGTTTCTTGGGGTGTGCAACAGTCGACATGAATGAGGCAATGCTTCAGATAATGAAATGGACATCTGGGTTGATCGGAGTTGGCATATCAAAGTTCAGCCCATTGACATATGCCATGTCCCGGATCTCCTTTATGCAGAGTATTTGCTACGCTTATTTCGCGTTTTCAGGCTTATTTGCAGTTTTCTTCCTGATATATGGCCTTGTCATTCCATATTCCCTCTTGCTGGGCATTCCTCTATTTCCCAAGGTAACGTCTGAAACCGGCCCGTTTAACTTTAAATCCTACCCATTTACTCGTGGAACAACGAACTCTTAACACAAAGTAATATCATGAGACCGTCTAAGATGAGAAATTGCGGTAATCATCAATCTTATGATGTCAATATCTTTGTTTTAATTTTTTGAATTTGAAATATCAGGTAGGGGATCCATGGCTATTGGCATTTGCGGGAGTATTTATATCCGCTCTCCTACAACACTTGTACGAGGTATTGTCAAGCGGAGAAACAGTGAAAGCATGGTGGAATGAACAAAGAATCTGGATAATAAAATCCATTAGTGCATGCCTGTTTGGTCTCTTGGACGCGATGCTTAACAAGATTGGCGTACTGAAAGCTAGTTTCAGGTTGACAAACAAGGCTGTTGACAAACAAAAACTTGACAAATACGAGAAGGGTAGGTTTGATTTTGGAGGAGCGAGATTGTTCATGATCCCTCTCATGATTTTGGTGGTACTGAACTTGGTATCATTGTTAGGCGGCTTAAGAAGGGTGATCATTCATAAAAACATTGAAGAAATGTTCGCCCAACTTTTCCTTTCATTTTTTGTTCTAGCTCTTAGCTATCCAATCCTGGAGGAAATTGTAAGCAAAGCAAGAAAAGGTCGCTCTTAAGTTAAACTTTGAAGAAAACAATTTTCGCGACATTTTGGAAACTGCTACTGCCACAATGCCACAATGCTGAAGAAAACCTGCATTTCAGGAGGAATTTTTTTCTCTAGTTTTCTTTTTTTGGGTCATACTATAAATCGAAACTAATGAAAAATTTCCTGTAACACTGTTTTACACGACAAATTGCGACATTTGGTTTCTGAATTTGTTGAAGTTCATGTATAATTTGGTTAGATCAGGGGTTATAATTTACACTTGCTTGTTGGAGTATATATACTTTTGTTGTGTTGGAAATCATGTCAAACATGGGTTAATAAAATGCTGGCAGATTGATTGCTTGTTTTCGGCTTGTCCGGGACTCGGAATATGAATCAAGAGTAGTACTCCCTTCGATTCTTTGGAATGACAACGTTGTGTAGTAGTACTGACTACTGAGTATAGACGTATAGTATTGTGCAAATATTTGGTGTCAACTCTATGAAGCAAATAATAATAGGTGCAAAAATGGCATGGGAGGTAAAATGTAGCAATTTTAATAATAAGTGTTTGAAAGAATATTATCTGTTGTAATCTTCTTGTTATAGCATATCCTAGATATTGTATATTACTAGATTTAATGCCGGTATGATGTACAGGCTAGATGCAGGCCAAGATTCTAAACTGTGTTTGAATTTAGGATAAACTGAGCTTATAATAGTTGAACCCCGACATAAGAAGAAATCGAACTTATAGAAGCATGACTTATAGAAAAATGGGTATGAATTGAGCTTAACTTTTCTTAACTGAAACTATAGGAGTTGCACTGCACTAAACCGAACTTATAGGAGCTTAACAAACTTATTTATTTAGAAGGACCCAACTACTAACCCCAGACAACCTCTCTCTAAATTCTCTCTCTCAAAATTCTCTCAAAAAAGCCCAAAAAAACCCCCCAAAACCTCCTTTTTTTTTCATCATATACCGCCTACTCCTCTACATCCTCCTATAATTATACTACCTCCCGGAGATGTGGCCGCACTTTGGCCCATCTCCGGAGGTCGGACCTCCACCTTTTGATTCCTGATTGTCTTTTCCAGCTGATTTTCTTTCTCTGTCGCCGACGCCGATCAGATGTCTCGCTTATCTTTCTTTGTCTTCCTTCTCTGACCGGATGATGTTTAGTTGTTGTTGTTACTTGGTCTTCCCTTTTGCCTGTTTGTCTCTCTTCCTGATTCTTGGTGGTCTTGCATGCCCCTCCCCTTTGGTGTCCACCCTCCCCCGTCTCCTTGTCCTGTCGCCGTTTTTGGGTTTCTATCCCAGAGGTGATCCCCTCATTTCCCCACCTCTGGGTTGGCTTTCTTGGTATTCTTTGGTCTGTGTCGATGAATATAGCTCATCTGTCTGTCATTTTGCTGTCCTAAGTGGTCGTGTTTTGGGTCAGATATGGTGATCCCCCATTTCCCCCACCTATTTGTCCCATTTCCTTCGCCTTTCGTGTTTGTCAGTGTTGCCTTTTGTTTGCTTTGCTTGCATGTTTGTTGGTGGTCCTGGGAGGTGTCGGGTGCTGAATCGGGTGGATTTGTCGGGTTTTGGGTTTTGCATGTCCCTTTGTGTCGGTCTTTCGTTTGAGTTCGTTTGGGGCTTTGGGTTTTTCGGGTGTTTTTCCTCTTGTGTTGTGTGTTTCGGTCTGGGACTGTTGTGGAAGGTGTTCATCTGATCTTGTTGACTTTGATGACGTTTATTCTGTTTGACACGGGGATCTTTCTTGTTTTTGGTGTGTTGGTATGACTTGGTGGTGTCATTATGGGATGGATTGTAGTGTTCGGTAGGTAGGTTGTGGTGGTCCATTTCCTATTGTTTTCCATGTTTTTCGTTATAAGTGTCCTGTTTGTTTTCGCCGGTTTAATTTTCTTTTTTTGTTCATCAATAATGATCTCCTTGGGAAGGAGTCTCCTCCAGTGGTCTAGGGTGTCCTGTCCCTCTACCATTTGGGGTTTGTTTCAGTCTTCGATTCAATGTCGGAGTCTTTTGGATTATGTGGATCGGAGTTTGGCTGAGGGGCTGTTCTTGTTCTCGTCCGTTTACATGCTGGTTTTCTGGGTTTGTTGGTCTTATGATCCAAGGGTTCAATCTCTAAGGTGTAGGAGAGTTATCTCCACCGATGGCAGAACTCGTCGTCTTGCTTTTCACCCTTTCTTTCTACGTTCTTTTCGCAAGAGTGTAAGTTCACCTTGTTATTATCACCCGACGACTTGTATGCATCAACCAGGGACGAAGCTCGGACCAGATTTTAGCCCGGGCCGAAATTGTTGTTATGCCCACTAATTATATAATGTAGAAAATTGAAATTAGATCAGTCTAATTTGTCGATGTTTCACCTGTTTTTCTCCCTAAAACAATACTCTATCATTGTAGGTTTTTTTCCCCCTAAAAAAGTTTATTTAATACTATGAAAAGTAAAAAAAATTGAAGAATCAAAATGAAATCCCTTACCCAGCCCAACTCAACCCAACAAACCTCATTACCCAACCCAGCAATAGCCCACTTTAAATAGTAGGCTGTGCTCACCTATCCACCAACATATTATCAAATCTACATCTCCATTTTTGTCTAATTAATGCTTTACTGAAGTCTAAGGTAGATTAGTGGCGAAATGATCCATTTAAAATTTAATTACTTTCTCATAAATTCGGATGTACAAACAGTACAATAACATTAATAATGAATTTCATTAATCAAACAAGTACAAATTTTTGTATGACCCAAAAGTAAATTATGCAAAGATTCATTAAATTAATAAAAAGTTTCAACTAATATTAATACAAAATTAATAAAGTAACTTTTTTTAACTAAAGTAAATATAGATTAGACATAACATTACCTGTAATTATTATTAATCCCTGAATTCTCAACTTTTGATTAACGAAGAATCGAAAATAAAGGCTCCACAGTTTTTTACATTATGGTTCTTGTTTTTTACTTAATTTTCGAGTAAAACCTTTTTTTTTGGTACATAATTTTCGAGTAAAACGTAAACTACCCATAGCTATATCTTTTTACCACATTAATTGTCACAAAACTCTAATAGTTACCCATAATTTAGGAAATATTAATTTGCTAACTATGGTAATTATTTCTTTCTTTGATATGCAGAGAAGAATAAGGAGAAGATTAAGGTCACATTTACTTTTTTACTTTGAATAATTTATGCGTGCACATTTTTTTTTTCCTGAAATCAGCCTGGGCCAAGCCTGTGCTTCGTCACTGGCATCAACGGTATCTTGAAGTCAGCTGTGATGGTGGAACTAGGTCATTCGCTCCTTATCAACACTCCGTTTTACTCCTTTCTACCCTAGTTTCTTTAGTTTGTATTACTACTGCTGTTTTACTTTTAAGTTTTGGATGTATTACGGGCTCAGAGAGTCTGAATGTTATGTAATACATCTTTTCACTTCTGACAAAAAAAAAAAAAAAAAAAAAACTAACTTATTTAAAAAAATTAACTTTTCTGAATTGAGCTTATTAGAGTTGAATTAAACTCAAAGAAAGTGACTTTAAGTTGTAAAGAATAGCGACTTCAACAACATCTCCATATATTAACATAATGCAATTAACGTCTACCTCCATCGCTCCTTCTCCGTTGTCTCTTCGGTTAACGTCCTCACAACTGCCACCTACTCCACCACCTTTGCAATCTACATCCTCCTCACCTTCAGATTATCATTCTTATCACCATTGTTGGCACATTTATCTCCTTCTATTTATTAGTTAAAAGTAAAGATTAAATTGACTATCAAGGTTTGGAATTGATCTTATAAGATGAAATGTACATCCTCTTTTTTTCATTATGTACCAACTCTGATTCCACCCAAGACTCCTTCAAAATAGTTACCGCCTACTCATTTACAAACTTGTAGGCTTTTATATTATAATATAACTACCGAGTATTATTTATGAAACAATGATCATACTTTACTACTTTGAGGGAAAGAAATTCGATTTTAATATCGTAAATCAAAGAAGAGATTTCTCAAGGTACCTTCTAAGTTCCACGGATAGATTTAATAGCACAAAGCCAGGTTATCTCCCTTAGTAACTATAAACTTTAAGAACCTAAAGTTTTAACCGCGGTTATACTTTCTCTAAGAGCAAAAGTCTCGACTAAAAAGACACTAACTCATTTGCAAGATTTAGCACCTAATAACGATACTTTACCGTTATGATCTCTAATATTGTAGCCTAGAGCTACGCCATTATTATCTCATATTTTGAACCATCAAATTGATTTGAATAAAATGATTTGGTGGTTTCTTCCAAACAATGTTATTAATTCTGCAATTATTATGACCACAAATACATTTTCATGCTTTAGATTTATGTCCTTATTATCCAAATCTTTATGCTTAAGGACAAACCAAGAGAAAAGTGGACTCGAAATGACTAGTGTAACTTTATTTACATCCACTGAAATGTTATAAAACTAAATTTATTTCTGCTAAATCACAAATTTAACCGGATGAATGAGGTATTTAAAAAAGACTTTATAGAGTCCTTAAAAGCATTTAATTTTTCAACAAAACTTGAGAACATTATCATTTATGTAAGTATGTGACAATGATAGAATGTAACAAGATCAATCACTCCGACCAATAAAGATCATTTGTCCTATTGTTGAGCCATTGTCGGGAGATGGTCTTCACCCCATGTTCGCTCCTTGTGGCTCCCGTCACAAGGTGGATATGCACATTAATGATCTGGGATCGCTCGTTGTGATGAACAGGGCTTTAGGTGGCAAGGCTGCGGTTTACCACTGGCGGTGTAGGTACCTATTGCCATGGGTAACCTACTAACCTGGCAGGTCTGGGCTGCGGTTCAGACAATGTACTTGGAGGTCGGAGATTGTGTTGTAGCAGGACTAAACTGGATTGTTTATTGTTGTTGTTGTTGTTGTAGTTCATGTTGTATTGTGCGGTTGACTGACCCCTTTTGGTTTTCAAAACCTCGGTGATCCACTAGGGGATAGTGAGCAGATGTCTAGAAGGTTTTGTTTGGTTGAGCTTCTCGCGGGATGGATGATGGAAGTATCGTCGAGTTTACTAGCTAGCTTTCGCTGTGATAATAACGTTAAATGATCACTTTGATTTTGTGTTGTATTTCGGTTTTGGATTTTGGTATTTTGGCTTGTAATCGACTAAACATTTATTTACTTTAATTAAATGTTCTTTTATGGTCTATTTGACATAACTTATCAACCGAGATGGTAGCACTTCCATTTGTTAAGGTAGGGCTTGGTAAGACACTTTGGTAGATGGGGGCGTTACAAAATGGTATTGGAGTGGTGAGGTGGCTTATCGGCTAGCTTTGCCACTAGCTCTTGATCGGGTGCATAATGTGTTCCATGTGTCACAACTTCGAAAGTATGTGAGTGATCCATCCCATGTGCTTGAGGTGGAGAATATTGAGCTCGATGAAACGCTTACTTATGTGGAAGTGCAAATAAACCAGATTACATCACAAATGTTTTAGTTTCACTTTGCTTACGAACCGCAAAAAGGATTAGAAATTCCTTCCCCTATTGGATTGTTGGTGGACCTGTGTGCGAAAATGTTTGCACTATCAAGTGTGATGCTACTTGGAGGGCTGATAGAAGTTCTGGCATGGGGTGGTGCTTGTTGGATGGTAATGGGACCTTAAGGAATACTGCTCATGCACGATCGTATGCCTCTTCTGCGCTGCATGCCGAAGGAAATGCTGCTATCATGTCGCTTAAATGGGCTTTGGACAAAGGGTATCTTCATGTTAGACTGGTTACGGATTGTCTTATCTTGGTTATGCAGGTTGCTGGAGCGGAGAAGGTGATTACGTCTATCAACTGCATTATCCAGGATATCAAGTCTATTACATCTCGATTTCACTATTGCTCTCTTAGTTTCTGTCCTAGAAGAGTGAATAGGATAGCTCATAATCTTGCTCAGGAAGCTCTTATGTAAGCTATGCTATTTGTTGCTGTCAAAAAAAAAAAAAAAAAAACAAACAAACTGACTACAGAATGCTATGGGACCCTTGAAATCGCTCCATCGTTCATACCCACATGACAAACACGAATAAATTTGAATTTTTTTTTCTTAAATGTAGTTCAGATCCAAAATATTTACAAAAATAGGACTCATTTCAAATTAATTACAAGAAATGGGTTAACGTCATCAATTTTGATTTTCTTGCAAAATTTAGAATATGTCGTTATGTTAACTAGCGAGTAGTCTTTAGAACATAGCGACATGTTCTAAATTTTGCAAAAAAAAATTAAAACTGATGACCTTGACCCATCCCCCTGCTACTAAGAGAATAAAAATTCTCTTAGTTTTCCTTCCAAAAGGCATCTAACTAAATAAGGTAACAACTAAAAAAAAAATCATTACATTATTATCTTTTCAATTAATACATTCTTATAATTAAATTCTAATCTTTTAATTAAAATTCATATTTGTGACTTTTTCATTAAAATGCATAATTTTTTATGCAATCATTCCCATTTCCATTTTCATATATATTATTTTTCATCAGTTACACTCTAAAATTATGCAAACCTGTTTCTTATGCAGTCTTTAACATAATTATTGTCATCACTTACACCCTAAAATTATGTAAATCTGTTTCTTATATTATCTTTCATCAATTACACTCTAAATATGGTGTATATTTTAAAGGACATAATAAATTTTATGTATTTTTTTAATTAAAAATTAAAAAAAATATTAGTCTAATTCGTAATTCAGCTTTATAAGTGCGCGGTATACTGTTTTTACCTGTTTTTGTTATAAAGTTTATACGCGTTTAAATTACATTTTACATTTTTACATCACTTAATTGTAATTTAATGTCATAAATTAGTTTCATGCAATGATATATCATTATAGAGTTAATTTTTATAGTAAAGTAAAAATGGTTTAAGACAAAAATAAATTAACTTAAAGTGTCTTTTGATGGTTATAAACTTTTATTATCTACCTCTAACAAAGATTATTAATACATTACAACATTAAAGGTACAGTTAATTTATCCAATTAATTTAATGAGAATGTCTCTTTATAAAGCAAAACTAAAAAATACTATACTAGTTTCTTATAATTAGTTTAAACTGAACCCTACTTTTATAATTATTTTGGACTTAGCTTGAACCTCATTTAAGAAAATAATTCAATTAATCTCCTCTGTCGTTTGCTTCTACCTTTGCAACTTGCATTCCATCGGTTTCAGACTTAGTCACAGGAGCCCGGCCGTGAAGACATGTACTCCCTCCGTCTCGGTCATTTATTGTCCTATTACATTTTTTGGTGTCTCAGTCAATTATTGTTCTTTTTATTTTAGGATTTCATTTCATGAGCAATTTAATTTTTCACACCCAATTTGGTCCACTTGTCATCTTATAATTGACTCCTCCCATTTTCTTGATTTTTGTACAAAAATCAAAGAACAACAATTGATCGCGACGGACGAGTATGATGTATAGCAAAATATCAACCACAAACCACAAATGCCAAAAGTGAGTTGCATAAAACACTACTGTCAATCGTGCGAAAAGTGAGTTGCATAAAACACTACTGTCAATCGTGCGAAAAGTGAGTTTCAATCGTGCGAGGGCCTCGAGGCATTACTGTATCATCATATGTTAAATATGGAACCTTGAATTCATCCTTCTTCAATACACACACAAACCTTTCCAAAAATGGCACCAATAACGCAACGTAACACATGCCAAGTTCAAACAACAAGAGCCATACTTAGTCGCATTCACATCCTCTTCCATTCCGCCTTAATCCTCTTCGTTTTCTACTATCGCTTCTCTAAACTTGTCGTTTTACCTCACTTTGGTGGCCTCCCATGGGTCCTAACAACATTGGCTGAGCTCACGCTCGCCTTTGTTTGGGCCTTGACACAGGCCTTCAGGTGGAGGCCTGTGGTCAGGACCATTGATGGGCTGGAAGATATTCCGGCCCATCAACTTCCTGGGTTGGACGTGTTTATATGCACGGCCGACCCCAAGAAGGAACCTGTAGTCGAGGTTATGAATTCGGTTATATCAGCATTGGCGTTGGATTATCCGTATGATAAGTTAGCGGTTTATTTGTCGGATGATGGCGGGTCTCCGTTAACTAGGGAGGTTATTAAGGAGGCGGCCGAGTTTGCTAAGATTTGGCTTCCGTTTTGTGAGAAGTATAAGGTTAAAACAAGGTGTCCTGACGCTTTTTTCTCGTCTTTTTGTGATGGTGAAAGAGTTGGTCGGAATGACGAGTTTAAGGATGATGAGTTAGTTATCAAGGTAATTTTCTTTTTTATAAATAGTATACTCTGTTATCGAAGGTTTTAAATACCGCAAAGCGTACCGTACGGTGGTGAGTGAACAATTTTATCTAACTAGCAACAAGTGGGAAATATTTCATTCTCATTCATGGATTTCATTGGTAAGTTGTCAAACAATCGGGTTAGGTGGAAAATTCCTCAAGGTATCGCACACCTCCCTCTCGGATTCGTGGCCAATACAAGTAATCCCGATCACCTCTCTCCCGAATTCGTAATCGGTATCTTAGAACATAACTCAAACCCCCCCCCCCCCCCCCTCATGATATCCTAGCGATGTCTAAGTCTTTAGGTCTGTATCTAACTGATAAAGTTTAGAGAATTATGAGAAAAGTTTAATTTTATTAAGAATAACACAAAATAAACGAAGGTACAATGGATGAGTTATATATATACAAACTAATAGAAGAAATAACGCTAAACCCTAGGATTACAAGTAGCCGAATGATACATGATATCTACATGATAATATAAGATAATCCTGATCTAGAGAATCTTAACAAACTAATAGAAGAAAGCACCTAAACTAGGTTTCCACTCGCGTGTTCAACCTAAATCGGTAAGACTAGCCAAGCGTAATAACGATGCTCCCGGCCTAACCTAACCGGTTCCCACCGATCGACAAGGATCAAGGAGGAAAGTCAAGTCACAGGAACATTAGCAATACAATTTTCCTTAACCAATTATTCAATAACCTATCAAAATCGAGACTTAGGCCTTGTTTGGATAGAAGGATTCAGAAGGAAAGGGAGACAAGGGATTAGAGGGAGGCAATTTTCATTGTTTGGATAACAAAATATGGATGAAGGGACTTGGATGGGAGAGAAAATGGATCCCTCTATTTCTCTTTGGCCTCAAAGACAAAATGTTTCTCCTCAACATATGAAAGACTTGGAGGGAAAACTCTCATCCACCATTCCACCTCCCTTTCCCTTCCTCTCCTTTCCCCTCTAATTTTGGTATCCAAACAAGGCTTTACAGTGTGCTTGGATGAAGGGATTTGGAGGGGAAGGAAAGGGAGGGAGAGTTGTAACACTTGTAAGGGATTTAAAATTCCTTATTTGGATAGGGAATAAGGGTGGAGGAAAATGGAAGAGGAAGGATTTGGAGGGAACCATTTTACCTTCAAGACAAATCAAAATCTCTACAGAAAAATTGTATCCAAACACTCACACCCCATTTCCCCCATCCCTTTCCTCCCCCCCTCCCCATCCATTTCCCTCCACTTTTTCCCTATGCGTACATACACAAGTGATGTGTACTTAACCCGTTTTAAGTTTAAAACATTGTATTAAGGGAGACTTACTATTATTAAGTTAAGTAGCCTAAGTTGAGTACTCGTAGGTTTTAGCCACCAATTGGAATTTTAATCATTGATTAGTTAAGAACTGGGACGTATTCAGGCCATAGCTATATGGGCTCGAGCCCAACCTATTTTTTTAAGAAAAAAAGTTATAGTTAGTTAGTTACCATAACGTGTAAATATTGATCATTTACTACAAGAAAAACAACCATTTGCCACAGAGGCAAATTCCGTCACAACCAAGACTTAAATCGGCTTTAATTGAATAGACTTATAAAGCTTGAATGAAATTAAGTTTAAAAGAATATGGCTTAATTGATTGCAATTCAAGAAAATAAAAAAGTAGCTGAAGTGCTGAAATAAGGTATATCTCGCAAGTCTTAGTAACTTTTTATTATCTCTCAAGTAATCTCAGTCAGTAATCTTGCATAAAAATACTCTAATAATTGAATTTTGTATAATAATGACATTGTTTTGCAGTTAAAATTTGAAGCTTATAAGAAAAGTGTGGAAAAAGCAAGTGACGATGACACCAAATGTATCGTCGTCAATGATCGTGCCCCTTGCGTTGAGGTAAAACTATAAGAATCTTTCCCTCTTTATTCTCTTAGACCGTTCTGTTGGTTAGCCACTTAAGAGACGATCTCATATATAAGAATTATTATGAGATCAACAAACTCATGAACAATTTGTCTTTCTTCTTTTAACATTTCCCTATAGTAGTGTCAAAGATTCACTATCTTTGGTGTCGAATATGTGATATAATAAAGCAAAATGACTCATTAACACGGTTTTAGCTCTTGTAAAGTAGCGGTCATTCTTTGAAATTTTCTCTACAGTTCTCATCATGGGTATTTTTGAAAGACCCTCTCATTGTGGGGAAAGGTTGTGTCTTGTGTATATTGACTTCCCCCTTACCTCGCTGTTTACGAGAACTATGACAGTAGGTAGACTATAATACCACCAAAACTGATTGCATAGTTTTTGAACTTTATATAGAGTATTTGAGCTTAGTGTAAAGTTTATGGGTTTTATTATAAAGTTAAAGATCTCCTCTACATAAACATTAAGCTCAAAAAGTTATAATGAAACTCGGAAACCATATATATAACCGTGAAGAATCACATGATGGTCTCCCACATTGAGAAAAGAGAGAACTATAATTTACTTTATAAAACAAGGAGCTACCTTACGCATTGCCAAATTGTTTTGGAATGGAATTTTATGTTATATAATCCATTTTTCCCGGACTATTTGTTTTTTTTTTTTTTTTGAGAATTTATGCCCTCCCTAAACAGCTAAACTGATGTTTAATTCTTGGCATCAGATTATTCATGACAGCAAACAGAATGAAGAAAGTGAAGTGAAAATGCCGCTTCTTGTTTACGTAGCTAGGGAAAAAAGACCAGGTCTTCCTCATCACGCCAAGGCCGGAGCCGTTAACACGCTTGTAAACATCCAATTTACCAACAAAATCAATGCTCTGCTGTTTTTATTCTAACTGTCAGTTGCTGATAATTTGCCTATGATTTTTCAGCTTCGAGTGTCTGGTTTACTGAGCAATAGCCCTTTCTTTCTGGTGTTGGATTGTGATATGTACTGCAATGATCCTACCTCTGCGCGTCAAGCTATGTGCTTCCATCTCGACCCTAAATTGGCTCCTACGCTAGCATTCGTGGCAAAGACTTCAAATTTTTTACAACACTAGCAAAAATGACATTTACGATGGCCAAGCTAGATCAGCATTCAAGGTAAACAAACTTTAACATGATAGAATTTGCTAAATTTCGATGTGGTTTTTTACTTCTCGACATACCTTATCATTGCTAAGTTCCGCTGTAATGTAGACAAAATATCAAGGCATGGATGGTCTTAAAGGGCCCGTTATGAGTGGCACCGGGTATTTCTTGAAGAGGAAAGCATTGTACGGAAAACCTCATAAGGAAGGTGAAAGAAAATTCTTCTGTATTAAGTTGGGAGGAATGCAATAGATAAACATGTAGCTTATGTGATGAAGTTTGTTGGTTTTCAGATGAACTACTGAGGGATCAGCCTAAGAAGGCCTTTGGATCATCAACCACATTCATCGCGTCCCTAAGTGAAAGTACCTGCTTTGCCTTGAAAGGATTGAGTAGAGAGGAGTTGTTGCAGGAGGCTCGAGATTTGGCTACCTGCGCATATGAATCAAACACATTATGGGGTAGTGATGTAAGTATTCCTATACAGTTACGTAATACCATGTCCGTCGTCGACTTTTTCATAAAATGATTCGAGTTGAGAGACAATACATCTACAATTAACAAAGTTGGATATTCATATGATCGTCTTCCTCGAGAGCACATACATGGGGTATTTGTTACACCGCAAAGGATGGATTTCAAGATATCTCTACCCAAAAAGCCGTGTTTCTTGGGGTGTGCAACAATCGACATGAATGACGCCTTGCTTGAGATAATGAAATGGACATCCGGGTTGATCGGAGTTGGCATATCAAAGTTCACCCATCGACATATGCCATGTCCCGGATCTCCTTTATGCAGAGTATTTGCTACGCTTATTTCGTGTTTTCAGGCCTATTTGCAGTTTTCTTCCTGATATATGGCCTTGTCATTCCATATTCCCTCTTGTTGGGCATTCCTCTATTTCCCAAGGTAACCATCTAAGTTGAGACCGCCAAAGATGAGAAATTGCGGTAATCATCAATCTTATGATGTCAATATCTTTGTTCTAATTTTCGGTATTTGAAATATCAGGTAGGGGATCCATGGCTATTGGCATTCGCGGGAGTATTTATATCCGCTCTCCTACAACACTTGTACGAGGTCTTGTCAAGCGGGGAAACAGTGAAAACATGGTGGAATGAACAAAGAATCTGGATCATAAAATCTATTAGTGCTTGCCTGTTTGGTCTCCTAGACGCGATGCTTAACAAGATTGGCGTACTGAAAGCTAGTTTCAGATTAACAAACAAGGCTGTCGACAAAGATAAACTTGACAGATACGAGAAGGGTAGGTTTGATTTTGGAGGAGCAAGAATGTTCATGATCCCTCTCATGATTTTGGTGGTACTGAACTTGGTATCATTGTTAGGCGGCCTAAGAAGGGTGAACATTCATAAAAACTTTGAAGAAATGTTCGCTCAACTTTGTCTTTCATTCTACGTTCTGGCTCTTAGCTACCCGATCATGGAGGAAATTCTAAGCAAAGCAAGAAAAGCTCGCTCTTAAGTTAAGCATTGAAGAAAACGGTCTCCTCTTGGGATAATTTCGCTACATTTTGGAAACAGGTACTGCCACAGAGCCGAAGATAACCTGCATTTCTGGAGGAATTTTTTCTCTAGCTTTTTTTTTTTTTTTTTTTTGTTGTTGTTGTTGTTGTCATATTATAAATCGAAACTAATGAAAAAATTCCCGTAATGTTGTTTTACACGACAAGTTGCGACATTTACTTTCTCTTTGCTGATGTTCATGCATAATTTGGTTAGATCATGAGTCGAATAGAAACAGCTTTAAAGATCGAGCATGTCAGTCATTTCTCACAAAGCAATCCATGAATTCATTTGAAAGAATACAATCATTCACTATTGTTATTCATGACTACCCAACTCGTACCATGTTACTCCGTATAACTTATAACCCAAGTACTTGTTACTCTTTCATAACCTAAATAACAACCTCATCACCTATCGATATTCCTCGTATAACTAACCATGATTAGTCGAAGTCAATATTAAGTTATTAACGTAAAAGTAAACGATGAAACTCTATATCAATCAATCATACAGAGCATGAGCACAAGAAAAATTGGAAAGGAGAAACCTTGCGCTTGTACTGATGGGCAGAAGAAGATGCAAGAGTTTATGTGGGTTACTTTTGTCCCACATCGAAACAATAGAGAAAAGTCAAGGAAGCTAATGGTATATAACAAGACATGGGTACAATGGGATACTCACTTACCTGGACGGGGTCAATGAGCGATCAAGAAGGCTCATGGCCTAGAGTGGGGGCCATCATTGCACTTTGATTGGCGCCTCATTTTAAGATCTTCACTATGTGAGGAGTCTACGTCATAATTTGTTGCTGTGGGGGCCTGCGTTCGCGCGGCCCCTGCCTAGAATACTTCAATTTTCGATTTCCTATCGTTCATTTGTGATGATGAGTTTTTAAAAGAATAATTTATGCTTAATTCACTTTTTCTCACTTCCACTAAAAAATGAAATTACAAATAATAAGTCATCTTCTCAACTCCCTTTTCTAATTTTCTATCCAAAGAACTCTCATATAAAACTTGTTTTTCAACAAGGATCAATTAATCTTTACATCTTTATAAAATCAATTTTTCTAAACTTACCCCCTTATAAAAAAAAAATATATTTTACCTCCTTATGAAACATTTATATCAAAACTTTCACCCTTAGTCTAATTAACTTACCCCCTTATAAAACATTTATATCAAAACTTTCCCTCTTAGTCTAATTTCGATGTAAAATATGCTGAATTTACGATATTACCCCCTTTATTAACCCATATTCATACTCTTAATTCTCTATCATCTTTTGTCGACTTCCTTCTCTTTCGCTACACCCACTCTCAACCATTCATTTTTCCTCTAATTATTATTATTAAAGAAAAAGCTTTATCTAATAAGTGAGTTTTCATATTCTTTGCACTTTTTCTAATTAGATATAGTGGATTTCTTACTTTCTCGTGTTCTTGGAGTAACAAGTTAACAACACTAACCATGTCAATAATTATGGTGATTTTTGTTTATGTTAATTGGTTGTTATTGTAGAAATGGATCATAGGCCATTTGTTGCAAATATACGTCTACATTATGGATCATTGTATACAAAAAAAAGGGAAAACTGAGTACGATGGGGAGCTTTACATATGGGTGGGATAGAAGAAAGAACAGAAGGGCAGGGGTATTTTCGTCACAAAATATGTATTTTGGATGAAAATTTAAAAATTTGACGAAATATTGCAATTTTTTTCACTGGAATCAGACTAGAAGGCAAGTTTTGATCAGAAGTGTTTTATAAGGGTGAAATATTAAAAAAAGTTACAAGGGTGTAAGTTTAGAAAAGTTGATTTTATAAGGATATAAAGATAATTGATCTTTCAACAAATCAATGCTTTTTCACCGGGACTATGTTTATAATTTGATCAACTTACCCTTTTTATAACGTAATCCCTACATCGCTGAATCAAGTATTAATTCATCGTTTTGTCTTATTTTAAAGAACAACATCCAAACTACCCATTTGACTTTTCACAGTCTACGAGACGACACTTTGGCCACATTTTTTCTTCATTTATATACTCCCTCCATTTTTTTATATATGACGTTTTGCATTTACGAGGTAAGCCTTTGACTTTAATATTTACAAAAATATATTTGTTCAAAAAATATAAAATGGCACCATTAAATTCCTTACGAAACACTCTTTCATATGAGTATACATATCATAATATTTAGTCGTATATTTTAAGAGATATTGAAGAGAGAAGGGAGTGTCTCGAAATGTGAGAAAGTCATATATAAAAAAACAGAGGGAGTACTATATTTTTGTGTCGAAATTATAATTTTCCGAAACCTCTTTCTAAAACAAACGTAAATATGTCGGTTCTACGTATAAATTTTAAAAATTTGATTAAATATAATGGATGTCAAAATTTAACAAGCTTTACTTTAAAAAGTGAGTGTGTATTTGGATTGGATTGGAGGGAGTATAAGTGAAAAATGTTGGAAAAAACAATTTTTTTGGCCGGAGAATTCAAAATAAGTCTCATTCCGGTGAAGAGGCATTGATTTGTATAAAAAAACATGTTTTAAAAGAGAGTTATTTGAATAAAAATTATAATAGAGGTTTATTTCAAAAAAGTCGATTATATAAGGGAGTTATACACCCAAATTATTATCTCATGTCATAATTTACACCCAATCTCATTTTCAGCGAAAAAATTATGAAGTGGCAATTTTACCTCAGGTCAATTAGTCTGAGTTTTGTGTATCCTTTTGAGTTACTTCTCCTATTTCATCTCCTTAACCTAATTTTCCCTCAATATTCCCCCAAATATCCGTGTACAGATGTGTACTTGGTGGTTGACTATTACTCAAAGACAACATTATTTCAAGCTAAAGTGCTTCCGCAAGCATTCCTTCTGCCTCTCATTCCAGGCATTTTCATTAGCTACAAAGCACATTATGAAGTCTATTTATGTTGGGTTTAAGTTTCAAAGCTATTCATTTAGCAATTCGTTCCAGGTTTCTTCTTTGAAGAAATTTATGCCGGGCTATTCATTTAGCTATTAGTAACCAACTTGATCAACATTTGATTTTGATTTTAAGGGTACTAACGAGATATTTGGTAAAATATAGAAACGTAAGAAAGATTATTCCTACTACCAAATTTAAGGGTTTATAATTGTTGGGCATTAAATTAAGTTAAGTTTGGTGAACCTAATTAAATTAACTTAAATTTTTTTTTTTTGGTCTCACGAAGCGCGCACATAGTCGCATTACAATAAAGGGGATGGGGGGATTCGAACCTGAGACCTATTGTCCACAATACCTCCGTCTTAACCACTAGACTAAGACATTTTCGGTAAATTAACTTAATTATGGCGAACATCTAACCTACATATGTTTAATAAGAAAAGGAAGGGCAAAATCGTCATAAAATCAATGTTTTAACACAACAAATTTCAATTATGACGAAAATATGGTCTGAAATTGATTTTGGGTGCAAATTATAACCTGAGCTAATAGTTTGGGTGTAAAAAAAAATTGACGTGAGAGTAAGTGAAAAAAATTCAGTAAGTAGATCATATATCCGATGTATTACCACCAAATGTGTAGTTTTTGAGCATTATAATGAAGTTTTTGAGTTTTGTTTTAAAAATTACGAGTTTTATTATAAAGTTTTTGAGTTCATCCACTTAAACATTAATCACAAAAAATTACAATAAAACTCAAAAACATTACATTTAAGCTTAGTTAAATTTGAGTTTTGACGGAAAAAAAAATAAAATCTACTTGTAAACTTTAATAAGCTCAGAGAAAATATACATATGCTCAAAAACAAATAAAGTTTGAGATAATAAGCTCAGAAAAAATACACAAAATGCTCAAAAAAAATTAAAATCTGAGGTACTATATCTGATGTATGTTCCTTTTTCTCAAAAAAATTGGATTAAGCGTAGATATAATTGATAATTTACTCTTTTTAAAAGAAAACGTTCTTTCAACTAAATTGAAAACTTTCTCGTATTTCTCTAAACACCAATCATAAGTATGAGGTAGTATTAAGGCTAAGGCGGTTTACACAAATATAGTAATAGTGATACGGATTTAAACACTAATCTATAGGCGGTTTTACACTGATATAAAGTAGTATTAATAACTAAGAGTTACTAAAATATCCCGTTTTACGATATGATTTGCTTGGACAAAAAAACTCGGATACCAGAACTATCAAAACTCTCCCGACCCGAAACCCGAACTCAAAACCCGAATCCCGAACCCGAATTGACTCGACCCATTATAACTTGTTTATTGTTGCAAACGGATATTATCCATGAATCACTCGATAATAGTTAACCCGAAATACCCCGACCCGAATCCCACAAACCCGAAATTGACTTGACCCGAACTGGCCCAATCCGGTTTACCCGTTTGCCATGTCTATTGATGTTTAATTTCTTTTACTTTACAAGTGCACAAGGAATCATTGTGTATGCAAGGGTCGAACCCAAGAGACGGAAATTTGGCACTAGGATCAATTACTCAACTACTAGTTTAGTTCTACTAAAAAGGGGAGGATGAATGATTAGATTAACTAAAGAGAGATGCTAAAAACAAAGATTAAACAATTAAAATGGATGATTAATGGGGAAGGCTAGGATGTCGGGTTCACCCACTTGGGTACATGAGTGAGGGAAGACAAGCAAGGGATGGCAAATTCAAGAGTAAAGACAAGGACGAGACTCTATCTCTCGAAAAGAGACTAATTCTATAATCAAACCAACTAAATTCTCACCTAATCAATTTAATCACAATCTTATCATGCTAATCATACTCACAAATCAAGCTCTCACTTAACAAGTAAGAATATATAGTGGAATACTCAAACTCTCATTCAAGCATTATCACAAACTGTAATACCCCGTATTTTTATATAATAAATTAAACGGATATTATTGAATTAAACGGATATTATTATATATTAATTATTATACATTTTATATTATCAATTAAGTCGGATAAATTGTCGAGTCGATAATTATGGTAAGTTATTTTAATTAACTCGCGTTGTATCGATATAAGTTAATTGTGACGGGTTTATAAGAATTCGAAAGGTGAGCTAGACAATTAAACATTGACCCATTTGAGCTGGCCCAATACACGTCCAACCCATTTAACCCTAAACCCTAATAAGCACCCTAAACCTAATAGTAACCTACCCTAATCAGCCTCCCTCAACCCGCCTCCCTCATTCACGCCTCCCTCCTTTCCTCAACTGAGATCTCAGCCTTTCACGCATAGAGAGAGAGGGAGAGTAGCCATAGTTGTTGACGGCATAGCAAGGAGCAGCTAGGGGTGTTTGGCGACGTTCTTAGGCGGTTCTGGTGGCGGTAATGGTGGCAGAAAAGGTAAGAACTCAACCCCACCTCCTCTGTTTTCACTTTTCTGTCAGGTTTTGGGTGTTGTTTCGAGGCTTAAGGAGGTGTTGATGGTGGCTGTTAGTAAGGTGAGGGAGTAGTGTGGTAAGGGTCGTGTGTAGTGGTGGTTTCTGAGGTGGTTATAGGTGGTGTTGGTGGTCGTGAAAGGCGGCAGCGATAGGGGAGCAGAACACGGGTTTAAGCGAGGGATTCTCGGGCGGTTTATGTGGTTAGGTTGGGGGTGGCACCACCGTGGACTCGGGGAGGTCGAAACAGGTGGTGCCATGTCGTCTGGTTCGTGGGTTGGCGGTGAGTAGGCGGTGGTGGTTTGGCGGTGTTAAGTGACGATCACGGTGGTTGTAGGTGGGGAAACAGTGGGCGTTTGGTGAGGTTCGGCGGTGAACCAGGCCAAATGACGGCCCCGGTTCAACTCGCCGTGGGAGTCGACCAAAAGGGGTGGGTTGTTGGTGGTCAATCAATGTGGGTACCACGGCTGGTGGTTGTCGGGTGGCTCACGGTGGTGTTTGAAGGGTGTGGGTGAGAGTGAAGTACGGGTTGTTGAGTCGGGTTGTTGTTGAGTGTTTGATACGGTTTTAATTAGTTTATCGATTTGATTTAATTCCGAGTTATCTAAAATAAAATAATAATTAATAATAGTAAAATAATTAAAGACGGGTTTGAGTCGGGATGTTTGAATTGTTTAAAGTTGATTCGAGTATTTCTTAAATCGCATAATTTGTTTAATCTTTTATTTATCATATTAGATTATTAATTTAATTCCCGAGTCTTTTAAATAAATTATTCCCGAAACATTAAATAATTTATTTAATTTAATCCCCGAGTCGTTTAAATAATTAGAGATGGACTTTGAGTCGGGACTGGTTAAAGTAGAAAGTTACTATATCGGGAAAGTTCTATTTTGGGAGATTTCTATATTTAGTAGTTAGTAATTATAAATATCATAATTGTTTTAGGTGACGGATTCGTGAAGGATCGATAATCAAATGCATTGCTTTATTTCTGGACTGCTTAACTGCTTAATTGGAATTGCTGGCACTTTGAGGTAGGGAGATACACTTGTCCTATTATCGTCATAGTTGAATTGTGTTGACTTGATTCCCTGGTTGTTGATTTACGTTATCATTTATATTCGGAAAGGTGATTGACTGATTTGATCGTATTGAGTATGATATCACAACATCGGGTAAATCTGCGCATGACTTTATGATTTATCAGTTCAGTGATTTATATACATATTGCATTGCATTAATTATTGTTGAGCATTTCATATGCATTGGAGTTGGAGGATGATGTGGTAGTGACGATGTTGAGATACGATGTGATGCTTGATAAGGCCCAGCGGGTTCTGCAGACTTGCCCTGTGTCCTCACTGTTGAGCGCGATCGGCTTGGTCGATATATAGTCTACGGATCGGTATGGTCAAGGCGTTCCGGGTATGAGATGTGTGTGATGAGTTGAGATGGAGATGGAGGTGACGGAGTATCATGCATATCATATTTTATTGTTTTATTGTTTTCCTACTCAACCTCGTGGTTGACCTTTGTGTATTCGTGAACACCGTGATGAACCGTTTTATGGGGAGCGACTTGACAGTTTAAGAGATAGGACGGGGAGAGTTTGGATGGGCGTGAGACACTCGGATCGATTTACGACTTAGTAACTAGATCATCATCTAGAAGACTTCACTTTTATTTATGTCAGTTCTTGTAATTTAATTTGAAAAGAGAATTTGTAATAATTAAGTTAAAATATTATATAAATTGCCTTGGAGTTTAATTTGTTATTCACTACCTCGGGAAACCGAGATGGTAACGATCCGTTTTATTCGGAATGTCTTGACGAGGACTTCTTTTATAAACCGGGGTGTTACAAAGTGGTATCGAGCGAACGATCCTCGTGCCTAAACCAATGAGCCCAATGAACATAGGAAGAGTCTAAATAAAATGAACACCGGGATAGAACTGTTAGGAGCACACCGAGGTAAGGTTTGAGTTAGGGGCCCCTCACACCGAACCGTGGTCCTCTCTCGTTGAACCGAAACCATGAGTGTATACGAGAGAAAAGGGTAGAATAGTTGCTTGAGGATGAACAGAAATTCAAATATCGTTGCCTAAGTATTAACTGATTGATGCATTGATTATTGCTTAATTGAGTTGATGTAAGCCTTGAGACCATATGATCTAACCATTATGCAGGACAACGCTACGGTAAGTATTTTGTATGAATGATGTGCTGATAGTACTATTAGGTCTAGTAATATGCGGTTATGTGATCCCAAAGCCATGCTAGTATTGTATTGTGTTAGTAATAAGAGACACGATAGAATTTCATATCTTTAGTCACCGCAATCGTGATTTAGATATAATGAGTAGATCGAGATGCGAAGGGATTCAATGGGGTAGATGTTACGAATTGTACAGTGTGAGATTTAAGTTAGGATGAATTAGTATCGATAGTATAGTTGTAAGAATTGGGACATAGAAAATGAATGACATAGTGTTGAAACTCGTTTTGTTTGATGTTACCCTTTAATTGACCTTACTGCCATTTCTTCTCTTCTTTTTATTGCCTACGGATGAAAATTTTATGAGAGATAGCCTCGTGAGTTAGTGTTCATTTGACGTCGGTTTCATGCTTATATGATATACGGATTAGGAGAAATAAATATTTTAGTAAACTGTGGTTAGGAAGTTTACGTAAGGTGAAGTTTGACCATCGATTTTGTAAAAATTCTCATTTAAATCGTATTAATAATTTTTATATAATTCCAACTCCATTGATCAAAAGAGTAGCATATGTGTTCAAATTAATAAGCCACGAAAAATCTTGATGTTTCTATATTAAATAATAAATTTTACAAACGACCCAAGTTTTGAACCAATAGTCATCACATGTTTGTTTGGACCAACTGAGTTGTAAAATTCTTTAAAAATGAAAATTTTGTGCTGTAGACCTAATTATTTTTCCCCTGTGTTTTTAACTCTCTGTGTTTTATAAAATAATATGAATCAAGTTTTAATCGAACGGTTATTTATTCATGATCTTTGAAAGTTACAACGTGAATCATGACTTGTAAAATGTGTGTTCTAGGTTGAGTTTCATATAGTTGTTTGAGTAAGTCATGAGTCTTAGTAATGCGAATTTATAATGTTTTATATGATGATAGTAGCACGCATGTTCAGTAGTTATGTATCTTAACCAGTGATAAAATTAAAGTTTAGTTGATAACATTGCTGGCATGATAGTATGAGTAAAATTGAAAAGCTTAAATTGATTTTAATCAAGGGTGAAATAATTTATACAAGTCCAGTTGATGCATGTTTTATATATGTTTGGCATCTTGTAATATCTTTAGTATGTTCATCATAATTGCATAGTGGTCGAATATATATAAATATAAAACTATATTGTCATATCTTGGTAAAGTTGATGGTATTAAAAGTAATTTGATTGTTCTAATATACTCGCATGAAAATTATAATAGTTATGTTTAAAAGTTTACACATGGATGGTAGTAATGATTGTGTCTAAATGTTCACACGGGTAGGATGTCATCTGAGTTCTAATGCCTTTTATGTGAGTCGGTGTGCCTATAGTATATTTATTACTTACATTGCATTAATCTATTTCAAAGGGACCTAAACCTAGGACATAATAATAAACAGTGTTGTTAATTCTTAGTGGATATGTTCGTCATTGTATCATCATAAAATACTAAAGGGATTCTTGCAATTGTAGGAGCATGATATAAAGGAAACTGTTTGATATATAATCGACATTTAGCATATCTATATTCTCGAGTCATCACTATCAATTATATTCTAATAAGAATTGTTTATGATAACCATGTTGGCAATTATAATGGGATAACCCTTTAATGATTCACATGATATGCAATTGTTCCATTAATAATCGTTATAAGTTACGTTTAATTGAGCCGTGAATATAACTGAGTAAAGAGTGCAACTAAAATTCGATGATCAAGTAATAGTCGTTCATTAGTAAAGATAGGACTGAAATGAATAAGATGAACCTGTAAATTACGATATATGAGTCGACACCTAAGCTTGTTTTGTTTAAAGGAATTGAAGTAAGTTTATCCTGTTATAAAATTATGTTAAGAAAATTATTCACCGTCTAGTAGGAAAGTAAAAGTTTTTGAAAATAAAGTTAAATTTTGTCGTATGAGTATAAATTCGGAATGAGATTTCCAGCCAGTGTCTGGTTGCATGGTTCATAACTTTGCTAGTCGGGGGGAATGAAACTAGAACGGAGTCACAAGTAGTGAGTTAATTTAGTCATGTGGTTTGTTCATGTAACGAATTGGTGGGTTGTGGTTAGTTACGAATGTCAAAACGGGAAAGGTAATGTGATGATTTAAGTGAGTTATGTGTTAACACGGTATGTTGATATTAGCATGATATGCAAGGGATAATTGTAAAATTGGTATAGTTAAATACATTTAATCTTTTATGTCATTGTGTTGGGTACAGTCTAAAAATAATTAACACCAAGAACGAAATTTTGTGTATAATAGTCTTGTATGATAACTTTCCAATATCGCTGTTTAATCACTTGTTTGACTTGACCAATAATTTATAAAATTTGCCAATCAATGTGCATTCGTCATTCATGAATAAATACCAAACCCTTTGCTATGAAGATTAAAAATATTTCTAAGATAATAAGTACTGCGAAACTGATTGTCTTCATTCTACTAGTGATTCTGTGTCTTGACCTGAATTTGTACAACTGTGTAAAGGAAAGTCAGACGGGACCTATTAGGTTATAAATTTTCATAAAATCGATTTATCAAAGTGTTGACCCTAATTCTTTCCTTATGATGATTGATCCCCTATATTCTAAAGTATGAAATTACAATGATTGGTGAGATGAATAATTACTAATGATTTTTACTGGTAACGGTAGCTTCCTTGAGAGAGCTTGCATATCGATTGTCTTTGGTAAGGATTAGTTAACTTAAGCGAGAGTCGAGAATATTTTATTCTTTTTAAGTTGTTAGCAGTAGTTTGAGAACGTTGTTATAATAATGAAGGTTACGAGGACGTAACCATGTTTCTAGTTGGGTAGGATTGTAAAATCTTGATGCTTAATTTACACTAGTTTGAAGGTTATAGTGACCAAGTTGACGTTTAGTTGTGGGGTACCTATGCAATTGAGTCCTATATGTTTTGTTCCTACTTCGGTTAGTTGGTCGATGTGTAAAAGGAGAGTATAAGTTAAACTACTGGTATTGAGTTATGAGTTGTGGGGCCTTTGTGCCGAGTTACATTTGCGGTCCAGTGAGACCATGGTGATTGAGTTATTTGAGTTTGAGATCGGAATTTAGATGGAAGATGACGGTGTTCTCAGATGAATAATTTAGTTGTTATACATTTGTGTTCGCAGGTAGTTATTAGTTGTAGTTAATTGGATTAAGAAAAAGATGAGTTAAACTTCGGGACGAAGTTTATTTTTAGGAGGGTAGAATGTAACATTCCATATTTGTTACGTTTAATTGATGAGTCAAAAGTGTGTTAACCGTGTTAGAATTGCGTGACGTCCGTAAGTACAATATACAATACCTTTACGTTGTTTGAGTATGGGAGCGAACTTGGACGAAGTTCATTTTAAGGGGGGAAGACTGTAATACCCCGTATTTTTATATAATAAATTAAACGGATATTATTGAATTAAACGGATATTATTATATATTAATTATTATACATTTTATATTATCAATTAAGTCGGATAAATTGTCGAGTCGATAATTATGGTAAGTTATTTTAATTAACTCGCGTTGTATCGATATAAGTTAATTGTGACGGGTTTATAAGAATTCGAAAGGTGAGCTAGACAATTAAACATTGACCCATTTGAGTCGGCCCAATACACGTCCAACCCATTTAACCCTAAACCCTAATAAGCACCCTAAACCTAATAGTAACCTACCCTAATCAGCCTCCCTCAACCCGCCTCCCTCATTCACGCCTCCCTCCTTTCCTCAACTGAGATCTCAGCCTTTCACGCATAGAGAGAGAGGGAGAGTAGCCATAGTTGTTGACGGCATAGCAAGGAGCAGCTAGGGGTGTTTGGCGACGTTCTTAGGCGGTTAGTGGCGGTAATGGTGGCAGAAAAGGTAAGAACTCAACCCCACCTCCTCTGTTTTCACTTTTACACAGGTTTTGGGTGTTGTTTCGAGGCTTAAGGAGGTGTTGATGGTGGTCATTAGTAAGGTGAGGGAGTAGTGTGGTAAGGGTCGTGTGTAGTGGTGGTTTTTACGAGGTGGTTATAGGTGGTGTTGGTGGTCGTGAAAGGCGGCAGCGATAGGGGAGCGAACACGGGTTTAAGCGAGGGATTCTCGGGCGGTTTATGTGGTTAGGTTGGGGGTGGCACCACTTTGTGGACTCGGGGAGGTCGAAACAGTGGTGCCATGTCGTCTGGGTTCGTGGGTTGGCGGTGAGTAGGCAGGTGGTGGTTTGGCAGGTGTTAAGTGACAGATGCGGTGGTTGTAGGTGGGGAAACAGTGGGTGTTTGGTGAGGTTCGGCGGTGAACCAGGCCAAATGATTTGCGGCCCAGTTCAACTCGCGGGAGAGTCGACAAGAGGGGCTGGTTGTTGGTGGTTGGTCAATGTGGGTACCACGGCTGGTGGTTGTCGGGGTGGCTCCGGTGGTGTTTGAAGGGTGTGGGTGAGAGTGAAGTACGGGTTGTTGAGTCGGGTTGTTGTTGAGTGTTTGATACGGTTTTAATTAGTTTATCGATTTGATTTAATTCCGAGTTATCTAAAATAAAATAATAATTAATAATAGTAAAATAATTAAAGACGGGTTTGAGTCGGGATGTTTGAATTGTTTAAAGTTGATTCGAGTATTTCTTAAATCGCATAATTTGTTTAATCTTTTATTTATCATATTAGATTATTAATTTAATTCCCGAGTCTTTTAAATAAATTATTCCCGAAACATTAAATAATTTATTTAATTTAATCCCCGAGTCGTTTAAATAATTAGAGATGGACTTTGAGTCGGGACTGGTTAAAGTAGAAAGTTACTATATCGGGAAAGTTCTATTTTGGGAGATTTCTATATTTAGTAGTTAGTAATTATAAATATCATAATTGTTTTAGGTGACGGATTCGTGAAGGATCGATAATCAAATGCATTGCTTTATTTCTCGACCGCTTAATCGCTTAATTGGAATTCTTTGGCACTTTGAGGTAGGGAGATACACTTGTCCTATTATCGTCATAGTTGAATTGTGTTGACTTGATTCTGGTTGTTGATTTACGTTATCATTTATATTCGGAAAGGTGATTGACTGATTTGATCGTATTGAGTATGATATCACAACATCGGGTAACTGGCATGACTTTATGATTTATCAGTTCAGTGATTTATATACATATTGCATTGCATTAATTACTGTTGAGCATTTCATATGCATTGGAGTTGGAGGATGATGTGGTAGTGACGATGTTGAGATACGATGTGATGTTGTGATAAGGCCCGGGCGGGTTCTGCAGACTTGCCACTGGTGTCCTCAAACCGTTGAGTGGCGATCGGCTTCGGTCGATATATAGTCTACCGGGATCGGTATGGGTGGGCGTTCGGGGTATGAGATGTGTGTGATGAGTTGAGATGGAGATGGAGGTGACGAAGTATCATGCATATCATATTTTATTGTTTTATTGTTTTCCCTACTCAACCTCGTGGTTGACCCTGTGTATTCGTGAACACCTGTGATGAACCGTTTTATGGGGAGCAGACTTGACAGGTTTAAGAGATAGGACGGGAGCTGGATGGGCGTGAGACACTGGATCAGACGACTTAGTAACTAGATCATCATCTAGAAGACTTCACTTTTATTTATGTCAGTTCTTGTAATTTAATTTGAAAAGAGAATTTGTAATAATTAAGTTAAAATATTATATAAATTGCCTTGGAGTTTAATTTGTTATTCACTACCTCGGGAAACCGAGATGGTAACAGTCCGTTTTATTCAGGAATGTCTTGACGAGGACTTCTTTTATAAACCGGGGTGTTACACAAACAGTTGGCATGCATAACAAGATTAAAAGTTTTAACTCAAGAATTATTCCCACTCTAAGCTACAATCTACCCTCATGACCCTTTGTGAGATCCCTCTCCATCCTAGAAGAGAACTACTCACTCATGGAAATGTAAACAAACACAAAAGATGGAGAATTCAACATAGAATAATAAAGAGAAGACATGTTTGCAATTGCTACTAATTATGCTAATTAAATGTAAAGAAATGAACAAAGAACAAAAGTAAAAGAGAATTATACCAAACAATAATGCAAAGTTGCAAGCTTTGAATAGATGGAAGAACAATCTTCAATGAATTCCAAGTTACAACCCAAATATGAAATGAAAAGAAACCAACTAAATTATTTGTAAATTATAATAACAAGAGATTAAGGATTGATTGAAGAAAGATTCAAACTTTGATTAAGGGTTTATGTTCTAATTAGGAGAGTAATTCCAGATCTAGGATTGTCCTTACAATTGATTAGAGAGGGGGTATTTATAGTGTTTCATTGGATTAAAGGAAGAAATGAGATAAAACCCATTTGCGTGTTGTGTCATCCTGTGCCGGCCAGCCGGCAGCCGGCCACCTGTGCCGGCAGCGACATCTTCAATTCCTGGGAGAAAATAGACCTGGTGTAATTCCCTGCCGGCAGAGAATCCTCCTTCTTGACTTCTTCTTTCATTTCTTCAAGAGCTGCTGCTCCATGCCGGTTGCCCGGCTGCCGACCACCTGTGCCGGTAGCGAGTCCTCTGAATTTTGTCCCAAAAATCAACCTTGAAAATGGCCAAGTGTTGGTCGTGTGTTCCCTGCCGGTGGACCGGCTGCCGGCCTGCCGGCAGAGAACACCTCTCAGCTTAATTTCTTCCTTTTCTCCTTAAAGCGATGTCCCCTGCCGGTGGACCGGTTGCCGGCCTGCCGGCAGAGAACTACACTTCAGCTCCTTATTTCCCTTTTCTTTATGCTAAGGCATTGAAATGCCTTCCTTGCCCCAATTCCTCTATAATCATCGCCTTGATTCCTGCAAGAGGGTACACCTAATCACAGATACGGGAATTGGGCATAAAATACAAGGAAAAGCACACAAAACCGACTCGATATGAGTCGATATGCATAAAGGAAGAAGGGAAATTCGGTACAAATAAGTCATATATCATCTATTTGACACACAACTTTTAGCTTTGAGATCCAAACATAATAATTTTTTTTTTAAAAACCGTAGTTATCTGAAAGATGATCTATTTAAAAAACAAAATCGCCTCTTAATGTCACTATCTATCGAGTATTATTTATTCAATAATTTTTTAATAAGTCAATGAAATGATAAAATATAAAAAATTACATTAATTATTAATATAATATATTTATATCTAATTTCCTATCTTGTTTTCTAAATAGATATTATGAAAATTAGAAATCGGTAATTATTTCGATAACTATTAATCAGTAACTAGAATGCCTATGCTATTATTATCTCTCAAGACGAATCAATTACCATCCAGTCTTATCTTTATTAATTCAGAAGACAATGCTGAATAGAGAATGCGCCACGTCATTTGTACAACTTTTTTTTTTTAAATTTTGGAAATTCAGGTTATGGTGGGTCCCGATGATGTACAAAAAAATTTATTTCTTCGAATCGCCCGCCAATACAACCATGCAACAATTTCCGACTTAAAAAAAATTATGAAATAAATACATACAATCAGAATACATGAAATTAATTCCATATAATCGGACTGAATTACAAATCGGAATAAATGAAATAAATTACATATAATCGGAATGAATTACATAATTAATAATAAAATTACATAATTACGAGAATAAATTACATTTAATTATAAGAATGAATTACATATAATAGGAATATATTACAGAAATTAATGAAATTAATTATTACAAATATGCGAATAAATTAAATAACTTAAATAATTTTTAAAACTAAATAGTACGATGTTGTTGAGCGCTTAGTGAGAGATCTATGTGCCGAATATGGTGAAACTCTTACTGATGTTATTCCGTCTGTAACTGAAAATGAACATTCACCCGGTAGTTGTGGTTTTAACGCATCGTATTTACGTGGAGAATGTCCATTTCCAGTTAGATCACTGATCTACATTAAAGATGTAGATAACTGATATAGAACTATTAGATAATTACAATAGAAATGTAAAAATAAAATATCCATAAAAAAACATTCATACCGTCCTAAATACAAACCCGTGTAATTTTGCACGGGTTTAGAACTAGTTGTACATATAAGATAATTTTGTTGGTTTTTCTGCTGCATTATTAGAGCAAGTACAATGATAAGCAACAACATTCTAGGTTAGCAAATCCACATCATATTCTAAGTTACATCCATTCTAAGCAACTAAACTATTCCAATGATTTAGCTATGTTTTATATACTCAATAAGTCTTGGTATAGACGGGTGTGGCAAACAGACGAGTAAAGACCTCTAATAAAATGGGTAGGGGGACAAGGTGGGGCACCTCCCATGTGTTTCCCACTTTATGGCAACTGGATATTTTGTGAGGGAAAATGGTATCCGTCTATACGTATAGACGGATAGTGTCCGTCTATAATGAGAATTTGTGTTATATACTACTATACTAGTTTTGTTTTATTGAATAAATCAAAAATTAATAATAAGTCAAACCTAAATTTCTATTGGTTGTTTTATAAATGTGGGACATTGTAAGCAAGTAGCTTAATGAAACAACTAGTTTAAACTCAGCCATCCTAATTGACTTTCTCCAATGGTGTAACAACTAGCTTGCAATTTTATGAAGTTGCAAACAAATACCTAAACTACACCATTGGACTTGCTCACCTTTATTTATTCTAAGTGTTCGACATGTTTAAGCTTAGACGGATAATACCGTCTTAAATGTGAATTTGTGCTTGAATGAAAGGTTACTCTCAAAAAAGAAAAACAAAAAACAAAAAAAGGAAAATCTATAACAAGGATTTACAAACAAACCCCCTCGTTTCTCAATCCTCAAACGTAATTCAAATCATTCAAATTTCAAACTTGTTCCCTCTTCTTCTCTTCTTCTTCAACAATGGCGACACTGAAGCTAATAATCGAAAAGGGCCCTCGTACCGGAGAAACCCTTGAATTCAATCCTAAATCCTCTGTTCGACTCGGCCGTCTTGTCCGTGGCAACAATTTACAAATCAAAGATCCTGGTGTTTCCTCCAACCATCTCAAAATCGAGTTCAATTCGGGTTCCGGTAAATGGGTAATTACTGATCTTGATTCTTCTAATGGTACTATTTTGAACTCTATTCTGCTTAATCCCCTTTCCCCTTCTGAGATTAATGATGGTGATGTTATTAAAATTGGGGAAATTACTTTAATTAGGGTTGTACTTGTTGATGTTAGTGATGAATTGGGTAATGGTAGATGTACTAGACCGCAGGTTGGTGATAAAATTGGGAATGATTTGAATTTGGGGGAAGAGGTTAGTGTTAGGGTTTTGGAGGGGAATGATGAGGGGAAGGTGGCGGAGTTGGAGGAAGAGGAGGAAGAAATTGGTGGACGCCAAGGGCGAGGACGGGGACGGGGGAGAGGGAGAGGACGAGGGCGAGGGCGGGGGAGGACGAAGAAAGTTGTTGTTTTGGAGGAGAGAAATGGTGAGGCAAATGGGAGTGAAGGGAATGAGGATGAGGTGGATGGGAAGGGTAAGGCGGAGTGTGGGGTGAGTACGAGAAGGACGCGGAGTTCGAGGAAGGAGGTGGAGGGGTTGATTAGTTTGGATGATGTAATGCCGACTAGAAGGACTAGGAGTAAAAAGAATGTGGTTGAGGTGGCGTTGAGTAAGGTCGAGGAAGAGAATGTAGGTGTTGATGAGGGTAAGAAGACGAAAGGTGGTCGTGGGGGGAGGAAGAAGGTGGTGGTTGTTAAGGAAGAGTTTGATGACATTGACGATGTTGGTATTGGAAACGAGATAAAGGAGAATTCTTCGGGGATGGAAAAATCTGAGATTGCTGAGTTGAAGGAGAAACCTTGTGAAGAGGCAGTGAATGTTGCTACTTTGGATAATGTAGTAGAGGATAAGGTTAGTGGTGATGCCTCGGATGTTGAATTTCGTGAACAAGAGGGTGGATCTCCGTGTGATAGAGAGCAGCCTTGTGTTGAATCAGTGGTGGATATTTCTCGTGAGAATGAGATGGGAACCAGTATGAGTGGTGATTTGATGACTATGGAAGTTGCTGAACAACAGCCGGAAAGCTCTTTGTACGCAACAGAGAATCCTTGTGTGGAGCCCACGGAGAATATTACACGGCTTGATAAGTCGGAAAACAAAGAGGTGGCACAGGCAGAAGGCTCTTTGTTTGTAAACCAACAACCCTGCTCAGAACTGCTGAACAAAATTGATCAGCAGATTGAGTTGGAAGGGGAAGTGAATGGTAACATGTTGGAGGCGGAAGTTCCTGAAAATGGGGGTGGTTATCGGAGTGTTAAAGAGAAGCTGAATGCTGAGCCAAATGATGAATCTGCTTCTCCGAATGATGGTTTGGTGGGTTTTTCTCTTGTTGAGAAAGGGTTTTCAGAAGGACTGGAGACTGATTTTGCTATGGAAGATCAGGCTATAGTAATGGCAGGTGAGCCAATTGATGAATCTGCATCTCTGAATGAGGAGGATGTTGTGGGCTTTTCTCATGTCGAAAAAAGATTTTCAGATCAAATGGCGAGTGACTTGGCGGTGGAAGGTGAGGTAGTAAGGGCATGTGATGCAAGAGAGCTTTCTGAGGATTCAGATTCCAGTTGTGACGGTAGAGAATCAGGCCGAGAGTCTGTACTGGTACCGGACATAGAAAAGATGACGCTTGGGGAATGGTTTGATTATTTGGAAGGCTATTTGCCTAAGCAGATTTATACCGTGACTGATGAGATCATTGAGGACATGCGAAAAAGAGCCAAACAGTTTGATGAATTCATGTTGCAACAGCAGCAGCAGAAAGACAAAGGCAAATTGCCTCTGGTTACATAGAACATGAGGACTGCTGTTATGGTATGAGTAACAGTTTAACTTTCAGCTTTCTGCACATTTCGAGTTTCTTTAATGATTAGTAATCTAACAAAAAAGTTTACATTATGGCTATAGAAGGAATTTTCTGTTAGGATCATTACTGTCATAAGTTAGACAACGGATATTCTCATATTCATGCTTTCCAGTTACGAAATTGTATGTTTTGACAACGGATATTCTTGCTTGCACATGACCAAGTTGTTCTAAAACAACTTATAGGTGGAGTTACTGTAAGCGGACCCTTTTTGTAAATTGTACATCTTCTTGCATACTAGGAGATTTATAGTGAGATGGTGCGAGTTTGAGGTTAGGGAGTGATTTACGTTGTCTTTTTCCTTTCAAATTTGGAGCAATTTTGCTGAAATCTGAATTGCTTAGCAAAGATGCTAGTAAACCCTGTGTGGCTGCGTTGATGAACGTAAATCAACCAAGTTACTCAACAATATTTTTATTTCCAATGCTCTTTTGGTTAGATTTAAGGAAATTTTGTAGTCACAGGAGGCAATATACCTTAGATACCGGGAATACTATTCTCGTGGTTTTGTATGAAATGAATCTTGTCCTCAGAAAGAAGGATTATAGTATTACTATTCTTGTGGTTTTGTATGAATGAATATCGTTTTCACAAACACGGATCTATAATTCAGAATTTGATTTGCAGGACAACGTCTGTGCCACGACAACTCGACAAGCCGGCTAAAGTCCATGATGATGCAAAAAGTTGTCATTTTTTTTAGGAGGAATGTAAAATCTTACTTAGCCCCAGATAGAGAAATGCCCTGCTGTTGCTTTTTGAGGTCTCGTTCTTGGTTCAATCAAACGGCTTTGTCATAGTCTTCTTTCCTTTCACGATTCTGCAGATGCGACAAAGTTAAATCAGAGAGATGGCCGATTTAGTTTCTGAAAATGTGCATAAGAGTTAGAGATAGCTGGGCAGAGGGGATTCTGCTACTGCAGTCAACTGCATTAGGTAACTCTAGATTAATGTTGTGGTAACTGTTAACTATAGAGAATTTTAAGTATGTGAGTAAAACTCTAGATTTGTATTTTACTTGTTGATTTTTGACAAGAGCATATATCTCTATTTTGCGGTCCAGATATGGACCTCCATTTCTTTTAAACGGTCCGGATCAAATCTTGTAAGAATCCGATGGTTGTAATCATTTCATAAAAATAATGTTTTAATGAATGGATAGAGAAAATATATTAAAATATTTCAATTAAGGAATAATATGCTACATGTATTAGTATGTAATATTTTCTAGAAATAATTTCAGTCGGCTGTTAGGGTCGTAAGGTCGTTTACTTGATTTGAGGTTTTTGGTGCTTTATTTCAATGGACGATTAATTATAGAACACATTGAACATCTTACTAGATGTCACAGTCGACTACTGTAAAAATGTAAATCAGATGGCTCTAATGCTATTCATATTTCGAGAACAAAAAATATCATTTTCGCAACCTATAAGAATAAGCTAATAATTCAACCGAATATTAAAGACAATATACGGAGTATTAAATGAAAATAGTAAAAACAAGTCAAGCACTGATTTTTTATTTTTATTTTTATTTTTGAATAAAATGGGTGTACAAGAATATTTCGGTATAAGCTTACGTGTGTTGACAATCTTGGAGTCGATATCAAGTATAAATGTATTACATAACGAAAGAGGAAATATGAGACTTAGTTTCAAATTGTCCATTTTTTGTTTCCTATTTGACAATTGACCTCATCTACAAATTCTTACTGAGGAGAGTAAAGCACTTGTATCAACAATTTGAACTGAATTTGACCGAGAATTTTACCGTTTTAATGCCGGATGAATTTGAACCGAGGTAATGGATACTAACTCTCATAACTTTACCCTGACATCAACTTATCTTTCCAAAATAGCTTAACATATGATGTCAAATTTGTCACCCTTGATCTATCAAACAACTATTTTCATACTTATTTCTCCATCATAACCTCGTTTAACTTTTCATTAACTTTATCACTATCAAACGACCGTACTTTGACCTTTAATCTGACTTATTAATGTTGTATCATCATTCTACATGAGAAACATCACAGATCACTTTTAATAAGCACCAATTACTATTAAAAACATATGTTATGATTCATGACATGATAATGGAGAATTTTTGAACTCTTAGTTAGTTTTGTATACTATTTCTTGGGCTAATGATTAACTAGGCGAACTAATAAGTAAATAAGTAGATTATCGAGTAATTAGAATGATAAATAGACGATTTAATAGGTCATTTAAAAAAACTAAGTTAGCAATGACAATAAATAAGGTCATGGTATAAACTAATTTTATAGAAGTATAGTTTAGGGGTACACCATAGAATATAAAAAAAGGAGTACAACTTAGAAAACCGAAAACCATGAGGATACACTGTAGAATATCTAATTTTTTTTAAGAAACGATGCGAATATTGTATATTATGGAGAAGTAGCAATCAATGTGAAAACCACGAGGGTACCCTGTAAAATATCTAGGATTGCGGGTATACTATTCATGTGGTTCTCACAAACAAGATCGATGGAGTTCTATTGGTCGTCTATTCTTGTTGTTTTGAATGAAATGAATATCGTTCTCACAAACAGGATCTTTTATAATTTAAAATTTGATTTGTTGCAGGACAATGTCAAGGTGGCCATTTTCCAGGATGATGCAGGAAAGATTTGTCCAGTTTTCTGGAGGAGTGTGGAATCTTTCTTGTTTAAGACCGTAATATCCGTCTAAAATTCAAAACAGTTAAATTTGCTAGATTAGACAAAATGAGGATACTAGGAATTAACAAAAGTTTTGTCTAGATATACAAGTGGGAGTACATAGTACATTTGATCCGTTTTTGTCTTAAGACGAACTACCGTTCTAAGAGAGACTTGCTGTGGATGGAGATATGCCCTGTTGTTGTTCGTTGAGATGCTTCTTCTTGGTTCAATCAAATTACCTTGTCTAAATCTTCCTTGTTTTCAAGTTCCGGCCGATACGACAACGTTAAATCAGAGAAAAGGACCAATCTAGTTTTTGAAAATGTGCATAATTGTTTGTCAGTTAGTCTCAATATAGACGGATATATATCTGTCTATGGTGAAAGACAGGTCAAATATGCTTAAAGTAGTGACATTTTTGGGCCCCACCATACAACTTGTTGCTTGTCTTATGCTTAAAGTGGGTGAATATTTGACCCATCTATAGAGAGAGCTGTCGATAGAGAGAGCTGGGGTCTTTCTGGAGATATAATGCAGACCACAGAGTCACAGAGGCATTGTACATTTGTACTACTTGATTGATGAAGTATTTACTACTCTTTCCATTACCGTCATTCGTTTACCTTTTACATTTCTTGTGTGGGATATTTTAATTCACGTTAAACAAATGATTGAGACGGTGTGAACATTTATTATGTAAGTCTAGATTTTCTACTTTCCTTGTTTTTCTCTCATTCTGATTTTGGACATTCACACCCATCTTTATACTAAACATCGATTTCTATCCTAAATACTCGATATCATTTAAAGACCGTCTTTCTCATTTGCGTTGTTTAAACGTGTTTTCCTTCACTCATTTGTAAAGATGAAACGAGTTAGTTTTCCTTCACTCATTTGGAAAGATGAAACGAGTTAGTTTTATTTAAGACGACATTTCTAGTTTTCTCAAGTTAAAAAATCTATGGAAACATGTGATGTTTATTCTCCAACATAAGACTATACTCATCAATAATTCTAGGAACACCAATGTCATCGAGTAAAAAAATATTATTTCTTACTTTTCCTCCCCAACTCTCAATGTAACATTCTTTACTCTATTGATAACTTTCATTTTACCATTATTTTATGTGGTGTAAAGAGTAATATAGAAAATCATGACATTGTGTTGCAGAGCAACACTAGGTTGTGATTTTTTTTCTCACTCCTCTTTTTTTATTAATTTTTTAGGTTGATTTTTTTTTTGTCTTTTGTGGAAAAAATTATTGATGGACATAGTAAGTAACAATTTCTGCCATACATTTATCTTGTCATTTCTGTATGTCACCACAGAAACACATGAACAACAGAGCATTGGTCCACAACAAAAGGACAAGCCGCAGCTTACCACTCTTTTCCCATCTTTCAGATCTTATACTGAATAATTGAATTCAATAGTACAAGGCATGGAGTATGGAACTTCCAAAGAGAAATTAAAGACGAGCCCGTGAGTCGTGAGCATACAACGATAGATTTTACGTGGTAAATCTTTAGCTACGTATTTGCAAAAATTATAAAAGTTAGATATTTTTAATGTACTCTAAAAGACGAATTAAATAAGATTCCACATGAATATATTTTAACGTATGTATCGAGAGAAAATGAAGTTGAATGTCCGCTTGTAAATAGTGTGCAAAAGAGAAACATGCAAAGTGGAGTTGAATGGAGGAAGTATATAATTAAGAATAAGACCGCTCTAAAAGTTTGTCACGAAATAATGTCGATCAAGATTGTTTAATAATTCCACTTGTGAGATTTTGGAGGCTCCTACGATTTGACTTAGACCTCATTGCCATATTATGGCCATATAACTTTCTTGGAGACAATCAACTTTGCTCAATATGCTAACCAAGGCAATTTCAATTGCACTAACACATTATTAATTCACTAAAGTGACTTTAATTTTTTGCCTAATAATTAGGCAATCATGTTAGAAAATGACTCACTAGTGTTCCTAATTGGAAAACCTGGCCTTTTAACATTTTAGGCCTTACCTAACCCTTTAAGGAGTCGTGCCGGAATTAAGGAGTAGAGACCTGGCAACTGAGATAATCAGGTCGAGATGGTCGGGTTAGGTAATTTTGGGCTTTCAAGATTCCAGGTGGGATTGGGTCATTTTGAGATTGGGTTAATTTTTAAGTGTGTTGTCAAATTATTTAGGATAATAGTCAATATGCGACAGTAAACATTTGGAGCGAGTCAATTCAGGATGTAGGTCGAGCTCGGTCCTCTTTTTTGGTGGGGGGATCGTTCATTCGGGCCATGTCACTTTTGTCATGTCTAGTTAATAGGGGCGGTGACCCAAGTAAAATTTGAAATTTTAATTAATTTTTCGACTTTCTAAAATTTTCGGCGTTTCTAAAAATCCTGGTTCTGCCACTTATATGAAGCACTTTATTTAAGTACAATTCTCACTGAATTATTTACTTAGCAAGTAAAGCAATTGCATCAACTATGGAGAACTCTAACATTCATTCTCTTAACCAATGTCATGTCCACAAACTATGGGCAACTCTCAACAAAATCCATACCTTCCTCCATAGTTTAACCTTATTTGCCATCTTCTACTACAGAGCAAGTTTTTTCCTTAACAAAACAAATACTCGATACGAAACCGTTCCATTCTTAGCATGGACAGCCATATTTGGAGCTGAACTTATCCTTGCATTCATATGGTTCCTCAGACAACCTTTCTACTGGCGACCCGTTACTCGTACCGTCTTCCCTGAGGAACTCCCTGACGACGAAAAGTTACCTGGAATCGATGTTTTTATATGCACGGCTGATCCGAATAGGGAGCCTACTTTCAATGTCATGAACACTGTCATTTCTGCAATGGCCTTGGATTATCCTGCTACGAAACTAAGTGTTTATTTATCGGATGATGCCGGTGCTTCTGTTACCTTGGATGGTATGAAGGAAGCTTGGATGTTTGCCACGTGGTGGTTGCCCTTTTGTCGAAGGTATAATGTTAAGCCGCCTTGTCCTCAAGCTTATTTCGAGAAGCCAGAGGAAGGAAGTCGCAATGGAGAGTTTGTCAAAGATCGAAAGCTAGTTCAGGTTTGGTTCTTTAAGGCTCTGTTTGGTAAAACTAACTGAAAAGTTAGCTGAAAACTGAGAAGGTAGCTGAAAACTGAAAAGCTAACTGATAAGGTAGCTGATTATATAAAAAAAATATTTGATAAACTAACTGAAAAGGTAACTGATTTTGATGAAATAAGATAAAATGATATGATAATTATTTAATAGTATAGATTTAAAGGGTAAAAATGGAAAATTAAACCAAATCAGGTACCTGAAATCTCAAATGCTACCCCTGGTAGCATTTTATTTCAAGTAGTTTATTTGGCTAAATAAGCTACTTGCCAAACGCTTACAAAAAAAATTAAGGTTTCTGAAATTTTGATCAAATAAGCTACTTTGACCTAATCAGGTACCTGAAATGCCTTTGCCAAACGGAGCCTAAAAATGTTCTACTTTTAGTTCAATATCTTATGAATTTTGTGATTATGGTGTTATTGGTCTTAAGTATATGATAATGCAGGAAAAATACGAGATTTTTAAGCAACGAGTGAGGGACAGAAGAGACAGAGGCAAGTTTCATGGTGATGTTCAGAGTAATTTACGCGATCATCCTGCACTTGTTCAGGTTTCGAATAAATTTCAATAGTCGCAATAGGCTCAGTATTCTAATTTTGTAATTGTTGCCTAGGCCGCAACCAAACCGAGGAGAAAGAGTCCATAATAGTAGCCCCTTGCTTTATAAAGTGTTAATTCTTCTCCTCTTTTATCAATGTGGGATAACCCTCACATGTGAAACATTGGGTTTCTTCACCTTTTATGGTTCCGCTATTAGTGACAACTGACAATGTGGCAAGAACAATACTTTCGACTAATGTTGATATCGAATATTATGTCTATGCTATGCTATACCAGGTAATAGATGGAAGTAGTGTAGGAGATGATGCTTCATTATTGAACCCGGAACCAGTAGAAATGCCTCTGCTCGTATACGTTGCTCGTGAAAAACGACCATCATATCCTCATAACTTCAAGGCTGGAGCTCTTAATGTTCTTGTAAGACCTCTATTTTTTTTTTATTTTTTTTTCCCATTTTAATCAGTTAAACAATTAAATCTCCGAGTTGTATGAATATATATCATTTTTTCTTTTGTGCAGCAAAGGGTTTCGAGTATTTTGAGTAATTCGCCTTACATACTCGTATTAGACTGCGATATGTACTGCAATGACTCGATTTCAGCCAGACAAGTAATGTGTTTCTACCTCGATTCAACGATTTCTTCGAACTTAGGCTGGGTTCAATATCCTCAGAAATTCCACAACATTACTGAGAATGACATCTATGACAGTCAGTTCAGATTAGTATGGACTGTAAGTTGAATAAATCTCTACTAATTGTACATTATATATACTCCATATACATGTAATTCCCATAGATTTTTATTTGGGTAAATTGATAAACACTAGCAACTTTAGTCCTTTTTTTCATAATCAATACCAACATAATCAATAATTAGTGATTAATACCAAAATATTAACTTTTTTTCTACAATATGTACCAAGTCGCCTTCTTATTCTATTTTTTTTCCTAGGTGCTTTCATTAAAGAGAGATTTTAAAAGTGGGTGAGTGAAAATTTGTACTTGAATGGTGATGGATTTCTGGACTTTTTTGAGTATGTTAAGATAGGATTTTCAGGCGACTTGGTACTTATCCTAGAAAAAAGTTTAATATTTGGTACCGATTACTAATTATTGATTATGTTGATACTGTTTATCAATTAATCTTTTTTATTTTTATTTTTTTATTTTTTTGTGTTGTACGTTCCAGATATATTGGCCAGGAGCAGATGGACTTCACGGACCAGTGATTACCGGTACAAATTTCTACATCAAGAGGGAGGCCTTGTATGGCCTTAATATTGGCAAAGGTTACACAATATCTGTGTCGTTGTTCTGTTATTGTCGTCATTTGACTTTGATGGGTTAACGGACACGAAAAACTGATGCAAATGTTTACTTGACTGTTAATAATAACGCAGGAAATGATGTAAAGGAAGTGAGACAATCATTAGGTCCTTCCAATGAACTTATTAAATCTCTATATGGAAATGACAAGGGTAGTATTAATCGCAACGACAGAGAGTTTTCGTCCGATTCTCTACAAGAAGCTCATTTATTGGCATCATGCATCTTTGAGAAAGACACCAAATGGGGCAAAAAGGCAAGAAATACTAACCTTATTGTGTTGTCATCCTAACTTTGCTATTGTTACTAATAGGAATAGTTGGTTGAGTCTATCGTGATCGTATCGCCCACATTTTGTGATCAAGAGGTCGCGGGTTGAAATCACTGGAGTTTAATAGATGAACCATCACCTTAAGGTTTTGGTTGAGATGGTTCATCTATCAGTTACTATAAATTGAATGAAAATTTGGATGATGCAGGTTGGATTTTGGTACGATACAGTGGTGGAAGATGTAATGACCGGAATATACCTACACAGTCAAGGGTGGAAATCAATGTACATGAACCCGAAAAGGCCACAATTCTTAGGTTCAGCAACTACTAATTTTGATGACATTTTCACTCAAGGCACAAGATGGTATTTAGGCTTTGTTGATATTGTTCTATCCAAGTATTGTCCTCTCTTTTACCGGCCTTCGAAACTCAAGTTTCATCAGAAGATGTTATCTTCATACTTTTTCGTTGAACCTTTTTATTGCCTGCCTGTTCTCTGTTTTGCTTTCATCCCTCCAATCTGTTTCCTCTATGGCATCCCTTTGTATCCTCAGGTACGTCCTTCACAACTATTAAGTGTCGGAAATTGAATATGTTAAGTTTTTTTTCTCGTGTTTTGGCGTGAAGTGTCGAAGTATCATGCATGACTTGTCTAGTTTTGGATTAGTTGAGTATCATGAGTCAAAAATTACATTCTCACATTATTTTTTTCGATTATTTTGATTAAAGATAAGTTGTACATTTTAAAAACTCATTTTGTTCATCAGCTCCATTCACACGGAAAGAACAGAGTCTTACTCATTAATACACTCAAGTTAATTGGCACGAACTTATTTCCTGAATTTAGGGAAATTCCCACTCGTACCCCTCTGGTATTAATTAATCTCACTTGTACCCTTCTTTTCAGGAAAGCCCAATTGTATCCTTCAACTTTCTAATTATTCTCACTTATACCCTTAAGTATATTAACTGATGAATGTTGTGGATAAAGTGGGGAAGAAGGATAAAAAGGTGAATGTTGAAGATGAATTGGAGTCATATAAAATGATTTTGAAGGGGAAAACGATGTTTGTTGAAGAGAAAACAAATATTTCAATTAGGATATGCTTCTTCATATTGTTTACGAAGCATTTAACATTTTACTTGACGCCTTGACGATACTTAACACTTCTTCCTCACTTCATAATGACACGTCTTAATTGTTGATGCTTAGTGATTATGGATTTATGGTCACGATTTCTATGTAACTAGGATGTTGGAGTGTGGATTTCCTTAAAAGTAGTAGAGGTACAAGAAAAATTAACTTATACTTGAGGGGTATAACTGAGAATAACTAGGAAATTGGAGGGTACAAATGAACTTTCCTAAAAAGAAGGGGTACAAGTGAGATTAATCCATACCAGAGGGGTACAAGTGGAAATTTCCCATTTTTTTAAAGTAAATTAATATTATGAAACTAAGGTGGTATTTCTTAACCTATACTTCATTTGTAGGTTCAAACTGATCTTACCCCAATTTCACATGGCGTTTGTTTCATGTGACCTTAGGCCACACGTTAGAAAAACTGTTAGAATAAATAACAGCTTAGGTAGGATTTTAGGGCCGAGTCAGATTTTGACAAGTCTAATGCACGAGTGGTAATTAATTAACTAACTCGCAGGTCTCAGATCCGTTTTTCAAGGCATTTGCTTTCGCTCTTGTATCATCTTGGCTAAGACATTTAACAGATGTATTGATTAGTGGAGGATCCTTAAGTGTATGGCTAAACGAACAAAGGGTTTGGATAATCCGATCCATGACAAGCTTCTTATTCGGAAGCCTTGAGTGTATTAAAACAAGATTGGGTGTTCGAGAAGCGAGTTTTACCCCGACTAATAAAGCCGGAGATATCGATCAAGTCAAGTGGTACCAAATGGACAAGTTCGACTTTAGGACATCAGAAATCTGTATTCTTCCTCTTGTGACCGCGGTCACTTTGAACTTGTTCAGCTTAGGCATTGGAGTTGCTAAATTGGTTGTTACTACCCGTGACATGAATTCCGTGTTTGTGTATATTGTTTTGTTATTTTACGCTTTGGTGTTGAGTCTTCCGGTGATTGAGGGGATGCTAGTGAGGAAGGATAATGGACGAGTTCCATGGTCGACAACTTTAAAGTCCGCCATTTTGTTGATGGTTTTATTGAGCTTAGGTTATGTCTTCTCAGTTATCTAGAGTTCGAGTTATGAGAATCGAACCTCTTATCTTAAGAGTGAAAAGTGAAATTATGTATTAAAAACATATCTTAGTATGATTTGACTTGTAATTCGTATTTACATGATAATATCTCATTTTTCATTTTGATTCGTTTATTATAATAACCAGTTTAGATCCCGCGCATCGATTTATAGAGTTTTTATTTTTGTATTAATCATGTATTCATGTTAAATTAACACCTCATTAATTTTTCATATTTTTCATCATTATATTTTGATATTAGCAGAAAAAAATAGAATTGTACAATTATTCAAGAAAACCGAGTAAAATAGAACTGTAAAATAATAGTGGTATCTTATTAACGTAATTGTTCATTTTTCTCGTTATTGTATTTTGTTTGGAGAAAAAAAAATTAAAACTGAAAATTAATTCAAGAGAATTGAGTAATGTGCTGAAATGTGTGTTTTTTTTTAAAGTATTTTTTTATACCACAAAACTAATGATTTCAATTTATAAATTCTCTCAATTTTTTTTTTTTGTCATGAAAGTAATCAAAATGATTTAGAGTTTTGTTTATACATAGTACGAGTCAAGTCATTTTCAAATGATAGCATCAATAAAAGATTTAATATTTTATAGTTTTATATTATTTATATTTTAATTAAAATATTATAGTTTAGTGCTTAGTGAAAATTATATAATTTGATGAAAAAATTAATTTAATGAATTGAACTATATAATGAAATGCATTATAATTATTAATTTCCTTATTTAGCGAATACAATTAATTTATCAATAGTCTCTTTATTTAAAAGGATGTTTTTTGGAGGGAAAATTTGTGAATTCACCTACTCTTTTAGTAGATAGGGGATGTTTATCTGTCGAAGTTGAGAGGCTACATTGAATGTTATTTCATTTTGGTTCATTAATTACTTACTTTGTCCCAATTATTGTTTATCTTTTTATTCTTTGTGAAAAGTATTTTAATCAAAGATAAATAAATGATTGGAGAAGAGAGTATACTTGAAACGTTTGTTTAGCTCAATGGAGTTATAGACTTGTGGTTCTTGCAACATAATTCCAAAATTTGCAACCCTTATATGTCTTTTTTCGTGTATATACATTCTCTTCATCTCGGCAAACTTTGTATTTTGTGGTTCTTGCAACATAATTCCATAATTTGCAACCCTTATTTGTCCTTTTTCGTGTATATACATTCTCTTCATCTCGGCGAACTTTGTATTTTGTGGTTCTTGCAACATAATTCCAAAATTTGCAACCCTTATATGTCCTTTTTCGTGTGTGTACATTCTCTTCATCTCAGTGAACTTTGTATTTTGTGGTTCTTGCAACATAATTCCAAAATTTGCAACCCTCATATGTCCTTTTTCGTGTATATACACTCTCTTCATCTCGGTGAACTTTGTATTTTATTTTGTATCATGCATATATTGGGTTGAAACTTGAAAGGGCACTCTTTGCAACCCTCATATGTCCTTTTTCGTGTATATACATTCTCTTTTCTCTTCATCTCTGTGAACTTTGTATTTTATTTTGTATCATTCATATATTGGGTTGAAAGAGCAGTCTGACCAGACGTACGTACTGTAGATTGGGTCGACCATTATTTAATTTTTATAATTTTTTTATATAAATTTGCAATGAATACGAATATAACAATAGTAGTGTTTTTTCCTTTCTAATTGTTATTTACAACTTTTAATTTCCATATATATTTTCAAAAGGTTAAATAATTTATCGGAATGGGAAAATATTAAATAAAAACAAGCCATAAGTGGTAACAATTTAAGATGTATTTTGCTTCTTAGGTAGTCCCCTGTAGTTTCATGATCTTATATACAAAGTATATGGCCGGAGTATTGTCAACGAAAACCAGAACCTCATAATAATTGATTTTCTCGTGTAATTATTCGGAATAATTAACTACTCCTTCTGTCCCACTTATTAGTTATCAATTGAATTCAACATAAAGATCAAAGAAGCTAAGTGCGAGAGAAAACTTTTTAATAATAATATTGGAGCACAAATATCCCACATGTACATGGGAACTTGGAAGGTAAAATCCTTTATATACTAATCCCCTATATACTAAGACCATGTTTATAGGTAGGTTTTACACGGCCAAGGTCTTGAATAAGGACAAAAAAAACTAAAAAACAAAAAGGAAAACAAAAATAAAATGTAGACCTTGTTTCACAAAGTCGTTCCATGCGTTCCAATATGGAACACTTAGCCCACATTCAAGACCTCCTCTTCCATGCCACATGTCAGCTAGTGAATGGATAGAAGGTTTATTGGAAAAAAGAAGTTATTGTTATTCTTTTCAAAATGGTTTTAATTTTAATTTTACATATTAAAAAAAAATTATAATTATATAAAAATTTATAATTTTTCATGCTCTATAAAATGAGATCACATTTGACATATTTTGGAACACATTATAATTTATTTGTATTGTTTATAAAACATTATTTTTAAATGAAAAAATATCATAAAACTTAAAAAATTCAAAAATATTATATGTTACATTAATATATGTATACACACAAATTTTGGGACAAATATTTATTTATTTTTGTTATTCTTGTTGTATATAGTAAAAAGATAAGGAGATGGTTTAAGTAAGTTAAGGTAGGGCTTGATAAAAGAGTAAAAACGAGAACTAGGGCTTCTATGTTGGTTTAGAAAAAATATTAATATTTAATGTAAGACCTAGGTTTGCAAGACCTACGGATAAACATGGTCTAAGAGAATAAAAAGTTGAAATGTTTTTCCTCCAAATACACTTTCTTAAATAAGGAAACAAATGAGATTAAATTTTCTTTCATAAAATTATAATTTTTTTTATCAAACTCTAAAGTCTAAACTATAATCTTTTATGTAAAATAAAATTAATATTAATCTATAAGTTACAAATGTTAAATCTTTAATTTGGTGCTAACCGATGAATATTTCACATATACTCGATTCATAATATGGTATCAGGTTCTAGATTTTTTTTGATTCCAAATCTCTGCCGTCTTCCTCTGTTCTTTCTCAATTTTTTTTCTCCTTTATTTTCCGACACACAATATTACAAACACCGACGATAACAAACTTCTCGAATCCAAAAACAATTCCTCTTATTCTCATTTTCACGTTGAAAACCCTGGAAGCAGTACTACTCATGTTGCGCTCAATGGCACGAATTATGACGAATGGCCGCGTGCCTTCCGTCTCGCACTTCTTGCCAAGGGTAAACTTGGTTACATCGATGACGCCATAACCAAACCAACCAATCCGACTGAAAATCTCAATTCCTGGAAGATCACGAATGCTTTGGTCATGTCTTGGATTTTTAAAACGATCGAGAAACCACTCAAAAAGACGATATCATATCGTCCCAAAGCTAAACAAGTTTGGTCTGACATTTAGCACCGTTTCTCTCAAGGGAACGAGGCCCGTATTTATCAACTAAAGGCTGAGATTATGGCATGTAGTCAAGGTCCTACCGAGTCTCTCATGGACTTCTACGACCGCATCACCAAACTTTGGGATGATCTTATGGAATATGCCCGTATTTATCAACTACAGTCGAACGTTATAAAGTTCATTTGGTAGTCATGGGCAACCGACAAGTTGAAAGCATCGATTATAATGAAACATTTGCCCCCATTATCAAACTCGTGACAGTTCGTACTTTGCTCACTATCGCTGCCGCCAAGATTCTTTGGGCTCTTCATCAAATGGACGTTCATAATGTCTTCCTTCATGGCGATCTACATGAAGAGGTATCTATGAAACCGCCTCCTGGTTATAATTCTTCAAACAACGGAAATGTGTGCCGTCTATGAATATCATTATATGGTCTTCGACAAGCTCCTCGATGTTGATATGCCAAACTTGCTTCTGCCCTTCACAATTATGGTTTCAAACAGTGTCCCTATGACCACTCTCTATTTTCTATTACTAATTCCACAACTGAGGTTCATGTTTTAGTCTATGTCGATGACATTGTTATTTGCGGCAATGACTCCGCTCTAATAGCCCAATTTAAGTCACAATTGAGCAAATGCTTTCATATGAAGGTCTTGGGATCCCTCAAATATTTTCTCTGCCTGGAAATAGCCCGTAACGACTCCGGGATTTTTCCATCACAACATAAATACCTGATAGTGGGTTTGTCGCACTCTCCAAATCAAACAAATAACTCAACTAATGTAGTATGGTAGTCGAGGTCGAACCACAAGGAGATCAAGGATTGAATACTAATTTTGTCTTAAATTATAAGTTAGCTACGTGAATCAAAAAGTTGGTTGATATTAAACTAAATAACTAAACTAAATTAACTAACACTACTAAATTGAACTAAGAAATCAAGTAATATAAATTATAAAGGTCTAAAAATAAAGGAAAGCCTAGGGTCCGATCTCACCGCAACATGTTCATTTACTACCATAATCCCCTTAATTGGTCATTGGGGTGATGTGTAAAGTGGAAAACGCCTCTAATTCGCCTACTAACTCCCTCTCGGACTCATAATAGGACACTAGCTATCCCAACTAACCCCCCTCTCGGGTTCGAAAGTCGGTATCCCAAGTTTAATACCCAACTACCCGAAAACACATGTAATTCTCAAGGTAGCCTAGTATTGACTAAGGTCATTAAGCTCACGTCGGTTTCCGGGTCATCCCTCTCCTTCTCTCGAAGGTTGATTTCAAACACAAGATTAGGGGTGCCCTCCCTTGGTTCTCCCTCTCGGTCTCAACCTAGGTCGGCAATTAAACTTAAATATGGTAGTCCGAATCCCAACCTAATCGACTCCCGCCAATGGACAAGGGTCAAGAGTCAATACTTACCACAAATAAGCCCAAGACAAATCAAGTCCCTTAATCAACCTTTACTACACCTCAACAACTAATTAAAATAGGATTTAATAAAGTAACTTACACATGTCGGTGTTAAATCGAATCCTAGTGAAAATACTACTCACTAATCATTACTAATCCAACATAAGACACATTTATAATCATTCTAGACATAAAATTAAACAAAGTAAAATGATAAAGATTGAAACTTTAACAACTAATCTCAAGACTAAACATGAATAAATTAACACTAAACATGTTAAGAGTAATAAAGACTAAAACTTTAACTAATTAAAGAGATTAAACCAAGTAAAACATAACAATAATTAAATAACAATAAGAAAAGAGAGAGAGAGAAGAAATTAATAGCAATACTTGAATTTAAATGGAATTGAAATGATAGATCTTTATATAATTGTTGTAAATCATAATTACTAACTAAATTAAACTAAGAAAGGTAAAGAAATGAGGGATTTTGGATTATTTAGAAGAACAAAATTGAAAACCCCTAAAACAACAACAAAAATTGAAGGCTTTCTCTTCTCCCCCCACGTGCCCAGCACACCACCCCTAAATGAAGGCTCCGTCTTTTCCTTTTGTTGATGAATACAAGACAAACTTGAGATTGCCACTTGTTTCCACTAATTGTTGTGGACTATTTGTTGTGAAAGCCCACGTGAAGAGTGAACAAATGGCATCACAAACAATGCATCGTGGCCCAAACTCATTAGCTTAATTATTGACCCATCACTCGACTGCTCTGTTTTGTTTGCTATACTTGACTCGGGTTCACTTCGTTTAGTACCTACAAAACGAAGTTATGAAACGTCCAAAAGCAGTACCAATTTCCAAAAAGTAATATAAATTACGGTATATAAAACTAGATGACTAATATTTTATATAATACTAAAATGGGTGAATTAACTTAACTCGGGTTATTAATTAGACTAAATAAGAGATAAAACATGGGTTAAAAGTGCGTAAAATATTGAGTTATCAACTGTCATTTTATTCGTGATGAAATTCAAAAGGCGCCATTTCCACCAGCTATGTCCATACGACGCAGCAAATCGCCGACATATTTACGAAAACTCTTAATTCCTTATTTGATATAATATAATTAATAAAATTAAGAATTAGAATTATTACTTATCGATACGAGAATTTACATACATAATTGTGTAATATGATGGATTTGAATAATTTTGTGGATTTGAGTAATTTTGTGAGTGAGAAAATTAGAGAGAGTTTTTTTTTTTCTAAGCACGCAAAGGGTATACTATGGAAAAATAATGAAAAAAAGTACATGAATGAGTAAAAGACGTATATAAATGAGCAACTACGTATATATAGGCTAACATGTATGATGTACAAGAAAGATTTACGAAATACAATAATTGATAAATATTTCACATATACTCGATTCATAATAGGATTTTATGTCAAAAGTAATAATTGATCGAAAGAGAGAGTACAAACGGAGTATAATTTAGAAGTATAACAATGACAAGAAAACCATGAAGCCATACATGATGTCGTCCGAAATCATCCCCTAATAATTGGTAAAGACCCAAATCGATCAAGTGTTGGGTATACATGTTATCTTTGACACAAATTCTCATTATAAACAGGCATATCCATCTATAATAAGAGACGGTCAGATACCTCTCACAAAGAAGTAAGTAGATGGGTAAGTGGAAAACCAGGTGGGTTACCATTTGACCTCCCATTTACCTCTTTCTAAGAGAGATCCGACTCATCTCTTATTATAGGCGAATATCCCCATCTTCAATGAGACTTAATTATATTATGTAGTACGTAATCTTTAAAGTCCTTCCGATTGTAATCACGCTATCAACATATATCATGCCTGACGTAACGTAATTATATTATGTAGCACTTGTGTTCCAAGCATGCAGCATCCACAATTCCACACATTATTGACTTGTTCCTCTTATCAGTTTAGACCCCGTTTAATACATGCACGATACTTGAAGTTTAATACTTTTATAAAATTACTTACATAATATTGGTATATTTTAATTGTTTAGATTTCTCATCAATGTATTTTGCTTTAATAAATCAAAGCTGGAACTAAAAGTTAGGTAAAAGAATTGGGTAATGAGTTGAAATATATTTTAGCCAAAATATTTTTTATCATAAAGCTAATGAGTTTGAATTTATATTTTCTTTCAAATTTTTTTGTCACGAAACTAATAATGATTTACAGTTTTGTATTTATACAGATAATGAGTCAACTTATCATCTAATAATAGCATCAAGAGTTAATTAGCAAGTTATAATTTTATATCAATTTTATTTTATTTTTAATTAAAATAACATAATTTAAAGTTTAGTGAAAATAATATCATTTGATGAAAAGATTAATTTTAATAAAAATATAATCGATGAATTAATTTTTTATTATTAGTTTCCTTATTTAGTGAATGAACATAAATATCATTAGTTTCTTTTTTTGAGAATATCATTTTGGCGGAAAAATAGTAACAATCACCTATTCTTTTAGTAAATAGGAGATTTAACATCTTACTAATACTTCCCACAATGCTAAGTTGCTTTGTACACATTCTCTTGGCATCATTACACAAAGTTGCTTTATACGGAGTTAATCAGATTGCAATTCAAGACTGAATTGTCTTGACATTTTTCTTTCAATTAATTAATACATTATTTCATACATATGAATATAGGATAACAAGATTTGATTGGGGATGATCGACTATAGTCGTTGGTTGGCAAATGTAGTATGTCGATCTTTGGTGGGTGGGGTCTGGGGTGGTTGGTGGTGGTGGAGTGGTGGGGAAGGGGCAATTGTTTTTTTTTAATATTATTAAAAATAAAAGGGATAAAAAGGTAATTTGTGTATGTAAAAGAGTAAAATGCGTATGTGAAAAAGTAATACCCTTTATAAAAAGACTGACTAGGATACCCTTATTATGAAAAGTAGTAGAATGTGGATATTAGGCGAAAGTAGCAATTGACCCCCATAACCTTGTCTAATCGTGAGATTAAGCCCCTCAAGTTTCAAATGGAGTAATTAAGCCCCATTAGTTTGACAAAAAGTGTAATTAAGCTCCAATAGTTTGACAAAAGGTGTAATTCAACCCCTTATCCAAAATATCATGAGAAATTGAATATCTCATACTACAAAACAAATACTTAACCTAAAATATAATCAGATTTTGGGAAATAAATATATATATTTTTAATTTAAAATTGATAGTTTCGGAAAAAAATTAATAAATAATGTAAAAATATATATTTGAAACTAATTCACAACATATAATTTTTTATAAAAAAACTAATTCTTAAAAAATGTCTTTCTTTTGTAAATAATGAGTTTTTCTTCTAAATTTTTAGCAATTTTCAAAAATTGTAAAAAAAAAAGGAATAATTAAATTTGCCAAAACTCGAAAACCCCTTATAATAAACTTTATTTAGACTACAAAGGTGTTTCTTTTTTGGTTTAACTATTTTGGAAAAAATAAATAACGATCTTTCTATGAAAAATATACATTAAAAAAAAGTTGACGGTATAAAACATAAATAACGTGCTATATATATATATATATATATATATATATATATATATAGAGAGAGAGAGAGAGAGAGAGAGAGAGAGAGAGAGAGAGAGAGAGAGAGAGAGAGAATTTTTTCAGAGGTTTTAGAATTTTCATTTTATTTTCTAAATTTTTAGCATTTTCTCAAAGATATGATTTTTTTTCTAAATAATATTATAATTCTGTTATTTGTATTATTTTTCGTAATTTGATTATGTAGTAGGTTAAATATTTGTATTTGTGGTATGAGATATCAATTTCTCATGAGATTTTGGGTATGGGGTTGATTTCACTTTGTATGTAACTTAAGGGGCCTAATCACTCCAATTAAAACTTGAGGGGCTTAATCTCACGATTAGGCAAAGTTATGGGGGTCAATTACTACTTTCGCGGTGGATATTATTTTAATCAGGTATTTAGATAAAATATAGCTTAGTTTTACAATAACACATATATAAAACAATTTATTTTCATAGTACTTGCTTACAATAATTTCATAAATCTATTACTTTTGTAAATCTACATTTATGGCCTGTTTTTGCCTTATTTTTAAAAATTTTGTTTCTTAAAATGTTTTATAGGGTCCCATATTTAACATTCGCACAGAGGCCCCTAAAATCCCGAGACGGCCCTGATATAAAACAATTTATTTTCATAGTACTTGCTTAAAATAATTTCATAAATCTATTACTTTTGTAAATCTATTCCTTCAAATTGTCTTGATCGATTATTTGATAATAATTTCCAGTAACTTCAAAGACATTGTTTAAAATCAAATTATGACTCATATTTGAAAAAAAATAGTGATTCAAGAGTTGTATTGGGTAGGGAATGATCGGAATTCCGTTTTCATATTTTTAGACAAGGGTAGTAGGTAAGTAGAAACTTTAGTGAAAAATGTACTGCATTGGGGATTTTACCTACTACGAAATTAAACTACGTTAATTTATAGATTTACAAAGTCGAGTTGAACATAACCATAATAAAGACCAAACCTAGTGTAGGACTGTAGGATATTTTTATACCGCTAAAATACAATGTATAAGAGATTGTCCAAATCATAAACATATTGGACTGTTTCGAAAATTATTAATAGCGTTTCCAAGGGTAGAGTTCTACCTACAAACGTCTCTGGCTGATGTAAAGTGCCCATTCTTTTGTCGATGTTAAGATTATACTGAAAATATAACATTTTAAGACGACTGATGTCCGTCTTTAAGTAATATAACTGAAAATATAACGAGTTACGATAAAACGTTAATATTTTTTGATAAAAATTTACCACTAGTTTTATTATTAGTAAGTAATAATTTTAATTCTAATTTTTTTTTATTAAATGATCATTTTAATTATAAAATTATTATTTTTCTCGTTTTAAATTAGAACCGTCTTGAAGTGAGAATCTGTAATTTTACAAATTAATCACCTTACTAGTTTAGTTCCCGTGCAATAAATGCACGGTATAGAGAGTTTTTTTTAATAAATTACTTATATAAAAGTGGTATCTTATTAATTGTTCATATTTCTCGTCACGGTATATAACGGTTTTAAATTTTTTATAAATTACTTATATAATAGTGTTATTTTATTAATTTTTCATATTTCTAGTCATTGTATTTTGTTTTGAGGAAAAAATATGTAACTAACAATTAATCAAAAACACTAAGTAATGTGTTGAAATGTATTTTAAACAAAATAATTTTTTATACCACAAAGCTAATGATTTTAATTTTTAAATTCTCTTAATTAATTTTTTTTGTCACGAAAGTAATAATAGCGATTTATAGTTTTATGTTAATTTTTTTTGTCACGAAAGTAATATGGGGTCAACTCATTCTCAAATAATAGCATCAATAAAATATGTAGAAATTTATAGATTTTATATTAATTTTATTTATATTTAATTAAGATAATATAGTTTAGAATTTAATGAAAATAATATAATTTGTTGAAAAGATTAATATTAATGAAAATATAATTTAATGAGATTAAATATAATTATTAGTTTTCTTATTTAGTAAATGGACTTAATTGTAATTATCTTCCTTATTAAAAATAGGGTGCTGATTTTCGCAGTACACATTTTACTCATCGCAGTACACTGTTGACAATTATACCCTTCTCATTTCTCCTCCCATTTTCCCTCTCTAACTTCTCTCTAATTTCAAACTTCCATCTAATCCCAAATCCCTCTCTCTAATTTACATCGTTTTGCATTAACCTACAACATTGATTATTTTTAATGTAATATGTTTAATAATTCACCAGAGAAATGAAAATTCAGCAGAGCTAGTGGCCGACCAATTGTTACACTAATGTACTGCATCTTCATCATTGTAAATTGTACGGAGTAATATGTTAAATAAACCAATTATACGTAGAGTACTACACTAATTCAACAAGAAGTACGTACAACGCTTGATCTCCTACTCTAATTCAACAAAATATGTACTACTCTATTAATCACCAACGGCGGTTAACTGTGCCGAGTGCCGACCAATACTCGTCGACCACCACTACCGTCGCCGACTGTTGTCTACACTAATAACCCAGGCCACCATCCCACATCAATTAACAATAACTAATTTCAATATAAACTCTAATTAAAAAAATACAAAACAATAACAAAAGGTCAATTTGATTACTAACAATGGATTTGTGAATTAAATACATGTTCTATATTCGAATAATCATTCATAATTAAATAAATTGAAGGAGGTGGAGAAAGCTAAAATTTAACAATAGAGATAGAGAGAAGGTAGAGAAAATTAGGTTTGATGTTTTTTTGGTCAAGGGCAAAAAATGGAAAGTTTGGTACAAAATGTACTGAATTGAGTAAAATGTGTACTGCGAAAATAAATTACGTAAAAATATGCTTTTTAAAGGAAAAAATTTAGATCCACCTATTCTTTTAGTAGATATGAGATTAATATTGTTAAAAAAAGAAATGATCGTTAATTATTTAATTAAGACAACAACAAAATATCTTTTGAACTTTCAACATTTACCTCCCCAAAAGTGCAATTGTTCCTTGCACCCCACTCAATTATTCCAATTAAAAAATTAAAAATATCATATAATAATTTTAAAATACATATTGAGCCAAACTATATATGTTGTCTATATGAACCTTAGGGATAAAACATCAAAACCAACCATTAATTTAACTATGGAGAGCTCAAACATTCAATCTCTCCAACAATGTCATGTCCTAAACTTTAGGGCAACTCTTAACAAAATATATTCATTTTCACATTTCTTAGCATTAATTGCCATATTCTACTATAGAGGGTCCTTTTTCTTTAACAAAAATGACCCTAAGTTCTATAAAATTCCTATATTACCATGGCTAATAATAATTATAGCCGAATTATCTGCATCGACCTTGTGGCTCCTTAGACAACCTATTCTGTGGCGGCCTGTTACTCGGGCCGCCCTTATAGAAAGGTTGCCTAAGGATGAAAAATTGCCTGGAATTGACGTGTTTATATGTACGGCTGACCCAAAAAGGGAGCCTACTATCGATGTTATGAACACGGTTATTTCGGCCATGGCCTTAGATTACCCTACTAAAAAGTTGAGTGTGTATTTGTCTGATGATGGAGGTGCTTCTGTGACTTTGGATGGTTTGAAAGAGGCTTGGGAGTTTGCTACATGGTGGCTTCCTTTTGTTAGGAGGTATAATGTCCAAACTATTTGTCCTAGAGCTTATTTTGAGCTTCCACAAGAGGTTTCTCAAAATTTGGAGTTCTTAGAAGAAAGAAAGTTAGTCAAGGTAAATTTTAATTTAGCTTATTTAACTTGATTAATTTTCTTTGTTTTAGGTAATTGGTTCATAACTTAATTGGTTACAATTACGTACTGGTAATAAACAAGTCTCCTGAGAGACCGGCTAACATTAATTAGTAAAAAGTAAAATAGTAAATATCCATCATGTGGTAGCTCTCACGGTAATAGTATTGTGAGACTGTTTGGGGATAGATTTTAGATAATAATGATAATGTATGATTATTAATTTAAAAATACATTTGAAGGGTTGAAAATGAATTGGAAGATATTTTGAAATTAGAAACAACTTTTAATATTTGCGGAGTTAAAATGGTAGAGGTCATCACTAATACAGAAATATAGTAAACTTGAACAAAATTCAATAATTACTTATTTTTCATTGTCGTTAAGTGACAGTCCCTATTAACCTCTCAATTTGCCACTAGTCCACCACCACTTATCGATAAAAAGAAAATAATTATTTTACAATAAAATGCGACTAACTACGAGTAAAATATAAACTAGTCTACTTTTAGTATACTTTTATTTTGATATGATTAGTGTCCTTTAATTGAGAATTGGGATGGATAATGTTATAGGAGAAATTTGACAACTTTGAGTACCGAGTGCGCGAAAGAATGCAGAAAGATGAGGTTGATCAAAGTAATGCAACTACAAGTCCTTATAATCATCCGGCACTTGTACAGGTTTTCTTCTTGTCTTCTTCTACTAGTTACTTCCGTTGGTAATAATAATAGAGCGTTATTGGGTGCCTGGGTGGTATCGAGTGTTGGTACCACCCTCTCACATACTTCTTAAATGATTTATCATTTTAATGGAACCTGTAAAAGAATTCAATGACACTATCTCATTTACTTTACCCCAAATATACCCAATGCACATGTTATTAGAAGATTTTAATTTTTTAATTTTCTTGTGATAGATTTCGTTGATACAGAATATTACCGTAAACTCTATACAAACTTCAAAGGGTATACAAATAAGGAGTAGTAATTAGTAATTAGTTATTTTTGGGAAAATAAAGTTAGCAATCATTGGTGTTGAGCCAATGATTGTGCATAATACTCCAAAATGGTAATGACAAAGGTCTAACCAAAATGAGTATTGAGCGGAGTATGTCTTTAACATTAGCTCATGTGAAATACAGTTGGTAAACTAGAAAGTACAATAAGGGGTGGTGGCGCAGTTGGCTAGCGCGTAGGTCTCATAGCTTAGTTGAGTGATCCTGAGGTCGAGAGTTCGAGCCTCTCTCACCCCATTTACTTTTTGTTTTTCATTTACCGTTTTCTAATCAAAGCGAATTAGTAGTAACAATCAATCTTGTTTGCCATGGATTTACACAAGGTGGTGAATGAGACTTCAGTACAAAAGGTTGCATTAAATCCTGAACAAATCGATATGCCGTCACTCGTATACATTGCTCGGGAAAAAAGACCGTCTCAACCTCATAATTTCAAGGCCGGAGCCCTCAACGTTCTGGTACGTCTCCCACCAATGTTGTCAGGATCGGGATTCTACTTTGGATCGATGGGGAGGATAGGATCGAATCGGTAGAATCGGATCGTAGAATCGCAAGATTCTACAAACTCACTAAATATAATTTTTAATTTGGTAAAAACATATAATTGAAAATCAAAACACTTATTTATTAATACTTATTCATAAAATATTGGTAATTAATGATTTTAGTATCATTGTATGAACAACTTACACGAAATTTGGGTTTTACGGTGTCATTATATAAAAATATATATTAATTTTTTTATTATGGAATCGGATCGTAGGATCGTAAAATCGTAGGATCGTATTATGATCTCATCTCTAGAAATTTTCAAATTAATAGGATCGTAAGATTCTACAACTATGATAAAATCGTAGGATCCAGGATCGGTCAAGCATTTTTGGATCGTAAAATCGTAGAATCGCGATTCTGACAACAATGTCTCCCACATTACAATTTATATGCATAATACATTAATACGGAGTACATGTCTACATGGCCGACGAACTAATTTGTTATGTCGTTTTGCAGCTAAGAGTTTCAAGCACAATGTCAAATTCACCTTATATTCTAGTCCTAGACTGTGACATGTACTGTAATGGACCCACTTCGGCCCGTAAAGCAATGTGTTTTCACCTTGATCCTAGCATGTCTTCATCTTTGGGATGGGTTCAATTTCCTCACACCTTTCATAATATTAGTGACACCGATATCTACGATAGTCAGATGAGATCTACATGGCCAGTAAGTTGTACCGACCCCTTCTTTCTTTATGTTTTCCTTTGTGTCGTAGTAGTAGGATATGGGGTCGACTTGGTGAATGGGTCGATACGTGTTGAAAATAGTTTCTGTGCTCCACTGTAGAAACTGGACCGGGCCATATGTGATTGTGCTTGGCTTCTGAGTCCCATCACTCCACATAACTTATATGAGACAGTTTTACACGTAAGACTAACCCAATAACCTTATATGTATAAATTATGGAAGGAGAATTACTTACGAATTTGTGTTGGTCTCACATGTAAGACTGTCTTATTCAAGACTTGCTGAATGGCTGAACCAGCTTAATGGGGTGAATTCCTGAGCTTAAAATTACAAAAGCTCATTTTTGAGAACTTTGGATTGAGGTAATAGGAGGAAATGAATAGGGGAGTAATATGTGAGGTGTATTTCCCATGTTTTGGTATGCGGGTAATTATTCACCTCCTAATTATTACCCTTGTGAAGGGGTAATACATTACCCACCCTCCCCCCTGGGTAATGATTAAGGGAGTAAAAGATCTACTCAGTAATCATTATTCTTATGCCAAACATATCACCAATGAACTCATTACCCCACTAATTAATTTCCCCAGTAATTATCGCCTAATAAAACTTATTACTGACTTACCATAGGCCTGTCTTATCCGAGTTTTACCACATATCGTACAATACCAAGACATGGTTTATTTACCTTGGTTTTGCAGATACTTTATCCAGGGATGGACGGACTTCAGGGACCGGTGTTGTCTGGGACAAACTTTTTCATCAAGAGGCAGCCTTTTTACGGTGTTCACTCTAGTGCGTTTCTCACTTCCACATTTTCTTTCGGTTTTCCTTTTCCATAATGACCTCTCTATAACTTTACCGACTAATCTAGTTGTACTATCATCGTATGCTCTTAACAATTGATACCGTGGAGATCATCATGCATGTCTTTTGTTGAGTAATATTATTCGTGGATCATAATTCATGCAGGTAATGATATGAAAGAGTTGAAATCATTTCTCGGTTCTTCGAATGAGTTTATTAAATCAGTTAGCCAAATCAAAAAGCATGATTCAATGAATGGCAGAGAGATATCCTCTGTTTCACTACAAGAGGCTCATTTCTTAGCATCTTGTACTTATGAACGAGACACGAAATGGGGTGAAAAGGCAAGTACCAAGTTCGACTCTTCCTTCCTTCGTTGTGCCCGTATTCTGAATGAACCGATCTATATATAATGTTCGAATTCTTAAAATGCAGGTTGGTTTCCGGTATAAATCAGTGGTGGAAGATGTGATGACGGGCCTCAGCTTACAACACCAAGGGTGGACATCAGTTTACTTGAACCCGACAAGGCCAGATTTTTTAGGCTCGGCGACAACTAATCTCAATGATCTATTGACTCAAGGTTCAAGATGGACTGCTGGCCTTCTTCAAATCGGTTTATCAAAGCATAATCCCCTTTCTATCATTCCTTCGAAAATGAGCATTCCTCAAAAGATGGTTTGTTCTTGGATAACCTTGTTTCCTCTCGACTTCGTCTTTACGATATGTTGTGCCATCCTTCCACCCATATGCTTCTTCTACGGCATTCCCTTATACCCTTCGGTAAGTAGACGAAACAAGCTGTCTAAATGATGAGTGTCATACGAAAGTGTCTTGATGTGAGACCGATTATGATATTAATGGAATTGGTCTCACATGTAAGACTCTTTCAAGTAAGATTTTTTAAAAACAAAAGTTTTGTTACTCCTGGGTCGCACCCTTGGGTTATAAGCTAGATCATTCTTCTCTATTTCTCTGATGTGGGAGACCTACATGTGATTCTTCACAGAACCTTACTGACTCATTGTATCGTGTTCATTTGATTATTGATGCAGGTACTAGACCCATTATTCATACCATTTGCATTTGTTTTCATCTCATCAAACGCGAAGCACCTCCTTGATGTGATCTTTGTTAGCAAAGGGTCACTGAATTCATGGTTGAATGAAGAAAGAATTTTCATGGTGAAGGGTGTTACATGTTATTTCTACGGGACTCTCGAGTGTGTAATGTCGAATTTGGGGATTCGAGAGGCAATGTTCATTCCTACTAATAAGGCCAATGAAGAAGATACAACCAAGTGGTATCAAATGGGGAAATATGACTTTCGGACACCAACTATGATCCTTATTCCTCTTGTGACATCGGTCACATTGAACTTGCTTTGCCTTCTCGGAGGAGTTACAAATATGATTGTCGCCGGAGATTGGGACAAATTGTTTGCTCAAGTGTGCTTATCTATTTTCGTGTTGATGATGAGTTTTCCGATCATTGATGGCATGTTGTTGAGGAAGGACAATGCTCGAGTTCCATACTCGATTAGTATGATGTCTACCTTGTTGTCTATGGTTATCTTGAGCATAGGATATTTCATTCTTTAGGGTACGAGTTGTGTCAATTGAAATTATTGAACACAAGAGCAGTTTTATCAAAACGGGTATATAAGCTGCATTTAGTGCAAATAATGAGCTAAGTTTTAAAGGAATAAAGAATATTGTTTTCTGTTTTTGACATGAATTGTTCACCTTTAGTCTCCTAATTAGTCTAGATTGGAAATGCTTAATTGTTCTCATTGGCTCATTGGGTTATCAAAATTCAGTATTTCGATTACCTTGTAAGGGTCATTTATAGCTTAATCAGAGGTCTCGAGTTTGTGCCCAAGGAATGAAGTAGTGATAAAATTCATGAAGCGAGCATAAGTCGTGTAGTCCTACCTGACTCAAATACGAATTCAACCAGATGATATACGCCAAAAATCTGTTATCAAAATGCCGTGGTTGATTAAAAAAAAAAAAAAAAAAAGCTCAATAGCCCAAGAACAGATCCAAATAGCCAATAGCCGAAGATTCAGAAGTTCTTTAGCTGGGCCTTGTTTTACTCTAGTGTGTCTTATGATGGCAATTTGGCATCCAGTTTCTTATATCACATGACCTCTCTATATGGCAATTTAGCCTCAGAGCAGGGTACAACATGAGTTTTCCGATTATTATATTTTAGTCCAAACAGAGGTAAACAATACTTCCTCCTATTTATTAACATCTTCCACATTTCTTAAATCGGCAAGTCATAATGATCTTCCACTTTTCTTATTTGTCTATCATTTGTAGTTAATATAACATGTAACCCTACATTCTCTCTCCCACTTTCATTTTCCTCCACATATTTCCATCCCACTAAATATTTGTCTAAAACTAATGTCGAAGAAGATAGAAAATAGGAGGTATACCCATTCACGGGTAATTTAATTTTATACATTATTAATCATTATTGTAAACATCATATTGTCACGATATAATTTGAATTTACATAAATACGAGTATATCTAAAGGACTCTTTATTAATGGACTGGTCTGACTCATAAGATCGTCCTATAAAATAATAAGTGATTTCTTATATATTATGTGAAAAAATTGCAATGTTTTTTAACTATAAGAATGATTTCGAGTTCCGAGTCGTCAGGCTAGTCGATAAAAAGAAGTGCATAGCTTTTTTTTTTCTTGATTAGGTAATAAAATTAGATTGATCCTCTAAGGTAGGACCAACTTATCTCATCCTTTCGAATGATAGATAGAGGTAAGTTGAAGTCACCGGCTTTCAAACCACCTCAAAAGAGTTGGACATGAATGTCCAATAGAAGCCATAAAATCCGTATTCATTTCGTTGTCTTTCATTGTAAAATTTTGTGTGAAGATTTGGTTTCCCACAAACATAGCATACCAGATTTGGTTTCTGGATCTTTGAGGTAGGTTTGGTGAATTTCCCTTGACTAGCTTTCTTGGCATTCTGACCCTTCGATTGACCCTGACCAGCTTTAGCCTTTCCCTTACCCTTGAACCTATCTTCTTTTGAAGACCCACCAGTTTCAACAAGATTGGCTTTGACAGTAGTAAGAGACAATTGGACTGACTTATCTTTCAGACGATTAGCTTCTTCAGTCCTCATGTGGCCTACTAGCTCTTGAAGGGACAAATCTTTCTTCTTATGTTTCAAATGGTTCATATACTCATTCCAGGAAGGGGGGAATTTTTCTAGCAAAACATTAGCCAAGAAAATTTCATCTAGTTTCATTCCCTCATTAGTGACATCAGCACACAAGTTCTCATAAACATGAACTTGCTCCATAATTGGTTTGTCATTTACCATTTGAAACCCAAGCCACTGCTCGACAACATATTTTTTCTTACCCGCATCGTCAGCCCCATATTTTTTCTCTAACAACTCCCATATGGTTTTAGCAGATTTATGGACCGAAAATAAATCAAAGAGGGTATTCGACATATGAGTAAGGAGATGGAACTTAGCAGTTTGTTATCCTTATCATGTTTCTTAATAGACTCCTCGATTAACTTAACGACAAAGAATGACGAAGGTGGGGTAGTTTCTACACTAGCGGCGTTCTACGAATGGGGAGGGTCGAAAAATAAAACATAGTCGATTTCTAACTGTTCAAAATACATAAGCGAGTTTACGAGACCATCTTTTGTAGTTCATACCGTCTAAGGGTTCCAATTTCGACAATTCGCATGAAATTTTGTTTGAGACGCACACCATTGTTACGACAGAAATTATATTGTTTTCAAATTGTTGGAATTAAATCGTAACAACGGATGAAAGACAAAGTGTAAAACTCGAAACAAAAACAGGAGAAAACTTATCGAAACGAGAATAGCATTGTCGTGGTAATGAAGCCACCGACTTGAAAACAATATCGCACGACTCGGTGGTTATCGCCTACACGCCGTACGTTTCCCAAGGTTAACACTGCAGCTTTCGAGCCGCACCACCAAGCAAGAAAGCTTTGGAACAAATGATACCGTGCCCGGAAAACTTCGGAACGTAAAGAGAACATATTTGAGAGGAGAGAAAGAGAAGAGAGTTTGTGTTGTGTATATTACTGAGAGTGAACAAATTTCATTTATAGGGGAAAATAGAGCTGTTACACAGACAAAATCAGAGTAATTAAGGGACGGTCAAACGTAATTAAGGGATTAATTACGCTCCCTTAATCTCTGCAATTAATAGGAGTCCGTTTTTAAAATAATGTTCAAAAATAAAATATTTATCGTTTTGGGTTGGTTTTGAAAGTATTTGTCAAAATGGTGTCCACGTAGGTTCGGAAAATTCCGAACTTAAAACACGGGATAAACACGCCATTAAAAATGGCGTGTTTACGGTAAAACTAGAAATTGGAAAAAAAATAAATAAATTAAGGAGAACACGCCGTTCAGTGTGGCGGGTCTTCTACATTAAACACGCCAATTAGACTGGCGTGTCTCTAACCCCCCAAAAAATCTAAATCTCTGGAACATTGAAACACAAATCTCTCTTCGTCCTTCTTGATTTCATGTTTTATTTGCAAGGTACAAACCCAATTTTCTGGTTTTAGTTTTATTAATTGATTACATGCTCCATTGATATCAATAATGATTGCTCTCCTCTACCGTTTCCGCACCACAAGATCCGAATTAATCACCTTCGTCCTTTGCTCACTTCAACAACAAACCTGGGCACTACACCGACAAAAAATAATTCGTGAAACACCTCACCTTACACAAGAGCTTAATTAGTGATTGATATCAATGGGTTAACAACTAACGGTAATCGATTGGTGATTGAATTAGGATTACGTAGTGCGGAATCGGTAGAGGAGAGCAACATGAGGTAGTTTTGGATGATTGGGTCGGTGCCGTGCTTTGTGGTGAAGGTGGTGGAGTGGGTAGTTAATTGAGTGAGGTTGTTTTGTGATGGTGTTGGACGATGCTCCATGCTATTCAAGAGTTGCAGGATACGTGAAGAGGATACGTGAAGAGAAACTCAGAAATGCAATGAAAAGAGACACGCCATTCTAAACGGCGTGTTTTCTTATTTTATAATTTTTTTTTCAATTTCTAGTGAACACGCCATTCCTAATGGCGTGTTTATCCCGTGTTCCAAGTTCGGAATTTTCCGAGCCTACGTGGACACCATTTTGACAAATACTTTCAAAACCAACCCAAAACGATAAATATTTTATTTTTGAACATTATTTTAAAAACGGATTCAATTAATAGTCATAAAATATTTTGACTATCACAGATACACTGAACCTGGACAAAGACCAAAAACACACAGCCCAAAAAGAGAATAAAAGAGGGCCTTTGGCCCGCCCCGTAGGGGCTATACCCAAACCCCAACCCGAGCCCGAGCGCGAGCCGGCGCGCGCGTGTGTGTGTTTGGATTAGACTCACAGGCCCAACACTCTCAACAAAAGTCTCTTTGGTCCAACTCTTATCCACTTGGGGAGAAAGTAGATATATAAACATCATAAAACTATTTTTCCCCACCGATGTGGGAGGATGGCAAAACTCCTTTTGACTTTTTGGCTTTACTTGAAGCCATTACTACCAACAATCCCCCACTAATGGCGAAGAGAAAGCTAAAGAGATATTCCGGGTAAGGAAGGATTGGATACTTAAACGTTCAATGTCTTTCGACTTGAATTGACGTATTAGTGAAATGAGGCAACAACTTACTTTCAACAAGTGAATATCTTTCGATTTGAATTCCTCATCGGACTTCGGCCGTTGTATTCCCCACACTCCCAAAGGTAGCTCAAGTGCTTCTCAGTAGCACTTCTCACAAGAGCTATTAAGGACAAAGTCCAACCTCAAATAAAAACACAATCCATCAAGTGCGTCTCGAAAGCACCACCAGAATTGACTATGGATATCAAATGCCATAGGAATGAGCTATAGAGTCCATCAAGTATTACACTCAAACTTGATTCAAGGACTTAAGCCCCATTCCCCTCGACATATCAAGGACTACTCTCCTTGTTAACCCTTTAGTAAGGGGATCAGCAAGATTGTGTTTTACCACACCGTGCCTGATCCGAATATGTCGTTTCTTACCATTGTAGACATTATTCTTAGCAACACTGATAGTTGCTTTACAATCACATAGAAGGGAGACTGGTGCAACCTGTCCCCCCCCCCCCCCCCCACACACACACACACAAAGGCACGTCTGCTAGTAAGTTCCTCAACCAATCTGCTTCTTGACCTGCCAACTCAAGAGCAATGAACTCAGATTCCATGGTGTAGCTAGCTATACAAGTCTGTTTTGCAGACTTCCACGATATAGCTCCTCCACCCAAGGTGAACACATAACCACTAGTGGAATGAATTTCATCATTACCTGCAACCCAATTTGCATCACAAAGATCCTTCTAATACAAAGAGAAATTTACCATAATGCAAGCACAAATCAATTGTTCCTTTTAGGTATTTAAGTAAACGACGAAGTGCATTCCAATGCTCGGCATTGGGGTTATGTGTATATCGACTCAGCCTACTAACAGCATAAGCAATGTCTGGTCGAGTACAGTTCATGAGAAACATCACACTTCCTATAATTCTAGCATATTCTTCTTGTGAGACACTATCACCCAAGTTCTTACACAAAGATATACTAGCATCATAAGGAGTTCTAGCAGGTGTAACATCAAAACTATTAAATTTCTTCAACACTTTTTCAACATAATGTGACTGACTAAGGGATATACCACTCGGGGTTTTCATAACTCTAACTCCAAGGATAACATCAGCTTCTCCTAAGTCTTTCATCTCAAAACGTGATGACAAAAATTGTTTGGTTTTATTTACAACAAATAAATTATTACCAAGAATTAACATGTCATCAACATACAAGCATATAATCACACAATCTGACCCAAACATTTTAGAATAAACACATGAATCAGAATTGTTAGTTATATAGCCATCATCAATCAAAGTGTTGTGAAATTTCTCATACCACTGTTTAGGTGCTTGTTTAAGACCATATAGTGATTTTCTCAGTTTACACACTTTACTCTCTTGACCCTTTACCACAAACCCCTCGGGTTGCAACATATAGATCTCTTCATTTAGGTCACCATTCAAAAAGCGCTTTTACATCCATCTGATGTACCACAAGATCATGAATAGCAGCCAAAGCAATAAGAGTTCTAATGGTGGAAATTTTAGTCACAGGTGAGTAAGTATCAAAATAGTCAATATCTTTCTTTTGTGTAAACCCCCTCACCACAAGTCTGGCCTTGAACCTTTCTATTGTTCCATCAGGTCTCATTTTCTTTTTAAAGATCCATTTGCTACTAATGGGTTTACTACCTTTAGGCAAATCAGTTAACTCCCAAGTCTGATTAGAAACAATAGAATCTAGTTCATTTTTAATAGCTTCTTTCCAAAAGACAACATCTATAGATCTCATAGCCTCATCATATGTTTTTGGATCATCTTCTATTAAAAAAGCAGAAACAAGCTCATCAAAAGCACAAATATCACCTGCGAATTCAGATAAGTGAAGTCTGATAGCATCAGTTCTGACGAAATCACTCCCGTAGCTTTTTTCAATTCTGGGCCTTTTGCTCCTTCTTGGTTCAACTGCATGATCCACAGAAGTACTAGTACTCGCATGTATAGAACTGTCGGTAGGGTTAACATGCACATTAGAAACAACAGGGACATCTGGTAGTGATACCATTTCCTTCTTCAAAGGAAATACCTGCTCAAAAAACTCAGCATCTCTAGCCTCAGATATAGACCTGTCACTTAAAGACATGAACCTATAAGCAGAACTGTTTTTAGCATAACCAATGAAAACGCAGTCATAAGTCTTAGGTACAATGGTTGGCCTCCTAAAGCTACGTAGACCTACTTTAGCCAAACACCCCCACACTTTAAGGTAACTTAAGTTAGGAGCATAACCTTTCCACATCTCATAGGATGTCTTGTCTAGTTTCTTATGAGGTACCCTGTTAAGAATATGACAAGCTGAAAGCACCGCTTCCCCCCACATATCATCAGAAAGGCCAGAACTTAAAAGCATAGCATTCATCATTTCTTTCAAAGTTCTATTTTTACGTTCAGCTACTCCATTCGATTGAGGTAAGTATGGTGGGCTCTTTTCATGTATTAAACCATTTTTCTCACAAAAAACTACTAAATAACCAGAGCCATACTCTCCTCCTCGATCGGACCTGACTCTTTTAATCTTCCTATCAAGCTGATTTTATACCTCAGTTTTGAACTTTATAAACATGTCATCAGCTTCACTTTTATTTCTAAGCAAGTATACGTTGGTATATCTAGAGAAATCATCAATAAAAGTGACATAATAATGTTTACCACCTCTACTCATGGTGTTTTTGAAGTCAGCTAGGTCGGTGTGAATTAACTCAAGAAGACTCGTTTGTCTAGTTGTAACAAGTCTACTAGGTTTCTTAGCAAATTTGGCCTCGACACAACTAGGACACTTCTCATGAGTTTCTGAAGATAACGAAGGAATAAGCGACATAGATTTGAGCCTTTTAATCGAATCAACATTCACATGACCTAATCTACCATGCCAAACATCAATAGACTCAGCAATATAAGCAGAAGTAGAAGCATTATTATTAATGATAGGAGAATCAACATTCAAAACAAATAAACCCCCACAGAGATAACCCTTGCCCACAAAATCCCCATTGCGCGACATTACAACCTTGTCAGCCTCAAAAACAAGTTTCACACCAGCTTTGTTTAGCAAGGCACCAGACACGAGGTTTCGACGGAAAGTAGGAACATATAAAACATTATTTAAAGCAAGAATTTTCCCTGAGGTTAGTTTGAGAAAGATCTTGCCTTTGCCGGTGATAACAGCAGAAGAAGAGTTACCCATGTAGACACATTCACCATCAGCAACATCTTCAAATTCAGCAAAGAGATCCTTGTTAGCACAAAGATGCCTTGAAGCCCCTGTATCCAGAATTCAATCACTAGCATTTGCAACCAGATTAGCCTCAACCACTACAAATTTTTGAATAATATCATCCTTTTCAAAGAACATTAGCTTCAAGCAAAACTTTCTTTTGAGGACACTGATAAGCTTTGTGACCCATTTTCCCACAAAGATAGCATACCAGATTTGGTTTCTGGATCTTTGAGGTAGGTTTGGTGAATTTCCCTTGACTAGCTTTCTTGGCATTCTGACCCTTGGATTGACCCTGACCAGCTTTAGCCTTTCCCTTACCCTTGAACCTATCTTCTTTTGAAGACCCACCAGTTTCAACAAGATTGGCTTTGACAGTAGTAAGAGACAATTGGACTGACTTATCTTTCAGACGATTAGCTTCTTCGGTCCTCAAGTGGCCTACTAGCTCTTGAAGGGACAAATCTTTCTTCTTATGTTTCAAATGGTTCATATACTCATTCCAGGAAGGGGAGAATTTTTCTAGCAAAACATTAGCCAAGAAAATTTCATCTAGTTTCATTCCCTCATTAGTGACATCAGCACACAAGTTCTCATAAACATGAACTTGCTCCATAATTGGTTTGTCATCTACCATTTGAACCCAAGTCACTGCCCGACAACATATTTTTTCTTACCCGCATCGTCAGCCCCATATTTTTTCTCTAACAACTCCCATATGGTTTTAGCAGATTTATGGACCGAAAATAAATCAATGAGGGTATTCGACATATGAGTAAGGAGATGGAACTTAGCAGTTTTGTTATCCTTATCATGTTTCTTAATAGACTCCTCATTCGACTTAACAAGAATGCATTTGGTGGGGTAGTTTCTACACTAGCAAATGATTCTGAAAGAAAGGAGGGTCAGAAAATAAAACATAGTCGATTTCTAACTGTTCAAAATACATAAGCAGTTTCTGAGACCATCTTTTGTAGTTCATACCGTCTAAGGGTTCCAATTTCGACAATTCAGACAGAATTTTGTTTGAGACGACAGCCATTGTTACGACAGAAATTATATTGTTTTCAAATTGTTGGAATTAAATCGTAACAACGGATGAAAGACAGTGTAAAACTGAAACAAAAACAGGGAGAAAACTTATCGAAACAGAATAGCATTGTCGTGGTAATGAAGCCACTGACTTGAAAACAATATCGGCACGACTCCGGTGGTTATCGCCTACACGTCGTACGTTTCCCAAGGTTTACACTGCAGCTTTCGAGCCGCACCACTGAAGCAAGAAAGCTTTGGAACAAACAGATACCGTACCCGGAAAAACTCAGAAGCGACAGAAAGAGAACATATTTGAGAGGAGAGAAAGACAAGAGAGTTTGTGTTGTGTATATTCTGTGAAGTGAACAGCTCTATTTATAGGGGAAAATAGAGCCCGGGCCGGGTCGGGCCGGCGCGCGCGCGCGCGTGTGTTTGGATCAGACTCACAGGCCCAACACTCTCAACAAAAGCCTCCTTGGTCCAACTCTTATCCACTTGGGGAGAAAGTAGATATATAAACATCATAAAACTATTTTTCCCCACCGATGTGGGAGGATGGCAAAACTCCTTTTGAGTTTTTGGCTTTACTTGAAGCCATTACTACCAACAAGAATCACATGTTGGTCTTCTTTATTGGAGAAGAGAGGAAGAATGATCTACATTATAAACTAAGGAGCTACTCCACCTATTGCCAATTGGTTTTGGGATGAAACCTTCTTGGACTTGTAAAGTAGACAATATCTCCTCCTTGACGGGCACAACCCAGGTCCATGTACTAAATTTCATCCCCATCAATAGTTTACACTTACTTTATTTTAGCTTTTTAAAATTGAAAATTTGTGAGGCCTTGTTCTCTGAACTGAACTGAAATTAAGTCTAAAAGAACAGGGCCTAACAACGGCTCCACAAGTTCTCTTTGCTATGAATATTTATATTTTGAAAACTTTAATCGAATGTAGTAGAAATGTACAATGTAGTATACCGTATTAGATACCGTAAATATGAAATATTTATGCAATAGTGTATTTCCTTTTATTATGATAGAATGTATATCGTTGATATTGTTTCGTGTATTACGTTCTTATTTGTAACTAGCCTTGTATCTCAACTATATATATACTACGCTCAATAGAATGACCCGATCAGGAATTCAGTTATTCACATGGTATCAGAAAATTAGGTTAATTTCTCACAAGCAGCCTCTTTTTCGATTCCGCAACCGTCACCATCTTTGTCATCTCCCTCTCATGCTACGGCCAAAAGATGCCGACAAATCTCAGAATTTCGGTAAGTCCGGACTCCACCCTGTATACTCTATCAATAACATTTTTCACAAGGTTCGTATGTCAGTCGGGGTGAAACTCATGTATTCTTCGTGGGTCAAACTGTTTACACTTGATGCTCGCGGGTATAAAGTCTCTCATCACATCGATGGTACCCGCCCTCTTACCAAGACTGATCCGAATTATGAGGAATGGTGCGAAATCGACGCACACATTTTTCAATGGATTTACGGATCCATATCAGACGACCTCCCCCTTCGAAGCCTTCAAACAGAGTCCACGGCCCACGAGGCATGGACACGCCTCAATAATCATTTCCACAATAATAAGGGGTCGCACACTGCAACCTTGGAGCATGAGTTTACGAACCTGTCACTTGCCAAGTCCGCCTCGCTGGATGAATATTGTCAAAAGTTGAAAGACGTCGCCATCGAACTCATTGATGTCGGAAGCACGATCATTGATCAGCGTTTGGTGCTCCAATTAGTTCGTGGCCTGCTAAGCAATTGGGACACAATTGGGGGATATATCAATCAAACGATGCCCACCTTCGGAAATGCTCGAAGTATGCTACGACTCGAAGAACAACAAAGGTCTGCTCTTTCTGACGACTCTAGTGCTACGACGCTAACCGCCCCTGCTGCATCATCTTCGGCTCCTCCTTCGAATTTGGTTGACGGATCTGGTAGTTTACTCCGCCTCTTTGCAACAATGGTGGTGGTGTTGGGAATTGGAACAAAAACAAGCTTGGCAACAAGGGAAAAGGGAAAGGCAATGGCAGTGGTTGGAATCGCGGTGGTAGCAACAATTCGGGTGGTTTCCAGCCTGCTTAGACATGGGTCGCATCCCCTGTTCAAATCTGGTCGTCTCAGAACTTGAATGTTCCACGGACAACACCACCGTGTCCCTACCCCACTCCAGCCGCAGGTCAGGTATTCTTCACCGGTGATGGCCTTGAGTCGTCTCAACGCGGTCAAGCATTTCAAGCTTTGGCTCTCTACCAACACGAGGACAATAATTGGTATATGGACACGGGCGCCTCGTCACATTTGACGTCCGAGACAGGTATGCTAACCCCTCCCTTTAATAAAGCAGTATTCGGTCAATTTATGTTGGCAATGGTAAATCTAGGTCTATTTATGTTGGCAATGGTAAATCTATTTCGGTTCACGGTTAGGGCCAAACATCTATCGCCAAATCTAACCGACATTTGTCCCTTAATAATGTTTTGTACACCCCACAAATAGTTAAAATTTTGACTTCCGTACGTCAATTCACCACAGTTAATAACATGTCTGTTGAATTCGACCCCGCTGGTTTTTCTGTATAGGATTTACGGACTGGGACAATGATAATGAGGAACAATAGCACCGATACTCTCTATCCCGTATCAGCCACATCGTCAAGTGAGCCGCCCACTGCCTTCCTTGTTGAGTCATGTCTGACCTTTGGCATCCTCGCCTTGGTCATAATAATCTTGCATGCTAATCTTAGGATCAAACGTTTTATTACTTGTTGATGGGGCATATTCTGCACCCGCTGACCGAGTCAACATATTGAGCAAGGTCAAAGATATCCACAGCAAGTCAACACCTTGGACAGCCTAACCGACATAGCCTGTCGGCCTGTCACTTGGGTCTCGGCTAGGCAACTAGCCAGCCGGGAAGCATATCCGCGTACTCACATCCAAGACCCCTCGGCATGGAGTCAACAGGGCCCGCCGGCCTGCCATGGGTCCCTCGGCCGAGGGTAGAACAGTCTTTCCACCTGCTCTGCCACTTGGCCACTACGTGACAAAAGATGAAAGTCTATAAATACTCCTCAACCCTCATTGAGGAAGGGATCTGAAAATAAGCTAATAATCCACAACTAATCTGGTATAAACTCTCTTATCTCTCTACAATATACTTGGCCAAGTAACACACAACTTAATCCTCTTAAGTTTACTGACTTGAGCGTCGGAGTGAGTACGCTCGGTACAAAGCCGAGCCCTCAGTTTGTTCATTATTTCAGGAGAGGCCGAAAGGAAGAGTCAAGCAAAATCATCATTCTACAAAGCTTACGTGGTCATAACACTGCTCCGTAATCACACCCGGAACAATTGGAGGAAGAAGCCGGGGAAGAAATTTTTACTTGCGCAGAATAACAATCAACACTCATCGAAGGTCCATACCACGGCATAGACTACGCTGGGGGCAAATTGATGGGGCATATTCTGCACCCGCTGACCGAGTCAACATATTGAGCAAGGTCAAAGATATCCACAGCAAGTCAACACCTTGGACAGCCTAACCGACATAGCCTGTCGGCCTGTCACTTGGGTCTCGGCTAGGCAACTAGCCAGCTGGGAAGCATATCCGCGTACTCACCTCCAAGACCCCTCGGCATGGAGTCAACAGGGCCCGCCGGCCTGCCATGGGTCCCTCGGCCTAGGGTAGAACAGTCTTTCCACCTGCTCTGCCACTTGGCCACTACGTGACAAAAGGTGAAAGTCTATAAATACTCCTCAACCCTCATTGAGGAAGGGATCCGAAAATAAGCTAATAATCCATAACTATTCTGGTATAAACTCCTTTATCTCTCTACAATATACTTGGCCAAGTAACACACAACTTAATCCTCTTAAGTTTACTGACTTGAGCGTCGGAGTGAGTACGCTCGGTACAAAGCCGAGCCCTCAGTTTGTTCATTATTTCAGGAGAGGCCGAAAGGAAGAGTCAAGCAAAATCATCATTCTACAAAGCTTACGTGGTCATAACACTGCTCCGTAATCACACCCGGAACACTTGTAATAAGGAGCGTCGCTTAAAGTTGAGTCATGCTTGTCAAATTGGCAAGCATAAGCGTCTTCCTTTTTATAGCTCAAATTCCGTCTCTGTGTCACCATTTGATATAATTCATTGTGATTTGTGGACTTCTCCTATGCTTAGTAAATGCGGTTTTAAATATTATATGGTTTTAATTGATAGGTATACTCAATATGTTTGGATTTACCCGCTGAAATTCAAGTCCGAGGTGTTCGCAAAATTTATTCAATTTCGCACCTTTATTCGCACTCAGTTTGAACGTGAAATAAAGAGTTTTCAATGTGATATGGGGCGCGAATTTGATAACTCCTCGTTCCATCAATTCGCTGCCAAACACGGTCTAACACTCCTTTTCTCGTGTCCACAACTTCCCCACAAAATGGTACGGTCGAGCGCATGATTCGAAGACTAAATGAAATTATTTTAGCCTTACTATCTGTAACACCCCCATAAGTCGGGATCCTTTCTCAAGGCAACCCCAACCGATGAGAGTGCGAACAAACAAGTAAAGAGTAATTTAAGACAACAAACTAGTTTCATGATCTTCTATACAGAGTATATGGCAGGAGTATTGTCCACGCAAACCAAAACCTCATAATATATTAATATTTTTTTCTCGTGTAATTATTCGGAATAATTAATTACATATAATCATAGTTATCTAATATACCATCTCTTCTTTATTTGGATTTTATGTCAAAAGCAATAATTGATCGAGATAGAGGAAGTACGGAGTTTGATTTAGCAGTTTCTTAATACGAATATATATCCATCTTAAAAATAAAACCATGAAGCCATGATAAAGTTCGAGATCATTCCCTAACGATTGGTAATTATTTGGTACAAGTAATTTGGTAAGGATCCAAATCATTAAATCAAGTGTTGAGTAGACATGTTATATTTGAATTCCATCCTATTATATTCTAATGGCGTTATCATGCCTGACGTAATGTAATTATATTACTTCGTATATCATGCCTGACGTAATGTATTATAGTACTTGGGGGCCAAGCAGCATTAGACATTATTGACTTGTTTCTCTTATTTGGCATATTACTAACAAAAATTCTTATTTGTAACAACCTATTCATTCCAAGTTTATGACCAGTCAACTATGAGTATCCCCCCTACTACTAAGAGAATAAAAATTCTCAAAAGTTTTCCCTCCAAACTCTACCTACTTATATAAGGAAAGAAATAAAATTTTCTCATTAAACTATAATTTTTTTCTTAAAGCATGACTTTTTTTATTAAATTCTAAATTATAATTATATAATGTTTTAATCAAACTAAAATAAAAGGAATATAAAATTATAAAATACAAAATCATTAATTTTTCTTCGAAAATGACTTAATGCATACTTAAACTATATAAAACAATAAAATAATATTATTAGCTACGTGAAAAAAATTCATTAAGATAATTTAAGCAAAGTTATAAAATAAATTCATTAACTTTATGTTAAAAAAAAATTCATGACATACTACGTTTTTTTTTTCTCATATTAAAATACAATTAGGTGAAATATAAAAACTTGAAGGTATAAAATTTGGAATGAATCCTCCTATATACTAAGAGAATAAAATTCTCCGAAGTTTTCCTCAAAAAGGTATCAAGCTAAATAAGAAAATAAAAATACTTCTTTCTTTAAATTATTATCATTTCATCAAAATATAACATTTTAATCAAATAATAGTATTTTCTTTGAAAATCTAAATTATAATATTTTAATTAAAGAAGATAAATTCACTATAATTTTATAAACTCTAAATTTCTGAATTTTTGTTATGTATTATTACATATGAGAGAATGACTTGACATATTTTGTATAAAACAAAAAATTAAACTGATTTAATTAGCTTCATCACAAAAAAAAAAAAAAAATCATTAACATAATTTGAGAAAAATTATTATTTGTAATCATTAGTTTTATGTTAAAGAAAAAAATTATTAAACATATTTTTTAACTTTACTAAATTCTCTTGATTAGTTCATAGTTCATTTTTTTCTCATATTAAAATACGATGAGGTATATGAAAAATATGAAAAATTAATAATGTATCAATTTAAAATATTTAAATAATAACTAAAAACAAACCTCTATATATACCGCAAATGTGCGGGATTTACACTATTAAATACCAATAGTATAATTGTTACATTCTCTAATATCCCTATTTAAAAAACCGCGCATTTGCGCGGGATCTATACTAGTTTTTATATTATACCACTAAAATACAATGTACTACTCTATAAGATTGTCCAAATCATAAACATATTGGACTGTTTCGAAAATTATTACTAGCGTTTCTAAGGGTAGAGTTCTACCTACAAACGTCTCTAGCTGATGTAAAATGAGTAAATGACCACTCTTTTAACGTTAATAAGAATATTTTAGCAATTAATCACTTTACTAGTATAGAATATAGATCCCGCGCAAATGCGAGGTAAATATATGCCTTTTAATTTTTAATGTATTAGTTATAGATTTTTCATTTATATCTCACGAATTTTTATAAAAAAATAACGAATATTAAAATTAATCAAAAGAATTGAATAATTTCATAAATTGTGTTTTTTATGAAAATATTCCAACTACAACAAATTATTTAAAAAAAAAAAATCTTTTTTCATCACGAAGTTAATAATAGGAGATACAATTTTTATGTATAGATTATTTTAAATGGAAAATTAGTTTAATAAATGAGAATCTAATTTGTTTCCATATATAAGTTTGAGCACTTTGAAGGAAAAACTTTAGAAAAGTTGTATTCTCTTAGTATTTTGATATGAAATAAAAAAATTAAAATGAAAAACTAATAAAAAAAATTATGTAAGTTGTGAATTTTTTTTAGTGAATGTTTTTTTTTTTGTCACGAAGTTAATAGTAATCATGTGTCAAGTTATTCTCTACAGTAAAAATTATTGCATTACTGAAAAATTTAGAAACTTATACTTTATAGTTTAATATCAATTTTATTTTATTTTAATGAAAAAATCATAATTATAAATTTATTTTAAAAATTAGAGTTTATTTATAAGAATATATTTATTGAAAAGATGATAATGTAATGAAAGAAAATTTTATTTATTTACTTATTTAGCTAGATGTTTTTTGGAGGGAAAACTAAGAGAATTTTTATTCTCTTAGTAGTAGGGAGATTAGTGGTAAAAAAAAAGAAATGATCATAGTTATGAGAACTTGGATTAACTTGTAACTACCTGTAAGAATTTCTTTTATCTTAGGATCAATTAATTTTTACACCTTATAAAATCAACTTTTCTAAATTTACACCCTTATAAATTTTTTTTAATATTTTACACCCTTATAAAACACTTTTGATCAAATTTTCCCCCTTTACACAGATTTCGGTGTAAAAAATGTTGAATTTACGATATTACCCCCATTTATTAGTTCATTTTCATACTTTTATTTTCTTTATCTTATATTAGGCGAGATTTGATATTAGTTATTTGACCAATTCAGTAGTTTGTCGTTGTTGATCAAAGACCAACCGTGGCTTGTTAACTGCTTAAATGCTATACTTGATACTAATCAACTAACCTGTTCATTTGCTGAGACGTCTCTTTATCAAGCCTCCCTTCAATATGGTATGTTATATTATTTCGAAATTAGGGTAGCGAGACCCTCGTCGTAGTCATCAAAAGAAGGAGAGAGGGGGTAGATAGAAGATCGATAGAATAAAAGATAAAGAAGGTAGAAAAAAAGAAGAAAATAAGTACAAGAGAGAAGGAAAGAGAGGTAGAGATTGAAGAAAGAAATAAGGATAGGGCCATTTTCGTCACAAATTGTGGGTTTTATGATGGAAAATTAAAAATTTTGACGGAATATTTCATTTTTTACACCGGAATCAGAGTAAGGGGTAAAAATTTGTTCAGAAGTGTTTATAAGGGTGTAAAATATTAAATTTTTTTTATAAGGGTGTAAATTTAGAAAAGTTGATTTTATAAGTGTGAAAAGATTAATTGTCCCTTTATCTTAATAAGAGATCTTCGGATTAAGTCCTGAAAATGTAATAGTGTCAAAACTCCTGATGGAAAATTTTATCGTCTTATTAATCATGTCCGATTTGATCAGAATTAAATCGCATAGTGTATGCGAAAAAAACGATCCAGTCGTTACTTTTTTAATCAAAGAGAACAAAAATCTTTTGAACTTTCAACAAACATTTACCTCCTAAAAAGTGCACTTGTTCCTTGCACCCCACACAATCATTCCAATTAAAAAATATAATAATTTAAATATTCATAATGAGCCGAACTATATATATATGTTGTCTATAGGAAGCTTAGGGATAAGACATGCATCAAAGTAAACCAACCAAACTATGGAGAACTCAAACATTCAACCTCTCCAAGAATGCCATGTCCTAAACTTTAGGGCAACTCTTAATAAAATTTATTCATTTTCTCATTTCTTAGCACTAATTGTCATATTCTACTATAGAGGGTCCTTTTTCTTTAACAAAAATGACCCTAAATTCTACAAAATTCCTATATTACCATGGCTAATAATAATTATAGCCGAATTATCTGCATCGACCATGTGGCTCCTTAAACAACCTATTCTGTGGCGGTCTGTTACTCGGACCGCCCTTACAGAAAGGTTGCCTAAGGATGAAAAATTGCCTGGAATTGACGTGTTTATATGTACGGCTGACCCGAAAAGGGAGCCTACTATCGATGTTATGAACACGGTTATTTCGGCCATGGCCTTAGATTACCCTACTAAAAAGTTGAGTGTATATTTGTCTGATGATGGAGGTGCTTCTGTGACTTTGGATGGTTTGAAAGAGGCTTGGGAGTTTGCTACATGGTGGCTTCCTTTTGTTAGGAGGTATAATGTCCAAACTATTTGTCCTAGAGCTTATTTTGAGCTTCCGGAAGAGGTTACTGAAAATTTGGAGTTCTTAGAATATAGAAAGTTAATCAAGGTAACTTTTAATCTCATTTTACCAGATTATTTCATTGTTTTAGGTAATTGGTTCATATATAAGTTAATTGGTCAATTGTTTTGCTCACGATTAGTGTTAACGAGCAAGATTTTCTGAGAGACCGTCTAACATTTATTAGTAAAAATAAAATAGTAAACATCTATCATGTGAGAGCTTTGACGTTAACATTATTGTGACAACGCCTTACGATAGATTTGAAGGCCAGGATTAAATATGCATTTGAAAATGTTTTGAAATTAAAAATATCTTTTAATATTGGCCGAGTTAAAAATTGTATAGGTCAACTAATACAGAAATATACTCAATAATTTCATATTTTTCATTGTCGATAATATAAGCAATCGGCCCTATTAACCTCTCGCTTTGCCATTACCACTTATCGTTAAAAGAAAAATATTATTTTACAATAAAATGTCAAAGTACAATTTTATTTTGATATTATTAGTGTCCTTTTAATTGAGAATTGGGTTGGAATGTTGGATAATGTTATAGGAGAAATTTGACAACTTTGAATACCGAGTGCGCCAAAGAATGCAGAAATATGAGGTTGATCAAAGTGATGCTAATTCAAGTCCTACTAATCATCCGGCACTTGTACAGGTTTTAATTTCTTCTCGTCCTCTTCTACATTTACGGTAGTCAATGGTGGAGCTAGGGGGCTAAGCTAGCAGGGGGGCGGTCGTCCCCCTGACGGATTAAATTTTTGAAGTTTTTAGTTAAATTTCTCGAAATTTTTTCAAATGTACCTTATGAAATTAGTCGTCCCCCTCCCCACCTAATTCAAATCATGGCTCCGACACTGACGGTAGTTATTATCATGAATGATAGTGTGTCATCAGATAATATCCAGAGTGTTAGTATCACCCTATCATATGTAGTACTTTTTATATGGTTTATCATTTTAATACACATGCATGTTCTTGAAAGATTCTCATTTTTGTTATTCTTCGAACGAAAGGTTTAGACTTTAGAGTACTATAGTTGACTACAAATTACAAATGGTACTCGTATAGTGATGAAATGGACGTATCGAACCATTTGTTAATTATGGGAAAATTTAGTTATCAGTCATTTATGTTGAATCAATGATTGTGCATAATACTCCAAAATGGTAATGAGAATGACAAAGGTGTAACCAAATGAGTATTGAGCGGAGTATGTCTCTATCCTCGGTCGTTGATAAATACATTTGGTAAACGCCAAAGTATAACAAGGGGTGGTGGCGCAGTTGGCTAGCGCGTAGGTCTCATAGCTATATTGAGTGATCCTGAGGTCGAGAGTTCGAGCCTCTCTCACCCCATTGTTTAATTTTTTTTTCAAATACTAACAATTTTGTAACCTTTTTTTCCATGAATTTACTCAAGATGGTGAATGAGAGTTCGGTACAAAAGGTAGCAGTAAATCCAGAACAAGTCGATATGCCGTTACTCGTATACATTGCTCGTGAAAAAAGACCGTCTCAACCCCATAACTTCAAGGCCGGAGCCCTCAACGTCCTAGTACGTCTCCCACATTACAATCTATGTGAATACCGAGTACATGTTCACATGGCGAACGAACTAATTTGTTCCAATTTATGTCGTTTTGCAGCTAAGAGTTTCAAGCACAATGAGCAATTCACCATACATTCTAGTCCTAGACTGTGACATGTACTGTAATGGACCCACTTCGGCCCGTAAAGCAATGTGTTTTCACCTTGATCCTAGCATGTCTTCATCTTTGGGATGGGTTCAATTTCCTCACAAGTTTCATAACATTAGTGACACCGATATCTACGATAGTCAGATGAGATCTACATGGCCAGTAAGTTGCACCTACTACCTTCTTTTCTTATGCTTTCCTTTGTGTCGTAAGGTAGGCCTGTAGTAGTAGGACATGGGGTCGACCTGGTGAATGGGTCGATACGTGTCGAAAATAGTTTCTGTACTCCACTGTAGAAACTGGACCCGGCCATATGTGCTTGGCTTCTGAGTCCCATCATTCAATGTTGTCGGGATCGGAATTCTACTTTGGATCGATAGAGTGGGAATCGGTAGAATCGGATCGTAAGATTGTAAGATTCTACAAACCAATATAGAAGCGTAAGATCCAGGATCGGTCAAGCATTTTTAAATCGTAAAATCGTAGGATCGAATTGGAAATCTGATAAACAATGCCATCACTCCACGGGTTTGGCATGTGAATTGAGTATTGCTTCACGTCGGGTTTGGCATGTGTATTGAGTATTGTTTCATGTAAGATCGCACATGGGTTTAGGAGGTTCGACTTTAATACCATGTTAGAACACGCATGGGCATGGAACCATGCCGTCAAGAAAGAGAGAGAGTCCACTTTTCAAGTTTAAGGAAGTTCCATCCCAAAATCAATTGTGAATAGGAGTAGCCCCTTAACTTATAAAGTAGATTACACTTCTCTCTTTCTCCGATGTGGGAGACCTGCATGTGATTTTTCACTTCACATCCACATAACTTATATGAGACAGTTTCACACGTAAGACTAAACCAATAACCTTATATGTATAAATTATGAAAGGAGAATTACTTACGAATTTGGGTTGGTCTCATATGTAAGACTGTCTTACTCAAGACTCGTTCAACAGCTGAACAAGATTAACGGGGCAAATTCCTGAGCTTAAAACTACTAAAGCTCATCTTCAAACTTTGAGTTTTACCTTGGTTTTTTCAGATACTTCTTCCAGGGATGGACGGACTTCTTGGACCTGTATTGTGTGGAACAAACTTTTACATCAAGAGGCAGCCTTTATATGGTGTTAACTCTGGTACGTCTCTCTATAACTTTACCAACTAAGTTAGTTGTACTGTCATTGTCTGCTCTTAACAATTAGTTTCCAAATGCTAATTGTAAATCATAATTCATGCAGGTAATGATGACGTAAAAGAGTTGAAATCATTTCTCGGTTCTTCGAACGAGTTCATCAAATCACTTTGCCAAATCAACAAGCTTGACTCAATGAATGCTGGCAGAGAAATATCCTCTGTTTCACTACAAGAGGCTCATTTCTTAGCATCTTGTACTTTTGAACGACACACGAAATGGGGTGAAAAGGCGAGTAATATATACGGAGTACATACATTTATGCGAATTTTTTGGCAAATAGATGTTGATTAGCAAAATAATTAGGGAGTTGGGGTTATTTGAAACTATTTTGTCCAATAGTGTCCATGTCATATTTTTCTTTTTTTTTTTTTTAAGAAAAAAAAAAAAAAAATTGAATAGTGAAGCCGCTAAGAAAACTAACGGCTTAGTACTGTTTTCAAAAACTTTCACCTTCAAACATAGATGACAGCCTATTCTAGAAATGAACAACCACTGAAGCCGCTAAGAAAGTTAGCGGCTTCCCTATTTCTTTATTTTTCGTAAACTTGAACCCGACAAGGCCAGAATTCCTCGGCTCAGCCACAACGAATCTCAATGATCTATTGACTCAAGGCTCGAGATGGACAGCTGGCATTCTTCAAATCGGATTATCGAAGCATAATCCACTTTCTTACACTCCTTCAAAGATGAATATTCCTCAAAAGATGGTTTCTTCTTGGATAAGCTTGTATCCTCTCGACTTCATCTTTATCTTATGTTGTGCCATCTTTCCACCAGTTTGTTTCTTTTACGGCATTCCCTTATACGGTTATACCCTTCGGTAAGTACACGAAACAACCCGTCTAAATGGTGAGTCTCATACGATACTGCCTTGATTTGACACCCAATAACATGTCACTCATTTGGTTGTAGGGGTAGGCAACATCCGGTCCGGACCGTAAAAATGGACCGGAACTAAAAATTCCAGTCTGAAACCCGGTCCATAATTTTTAAATATTCCGGTCTGGTTCAGTCTTGGACCGGAAAGACCGGAATTATTTTATTTTTATTTTTTCGGTAAAATATTAATTAAAAATACATTAAAGGTTTACTTAATCCGGTCCAACAAGTCCAGATTTATGGACCGGAATTTGAAAAAGTGGGTATGTAAATTAACACAAATTCTCATTATAGACGGACACTATCCGTCTATACATATAGACGGATACCATTTCTCCTCACGAAATACCCATTTGCCATAAAATGGGAAGCACATAGGGGTACCCCACCTTGTCCCCCCTACCCATTTTATTAGAGGTCTTTACCCGTCAATACGTCACACCCGTCTATACCAAGACCTATTGGTAAATTAATTCTAGTTCAACCGATCCGGTCTGGTCTTGGACCAGAATTTTTCAGAACCGGTTCCGGTCCGGAATTTATATAATCCGGTCCGGTTCCGATTTGAGATTTTTGACGATTCCGGTTCGGTCAAGTCCGGTTTTGGACTGGTGTCCAGCCTATTTGGTTGTCTTCGGCGGCGGATCTAGTAAAAACATTTCGGGGTGTGCGGACACTGAAGACAGAATTTTTTTTGCGTATTTTGTCTAATTTTCCAGCTAAAAAAATAAATTTATAATAACTTTTTTATATGTATATAGATTTTAAATATTAATCCGAACCCCAGAAAGAAATTTTTCTGGATTCGCTATTGATTGTTTTAATGAAATTGGTCTCACATGTAAGACGTTTTCAAGTAATTGGTTTTACGATGAAACCTCACTGACTACCTATATCGTGTTCATTTGATTATTGATGCAGGTATTTGACCCATTATTCATACCATTTGCATATGTTTTCATCTCATCAAATGCGAAGCACCTCCTCGATGTGATCTTTATTAACAAAGGGTCAGTGAATTCATGGTTGAATGAACAAAGAATTTTCATGATAAAGGGTGTGACATGCTTTGTCTACGGAACACTCGAATGTGTAATGTCGAAAATGGGGATTCGAGAGGCAATGTTCATTCCAACTAATAAGGCCAATGAAGAAGATACAACCAAATGGTATCAAATCGGGAAATATGACTTTAGGACACCAACTATGATCCTTATTCCTCTTGTGACATCGGTCACATTGAACTTGCTTTGCTTTCTTGGAGGAGTTACAAAAATGATTGTCGCCGGAGATTGGGACAAATTGGTTGCTCAAGTGTTCTTATCTCTTTTCGTGTTGATGATGAGTTTTCCGATCATTGATGGCATGGTGTTTAGGAAGGACAATGCTCGAGTTCCATACTCGATTAGTATGATGTCTACCTTGTTGTCTATGGTTATCTTGAGCATAGGATATTTCATTCTTTAAGGTACGAGATGTCGTACCCTCGAGTCGTGTCAATTGAAATTATTGCACACACCGCAGTTTTATCAAAACGGGTATATCATTGTAAAGGAAATGTATATCATTGTTGCCAATTACAAAATAATGAGCTAAGTTTTAAAGGAATAAAGAATATTGTTTTCTAATTTTTACATGACTTGTTCATCATTTGTCTTCCTAATTAATCTAGATTTGGAGCGAGTTAACAAAATGCGCTACTTAGATTAACTAATAAGGGTCATTATAGCTTAATCAGAGGTCTTCGGTTTATGCCTAGAAATATACTAGTAGAGTTAAAATTCATAAGGCAGAGCTTAACTGCATAAGTCTTATAGTCCTACCTGGCTCAAATACGAGTTCAACCGGATAATATACGGCAAAAATATTGGACTGGGCCAGTTTAGCTCTAGTGCCTTGTGATGGAAATTGGGGTTCCAGTTTTCTACTTCACATAACCTCTCTATGATTGAATTGGTTGATAGCACAAATTTTAAACCAAGAATAGTAAAAGTCCAAGTAGAGGTAAACAGTAAATACTTACACTTGTTTCACTTTTATATTTTATTTTAGCAATATTATATTTATAAAGGTGGTAAAGCTAATCATACTCCCTCCATCCCGGTCATTTATTTACTTATTTCATTTTTGGTGTCTCATTCATTTATTTACTTTTTATATTATGTAAGATTTTATTAAGAATTGCTAATTATTAGATATTTCCGTCTTGTGAATATATTGTGCTTGTCCTCCAAGGTTGTAATCTTGTGTTATCTAATAATTAGCTATCCTTAATAGATTTTTGGATAATTTACTAATTTCATCATCAATGAAGTTCATTTGTCCTCCACGAACAACCACCACAAATGGTTTCGTCCCCTTGTCTTGGTTTTTATGCCAAAACTAAAGGTAAATGAATGAGCGGGATGGAGGGAATATATATTGGTCATTATTGTAAAATATCATATTATCACGACAGAATGTTAATTTACATAAATATGAGTATATTCTAAAGAACCTCTTGTTAAGCTTTATTTGGTGAAACTAGCCGAAAACTATAAAACTAGCTACAACTTGATAAGGTAGCTAAAAATTAGGAGTTGATTAGATGGCTGATTCTATAAAAAAAATGTTTAGCAAACTAACAGAATAAATAATTACTATAAATATCATAGAAAGGAAAGATAAAATAGAACCATGTACCTATTTCTAAAATGCTAGCTTAGCTAGCATTACATTTCACATAAATTATTTGGTTAAATAAGTTATTTGTCAATAATCTTATTGAAATTTTGGTCAAATATGTCACTTAAAACGTCTTGCTAAATAGAGCATTAATGGACTGGTGTTACTCATAGGATCGTTGTATAGAATAATAAGTGATATATTATTTGCGAAATTATTTTTTCGTGGCGTTTTTTAAGCATAAGAATGATTGATCAATTCTCATTTGTGACGGTCGGTATCCGTCACAAACTTGTGACGGGTCAAATAAAACTCACACTGGAGGATAAAGACAAGTCATTTGTGATTCCCTATATATGCATTCTACTCTTTGTCTTATCTATCCATGTGGGTGATACTTGACCCGTCACAAACTAATGACAAATATATCCATCACAAGTAAGACCTATTGAGAATGATTTCGAGTTCCGAGTCGTCAGGCTAGTCGGTAAGAAGAAGTGTATATTGTATCTGTGTATGGTACTCCGTGTTCATTTCGTTATCTTTCATTGTAACAATGACATCGTAAATTTATGATCATATACTCATAAGTCATAACTCATGTATACTTGTATGGTTGTATATTTGACGGTAGCTATTTAAAATTGAAAATTTGTAACAATGGTTCCACAACTTCTCTTCTTTTTGCTATGAATATTTTGAAAACATTAATCGAATGTAGTACGGAGTACAATGCAGTAAATATACGGATTGACATTCTTGACAAAAAAAATTCCAATTGGTCTCCCTTGTGACAGGTTACCATTTGTGGCGGATATTTTGTGAGATAAAATGGTAACAAAATGGGTTAGTGGAGAAAGGGGACCACATAAATAGTGTTGCAGAGAGAAAAAAAGTGGGTACTTTGTGAGATAAAGTGGTATCCGTCAGAAGCTTGTGACGAATATGTCATGTCTTCAATGAGAATTTGTGAAAAAATTCAGCCGACAGTGACATAGTTAGGAAATTGAATATGCTAGATTGGTGTGTAGACTATAGTGGACTAATGGTTTATAATAAGTCTCTCTTAAGATGATATTATTTGTCATTATCCGTCTTAAGTTTAAGATAAGTCAATTATATATCACTTGTACATATAAAAATATTTTTAAAAAAATTAATATATTTATCTTATATACACAACCACACAGGTGTTATAATATTTAACCTCTGTAACTCTGTTAAACTCAACACGAATAGCGTCATCTTAAATGCTAATTTTGTTGCATGTAAAACGTTGGACGAAATTTCGTGAATGAAGCCTAGACATGACGAGGTACAAGTACTTAAGTACACATGATATTTTCTTTTCATGTTGCTCAAATTAGATGCAATGAATGTTAGTATGTACCACATTTCTAACACTTTTGTTAGTTGAATGTTGAAAATAGGGAGTATCCATCTTTATGTGGTGAAATTATGCCTACCCTTGATAACAATTTTGCCAACAAAATAATAATGTTTTACTGTTTCATGTTTTCTATCAAAGAGCTCTTAAACTAGTAGCTTAAGAGTTTTGACCTATTATTATAATAGATGACGGGTTTGAATCTTCCCTCCCACATCAACAAAATAATGTTTACTGTTTAAAAAAAATCATCAAATTAGATGACAAACAAAAATTATACTCGTACTCTTTATGAGTAACATGTCTGTACAATCAAAATATTTTTGATGTACACAGTTTAAAAAAAACACATTGAAAATTTATATAAACGATCCGAAATCCCAAATAATGTTTTTGACACAAAAGTAAATTAAATACTCCCTCATATTCGGAATAACTCTCTCTATTGGAGGGTGACACAGGAATTAAGGGTGTTTGAATTAAATAAGCTAAAGTATTGTGGTAAAGTGAGATAATTGGAGAGAGAGAGAAGGTATTGTGGCGTATTATTGTGGGGTTAGGTGATTAAAATAAATATTGTTGTGAGGTGAGTTGATTAAAATAAGATAAAGTATGGTATTGTGGGGTATTGTTGTGAGGGCAAGGTGATTAAAAATAAGTATAAAATTTTACTAAAAAAAGAAATGAGGAGAGTTATATGAATAAATGAAAAAAGAAAAGGGGAAGAGTTATTATAAATAAGAGGGTGTGTTAGGTAAAGAAATATCATAATTGGTGTTAAATATGAATATCTTTTGAAGACTAATAGGTCAATTAATCATTAAAATGAATTGAAGTACAAACTAATTAGATCTTCTTCATTTTTTTCCTGTATATTTTCTTTTACAAATCCATTTAATAATATTATCCTCTTTATTATCTATTAACCATTTATTTCTATATATAAATCATGAACGTTTGATATTGAAGAATATAATTTGAATCATTAAAAGAAAATGAACTCTCTATTTCTTTTTAGAAAATAAACATGACGTTTAGGAACTTAGGATTAGATCAAATATTAATCCAACACACTAAATCTTCTAGTCTAATCACAATTCATAAGTGTCATCAGCCATCAGTAGTAGTACAAGTTAGCTACTGTATGGGGTACCATTTTTCATTTTTATAATCATAAAAGCAAACATTATTCGTGTTTTTTATCATACTCATATCGTTTTCACCATGTTTCTAAACTTTTTTTAGTCAAAGGTCATACACTCATACTACAAGAATATAATGGTGCTAGTTATATCATTTTCGCCAAATTATTTTTCAAACCCGATTATGAGCAGTACTTTTCATGATTTCACCTCGTCAATATTGTAATCGTCCTTATTATATGCCTTTACACACAAAAAAAAATGTTTTCCGAATAAATTAGTTCATTAACAAAGAGGTATTTACATAATCAGGATATCGATTCCTTTTTACTCCCTCCAATTCATAATAAACCTCCCATTTTATTTTGGCACAAAAATTAAGGAAACACACTACCCCACCATATAATTAAATTTGGACCACACAAATACACTACTCAACCATACAATTAAATTTGGACCACACAAACACTTACCAAAAAAGGAAATAAGGAAGTTATTGTGAATAACCGAAAAAGGAAATAGGGAGTTTTATTGTGAATTGGAGGGAGTACCATTTTTAGTTCTCATCTTATATTTCACTCCCATTATATTTTGACAAATTACATACAACCTGATTTTACATTTGAGATTGTGAAAAGTAGGGTTGGTCAACCATGTTGATGGGCTCAAGTCAGGACAGTGAAGGTGAACACGAAACTGGCTCAGGGAGATGTAACGACCCGAACCGCAACCATCATAACACAATCCCAATAAGATGAGATGTGTACCTTTTGGCTCGTTATTTGTCATCATTTAAATCCAAAAGAACAAGAACTTGTTAATCTATTAAAAGTTTCTCAGGATCTCCTTATTCTTTACTTGTGGAACAACTTCCCGCACATTTCATGGGGTGTTACAGACTTATAGGAGGGGTGACGGTTCTAAGCGGGCTAGGCTTGGCCAATTCAAGGTCAACCTGAAACCGGTTCGAGGGGGGTTGAGATGGGCCTATAGCGGGTTAGGGTTGAGGCGGGCCAAGGACGAGCCAAGTATGTTTCGGCAGACCCGAACACGGACTGAGGTAGGGGACGGATCTGGTCGGGCCTAAAACGGGTCGAGCGGGCCATGCTAATGTTAACCCGAGGGCAAACCGGTTAGGGATGGACCGAGTTGGCCCGCATGTTTGACCAGTCTTAGTGAAAATATCTTTTTTTAAGACAAGTATTTTGCAAATAGTTTATTTAGCCAAAAATTCCAACTAGCTTATATTTTGGGCAAGTGTTTAGAAAGTACGTCATTTTACCAAATTAGCTAGTTGAATTAAAATGTTTTTTTTTTGGTCAATTAGTTGAATTAAAATGTTGCTAATTTGTTTTATCATCCATTTTTACCTCGTTAATTTATTATATTAAAATATTCTTAATAGTAAATCATGTCTTTTTATGTCATTTTACCTATATCAACTACCTTTTCACTTAGTTTGTCAACCAATTTTAATAAAGTCAGCTAATTTATCACTTTCAGTTGTCTTTTCGGGTTTTAGTTAGCTTTTTGGGTTTCAGCTACCTTTTTAGGTTTCGGCTCTATTTGGTAAAATTAGCTGAAAAAGTGATTGAAACCTGAAAAGAAAGCTGAAAACTGAAAAGTTAATTGAAACCTGTAAAGGTAACTCATAAGTAGGCCTGGAAAACGAGTTAATCTGGTCGTATTCGGGTTGGATTAATTTCGGGTCGGACCATTTCGGGTCTGTAGACTTCTGGTCGGGTCGGGTCGGGTTATTTTCGGGTAAACTATTATCAAGTTATTTGTGGATAATAATTATTTTGCAACAATAAAAATTCAGGTTGAGTTATACTGGGTTAAGTCAATTCGGGTTTGGGTCAAGCTTGGGCCTTGAATTCGAGTATCGGGTCGGATTCTGGTCGGGTCCATTTTGGCAGGTTTACTCAAAGGTAATTGAAATTTAAAAGCGGATAAGGTAGATGATTACATAAAAAAATGACTCGCAAACTAGTTGAAAATGTAGGTGTTATTTGCTAAAATTACATAAAATTAAGGACATAATAATTATGTAACATTATAAATTAAAGGGCTAAAAATGAAAGATAAAATTAGATCAGGTACCTAATTTCTCATATGCTACATTTGATAGCATTGTATAAGATAACATTTTTTTTAAATATCTTATTTGGTTAATTACTTGTCAAACACTTGCAACAAAATAAGGTACTTAAAATTTTAGTCAAATACTCCCTCCTATTCAATATAAATTCTCTATTTTCTTTTCCGTTTATTCACAATAACTTCCATATTTCCTTTTTTGGTAAGTGTTTGTGTGGTCCAAATTTAATTGTATGGTGTGGTTGTGTATTTGTGTGGTCCAAATTTATTTATATGGTGTTGTAGTGTGTTTTCTTAATTTTTGTGTCAAAATAAAATGAGAATTTTACTGAGAATAGGAGGGAGTAAGTTAGTTTGGTCAAATAAACTACCTGAGATGTTTGTCAGAGCATTCAGTTGTCTTTTAAACTAGTTTTACCAAATATAGTCTAATTTTAACATATGAGAAATAATTTGTTTCTATTTTATTTTTTTTTCGCTTTATTTTATTTATTATTAAATACTTATTATGTTCTCTTATGTCATTTTACAAAATATGAGCTAGCTAAACATTTTTATATAATTAATTGTCTTATATGTTTCAGGTCAAAACAATCAAGTCAGCGTTGTTCGAATCCGGGTCGGATCAACGCGCTTCTTTCGGATGAAGTCTCGGATTGATGCTCACTCATCTCGGAAGGTGTTTGCACACACAGCAAACAGAGCGCTGTGGACTCGCAAGGGGTCTCCCTCTGATACTTAAGTCAATACGATACTGGAGTATTGACGGGGAGTCCGGGACCTCGCTTGAGGCTGTGGTCTCAGTTCTCTCTTAGTTGCTTAGATAGGCTTATTTCTAGAAAGAGAAAGTTATAGGTGAAAAGTCTCCTACGATGAAGTGGTGTGTATTGTGTAGAGTGATATGTAGAGGAATCCATTTTACCTTTTGGTGTGAGGTGACAAGTATTTGGACATGTGCGACCAGTGTTTAGCACGTGGGTCAGGTCAGCTGCACATGCTCCGTCATTGTCAGCTCTTAATTTTCAGCTAATTTTTTATTTTTTATTTCGTTTTCAACTAATTTTATCAAATAGGACTTTTTACGATAGTGATTTTTTTTATTTTTTCCTAAAAAAGAACAAGTTGTAATTGTAATTAGTGGAGTAATAATAGCATTGTTATTGGGGAGGGTGAGATTTTAATACCATACCAAATCTGTCAAAATACGTTTTAAATCCAAAAAGTGACCAAATTCTCTTCATCTAATTTATTACTACTACTTGGTCCCACTTTTTCCTCCCTTTTTTCTCTCTATCTCCCATTTCTCCTTCATTTAAATAAAAAAACATCATTCCTTGTCCTTTTTTTTTTTCTATGTACTTCATTTTTTTGGTTCATATCTATACTACTACTACCTTCATTTTCATGTACTCTTTACTCTAAACCGCCCGGTTCTTCATGCAGCGGTCCATGGTGTCCGGTTCACTCTCTTGTTCTATTAATGTAAGACTATATAATAATAATAAAAATACTTATAAATTGAGTGTCCAATTGGGATATGTATATAAATTTTTTTTGCATTTTTTATTGAATATAATATTTGAAATAAATGGGTGATTGAAGATTTTTGTGGGTATTTTTTATTTATATTTTTTGTACATTTTTTTGCATGTTTTTGATATTTAAAGAGTAAATGTTCAGTGAGCAGGATTTGTATTAGAAGAAATTGAGTGAAAGATCCAATTTTGATGATGTTGATGATGATTGGTTGTTTTAATAAGATTAGAATTTGGGTTTTCTCATAAACCAAGGTTAGTTCTTTCAATAATTTCTTAGTTTTCATTTTAATTGTATTATTTGAGTTGATTAGTTAGTAATACTTTTGAAATTATGTTAAATTAGTAAGAAAGTTTTGATTTTTAATGCATTTTAGAGTAAATAATTTAATTAGAATTTGCTAATTTGGGATTGGCATTAATCTTAGATGTAAAGAGCACCCCTGCTAACCCCTTTGCTCCACCACTGTGTGTATATTTGTAATTTTTGCATTGCAATATTAACAAATTAATTGGGTTTGGATTTATTTGGGAATTTATTGTTTAATGCAGGGGGTATTGTTTTAATGGAGGAAGGAGCATGCAAATGGTTGTTGTGTTCCCATGGAGGATGATCTTGGTCTTGTATATTCCATGATTATTAATGCATTCATGATTTGATTGAACTAATTGTGTAGAATTGATTGTTTGAAATACAATGAAGAGGGCAATAGCTTTTGGATTGTTGATCTGTGCTCTTTTTATATCGGTTTCTGCCCTTGAAAACGGGCCGAGATGTAATTGTGAGGATGAAGGGTATTGGAGTATTGAGAGCATTTTAGAATGTCAAAGAGTGAGTGATTTCTTGATTGCGGTTGCATATTTTTCGATCCCAATTGAGTTGCTATACTTTGTTAGTTGCTCCAATCTTCCATTTAAATGGGTCCTCTTTCAGTTCATTGCCTTCATTGTACTTTGTGGCATGACACATTTGCTTAATGGTTGGACGTACGGGCCACATGGGTTTCAATTAGCCGTTGCGCTGACCACATTTAAGTTCTTGACCGCTTTGGTGTCTTGTGCTACGGCTATTACTCTCGTAACCCTAATCCCCTTGCTTCTCAAGGTGAAGGTGAGGGAGTTGATGTTGAAGAAGAAGACTTGGGATTTAGGAAGGGAGGTTGGGATTATCAAGAAACAAAGTGAAGCGGGATGGCATGTTAGGATGCTTACCCGAGAGATTAGGAAGTCGTTGGACCGACATACAATTTTGTACTCTACAATGGTTGAGCTTTCAAAGACATTGGATTTGCAAAACTGTGCTGTTTGGATGCCTAATGAGAATAGGACTGAAGTAATTTTAACCCACGAGTTAAAAGGGCGTAATTTTCCAAATTTCAGCAATCGTAGGATGCCATATGCTAATCCCGATGTTAAAAGGATTAAGGAGAGTAATGAGGTACAATTACTTGGGATTGATTCGGCCCTTGGCCATGCTAGCAGTGGTGGGTTAGAAGACCACGGAGCTGTGGCGGCAATACGAATGCCGATGCTTAAAGTGTCAAATTTTAATAGTGGTACCCCTGAATTAATCCAGACTTGTTATGCTTTACTAGTCTTGGTTCTGCCTAGCGGGCAAGCAAGATCGTGGTCAAACCAGGAACTTGAGATTATTAAGGTGGTTGCCGATCAAGTGGCCGTGGCTATCTCTCATGCTGCTATACTTGAGGAATCCCAGCTCATGAGAGAGAAATTGTCCGAGCAAAATCGTGCATTGCAGCAAGCACAAAAAAACGCAATGATGGCAAGTCAAGCCAGGAACTCATTTCAAAGAGTTATGAGTCACGGGATGAGAAAGCCTATGCACTCAATTTTGGGATTGCTGTCAGTGTTAAACGAAGAGAATTTAAGCAGTGAGCAGAAACTCATTGTTGATACCATGATGAAATCGGGCAATGTCCTCTCGCTTCTTATAGATGACGTTATGGATGATTTACCGAAAGAGAGTGGGCGATTCCCGTCAGAAATAGGATCATTTGGACTTCGAGCTTTAGTAACTGAAGCTGGCTGTTTTGCCAAGTGCTTGTGTGCCCAAAAAGGCTTTGGCTTTAACATTGAAGTCGATAGAGCTCTCCCAGATAATGTGACGGGAGATGAGAAGAGGGTATTTCAGGTAATCTTGCATATGGTAGGTAATTTGGTGGAGAACAACAATGGCGGGGGATCATTGATGTTTCGGGTTTCCTCTCAACATGGTAGTCAGGGGAGGAATGATCAAAGATGGGCAACATGGAGATCAGGCTCTTCTGATGGTTATGTTTACGTCCGATTTGAAGTTGAGATCACCAGTGACACTGTCTTCTCTGACAATTCTGTCTTACTGAAAAATCGCAGTGGTCAGAGAAGCAATGATGAGATTGTGGATCGCGATCTCAGCTTCACTGTCTGCCAGAAGTTAGTTCAGGTGAGCTAACTACCTCTTCTAAGTGATCACTAAACCCTGCATTTATTTCTAATTTTTAAGTATGCACATGCGTGAACGAGTGGCAAAGATTAGAAATCGACTACTTGCAGAAGTTGTCAACTTTCCTTTCCGTATAGCGATGAAAGAAGGTCAGATGTATGCACCCTAGACTAGACCTGTCATTTTCGGATTCATCCTTCCGAGAATGGGCTCAGTCAATTTTGCCACGTCTATAATTCTATATGTTGTCTTATCTCGTATTTCTGGATGAACCATTATAAAAAAATTCATATCGAGTCTAACTGTCACCCGTAAGTCCATAACGGATAAGGTGCAAATCGTTTAGGAGTCATTTGGCTTTATTCCGTCATATTTTCGAGTCAAGTCAATAGCAAAGTCGGTGTGCAAAGAATTACGTAGTAGTAATTTATATTGTCTTCAAACTTTTACTTTTACATGTTACAGTTGATGCAAGGAAACATTTGGGTGGTACCAAACCCACAAGGTTTCCCTCAAAGCATGGCATTGGTCCTCCGTTTCCAACTTCGGCCATCTATTGGAATAGCGATCTCTGAATCAGGCGAATCATCTGACCCCTCAAACTCGGCTTTCAAAGGCCTTAATGTATTATTAGCCGATGATGACGACATGAATAGAGCAGTAACCAAAAAACTTCTTGAAAAGCTCGGTTGTGTTGTTACTCCCATCTCATCTGTACTCGACTGTCTCACTGCACTTGGGCCTGGATCCTCTTCCTACCAAATTGTCATCTTAGAGCTCCACATGACAGAGGTGAAGGAGCTCGAAATTCCAACTCGTATTCGTAAGCTCCGGAGTAGAAGCCGGAGCTGGCCTTTGATCATTGCTTTAACGTCAAGCGACGATGAAGAATTTTGGGAGAGGTTCAAGGAAATCGGAATAGATGGGGTTATCAGAAAACCGGTTGTTTTGAAGGATCTCGGAAATGAACTTCGTAGAATTCTTCCGGCGAATAAGTGAATGATCAGAAGCTCCTATTCTTCTCTTATATACAGGATTGATTAACAGGTAGATATAGAAAAGTATTCCTTGATAAATTAAAATTCTTGTGTGGGAAAAATACTTGATTAAGAGAACTAGAAATTAGTAACACATTTATATCAGGAATTTTCATTTTTCAGTAGTGAAGATTTAAGCAGAATTAGGGGTGCATTGTAAATGTAGTTTAAAAGTACTGGATTGTGCAAGATTGATACAAATTATATTGTTTGCAACCGATTTCCCATGCGTCGGTTTTTCAGTTTACGCTCTCCGAAATCCTTTCGAATCTGAGATCAACTCGATCGGCCTGGCCAATCCAAGTCGTCTTAATTTGGACCATCATTTCTTGGTTAAGATCGTGTTAACGGTTAACTAAAGTTGATTCTAACACCGACGAAAAAAAAAAAAAAAAAGATTGTGAGAGGTCTTAAGGTAAGGACGGTCTTGAGCAAGACCAACTGTAATTTGAAAATGAGCAAATGAACAGCCCTTATGGCCTTATCTCTTAACTTTTTTTCACAATTAAACGTACTTTTGAACTTCATTTTTCTGAATGAACTTATAGGAACTGAGCTGAATTAAACTTAAAAAATGGTGATTTTTAAATCCATAAAAACAAGGCCTTAGACTGAAAAAAGCGTAATAATCATGACTTGAGTTCAAACCCGTCTAACATTAGTAGTTTGGTACTAAACTTGTAGTACTAGATTCATAGTAGTAATTACTATTTGGAGTAATGAAATCTAGAGCATGTGATGGGTTTGACAAAAGAGAGAGGGGCGCCCACAAGAACAAGTAGGCTAGATCTTAGAGCACGTTGTGAAGTAGTGATGTGTAGTCCAAGGTTGGAGCTTCGAAAAGGAAAGGGAAAGGGAAAGGGAAAGGGGGTCTGCATTTGGTCATACACAATGTCAAATTCCTACCTCTTGTATTTATTCTATTCCATCTCTTACTTTATCTATATCTTCCAACTTGAGCTATTTCATTTTATTTTTAATACTAGTACGTACAAAAAGAAAGTAGAAATTAGAAATAGAAGCCTTCTGCAATTAGCTTCATTTTATTTTTAATACTAGTACGTACAAAAAGAAAGTAGAAATTAGAAATAGAAGCCTTCTGCAATTAGCTTTAGTTCATTTTAAATCGGATAACAAAAACGTGTAACATAGTATTAAAAAAAGCTAGTAAAGAGTTCTAGTGCGGGCCACTTTTCTTTCTGTGCAGTCTAATACTTAGATCCACAATAACAAAAGAGGGATCTTCTAACTATTTTCTATCCTAGAAGCTCAAAATGTAAGAGACCCCAATTCTATATAAATCACACAATAAGCCTCCCACAAGAATGATGTGGGACTCATGTCTCATACCATGCAATGGATAATATCATTTTAAATAGGTATAAATTGTTACTCCCTTTAAATATCTATTTTTGCCCCATTTCCTCTTAATGGCAAAGTATTTGTTTTTGCCCCATTTCTAAACTTTCTATTTCGAGACACCTTTTTGACATTGTTTATTAGTTTAAGTGAGACCCACAAGGCCACAACCAACTTTTTCATTGTTTATTAATTAAAGTCGTAAACAGTACAATCCACTATCAACTTTAGCATTACTTTTTTTTTTATTGTTTATTGGTTTCCTTATTCTTTGTGCCCAATGAAATGGGGCAAAAATTAATATTTGGAGGGAGTGTTTTTTTCTCTAGTGCATATTGTTTCTTCACAAATTATCACTAACAACCACCGTAATTTACAACAAGAGTATCAAGAGTTTCTCTCCATTTATTCCTCTCTCCATTTTCTTCTATTTCCTATTAATGGTCTAGATTCCGTCTCAAAACGATCTAACGGTCAGTTGAATGAAAAGGTTGAGAGTGGATAATGATTAAATATTGTTCTATTAGAGGAAATGAAAGGAAATGAGGAGAATAGGAAATGGAGAGGATCCCCTCTCCAAGAATATGACGCTATTTAAACACATTTTTTTTTTCTGGGTGATGAAGTGATGGTGGATATATCACCCTCCAATATAAATACCATCAATTATAACTTAAAAGTAAGAGTTATTATAGTTTCTTCTCCTTTTATAAACTCGGATTTGCTAAAGTTTACACCGTTTCATACTCTCAAGAACTTGTTCTTTCTATTAAAAACAATTATAAAGAAATAATCAGAATAGAGCAAGTATAAAACATAATTTTACAATTTAAAATTTTCTATCTAGTCTAAGCATCAAATGTACCTAAGAATTTCTCATTTTACAATCGAGTTGAACGACTTTTTAAAAAAAAATGCTTTAAAAAGTCCCAAATAAGTAAATTTGAACCGGGTGCAACATCACAAAATCTCATTGAAGACGGGCGATATCCATCACAAGCTTGTGATGAAAGAGTGTGTGTTAGTTAGGTGTGCACTTCGACACTCATGTGAGGGCATGAGGGTTGTTTTTGTTGTTACACTATTAAGTAATTAAGTCCAAAACTAAAAAAATTTCATCACTCACACGAAATCGATATAGTTACAGAAATTTTGGCCACTTAAAATTCGTAAAGAGAAAATAAGTTGGTCTTTATGAAATTTGTTAAATTCTGAACATAAGTTTGTTAATATAGAAGTATATAATTATTGGGAAAATGATATATAGAACTGTAAGAACCATATTTAAGGTTTAAAAAGAGAAAATAAAAGTTTAAATCAAAGATTAATAACATTGATATATGCGTAAAATATGAACATAAGATTGTTACGTTTTTTTTTTTGTCTAAAGTGTACGCTTTTCTTTCTAGCTTGTTTCACAATAAAATTCATGTTTCATTTTTTACTTTATTCCCTTTTCGTCTATTATTTTCAACTGTTATAATTTCTGATCCCACATATTTCTCAATTTTAATTCTCTCCCCTTAAATCTTTTGATCAAGAAGATGCAAGAGACAAGAGTTATTAAGTATTTGCGTTTGTATTCCATTGCACATTTGCAGAGTTATTCTCCTCCTAGGATTTTCACTGCTTTGGGGAGTCGCTGAGATTAGACCTAGCAAAAGCAATCCAGCCTGATTGACCCGACCCGAAAAGGCTGACCCGAGACCCGAACTACATCACTCGAATGTGACCCGAAAACCCGAATTGACCCGACCCGACCTGAACATGACCCGAGCTTTCTTAACCCGAACTGGCTTGACCCGAAAATGACCCGATCCGAAATCACCAAACCCGAAAATAACCCGACAAAATATAACTCTAATTTAACCGAAAAGACTTGAAATGACAATTTCTTTATTATTCATTGACCCGAAAATGACCCGACCCGAAACAACCCACCCGCTTGACCCGGAACTGATCCGACCAACAAACCCGAAACAGACCCTAAACCCGAAATGACCCGACCCGACCCGAGTTAACTCGGAAGCAATGAGAAACCCGATCCGACCCAAACCCAGCCCGTTAACCCGTTTTGCCAGGTCTAGCTGAGATAACACAAAGAGACGAGTTAAGAACAATTTGGATTTGGAGGACAGCCCATATGGTGGTGAGAAGAGGGTTACGATCCAATGGGCTAAATCTAGCTATTAGTGGGCTTATTAATCATACAAATGAAAAGTTGTTGGAAACATAAAAAATTCCATCCTAAAATTTATCTAACCCATGATAAATAAATATTATGATTGTTTTGTAACAAAAAAAACTTTTATATTCACGGCACAAATTGACCTAAGACAACCCAAAATTTAAATTTTATAAACTAGTATGTTTTGTATGGTCTAAATTTAAATTTTATTTCTTATGAAAAAAGAAATGTGGATAGGAGGGTCTAGTAAACCTAGGCTATCAACATCGACATAAATTCTAAAACTTTTTTCTATCTAAAAATTAGCTTAAAAAGTAATAGAGCCAAATCTATATAAACCTCACATCAAGCCTCTCACCCGACCGATGTGGGAATCATGTCTCATACCATGCATGGACTATAACATTGTTTTTTTTTTTAAAGAAAAGATCAATTCATTAATAAATAGTCATACGACATCTACAACATGTATCAAATTTGACCGGATACAACTCGACTAGAACCAAATAAAATAAAATCTCGTTCAAAGAAAGATCTGTAAACTTGAGTTGTTCCAAAGCACATCCTCTATCATATCGCCGCATACAGCATTTCACAAAAGGATCACAAAATCTTGAGGCTTGACGAGAGACGATTTCATCTGACCAAATTGAGTACAACCAACAAATCGACAACATATGTAATACCATATGTAATACAAATGAGTGTAACATTGTTTTAAATAGGTATAAATTGTTAGTTTTTCTCTTGTGCATATTGTTTCTTCACAAATTATCACTTACAACCATCGCAATTTGCAACAAGAGTGTAATGCTATTTAAACAACTACTTTTTTTTCACAAAATCTCATTTGTGACGGCACGTATCCGTTACTTTGGAGTGACGGATACCATTTTCTCTCACAAATGACCCAAAAAGAGGAGAGATGAAAGCACATGGGGTGCCCCACCTTATCCCCCCTATCCGTTTTGTGAGTGGCATTACCCGTCACTTGCTCCGACCCGTCTTCAGCAAGACTAATTGCTTTTTTTTTTTGGGTGATGGACTGAGGGTGGATATCACCCTCCCAATATAAATACCATCAGTTATAACTTATAAGAAAGATTTACTATTGTTACTTCTCCTTTTATATACCCGAATTTGTTAAAGCTTTACTCCGTTTCATACTCTCATAAACTTGTTCTTTCTATTAAAAGCAACTATGACGAAATAATCAGAATAGAAGAAGTATAAAACATAATTTTACAATGTAAAATTTCTAGTCTAGGCATCAAATGTATCAAAGAATTTCTCGTTTTGCCAATCGAGTTGAAAGACCTTTTTTTTGTTAAAAAAAAAAATCTTGCAGGAGTCCCAAATAAGTAAATTTTAACCAGGTGCGAATGTGTTAGGATGATAGTTTGAGTAATTTGCACCATAAAGAATGCCAAAAGACGTGTGTTTGGTGTGCTGTGCACTTCGACATGTGAGGGCATGAGGGGTGTTTTTTTTTGTTACACTATTAAGTCCAAAACTAAAAAAATGTCATCACTTACACGAAATTGATATAGTTACAGAAATTTTGGCTACCTAAAATTCGCAAAGAGAAAATTAGTTGGTCTTTATGAAAGTTGTCAAAATATAAATACGAGTATAAGGTTGTTAAGTATACAATTACTCCGTATGGGTTAAAAACTAGTATTCCCTCGTATTCATTATTGATGTTTCCCGGAGAAAAAAGAACATACATAAAATGTACTACCTCCAACTTTTTTGTTTTTGAGCATATATGTATATTTTTTGAGCTTATTACTTCAAACTTTATTTGTTTTGAGCATATGTATATATTTTTTTTAAGCTTATTAAAATTTACTTTATAAGTTAGATTTTAATTTTTTTTTTCCCATCAAAACTCAAATTTTACTAAATTTATATGTAATGTTTTTGAGTTTTATTGTAATTTTTTAGAGCTTAATATTTAAGTGAATAAACTCAAAAACTTTATAATAAAACTCATAATTTTTAAAATAAAACTCAAAATTTTTATTATAATGCTCAGAAACTATATATAATTTGTGGTTAGACTACTAAAAAAGTGAAAAATGTTAGTGAATTTATCATTTTAAGAAATGTGGAAGATATTACAGAATATTTAAGAGTTTTTTTTTTTTTTACGGTTGGTGTATAATAATCACAGATAGGAGAGACCATATGGAAGTGAGACAATAAACGAATCCATTTTTGAAATAATGGTCAAAAATAAATTATTTGTCGTTTTGGGTCGGTTTTGAAAATATTTGTCAAAATGGTGTCCACGTAGGCTCGGAATTTCTGGACCTAAAACACGCCACTACCAATGGCGTGTTTATGGAAAAAAAACTTCATTAAAAAATGGACTAAAACAAACACGCCATTGGGAATGGCGGGTTTCGGAGGGGACGCCACCCCCTATGGCGTGTCTTATGTAATTTTTTTTTTTTTTTTTTTTAAGTTCAGTCAATTGAGGAAAAAAGTGTTGTAAAGACACGCCACTGCTAATGGCGTATTTCCTTCACAAAACACGTCATTAGTAGTGACGTGTTTCAGGTCTAGAAATCTCAAGCCTACGTGGAGGCCATTTTAATATATTTTCAAAACCGATCCAAAACAACAAATAAACTCGCAATAAACAGAAGAATTAATCTCAGGAAATAATTAAAAGAAGTTGGAATTTTAATTGGAGGGTCGGCCAAGCGAGCCAACCCTATGAGAGTTTCCACAAATTATGTCGGCCATATGTCTTGATAGCCATACAGCACTCGCCATTGTAATGGGCAAGCATGGCATATTTAGCCAACCGACCCTTTTAATTTGAAACCATGGGTAGCCAGACGTATTTTATACAGAGTGGTTTCCTGTAACTATCTCTTCTCTCCGATGTGGGACTTTCTCATTTTTCAAGCTTACAATTACCAACACTACTCTCAACTCTCATCCAACAACCAACCTTTACCATTATTAAAAGCGCCCCTCCCCCTCACAGCCTCACACCACAAGTTCTTAAGATCAGTCCTCAAAAAGTCACACAAATCACACAAATCACCTTCCTTTATTAAGATGTCCACCATTGAAAAACGCGACAACGAACACCGCCTTCAACAAATAAGGCCATGAACATTTATTCGTATTCTGATCTTAACCTGATTTATAACTCGTATAATCAGACGCATATTCAAAACCTGTCACTTATCTAACCTAGACATGGGCAAATGGGTCATTTGGGTGGGGTCATTTTCAGATCAACAATTTATCGGGTCATTTTTAGGTTGAGTCATTTTTGGGTTAGGTAATTTCTAATCAGGTAATTTTGGATCGGGTTTTGTCATTTAGAATTTATCAGGTTACTTTCGAGTCACTCTCGAGTCTTGGATCAACCTTATCATGTCGGATCATTCAAATCGGGTAAATTAATCAAGTCCAAATTCTTACCTCATATAAATCAATGAGTTCATGACTTAATTATGAGTTTACGACCAACCCTGAACTCGATCCACCCGACCCGTTTAACATCTGTACCCTTATCCATTATCAAATTTTCTAGCCTAAAGGTACCAACAATTAGGAAATCTCACCAAACAACGCACCTTTACCTTTAAAGCACCTCCCACCATAAGATCAATCCTTAAAAAAGTCAAAACACATCACACACCAAACATTTCCCACCTCCGTCAAAATGTGCACCGTAGAAAAACGCGGCAATTTATTCATCCTAACCCTAACCGGCGACGACGAACACCGCCTTAATCCAACCCTAATCTCCGCCATCCGCACCGCGCTCGCCGATATCAAATCCCAATCTCTCTCCTCCCCCGCCGTCCCCTCCGCCCTCATCACCACCACCACCGGCCGCTTCTTCTCCAACGGATTCGACCTCAAGTGGGCCCAGTCCGCCGGCGCCGGGTTCATGGACCGGCTCCACGGTATGGTTGAATCCTTCAAACCGGTGGTGGCGGACCTAATTTCCCTCCCGATGCCGACAATCGCCGCGGTGACGGGACACGCGGCGGCGGCGGGGTTTGTGCTTATGTTAGCGCATGATTATGTGATTATGAGGGGTGATAAGGGAGTGTTGTATATGAGTGAGGTGGATATTGGGATGACTTTTCCTGAGTATTTTAATGTTTTGTTTAAAGAGAAGGTGGCGTCCGCGGTGGCGCGGAGGGATATTTTGTTACGTGGGAGGAAGTTGAAGGCGGTCGAGGCGGTGGAGTTTGGGGTGGTGGATGTGGTTGGGAAGGATGAGAAGGAGGTGGTGGCGAAAGCGGTGGGATTGGGTGAGGAATTGGTTAAGAGGAAGTGGAACGGTGAAGTTTATGGTGAGATTAGGAAAGGGTTGTATCCTGTATTGTGTAAGGAGCTTGGGTTGGATACGAGGACTTTGGTTGTTCCTCGGCTTTGATCGATCGAGAGCGTATTCTCTGACCCATTTTGTATCCCATCTCGTGTCCATTGCCATTTTTTTAATTATGTGAATGATGATGTGTCGGAAGATAAAAGCAATGAGGCAGGAGATGGGACACAATTATGGGACATGTGATCTCAACTCGCTTTGATCTTATTGTTCTAGGTCGATTTGATAGTTAAAATACAGGTCGTGTTGTATTACTCCCTCTGTCCCGATTAATAGGTAGCATTGTTTGAAATTTGTCCGGAAAACTTCAAATAATGATGATAACTATTGATCGGAGCAGACTTAGTTGTGTCACTTGTGTGTAATGTAATGTGATGACTGATGATGGAGTGATGTTTCTTCACTTTGTATTGTAATTTTTAATTTTTTTTTCGTTTGTAATTGGAATAAGGACTTGTATATGAATTCATGATGTTTTTATTCATTAGGAATGAGTGATATTTGGCTAGTTTCTATTGATGCAATGTCATTGATTTTGGAGTATTCATTTCCGACAGTTGGGACAATATCTTTCGAGGTACTGAAGGCAATTTAATGGGTTGACCCCTCTAAGTTTGGCTTTTTCATTCGCAAGAGTCAGAAATCGAACCCCTGACCACTTGTTTAAGAGATGATAGCCTTTACTAGTCAATCCAGCCAACTTTGGCAATTGCAAAAAAACTTGTATTAAAGTGGGATAAGCAACAAAATGATTTTGCCAAAATACATTCTTGTCTCGAGGATTCGTAGTGACATTAAACTTATGGTGAGAGAGAGAGAGAGCATATATTTGCAAGAAAAAAGGCATGCATCAAACAAAACTAACTCAACCCGACCTGAATAACCTCCCTACATTTGATAAAGATATTGAACGAGGCTTGTAGCAGTGATTCTCCCCTTCCAGGACTTGCAGATATGCTCGATCGTGATATATTAGTGTCAGAAATTCAGAATAATTGATTTCGACCATCAGGAATTGATATAGCACAATGGCTGAGCTTGGATATAATAGGAATCTTTATACTTGCGGTTAGTACCGATATACAATCCCCCACGGATCCAATCTTCCCTGTGTATCCAAGCCTCCCGGTTGAAATCGAGAATCCCAAGAATCTGTTGATCACAGGAGCACAGCCAAAAACCCATCAACTAATATCAGTAAATTATACTGACTGCTGTGCTAAGCATGCTGCAACAGTAAAGCTACTACTGCGGGTAAAGAATGTTGTGGACTGAAATTGCGAGGAACTCGCATGATAATGTGTATGCATATAGCCAAGCAACTTAAAGTCGTATTTCACATTTAATAGTAGGTTATTTAGTCACTTGGTTGTATGCATACAACCGTCTCACCAGACTCGCTGCTAAAATTGACACTAAACATTATCGATTGTATTATAAATGTTATCTTGCATCTAATTAAACAAGTTATTGTCGTACTTACCACGCCACCTTTCCATGAAACATAGAGTGGGTTATTTCTTGATGGTAGAACCTGCAAACGAATAATGTGATCATCATGCAGTTTAAGAAGAATGCTAAACCACGGGTACAAAAGCTTTAACCGCCTAAAGAAGCCAAGTTAAATTCAGTAATTCAGATATTAGCCATAGCTATCAACAAAGATTAGAGACGCTTTCTGCACTAACCTCAACCATGTCTATTGCTTCATTCGAAGGAATCGCATGCAAGACCCTGCAACACCCGCAATACTTGAAGAGTTTACTGATAAATTAAAGTCGTATAATTGCGAAAAAAGAACAAGACAGTGTTCAGCAGGATGGGTGATTGTTAAGTTGTAGGATCAGGTTGAAATATTTTCTAGTCTAACCAGAAGTTAAGTTTGAGGAACATAGTTTCAGTCGAACAGAAACAAACCTATCTTCCACAGCGGCAACAAGACCATTTGTCAGAGCAACTCCACCGCCCTAAAACAAAATACTAATTAGCTTTACCAAGCATTCATCTATGTAATTCTCCCTCCATCCCAATAACATTGTACCCATTTGATTTTGATGGTTAACGGATGTCAACTTTGACCAATTTCCAATAAACAATAGCTACCAGTTTCAAAAATTTAATATAAAAATAATTATTTTTATAAATCAAACATGAAAGACATTACAACGTACATTATATTTAAAGAAAGTAATAGTGTAAGTTGACATCGATTGACCACCAACGATAAATGGAGAAATATATTTTGGATGGGAGTACATTATACATTTATTTATACATCACAGGTTGCAAACTCACCAGTTGTATGCTAGCAAACAATTTTCTCTGGAATTCTATACGCCCTGCCAAAGACAATAGAAACCAGGAACTTAATACAATGCTTTTTCAGTTTTTTGTGATGTACAATTAACAGTACGAACGCAACATTTAGACACTTCAACTCACCCGTTAACATAATGCTTTTTGTGATGGCTTCAGCAAGGCCAATTTTTTCTTCCTTTTTGGGCTTATTAGTAAAAGCTGGATAATTCTCCCACATAGGAATTCCAGGATTGAAGCCAGGGTACAAGTCTGTCACATCAGTTCTCCTTGGAAATTCCATTTGAAAGCTATCTTCCAGCATATCCTCATAATCATTAAACCTGTAGAGTAAACGGTAAATTCGCCCCAATGAGTAAACTAGAGAAACTTCAAGAGACAAGTTGACAATGCCTAATTTAACAAGCTCAGGAAAATGTAATGCCAAGATAGAGACACACCATTTGCGGGGTGGCGGAGGATAAACTTCTGGAACCAAAAGTCTGGGGTAAAACAAACCCATAGGAGGAACCTGATTGAAGAAAGTATTAATTTTCCATTCTGCCCACATTGTACAATTTCAGTGCTGGAAATCAGAGGCCTAGATGGTGTTGGGAAATTAATGATGAAAAGAAATGTCGTGAATTTTTTCATTACCCTTCGACCAGTAAAGAAATAATTTGTAAACGTACACTTAAACAGATAGATAGTAAATAACCGGAAAAGAAAATATAGCATTATCATTTGTCAGATGATTATATATCTATGTACAACCGATTTATATAACCAGCAAACCAAAATAGATCAGATGCTGATTGCTGACACATGAATAGGACCGAAATCGACAGTGCTAATAGCAAAACCAACTGCAAGTCTGCAACTCCTAAAAATCATTCAAGAACAGAACAAATACAACTGGAAGACATTACACGCAGGAAACAATTGACAGCAAGTTCATTGTAGATAATTGTCTGTACTATAGATTCTGACATAGGTTAGAGCTCATTTCCTTATAAATCATAAAGGCGTTACATTGTGTTCTACACCATGTTACTTTGACATTTCACTTACCCATTGTGTCACAAGTCCGACACAGGATATGTCATACATGTCCGACATGCCATGTGACTGTTGATATCCCATATTGTATTTCAAGGGTGTCTAGTAACAAGAGAAAGGAAAAGGCAAAAGAATGTAACAAAGAACACTATGAAGAAGAACAAAGAGGAGAGAGACATGGGCAAGATAAATATAAGCTGATAAGATATACCAGAAACACCTACATTAAGAGCTGTTAGCTTTGTCTTATGAGCTCCAGCAGGCATGCTATCCTCATATGAATGAACTGCAACTACGGCATCAGTCTCACCATCCTGCATATGGAAGTCAAATTGTGACGTGAATTTAGGAGTAAAAACATTTTAGTCATATGCTGTGCAGTAATTCACCAGTAAGAAAATATCCATCTTAAGGAACTTAAAAGCCAACATAACTTTCTGTTTTTAAATGGATATTAATTCAAAATAGTTCGCTAGTAAGTGACAAGAATTACCTTAATCTGACAATTAGATTCCTTTAGCCGATTAAGCATCAGCAGATCAATAGGTTTCGCTAACGCATCTGTTCGAATTGGAGGCCATGTCTGGTGATGCCTTTGTGTCCACAGTAGGCATCTTGATATGTCCTGAATAAGAAATATTCAAGGAATAGAAGAAAAACTTAAATTATGAAAATTATGATAGAATAGAGAATATTGGCTCATTAAACTAATTGCGCCTCTTTTATTTTGAAGTAAATGCAATTCCCGCTGCGACTTTCATTCCGTGTCTCAGAAGCCTCTTCATGTTGTTAAACACAAGGGCAACACTATGTACATCCAAGTATCCAACTTCCTACCTCGCCATTTGCAGGAGCTCTTGGTGTACTGGGTGGGTGACATTGTTGTTGTCAACAACTTTAAATTCTTATGAGACTAAAATCATTAAGAGAAGCAAATTTATCAGGGACCAAATCATACCTCTCCGCCAAATGACAGTGTAATTCCCGTGGCAGGTAATGTAACTCCATCCTAAAGTTGAGGCCCAAGAAGAGTCAGTTATAAAGATATTGTATAGTTGTTTCTTCTCATCACTAGCGAATTTATTGTCGCATTAAGAAAGCCAGCACCCAGCAAAGCAACTTAACAAAATGGGATTTAGATAACAGCATTAATAAGAGCAATTAATGAGGATAAATAAAAGCTGATAAAATATTTTTAAGGCAAGGTAATGGAAGTGTTGGATTACTTGGAAGCATGTGATGGAATGTTACTCTTTTTAAATACTTCCTGAGGTTCAGAAGAGACATTGGTATACTATTCTTATTATCATACATCAAATGTTTGGGTGATACATCTGCTTGTCACTTTCTTTTGTCTTTCCTTTTCCTCTATAGAACCTATAATGTTGTTCTGAAGCTTAGTGGCTTATTAGGTGTCGTATCATAACATTGATACATCACTTTTAGTGTCATACATCAAATGGAACACTCTCGTGTGATACCATATAGTCCATATAACATAACTGCCAATAGTGGATACCCTGAGCCATAGATGATTGGAGAAAGGATTTCTGACTTGTTGGTTGGTAACTAATGGCTAGCAAGTAGCAACCAATTTATGTTCATCTGGATTTTAGTATCCATATCCCTTTTCAAGCTATTAATTACTTTGTATTAGTATGTTGATTATGCACCTTAGTGAGAAAACCAAAAAACAGAACATGTTCAGAGAAAGATACATATGTCCCACCAGGGTTACCAAATTTTAAAATAATGTAATTCGCTAAATTGAGCGAATCGCGAATTAGAATTAAGAAAGCGAATTGAACGAATTGCGAATCCGGCAACCCTGTGTCCCACCATGGAAAAAATTGTGTTCTAAGATGGGGTAGATAAGATGACTGATGTGAACTGGGCACCAATAAAAGTAGATGAACCACTACGAACTGTCTTATTATTTCTTTTCTCCTACCTCTGACGGATGCAAATAGGGAAGAAAAAAACATTCATGCAAGTCTCATACCTCAACACAAATGACTGATGTCACTTGGGCGCCAATATTTACGACACATGCGGTGGACAAACCATTCCCAAAAACTGTTGCAAGAGCTTCCTGCAGCCAATGTGCCCAAGACATAAGTAATGATTAACTGATCAGTAGTCATGAATATTTGCTAGTAGCCAATGACACAATTGTTTATCATGATGATATAAAATCAAAAACTGATATCAGATACAGGACTTGCTTAAAATGTGTCCTATGTAAGTAACGATTAACTAGACAGTAGTCGGGAATAACCGCATAAGAACATACAGCAAAAAGAGGAACAAGGACCAACTAGTTTCTATATTGATGTTGGTGCAGGGATTAAGCGACAGATCCCCTAATAAATACAAAGATATGCCAGAATTTGCTAATAGTGTCCAAGAATCAAACATGACCACACAGATGAGACAGTGGAAAATCCTTTTTGATAATAGAAATGTACATAGAAATTACAGTTGACATGTCCTACAAAGAAAAAGCAGGCGAAGAACAAAAACACAGTGAAGAACAAATGGTTACTTTGATATGCTATGCCGTACTCCATTACACTGAGTTCGTTTCAGTTTTTCAAAATAATTGCAAATGAATTTGAAAAGTGTATTGTAGCAAATGGAACGGAACAGTCGCAATTTACAAATGCATACATTAAACAACACACAATCTATTCATGGTCAAGTCTACAAAACATATAGACTGGATTGCAGTATAAAAACTAAAAAGCAACATGAAAGACTTCTCTCACCTGATGGACAACTGCCACACCAAAACACAGATCTCTCAATACAAGGGACATTAACTCCTTTATTTCTGCAATAACAGCATTTAAGGAATTCAATATTTCGTTGTCAAGGAGTATTTGAGTATCATAAATAATTTCTAAGCCTCAACTTCTGTATTGTAGCCTTGTAGGACATGTAAAGTTATCACCAACAGCCTAAATACAGATGCTAAAGACATCATTGTCTTGAAATATATAACAAACAAAAATCAGAAGGAACGGTAACAGAAATTACAGCCTCATTGGTAGTTTGGTACCATAATGCCACAGAATGCAATGTTCTTATTAAGACCATCTCTACTCGGAACTCAGTACGAATAGTCAGGAACACGAGCAAATGAAACAGGATTGAAAACATGCTATAAAGACATAATAGCTACTTTAGCACAAGGAAAAGAAGTACTCCCTCCTAGTCTGATTGTTGGTTCCCCTTTTTCATTTTCATGCTAGTCGGGTGTTGGTTCCCCTTTCCTTTTTTGGTAAGTTTTGTGTGGTCCAAATCCAATTCCATGTGGGGTAGGGTGTTTTGTGTGGTCCAAATTCATTTCCTTAATTTTGGTGCCCAAAAGAAAGGGAACCAACAATCAGACTAGGAGGGAGTATATTTTAATACCTCGAGTATCAAATGTTTCTGGCACAATAAGCATAGCAGAATACATTATTCTTTCACTTCTAGAGATGCGCAGTTTCTCAGTCAAAATCCACTCCCATATAGCATGTAGGTCTTCAAGCACCTAAGGAAAAAGAAAAGAATGTATCAGTAGAAAACTTGGCAAAGTAAAAGAGAGAAGTTTTTAGATGTTACAAAACTCTACTAGAGTATCAGCATGTGCACATGTCTTCTTATGAAGAAGGCAAATGATTATCTTTGATAGGCTACAGCAATTACTCCTACTCCTACGGTCCTAGCATAGGATGTCGAGGGGTGTTTTCTCCCTCTCATACTGTTCATTTTGAAATAAAATGGGATGACAAAGATGGCTTCAGCTTGGAAAGGGTACATTCAACATAACTTCCTAAAAATTCCATGATAAATAGGAAAAGTCCATACGATTACAAAGACAGTCACATGCCAACTTCGCCTTATAAGTTATAACCTGCCATAGGAACTTATTTTGTCATATTGAAGAACAGATGCAGTTTTGAGTAACAGAACATAAACAGAGCAATGACATGTCGAGTTTGCTAGTGTCATATAGTGATAAAATAAGCATTCAGAATCAATAAAAAATCCTAAAGGATCATTTGCCTCGATCACTATGCTTTGAAATCAAAGAATACCTGCTCTGAAGAATAATCTGGAGAAACATTAAAATGACCCCTGCGGATAGGCCTCCTTAAGCAATATGGTTCACTTGGTGAAATTCTTAGTGATTCTTCACCAAAAATGGACTCCCTATGTTTACATTCACTAACGGAAGCGGCGCCCTTTGTGTCTGCATCTTTGGTCACATCAGAGGATGGTCGCGTTTCATCAAGTTTCATTGAAGCTTCTGCATTTATTTTTTTACAAAAGAAAAAGTGTGATAACGCCAATTAGCAAGTAAAATAAGCTCATCAAATGAACTGTAATATCTAGGGAATGTAATATTAGGAAACAAGTGTGATTCCGAAAACTCAGTTATCAGTCATCACATGACAACTGCAGGAATATTCATCAGAAAGTGCAGGGGAAACAGAAAGAAGATTACAAAATATATATAACTGCATTTGAAAGAAGCTATCAAAGATACCTAACGTAGAAGAAGATCCTGGTTTCTTCTCAAACACATCAGTCCAACTTAATGCAGGTTCCTTCTTGGTAATCTGAACGTTAGGTCCATCGAGACGAGTCATCTGCACAAAAATATGCAACCATTGTAGAGGCAAATTACTTGAGAAAGAGAACTCCAAACCAATTACAAAATCAATTTCAGGATTCAATTAACAGCAAAAAATTAGAAGCTGCAAAGAAGTTCAAGATGAGAAATCCTCTGTACAATCCACTATCAGAAGAACACAAGTATTTGATCAATTGAATTACAAAAACTCAGTTAGACTCTAACGACAGTATCTGTATCAACTTTAAGAGGAACTCTTCCAAGGAAATAATATGAAACCTTATTAGATCCGTTTTTAGCCTTTTACCATGAATAAAAAATAAAATAGAAACCCAAATGTCCACCAAAACTGTAGATCCATCTGCAGATTGAAGGCAGCCTAGACTCGCTAAATAAAGAAGTATGCAAACAATTATGTCATGATCCCACTTGCCTACTCCAAAAGTTTGTAACGAGCATTAAGGAATAAGGATGAACATTAGTGCACTCATTAATTGGAGTCTAGGGCTAAGTTTAAAAATAAAAAAAATTACTTAGTAAAACAACTGGGTTTACATTGATCATACATAAAAGAACTGATTCAAGACAAATAAAAAAAAGCTTTGCTTTGGGTGAAACTTGAAAGTATAAAAATCACCTTAACTCTATACAACAAACGAAACCCGTTACCATAGAATAAAAAAATCCAGCAATTACTATGAAACATAAATGCATAAAAATAAAACTCGCCTTTCTCGAATATGCATTGGCTACTTCTTCACCAAGACACGGAACCTTCAGAAAGGAAGCAATCTACACAGCAGATCAAACGCATATCTTAAGAAACCGAAAAACTAAACAATCCTCAAAGAGTAACAAAATAAGGCAGCACAATACATATAGGCCTTGTTTGGATGGAGGGATTTGAAGGTAACGGAAGGGGAGGTAGAGGAAACTCAGGAAAGGATACAAATTCACTTATTTGGTTAGCAAATAAGGTGGGCGGGAAATGGAGGGATCCATTTTCCCCTCCACCAAGCCTAATCAAAATCACTTGTCACCCGTCAGAGGAAGATTTGACGGAAAACAATCTTGATTTACTTCCCCCCCCCCCATCCCCCTCCCCGACTTTTCTCTCCTATTTTCGTATCCAAACACACCCATAATGAGAAAACTTCAACATGACATCGATTGAAAAATGAAAATTACCAAGAATCAGTCTCAAGTTTCCATGTCTAAACAAAATTATCAAAATCGAGCACATTTACAGTCTTTAAACTTAGCATGAGGCATGAGCTCAAGAAATCCTCCTGACCAAACATTACATAACAGAAAGCTGATTGCAAGCAAACTCACAGTATCATACGCCCTCTCACGCTCCACATGTTGAGCTGTCGTAACCTGAGAATTCAGCGTCTGAAAACCACCACCATCACCCCATCATTAATCAGAATTCAAGTGCCACATAAAAATTACATCTTTAAGATTAAATCAAGGTCACACCAATGAAACACTGCCATTCTGTACAGGGTTTTTGGACATCACCATTCACCACGAGTCTGCGACTGTATCTTACCACGTTTTGAGTTAATATACTGACCGCATTTAGCAAGTTTAGACCACAATACTGTGGCCAAAACCGGGATTCAATACTACCGAGTATGTTTTTAAGCAAATTATTTTTTTTGGTGTTGATCAGGGGTATCCCCTACCGACAGATGGGGCAATCTCCTTCGGGGTACTGAAGGCAATTTAATGGGTTGACCCCTCCCAAGTTTGGTTTTTTCATTCGCAAGAGTCAGGAATCGAACCGCTGGCCACTTGTTTAAGAGATGAGCGCCCTTAACACTCACACCAGCCAACTTTGGTAAATTATGAAGACAGTAACATGAACAATTTCCAAAAAAAAAAAATTGAAATAAGACCTGATCAATAACGTTTTTCCTAGGAGGTGTATTAGCTCCGGTTGTTCGGCGCGCAATGCAGTGAGGAATAATTAATGGAACATCTTGATTAGCTAATCCAATCTTTATATTCGCGGAACCTAATCAATTGTACAATTCCGAGCACTGATTTCAGCAATTAAGTACATAATCAACAAACTAACTTCAAATTCGACCTAAAACAATTCAAAAAGGGGGAAAAGGGGAAGAAATTAGGGTTTTACGAAGAACAAAAACCTGGATTAATAACGACTAATTTAGAACCTCGCTCAGCAATTAGTTGAGAAGGTACAACATTTTTCAAGTAATCCTGCAAAAATAACGAGTAAATATTGAATATTATGAATAAAATTTGAATTTGATGTGATTTTTAGTAGCCATTAATGGAGGAAATAGGGAGGTTTACCATGATGATGGATGAACATGCAAGCTTCACTGTTTTAACAGTTGCAGGATTGTTGTAAACTCTGTGTATATGAAAGAGCAATTCCGTTTTTTTTAAAGCAAGTATGTGAAAGAGAAAATTTCGTGTGAAAAAGTAATTTTTTTTTTTTTTTTTTTTTTTAAGTCAGTAAAGGATTTTTTGGTAGTTATCTTGGAAAGAAAGAATTGTGTTATATATGATCGAATTTCCAATACTTTGGTTTTAAAAATTGATTTAGAAGCGTCATTTGAAGTCGAGAAGTACTCCGTCGCCACTCGCCCGTATATTTTTTCAAGCTTTTGGAAGGGATTCGCGAGAAGCTATAGTTGGTATCTATGTCCACAATACGCCTGTCTCAATCGCTAAGCTAAAACACCTCGGTTGGATTTGAAAGTAGCAGTGAGTATGAAATATTACGACTTTATTAGCTCAAGGGATATTAGACGGTAGGAGAAACTGGTGAGTGACAAAGACGAGAATGGTTAGTCTGATTACTCGGCTGTGGTTTATCTCAAGGACGATTGAAGCTCTATTGACATATCGCCGCCTCCCTGAACATGGGTTAGACAAAAAAAAAAAAAAAAAAAAAAAAAAAAAAAAAAAAAGAGCGCAGTTGAGCATTGGGAAACTTGCATACAAGAAAAGGTAAAGCCGTATATCTACCATCTGCAACCCAATCTATTTGGAAACAATTTATAGATGTGGAAAAACTGTTGCGATCTCTAGTTACTGAAATTCCCATACGTCTTTTAACATAGCGGGTGATTCAGGAATTGCACCCCAAATAGTTTAAAACGAGGTACTGGATTTTCAGTTGCCGGAGAGTATTGAGACTCAGAAAGAACAAGTGGAGCTATGTTCTGAACAACATCCTAAAATCGTAGCTAATGACAAAAAACTGCTAGCTGATGTCCTACAGTATACCACCAATATAACAATACAACCTTCTGCACGAGATCATGTGCTTCTCTCTACCCTGCTAGCTTAGACGGTCTTGGGCTTTGGAGCTTTTTTCTTCATTTGTCTCCTTGGCAAAGAGTTCTTCATACCCAGGAAGAATAGCAAGGCACCAAATAGCGCCACATTCTGCAAATAAATGAACATTTAAAAGTTTATTTCCGCATGGAAAGATTTCTCGTGATGAACAAAGTCAGGTCCAAGGGCCATGAAGCTGTGCTCGAGCACGCTTTTAGTTAGGTGTTCTGGTTGTATAATTTATGATTGTACTTCCGTTTCTTTTAAGATTTTGGTTATTGTTGGTTGATGCCCTCTCTATTTATAAATGAGTTGATTAATATTCCTTGACAAAGAAAGATTTTTATTCACACGAAAATGAGCCAAAATGCATGCCAGAGCATAACGTAAATGATAGACGCATATAATAAATGTGTTTACCTGCAAGAATTCATGCAAGAGACTGAAGAACTCGGGTTGTGCTGGGCCGTAGTTGTAGAACTCATAGAGGAAAGGTGTAGAGAATAAGAGGTGCAGAAGCTACATTGCAAGAATGTTGAATCAGCATTAGTTGGCTACAAAAACTTATCTGAGACGGAATCACATGTGAGACACAAATAGGACTGTCACTACTTCATACAAGACTCAATGAAGTTATTTCTATGCATGTAGTTCTAAATAACAATTTGTCCAAGTTAAACTGATGTCAATATATGACGCGACAAAAAATGAGGATAGTGCAAAATAGCAACAGATCCGGAGTACTAACCAAAAGATATGCTCCAAAACTGCTGCCAAAAACGAAGAGGACTCCCCCAAGTCCTTTAATGACCATTGAAGTAGCAACTAATTGCCTAACCTGGACATAAAGAAATGTCACAACGGATAATTTTTTAAAAAAAATAACACAGTCCTCCCCTTTTGTGAGAGAAGTGTACCAGTACCTCAATTTCGGGCAATTTGACCCCCAGTTTTGAGATCAAAATATCTCTGACCTGACCGACTTTTGGGGCCAATTCTTTAGCAGCTGGTCCACCATCCACGCCAAATTCATTGAACCTGCGGAACCAGGCAGTTGTCATCAATGAGCAGAAATATACACTAAGCAAGAAATGAATGCTGAATAAAATGCAATTAAATCTGAGAATCTTGAGGTAATAAACTAAGAATGACAAGTTTTTTATGACGCAAAAGAATATTTCTTGCATAGCCGAAAAATAACTAAATTGTAACGCAAAGGATGTATCAAATTCAAGTCATAAGCACGAAGCTTTAGGGCTAAAGTGCTAAACGGAAGACGTGGCTGAAAGCCTGAATGTATATTGAGAAAAAGAGAGAAAATATCTGCATTAATGAGAAAATATCTTGTAGGCTTAAGCTTTAAAGCCACAAAGCAAATCACAAATACTTTCCTATGAAAGAAAAAAATTCTTTTGCACTGTTAACGCCTTGTTTATCTTTGTCCGATTTGAGAATTCGTCAAACTGCACTTAATTTGGGACATTAACTGACACTCTAATAGTGATTCTTATAGCCACCAACAACTTCTCCTGCCCCCGCCATCCAAATGATATCAGCCCTGCAAAAAGACTTTCGTCTGTGATCCACAAAAGTTTTTTTTCTTTCTAGGGCCACACTAACATCAACGAGTGGAAACACTAAACTTGCTTCTCACAATAATAATTTGAATTGAGATGGATGGATATGATTCATTTTTTGTTACGGATATGATTGAAAGGAAACGGAGGCATCAATTTCCTTCTACAAGGCAAACTATATTTTTTCCAAGATAGGAAATTTTGCAAGGAAAACTCCCATACTCCACCTCCTCCTTGTTCCCTTTCCATCTCCACCGCTATCCCCCTCCTCTCCTACTATTGTATCCAAACAAAGCTTTACGAAACAACAGGTCATGAACAATATGGACTATAATTTATGCGCGATCAGAAGTCAACATCTTGAAATCCAGTGATTATCCTTGCAGATGACACTCTTACTAGCTAAAGATCGTCTAAATACAAATCCAGAAGAGACGACTTCTTTTTATGCTCAAAGGACTTGGCTTTTTAAATCAAGGAAGTGAAGGGCGTTTACTGAGAAGCAGCCAAATCAAGGATTTAGCTTTTTCAGATTTCGAATCTAACCAATCAAGAAATGAAGAGTGTTTATGGATAAGTGGATTTGAGGGAAAGGGGGGAGGAGGGCGAAGGGAAACAAATCCTTCGTTTGGTTGACAAACAAGGTTGGAGGGAAATGAAGGGGGAGAGAAACGGAGGATTAACACACCCTGAACGTCGTGGAGAAGCACCCGAAATCATCAATCAGAATCTAAACTTATATTCCTCAAACTAAGAAGAATTTCTCATCATATTGGTCAATATCCGCTCACCCCGCCAATCGACCACCATCCCTTCATCAAGCAACACTAATCCTAACCTAGTCACCTCTTGTTCAGTTAGCGAATTTGACAAGAGGGAAATGGAGGGATCCATGTACCCCCTCCAAGTCAAATCAAATATAGTTTTATCACACGAAAGATTTCGAAGAAAAATGTCATTGCTCCATTATCACTTATCACTCTCCTAACCCTCCCTCCCTCCCTCTACCTCCGACTCCCTAACTCCACTCCCCCTCGTAAACTACTATCAACAACAAGAAAAGTGACACCAAAAAAACAACAATTCACTTTCACTATTGTTTTGATGACGAGATCGTATCAAAGGCAGCTCATTAATCCCAACTAAATGATAAAAAAACTCGTATTATCCCATCGTATGCATACTACGATCTCATTTCATGTCATATTAGTTGGTTCATAATCGCGTAATGACTTGTCATGTACAAACAATAGTCTCACACAAAACTAACTACCACTAAATAAACTTTATAAACTATAAATGCTAGCTCATCAACCAAATTAAATTAGATATATGTAATAACTAACCACAAATAGAAAAAACACACACCAAACTTTCAAGTTACCAAACAATAACTAATTAAACAGAACCATTCCAACATCAATAAGTCTTGCTTCATACGGTCTGAAATAAGACGGATCAAATATCACCATTTTTTTAATAGAATGTAACCATTTTAATGACAAAATGTTATAACTAAAGTTGTCACTTTTTACACTGAAAATGATGGTAACATTTTATCAGAAAATAGTACTCCTAACATTTTATTGTAAAAAGGCTACATTCGATCCGTCTTATTTCAGACGGAAAATAGCCCGTCTGAAATAAGAATTTGCGTTCCGACATAATACGAAACCAAAATATACCCAGATCAGAATCTTTCATCCACTAATCATATTCATTAAAAAGTACATTCATTCACAAACTCACACATCCAAGCAGAAAAATCAAATCTTTAATCATCCCAGATAACCAAACCGCTGATCCAAAGATAGAAATCCCAACAACAACATTACCCCAGTGCCTCAATGGCTCCCACAAATTGAGGGGTAGGCCGTAGGGGGTCTGATCACGGATGTACGCAGCCTTACCCTTGTATCGAAACACAAAAAATTGACAAACAACATTACGGCAGTGCCTCAATGGCTCCTGTAAATTGCGGGGTAGGGGAATAGGGAGTCTGATGTACGCAATCTTATCCTTGTATCGGAACAAAAAAATGGCAAACAAAAAATGGAATTGAGAAGCTTACATTTGCCAAGCAGAAAGGATGAAAATGGATGCAAAAAGTAGCCTTCCCATGAATGAAAAGAACCCCATTTTTTCTCCCTACTCAATTTTTTTAGCCAAAGTAGAGAGAAGATGAGAAAGATCAAATCTTTGTCTAAGTTCTCTTAACTAGTGAAGAAATGCAAGAAGCCAAGTGTAAAAAGTAAAAGGATGGTTTTTTTGTATTCGGGTTCGGGTCAAATCAAAAGGGTTAAATTTTGAAACCCCACACCCAACAGACACCTACCACTGTACCACTGACCAGTGTAGTGTACAACTAACCATCCCTTCATTTGTCAGGAAATTTAATTTTAGAAGGAAAATAATGAGGATCTATTTATCAAAATTTGGTAATAAATCAATTGGATCTTTTTTTCATTTTGTTTCAGCCACTTTTTTTTTTTTAGAATTTTTTGTCAAACACAACCTTTAAAAAAAAAATTGCAAACACCACCTTTAAAAAAAAAAGTTTGTAAAACACAACCTTTAATAAAAATTTTATTGTCAAACACGACTTTTTGGCCGAAGGATTTAACATTTTATAATGGGGTAACTTTCAGTCGATGTTTGAGATAGCAAACAATGTCAGTTTGAGGCGTTTTTGGACTCGTTGGAAAGATAGAAATACAAGCTTTCCAAGGGTTATCAATACGATGGTCAAAGGCGGTCTTATGTGGGGTCTTTTGATGTGTAAAGTAAGGATGGTCGGAGAGATTAACGGGTGATCGGGGATTTTAGTGGGTCTTTTAAAGAGGTTATGATGCTTTGTTTGGTCTGAAAATTGGTATGTAGGTAGCGGGGAGTGTAAGGTAGGCCGTAGTTGTGTTGGTTTTTGTGGTTGTTTGTTGTAAGTGCTGGTTTGAGGTGAGTGAATTGACCTACAAAAAAGAAATCCAACTTTGACGTTCTTTTGAATGTTTTTTACCTTCAAATTAACTCCCCTCGAACCACCACTTGTAACCAACAACCACCACAAACAGCACAACTAAGACCTACCTTACACTACCCGTTACTTACATACCAAATTTCAGACAAAAAAAAAACATCATAGCCTCTTTAAAAGACCCACAAAAAATCCCCGACCACTTACTAATCTCTCCGACCAGCCTTACTTTACACAATAATAGATCCCGTATAAGGCCACTTTTGACCATCGTGTTGATAACCCATGGAAAGCTTGTATTTCCACCTTTCCAACGAGTCCAAAAACACCTCAAACCGACATCGTTTGCTATCCCAAACATCGATTGAAAGTTACCCCATAGCAAAATGCTAAGTCTTTCAGCCAAAAAGTCGTGTTTGACAACAAAATTTTTATTAAAGGTTGTGTTTTACAAACTTTTTTTTTAAAGGTGGTGTTTGAAAGATTTTTTTTTTTTAAAGGTTGTGTTTGACCAAAAAAAACCCCTTTTTTTTATATGGAAACAAAATTAAGTTGATTTTCTTGAATAGCACCAACTTCGGCCACTTTTTTTTTATATGGAAACGAAATTAAGTTGATCTTCTAGAATAGCACCAACTTGTTTCATCAACTTCTAGAATAGCACCAACTTGTTTCATCTTTTCGGATGGCTGTCAGCCCACCTGACAAATTCTTGCTCCAGACGGATTTTTTCGTGTTAAATAAGTCGTTAAAATGTGTCCATTTTAAGATAAAATGTATATATTCCTTGATAAAATGATATCACCAAGTTTATGTTATAAATGTTAACTTTAATTATAAAATTTTATTGTTAAATAGTTATTTTCTATCAAAAATATTAATATCTTCTCGTCAGACCGTTTCAAGGAAGACGTATTCATAGGACACATGACATATAGGGCAAATAACCAAATCTACATAGTATAAAAGTCAGGTTTTTTCTTGGCTTTTGATTGGCTGCTGAAATTAAGGGTTTGAGAATTTCTTTTTGGTGATGTAGGGTCCCCCATGATCATTGAGTGAATTAATTACCGTCTCTCCTACCTTATATTCATTACATTATTTCACTGATTATTATAAGCAATTTCCCTCCTCCTTTCTTTTAAACTCCAACTAAATTAGATTAAAATCTCAAAATTACATTACCATGAAAATTAAATTATGAGATATTAAATACAAGATTAAATTAAAAAATCAAATACTACGAATATATTACCTCAAACAAAAAAAAATACAAAATAAAAAAAATTATAAACTATAACAAAATTAGCTTAAAATATCAAGAAAAACACCTTTCATAAAAATTGAAATCATATATACTTCAATTCTCAAAACTTAATATTTCTCGGATTTATATATAATATTTTGCAAGTATCATTATATATAAATATTAAATATTAAATAATAATACTAAATTACAATACGAACATAATTTAAAAAAAATATTTTTAGATCTATGAAATTCACTACAAATCCAGAAATTAAAAAAATTAAAAAATTTGGGCTTTAATTACAATTTGAACATAATAAAAAAAATCGAAACAAATAGTTGGACAAAAAGAAATTAATCATAAATGTATAACAATCGAAAAAATGATATAAAGAGTCAAATAAATACGATATCAGTAAAATCAGTAAAGTAATCATATATATAAATTGAAAAAAGTCGTCCTGATAACAGTAATTTTTTTTTATAAAATAGTATATTTATTTAAGAAAATAACAATATTACGATCATAATTATCTGCAAATCTAACAATTTTAAATGACATGCAAATGAATTATTGCTTTGAAAATTGATTTTAAAAACATTTGAAGTTATTACTTACAGGAATCTTTTTACAATATGTAACCTAATATCTTCATTATTGACCGAAAACCTCTTAAATATACAATAAATTGGGTTTAATAAAAAAAATGGGAGGACGATTGGATGAAGGTAGATGATGAAAACCCATATTTGAGGAAGATGAGTGACACTAAATACGTGGGTTTAATTTGGAGTTTTTTAAGAGAGGGGAATGAATGAGAGTGGGATGCGGACAAGGTAGACGATATGCATTAGTAAATAATCCGTATGTACTTAGGGTTTGTTTTGAGGGTTGGGGGTGGCTCGGAAATACGGAGTAGATAATGAGTTTGTATTGTTTAATTTTGTCTTGGATTGCTATTTTTATTTAAGTTTTTTGGCCCATAATATATGTTAAGGATTAATAAGATTTCTAGATCTAATAAATCGTTGACCGGGTTAATTAGCGACTTTAAAAGTCAAGTCTACGTTGACACATTTTCATTTTCAACGACTAAAAATTCAATTTTTACCCATTTTAGTCGTTTATTTATTTTTATTTTTGTAAATAAAACACCGTTTATTTATGACGATAAAATCGTTTATAAATTATGAGAGGGATAGAGATAGAGTTTGTTGTGAGATTCATATATATGAGGTAAAATGGGTATGGTTTTAAATTGTATTATGTTACGGGGCGAGTGTTTCATTGTTTTTACGGATTATGAAACCTCTGTTAGATCGGCCCGTTGAGGAAAAATTGATAATGTAACCCAATTTATATTATGAGATTTATCTAATTCATATATGCTTATTATTTCGTCTAATATATAAATCTACTAAAATTTCATGACATTACGACATAACAATTTAATGTGTATTATATTTTGAAATATATGTTTTAAATTATTAGTATATCAACTATCATATTTGTCACAATATTGAACATTTTTAATCACGCTCACTTATACGATTCTGTATATGCTCCTGTATGCAATAATTGCGTTTATTATTACGACCCGTGCATTTTTTGCACGGGTTTAAAACTAGTTAGTAAAAAAAATGGTGGATAGTTGCCAAATTGGTAAAAAAAGTTTCACACTTTCACTTGTGACAAATTGGTAAAAAAAACTCAAGGGATTGTGACAAATTGGCCAAAAATCTATTGCTTTATTTAATTTGTTATTCCTAGAACTTAATTTGACTAAAATACCCTTACCTAAGTCACCCAACTCAAAAAATCTAAGCGAATACCAAAGAAATAAGAATAGATGACCAGATGAAGTTTACAAATAGACCTGACAAACGGGTCAATTGTGTTGGATTTTGGTCGGGCCAATTCTGGTCCGGTCATTTTGGGTTGTCATATTATCGGGTTAGTTCGGGTCGGGTCGAGTTGAGTTGTTTTGGGTATTTTTCGGGTATGTTGGTCGGGTTATTTAGAGTCAGACTCATATTCGGGTCAATGGTTAAGAGACAAAAAAAGTACATTTAATACTATTACCTAATTTTAATTTAATTTTGATAATTGATTCTTTATTTTAATGTAACTTATAGAGTATTAAGTTTGTTTTTAAATTAGTCATTTATTTGTTCAATTAAAGTTACATTTTTCGCGTCATTTTCGGTTCGGGGTTTCGGATTTGGTCATTTCGGGTCGGGTCAGTTCCTAGTCAACAAAGTTCGGGGCATGTCAGGTCAATCAAGTCTCGGGTTAAATTTGGGAGTTGTAGTTCGGGTCAATTTTGGATCTCGAGTCAGCCTTTTCAGGTCGAGTTAATCGGGTCAGGCCAATTTTTCCAGGTCTACTTACAAGGTAAACCCGAACCAACTCAACTTTTTTCGGGATTAGGCGTCCTATCATCCTAAAAAAATCCGCACGCGATCCGAAGACCGTTGGCTCGAAACTAATCCATACTAGGCTCGAAAATGAAAAATTGGATTATTTTTCTTATTTAATACTTCATTAATTCATATTTCTATATGAGGTGAAATATTAAAAATCAATGTTTATGAGTAATTTTTGCCCAAATATTTATGGATATGAATCATTATGGATCTAATCATTTTTTTGGTCGAATTATTCAAATAAGAGAAAAACATGTTTAATAACGTTAGATCGAATTTGGGTCAGGTTTGTTAATTTTAAGTTTCGGGTCATAGTTGCTAATGACGAGTCTCAATAATGGTTTTTTAGTTTACTAACATGTGACTTCTCAAAAAATGTACAACTACCATTTTTATATTATTGTATAGATTTGACAAGGTTAGTTTTGTCAAATGTAGTTGTAATAACGAAGTGTTTGCTAAAGTAAAACTTTTTTGGCCTATTTGTCACATACAATATAAAACTTTTCTTACTAATTTGACAACAACCCGCTACTTTTTTTACCAATTTGATAATTGGCCCAGGACACATGTCACGTATCACGAAGTTACCACAACAAATCTAAGAAATCACAAAGAATCTCAAGCTAGTCGTCCCATACGCTAGCTCATACATATAACATATGGCCACGTCATTTCTTTCATATAAAAAAGCAACAATCTGATTGGTCAATCAAACGTGTTACATAAGCTACGGGAGCCACCTCAGCATTTTACAATCACGTTCTTCACCTCTCCTACACGCGCGCGTATGGTTTCCCCTTCTTCAATACTTGCATCACTTGCATGGGATCCAACTCCTAAAGTATAATACAAAATCTTCAGCTTGTGACGGGATTATCCCGTCACAAGCAAGACGCTTTGAAATTATAAAGCGACTTCTTTATGTTCTTTTTTACTTAATTTCGACTTATTTCAGTTCAATTTAGTTATATTCAGTTTAATTTAGTTCAGCTTCATTATGTTCAATTTTGCTCAATTAAATTTATTTTTTGACAAATTAACTCTTACTTCATCTTCATTCAGTTCAGTTCAATTCAATTTCTTCCAATTCCGCTCCTATCAACCGAAAAGAACATGACCTTAGTAATAATATTGTTGAAAAATGGTCTCTACTTAAGTTATTAGTAAGAAATTTTATTTATTTTCAATATTCCTTCCGTATTTTCATAACCTTCTAATAATTCATTATTGTTTCATTCAGCTCTTATCAATCGAAGAGAACATGATCTTAGTAATAATATTATTGAAAAATGGTCTCTACTTAAATTATTAGTAAGAGATTTTATTTATTTTCAGTATTCCGTTCGTATTTTCATAACCTTCTAATAAATCATCATTATTTCAAGTGAATCATTATTAAACGAGTTAACTGAAACAGTTTATGTTTTACATATATGCATGGACAAAAATAAATAATGCATATAAAATAAATTAATAAGTGTACACATTATACCCAAGACAATATATGATCAACCTTTTTATACTCTAATTCATACATAGTATTAGATTAAATTACTAAGGTATTGGAAAATTTAACTTGGAACACAAATTTTTAAATCATAATTTATTTTATTAGGAAAACCAAATCATATTTTACTAACAAATCAAACTCATATTGTACAACAAAGTAATGTGGTATTTAAAATTGAGTCGAATAATTTTCTCTTTAGCCAAATAAAAGACCTCATTTACTTCGCTAAACAAAGCCCAAAACAAAATTATTTACGCGAATATATAATGACTAACTTTGAAATCCAAATTATGAAATATAAACATCTGGAAGATACGTATCTCACTATTCTTTTAAACTCTTTATTTTTGAATATGATGCGAATTTTCTCTTTAATTTTAATACATATTTTCGTATAAAATGTACATGTTTAAGTTTTATTTTACATTGTGAATAATTTACGATACGTAAATTTATTATGAGATCGTCTTTCAAATCATCATTTCTACATTATTCTACTCACCCAGAAAAAACATTATTCCAAAATTCCCCGTCATTATATAAACGTTCTTGTTATACACACAGCTTTCGAACACTAAAAACGGGCACTTCATTTTTGCTTCATTACTTTCTCTCTCTAGAAAAAACACCAAAACCTCGAAGAGAGAGAAAGTAATTTTCCTTTAAAAAACAACAATGGCGTTCGTGTCATTTGTCGGAAGAGTTCTCTTCGTCTCAGTCTTCATTCTCTCTGCATATCAAGAGTATGTTCTTCATTAATTACACTAGATCTGCTTGTTTTATATCAAATTATTGAATAAGATCGTCTTACGGTGTGAGACGGTCTTTTGATTGGTTAAACACTCATTTATTACTCCCTCCGTCCCATTCATTAGAATAAAAAGTAAACAAATGATTGGGATGGAGGGAGTACCTTGTAAGACGGTCTTACACGATAATTATTGTAGATGCTAGGGTTTTAATTGGCGAATCTAGTGTTTTATTTACCAGTGAATGATTTGATTTGATGTTCTTGAAAAGCTTAGATCTTTGTTTGAGCTTGACATGTTATAATTCCGTAGAATTGTGATTTGAATCTGTTGTTTTACGTGTGATTATTAGGTTTTGATTGATTTTGAATGATTGGAGATTTCGCATCTGTCGTCTTGTGTTTGATTAGTTGAGTTCAATTGATTTGAATTTGAATGATTAGTAGATATAAGATCTACGCGGTATTCTTATGTAAGACGGTTTTACACAAGCATTGTATAAAATGGGATCTATATATTTAAGTAAAAACTTAGTCACTTAATAAATCCGTTTCACAAACTTGTGTAAGACGATCGTACGCAAGAATTTGTGTAATTTTCATGACCGTGTGGTTAGATTAGGTTTTTAGATTCATCGGCGACATTGTGTGTCTGATTGGGTTTGAGCTAGAAAAGATCGGAACTTTGTCTTTCATTAGACTTGGCAAACAAGTCATTTTGGTTGGTTTATCTCAGCTCTGTGTTGGTTTGGTAATTTGGTTACGTTGTACATGGGTCGGGTTGTTTCAGATTTGAGATTGTTACTATGGAGTCATTTAGGGATAAAGATCAATTTGGGACCATTCCAAATCTGGTTAGATCAGGTCAATTCAGATTTTGGATTATGTCCGGGCTTGTTTGTTTGACAGGTCACTTCACCCGTAAAAATCAGTTCTTTTACTAAATGTGTATTATGCTTTCCCTTTCTATGGGCCATGAGCTCGGAATATGGGTTGGGCTGTGAGCTCGGGAATATGGATTGAATTACACAAGATATCTATAGTCGGAGATTGGTTTACTAGCTAGTAGAGAAACTAGGGATGGAGTCGGGGTGTTGCCCGCGTTGGTGTACTTGTATTATTTGCTCAGTTTTGTTATTGAACTCGGATGGTCAGAAGCAAAAGCTTTTAGAATTATTATCTGAAAACGTTAGATTTCCTTTCTGAGTGAGTTGCGAATATTTGAATATATTATGTCAAAAGCTGTAACACACTGGTCATGATTTGAGTGTATTCGTTAAATTGCTGAAACATTGTGGTCTTTGTAACTTACATTTTCAGTGCAATTCACTGCATTGAAAGATGCTGTTTCTGATTTGTGAAAGTTGTTTCGTGCAATTCACAGGTTCAGTGACTTTGGCGTTGATGGTGGTCCAGCAGCTAGGGCTCTGCGTCCGAAGTTTAATGTCTTCTCGAAACATGTAACAACACACACTGGGTTTAAACTGCCTCCAGTTGAGGTGAGATAAGAGTTCACTCTTTATTGTTGTCAAATATATAGTCTTTTGTTCTTCTGTCTGAAATGTCGTGTAAAATTGTAAATTCATTACCTACTGTTGACCAAGTTATTGGTTTTGTTGCAGATGAAATATTTGATCGCGGCCTCAGTAGCATTGAAGGGTGTTGGCAGTCTTCTTTTCGCTTTTGGAAGCACTATGGGAGCGTATCTCTTGGTATGTTATGGATCTTATTTTTCTTTATTTTCCTTGCTGTCTTGCTCTTTCCCCTCCTACACTACTCAACATTTCACTTTTGTTCTGTGTTGTATGTCCGTCACTCCAATATTCTGACACGACCTTTCATTTTATCTCAAAAAATCATTAAAAACAACCGAGTACGATACTCTGACATTGAATCGATCGGTTTTGATATTTGAAGCCAAGTCAGAGTTACATAGGTATAAAACTTGCCTAACCTAGAAGATTGGACTGGCATTGACCCGACCCAGATATGAATAGTACAACATGAAGTAGTCCTGACGTCGATTCCATACGATGAAAATGACCTGTAGAACCCTATTGCCAAGTCTAGTCACAGCTACACCCTCAGAATAATTTGTCTTACCAGTCGTATTACATCTCCATGCAGCTTTTGCATCAGGCTCTTGCGACTCCAATCTTGTTCGACTTCTACAACTATGATGCTGACCGCAAGGAATTCGCTCAGCTCTTTGTCAAGTTCACTCAGGTAACCTATGAACTATAATGATAAATCTCCGAACCATGTATATTCCCTGTATAACAGATGAGTTCTTACCGGATTACATTACGTCTAACTGCTATACAGAGTTTGGCATTGTTTGGGGCGTTGCTGTTTTTCATCGGTATGACAAACTCGATGCCAAGGAGACAAGCCAAGAAGAAGGCCCCTAAGTCAAAAACCAACTGATGAGCCAAAAAAAAGGCGGCTTTCGGGGTGGACAAGATACATTAGACGATAGGGAACACTAGTCATATTTCATATGTTTGTACTCTTGTATCCTTTACTCTTTCGACATGTTTTCTGTATTCCTTTTTCACTTTGGCGCGCACAGTCTCCGTCCTTTTTGCTGTTCTTAGTCATAATCTAGACTTTGAGCTTGTTTCAATTGAGGTTAAATGCAAACGTACATGTCTTGATGTTTTCGCTGTTTATTGTTTACTAAAGTTGATAGGTCAATGCTTCTTTATCGTACTTGACGGATCCCTTCATGCCAAATCTAATATCTCGAGAAAATCCCGAGTAACTCGTCCATTGGTAATTGATACGATGACAGAGTTGCCTTAATACTGCATGAAAAAATGGTTTCGGACAGATAGAAGCTATGGTTAATGCATGAATGTTAAATTGAATAATAGTACAGTAATATATACTGGTCATATTTTCGAAATCTGATGGCTTGAAACAATGTGCAAAACATCAAAAGAATTGAACTAGTCACTCAACGCAACACGCTTATTCACTACGCAAAAACAAGGGCAAAACCGTTAAAAAGAGTTTGGACCATTTCTCGGATAATGATCCATGGAATTCAAGTGTTTCAAGTTTAGCTAGGTTTGACAATAAACTACTCGGTATTACTCCCTCCATTCAACTCCACTTTACAACTTTCTTTTATCACGTTTGCCAACACAGCTTTTACATGATAAATATCATTAGCTGCGTATTTACAAAAATTATAAAAGTTAATTTTTTTAATGTACTCTTAAAGACGAATCAAATAAGATCCCAAATGAATATATTTTCACTTATGTATCGAGAGAAAATTGAAATTGAATGTCCGCTTGTGAATAGTGCGCAAAATAGAAAGTTGTAAAGTGGAGTTGAATGGAGGGAGTATATAGCAATCAGTTGCTTCTTATAAAGCATTAGCAGATTTCACGCAAAATGGTCACATCTCTTGTCGAAAACAATAATAAAGTCGTCCAAAAAAACTGAATCTCGCGGAAAAAATGATCCAGGGAAAAAATTCCCTAAGCAAGAAGGGCAAAAGGGTAAATGTTCGACCACGGCCCCTGAGTTGCTTCTTATAAAGCATTAGCAGATTTCACGCAAAATGGTCACATCTCTTGTCGAAAACAATAATAGAGTGGTCCAAAAAAATTGAATCTCGCAGAAAAAATGATCCAGGGAAAAAATTCCCTAAGCAAGAAGGGCAAAAGGGTAAATCTCCGACCACGGCTCCTGAGTTGCTTCTTATAAAGCATTAGCAGATTTCACGCAAAATGGTCACATCTCTTGTCGAAAACAATAATAAAGTCGTCCAAAAAAACTGAATCTCGCGGAAAAAATGATCCAGGGAAAAAATTCCCTAAGCAAGAAGGGCAAAAGGGTAAATGTTCGACCACGGCCCCTGAGTTGCTTCTTATAAAGCATTAGCAGATTTCACGCAAAATGGTCACATCTCTTGTCGAAAACAATAATAGAGTGGTCCAAAAAAATTGAATCTCGCAGAAAAAATGATCCAGGGAAAAAATTCCCTAAGCAAGAAGGGCAAAAGGGTAAATCTCCGACCACGGCCCCTGAGTTGCTTCTTATAAAGCATTAGCAGATTTCACGCAAAATGGTCACATCTCTTGTCGAAAACAATAATAGAGTCGTCCAAAAAAACTGAATCTCGCAGAAAAAATGATCCAGGGAAAAAATTCCCTAAGCAAGAAGGGCAAAAGGGTAAATCTCCGACCAAAAACAGGGGTAAAATCGTCAAAAAAATTTGGACCATTTCTCGATTTATGGACAACCAATGTTGAAGTATCAGATATATAAATACGCTTTCATCTTACAAACTGACCGATGTGGGATGTGAGTGTCAACAGGGAAACTGAAAATTTATCTTTCTGTATTTGACAGTCCTGCAAATACTACATATTTGCCGAAATTGTCAACACAAGAATCAGATAAATCTCTTCACTTAAAGATTACTCCTTCCGTCCCGATCATTTATTTACCTATTTCATTTTAGGGTATTTCAGTCAATTATTTATCTTTCTATTTTGGGAATGCCTTTGCCAAGAATAAGTAGTTAAAGACTTAAAGCACTGCTTCGTAGCAGAAATTTGAGAACTGAGGTACTCCGTCTAAGATACAACTCTCGTTCAACTACTCCTATAGATTTGTTTTCCTCTCAAACTCCCGATACAAATTGTAGCTTAGTCGCGTAGATGTAGTCGATAACCTGTGGTGTTCTTGGTATTATGGGTCTACTGTGGGTGACTGATTGATGTCGCAACCTTTATTTATTTTTTTTTTTTTTTTTTTTGCCTCTATTCTAATCCTTTAAATTGCAAAAGCGTTTGGCAGTTTGAATATGGTTTTCTCATATAAGTACTCCCTAATTTAGTTTCTTAATCGTTTTACAGGATGCTTTTTGTGCAAAATCATCTTACACGAGAATTTATGTCCGTCAATTGATTGTCTATAAAATTTAAGACAAGTTATTGAAAAACAAATCTAATACCACGTTTTGGTTATTCCCGGCTTTTTTCTTCGAATTTACCCATTCTACACTTTAAGGTATAATACTATAATGTCATGCCACTTCCACTTCTACTTCCCTTCCCCTTCTACAATTTCAAGGGATAAACCGGCCAATTCACTAGGTAAAAACAATGGAAAAAGTTAAAAAAAAAAATTGGATCATTTCTCGAATAATGATCCATGAAATTCGATTGTTTCAAGTTCATGTAGGTTGGAGATAAACTTACATGCAATGAGTTCCTTCTAATAAAGCATGAGCTTTTAGAAGATTTCCAGGCATGGACACACTTCGTCAGCAAGAACGGCAAAACGGTCAAATCGCTGATAAAAACAGGGGCAAAAATGTCAAAAAAAAATTTGGACCATTTCTCGATTTATGCGTGTCATCCTTGCACAGGGGCCATGCTAATCTTCTCTGTATCGTTCCAATTTTATCAGATGTCGACAATCACTGTTGAAGAATCAGGTATATAAACACAAGTCAATCTTGTAAACTGAACGATGTGGGATGTGAGTGTCAAAAGCGTAACAAAAATTTTTCTCTGTTACTTCTGGCAGATATTTAACAGTCCTGTAGATATTAGATATTTGCTCAAATTGTCAACACCTTATATGAGAATTGCATTAGACAACACGAGTACAATACAAAGAGCGAATTTGAGCGAAGGATAAGCACAAATTCCGCATCACATTAAAATCCTGTGCGATAACGGTGGATTGTGAACACGGCTTTAGAGAAGGGCTGAATATTCCATCATTACCATCCTTTTTTTTTTTTTTTTGTGACAATCGGGTTAACGACTTCCACAATTTATTAGCACGCTTAACTAACCTATGAGCGGCTTTATTACAAATTCTAGGAACATAAGCAAAAGAAACGCAGTGAAAGTTTGCCGCTAATTCAGTGATATCTTCAACACTATTCCTAGTCCAATGTTTGAGTTGAGAATACTTCAGTACTTGAACAAGAATCTGTACCCCGACCTATGTATGTAACGGTTTCTTGGAGTGATCCGACCCATTCTCAAACAGGGGAGGCAAATATGACCCAAAATTCAAATTGAACCGATTTTCGATAGCACAAACTCATCTCTTTATCCTAAATGATTCAATAGGCAATAATACACCGGAAGACTTAATAGGCTCAATCCGAATACAAATATGTCTATACAATCTGCCCTGAACTGACCCAACTCATACCCTACAAGAATGACCTCTGAGAGCTCGAGTTACTAGAGACTACAAGATCAGATTGGTGGCCCTCGACTTGCGATTTACAACCCCAGCTCTTTGAAATAGAATCATCACATTTGCTGGTTCAAAATTCGACACTAGAAAACAACTAGCTGGTGCTTGCTGCTTCATTGTATACTTGTAATTTTAACAAACATGCGGCCAAATTTCTGAACCATCGATACAAACCTATGCATATGCAAAAAGGCACAAATAATACTATACAACCAGTTGTATAATAAGCATTGTACAACTCTATACATTAATCCGAGCTTCTGTGTAATTTTTCTGAGTTTTCAAAGTGTGTGAGTTCAAAAACTTTACAGCATAGCTCGGATTCTTTTAAACAAAACTCGAAAACTTTAGTAAACAGCTCGGATTCTACATCATACAACAACTGCATACAACAGGTTGTATAATCTACTCATTGGCAAAAAGGTGGTGCGACTAGATGTGAGCAAAATGAGGTCGAAGTACATCTATGATTATTTGCAAGCACTTTGCGGTCAAGAGATTGAAGAAGTGTGCAAAAACATTCATCTTATCAAAGATAGGCAGTACAATAATGCCATATGCAATATGAACGTAAACAAAACCTTGTCAATCTGCAAATGATCGATCACACAAGTGACGACTGAATTGAAAATACCAGTTAACTTCAAATATTGGAAAACGTTACAGATTTCTTATTCAGGAAGTTGAAGAGACGACAATAACAGTTATTATCAATGATGGCCTTCATCCTCATCTCCGCCCTTGGCCTTCCTGGCGGCTGCTCGTATCTGACGTTGTTCTTCCTTGTAAACTCGGTTCCTTCTTTGAAACTGCAGGAAACAATTATCATCAGTTGACAGAAAAGTCTTTTTAAAAGATAAAGTTGAAAGACGGTCTGGTGATAACAATTTCTGGAGTCTGATCACATACCAGAAGTAAATGCATATAGGTAGCATTCGTAGCTTAATGTGTTGGTCTCAAATTATTTTAACATGAGATCGTCTAATACAAAAAACTTACGAACGGCACTTAGTTATCAATGTATCATCAATAGCCCTACGTCTGACGCACTAATTGTGATCCTCGCTAACCTTGAGAACATCCAGGTTCATGTGTTTATAACTAACTCATGGTCTTTTTAAATTTTACACTACATTTGAGGCACTAATTGTGAAACTGACTCGGAAAATTTTGGAACGGGTTTTTTTCTGCAGCGAGTTAAGCACATACTCCCTCCATCCCATTCATATCATCCTCATTTGACTAGAAGTTACATTTAGGCCTTGGTTGGATATCAAAATGGGAGGGAAAGGAAGGGGAGGGGGAAGGAGGGAAGGGAAAGGGAGGGAAGGACAGGCTATGTTACTCCGACTCTTCTAATTTCCTCGCGTACCCGTGTCCGACACTCGACACTCGGACATGGGTATGACCCTTAGACACCTCATTTTAGACTAAAATATGCATATTTTTCAAAAAAACAGCCGAGTCCGACACTTGGACACGTACCCGTGTCGGATACTTCTACACGAGTCTGAGTAACATAGAGGACAGGTGGAATGGATGATGAGTGTTTTACCTTCAAATCTTTCCTTTGTTGGAGGGGAAATTATTTGGCTTGGAGGAGCGAAATGAAGGGATCCATTTTTCCTCTCCCTCCAAATCCCTTCAATGCAATTTGCTAACCAAACTAGGGAAATTGTCTCCCTCCTAATCCCTCCCCTTCCAACTATCCAAACAAAGGGCAAGGATATAAAGATGAACTGTCATCATAACCTCGACTCATTATCACTATGGTTACTATTTGCCACCTCTTAGAAGAGTTAACTAAGGGTAGTGTGGAAAATTCATCTTTTTATTTTACTAGATTTAGAAAAGAGGCCAATTATTTTAACATGAAATAAAAAAGCAGACGATATAAATGGGATGGAGGAACTGTGACCACATGAGCACAAGCACAGATAATTTGTAAGGGTACTTTAGCAGATAGATGCAAAATGAAAAGGTGAAGTCTCAAGAGTGGAAAGCATAGACGATACAAGTCAATTCTTTGGAACAATTGACGGTATTGCTAGTGACTATAGCCTTACTCCACAGTCCACACGACCGGGATGTTGTACCTTTGTCCTGATAACTTCCCTTTGAAAAGCGGTCTTTCCTAACCTTTTCTTATTAGTTTTAAACGTTTGCATCATAGATCACTACAGTCAGCACAAACCAATACCCTAAGCATTGAGCAACAATAGTCACTCAGAACTGTCCATCTCAAGTTTAGCGTCACCAATTCCTATTTCGTCCACACCAATATCAATATCCTCTTTCTACATCGAGTAGAAAAAAGTTTTTAACTTATAGTATCCCCAGTTAAGTAACATAATGGTAGTAGTACTGTAGCATCTCTACATGTAAATTGTTGAAGGCAAAAGGGTAATAAAGATATTTCATCTCTAGATTTTAATATGACTCCTAGTTAAATGAGGACAGTAAAAATGTGATGGAGGGAGTAACATTCAGCAAAGCTGTGCCGTTTGAGTCTGTGTCATAGCCCTTTTTCGTTCCCGGTTTTTGTGGCTTAAAGAGATAAGGATAATATCTTGTTTCCATGTATAATTGGGTAGTCGACATCAACCATCATATCTCTTTACCCCTTCAATTGTAAGATTTGAAACTTAGAAGTAACATCTCCCTTATTTCCATGACAGCTGTCTCCTACATTTCTTAGTTTCCATATCAGAATGTAGGTCATTACTTCGCCAGGTATAATGTACATTATGTTATTACACCAATAATATGAAAGTTATTCAGAAAGTATCCCTTTCCGACACTCGCCATGTCCGAATGCAGCATAAGAAGAGAAAAATAGGTCAAAAGTATGAAAACTCGTTCCCCTCACTCCCATAAAACATCCAAACTTTGATGTGTTAGTAACTCTGCTCTACTCCACCCCCTAAAGTCTTTTTTACTTGATCAACCTTACAATATAAAACTCCCACGCCCTACTCCTTTGAGCACCTGATTCAAGAACTAAGGAAATTGAAGATCAAGAGACCTAAGAGATAAAGGCTATGTCTATGACAAGCATATGATCACTGATTCCACAGAGATGACAGTGTAGTCTATCACTTTGTTCAACAGCCAAAAGAGATCCCTAGCAAGTGATATTCCCTTCCAAGCTTTACGAAGTAGAATATAGCAACACGGACAAATCCCTAATTCTTACGTATGTATTGTTGTCCTAGCTGGCCTAGCAAATCAAGCACTAGCGACTTACGATTGTACTCTAAGCCTCTCAAGGACGAAATCAGAGTAACCCCGAAGACCATATTGTAAAGCACGATGGTCAAAATAAAGCCACCAACCCATCTAATTACTCTTTGTTCGGATGGAGGGATTTGGATGAAAAGGAAGGGGAAGGAAAATGAGGGATACATGTCTTTGTTTGGTTAGCAAGTTGGGTTGACGGGGAGGGAAATCGAGGGATTCATTTTTCCTCCTGCAAGTCAAATTTCAAGTCCCTCTAATATAGGAAAGATTTGTATGGAAAACATCCTTCTCTATTCCCTTGTCCTTCATCATCCCTCCTTTCCATTCCCTCTTCTCCCCTTCCCCCCTCTTTTTGATTCCAAAAGGGTTAAATCTACATTGCAGAGAAACCAGCGTATAAATTCAAACAAACAACTATAAGCCAAAACCAAAGATCAACACAGCACCCTCAGCTGATGCTAACAGCTAACCCCATCAAATAATCCACATACCAAGGTGCCACTCTCAAATTTATGGGTGAGAGACGTCAAAAGAATTTGCACTCCATCCCTTAACTTTGATCAACAACAACAAAAAACCGTCTTGTAAAGCTAGGTACAAATATACAATTGACCCACAAACTAAAACACATCCCACCTTCACCTTATACAAAGTTACAAAACCATGTCGAAATCCTCTGCCTATCTACTCCCTCCGCTCCAATCATTTCTTTACCTTCAATTAAAACAAACGTTTTGGACGGAGGGATTATATCAGAAGGTCCCCCAATTGAAGTTTTTCGGGTCTACCCAAATGCATCAAACCCCAATTCATCCACCCAATATCCTAACTACAACCTAATACAACAATCTAAATCAATTATAATTCTCATTTTCCACCCAAACCCATCTTCTAAGCAATCTCTTTTGACATTTTATTCCTCGTCTAAATTATAACATGTTTAGGCGGGTGTCCGACACAGCGTTGGACACGAGACGGCTAGTTAGGAGGAGTGTATGTGCTACCTAGACCAAATGCATCAAACCCCAATTCATCAACCCAATATCCTAACTACAACATAATACCTTTCAATTAAACAGTCTAACAAACCTGAACAATCCAAATCAATTATAATCCCTAATTTCACCCTAAAATCTAATCATACAACAATCAAACAAGAATACCCAGAAAACAAAGATCCATCCAATCAAACAAAAGGGCAATAAAACAATGACATAAACAACAAAGATCCAAACTTTAAACACAAAAAAGAAGAAAGATGATAGAATAAATTTTGACCTCTTTGGAATGATGAAGACATTCAAGATAATCTTCACGAAGAAGAGAACAATCTTTAGGTTCTCTACATTTAGACATACATTCACTGAAATCAACCCAAAAATCATAACATCTTCCTTTGTTTCCTGTTATTCCCCATCCTGATGCCATTTTTGTTTCTCTTCCCCTTTTTTTTTTCTGGGTTTTTTGCTGATTGTTTTTGTAGGTTGAAGTCTTAGTGAAATGGTGAGATTTAAGTTGAAGGCAGTTAGGCACCTCTTGTTTTTACAGTTTTACTGCTTTTTTATGTCACTATATTCAGCATTCACCAAGACTCTTTTTTTTTTTTTTTTTTTTTTTTTTGGTAAGGTCTCACACAATCACATATGCGAATTTGATAAAGTATTAACTGGATTTGAAACCCGAATCATAATTACCAACTTTTATTTCTTTATGAGCTAACACAGTTGACATTTCTCGTTAAGAGTAACGTTTTGGTGTCGTTTGGTTGTCATGGCGGAATTAATCTCCCATCAGTTAAAAAATCCATAAATTGGAGAAATCACGTGAATTGCTTAAAACTCATTTGGTTGACATGACGTAATTAAATGGATACAAGAGTTTCCAATTACCTAGGGGGCTAGGTAATTCTTCTTCTCCAGAAATCATGGTATTTTAGGCAACCAAACAACTCTACCTCTGCCAATTCATGAGATTTTACAATTTATCCGCATTTAGGCTCTGTTTGGTAAAACTAAGTGAAAAGGTAGTTGAAACCTGAAAATGTAACTGAAACCTGAAAAGCTAACTGAAAAAAAAAAAAAAAAAAGAACTAGGAACTAATAAGGTAGCTGATTATATAAAAAAATGTTTGGCAAATTAACTGAAAAGGTAACTGATTTTGATGAAATGACATAAAAGAATATGATAATTATTGGAGTAGTAAGGATTTAAAGGGTAAAAACGGAAAATCAAACCAAATCATGTACCTGAAATCTCAAATGCTACTCTAGGTAGCATTTCATTTCAGCTAGCTTATTTGCCAAACGCTTACAAAAAAATAAGGTACCTGAAATTTTGGTCAAATAAGCTACTTTGACCAAATTAGGTACCTAAAATGCTTTGTCAAACGGAGCCTTGAAGTGACAACCAAACGATACCTATAATATTAATATATTATAGCCTTATAGGTGGGGAATGAAATATTGGATTTGCAAAGTAAATGTTGGTCTTATAACAAATTTATTATTGCATCACTAATTTTGATAACCAAAGTTTGTTGATATGAGTGGTGAAAACTCCCATCTTTTAAATAAACGGATAATTCACGTGATACCCTTAAAGTTGGCCACTTTGCACAAAATACCCAAATTTTTTATCCGAAAAACTTAAAGAGGTCATAACTCGTGTTTACGAACTCAGAAAGTGAAGATTTTTTTTTCAAATCGATCATCTTTCCGAGTACTACGATTTGAAAAAAAAGTTTGACGAGTTTGGAGCCCGTGACTAGGAGATATGCTCACTCAAAGTTTGTTCGGTCGAAAAAATTTTGACGCACAATAACTCCTAGTAGTGGAATCCAAATGCGACAATTTTTTTTTTCAAATTGTAGTTCTCAGAAAGATGAGTGATTTGGAAAAAAATTTCGTCACTTTTGGAAATCGTAAACACGATTTATGATCTCTTTAAGATTTCCGGATCAAAAATTTGGGTATTTCATGCAAAGTGGCAAATCTTAAGGGTACCACGTGAATTATCCGTTAAATAAATGGGGTTCCACTTCTAACTCTTATGAATGTAAAAACAAAATTTAAGAATTGTCTTAAGTACTCTGAATGAGATTCCCAATAAAAGGTTTGTAAAGTTAGTCTAGACATGACCACTTGAACAAGTGTCCAACCCTCCCACGATTGTGGTCCCCTCATGACAAGCCCGATTGACCCGCCGAAAACCCGACTCGACACGCCTCCAAACCTGAGATGGTTTGAGGTCTTAATCTCTAGGCCAGTCTCGCACACAAACCACTAAACCTAAACAGGATACTGACCCCATCCCATGGGTCTCCCCGACATAGACTCGTCTAAGGGACGATTCAAGGTAGTTCCATACATGACTGATGGCCCAGCCTGGCCCGTCGAATGCTCCGAGTCTAGTTGAGTTTAATGTTCAAAACGTGAATAAAAAATCCATTAGTATATCGAAAGCTCCAAGTCGAGTTTAGTGTTGAAAACTTTGATAAAAATTCCATTAGTCTAAGGTTCAGTCCTCCAAGAATAATCTTGCGGGAATTCTCTATTGTTACTTGACTTGATATGTGTATTTTAAAGCCTACTACATATGCTCGTTAACTTAATACTAGTGTCTGTTAGGAGTGCGAGGTATTCTTTTAATTATTTATGGTAAACTCTACAAACTCCATCGAAAATAAACTCTAGAAAATCTCCACTCCTAACTAATGGATTCCAATTTATCAAATTTGTTTAAATGATCATTTATTTTTGTCGTTGATGAAAAGGACCTCGTACAAACAATTAAGGGAATGAACTTTGTAGCAATGAATCAATGATAACAAGTACCCTTGTATTATAGACCCTTCATGAGTATGGTCTTTGGGCCAGCTCAATGCAATCCATTAACAACATTTCTGTCTGTAGGTAAGAGTGGGTAATTGTAGGGCTGACATAGCCTAGTATAACGGCCTGTGTAGTAGGTCCATTAACAAACCCATGTCAAGAGTCAAGACCTAAGCATTGATTTTTGGGATTTTTGCAATTGTTAAATTAAATTTTCAAAAATTAACCAATCAAATTCACATGATTATTTATTTGTTTCTTCACTAGTTTAGACCTCGTGGATTATATGCACGGTATTTAAAGTTTAATATTTTTATAAAATTAGTTATGTAATATTGTTACCTTATAATTGTTTACATTTGTCATCATTGTATTTTGCTTGGATAAATAAAAGCTAGAACTGAAAATCAATTGAGAGAAATTGAGTAATGAGTTGAGATATATTCTAATGAAAATATTTTTATAGCATAAAACTAATGAGTTTCAATTTATATTTGTTTTTTCAATTTTCTTTGTCACGAAAGTAATAATAACGATCGTTTTATACAACATATAGGTCAATGCATCATCTAATAAAAACTCTATAAAAAAATTAGCAATTTATAGCTTTATATCCTTTTTTTTTAATTAAAATAATATAGTTTAGAGTTTAGTGAAAATAATATAATTTGATGAAAAGATTAATTTTAATGAAAATATAATAGATGAATTAAATTGTACTCCCTCTGTCCCGGTCATTTGTTGTCCTTTTCCATTTTGGGGTGTCTCAGTCATTTGTTGTACTTTCTATTTAAAGAATGAATTTGATGAGTAATTTGATCATTCACACTCAATTTATTCCATTTGTCATTCAGTAATTGGCTCCCTCCCCTTTCCTTGATCTTTGTGCCAAAACCAAAGGAAAGCAAATGACCGGGACGGAGGGAGTAATTGTTAGTTTCCTTATTTAGTGAATGAACATAATTATCATTGGTTTCTTTTTTTGAGAATATGCTTTTTGGCGGGAAAATGATAGAATTCACCTATTCTTTTAGTAAATAGGGGATTAGTTTAGATCTCTTGCATAAATGCACAGTATTTAAAGAGTTTTACTTTCTAGTGAAATCTGTATTATTTATCAAAATTTAAATTGACATTTCACTTGTTTTTCATGTTTCAGTGCATTTTTAGTTGAGTAATAAAATTAAAATCGTAAAAAGTAATGAAATGAGTATTTTTATTATAAGTTTTATTTTACCGAGAAAGTAATGATGTTATTTTAATTTTTTTTCTAATAATTTTTTTTCGCAATTTTTACTCATTAAAAATCAATGAAATTTCGTAATAAAATTATTTTTAAAAAATAAAAAGTAAAGAATTTTTTTTATCGTATAAGACTGTTGATAAATTTATGCAGAATGTGAAATATGGAATATTTTAAATACTAAATTTAAAAGATTGTGCCAGTAATAAATTAATAATCCACCATAGTTATAATATATGCTAAAAATACTAAGCGTTATTTCCTAAAATATATTTTAGGCGGGAAAAATGAGAGTTTCACCTATTCTCTTAGTAAATAGAGGATGTGTACAATTTATTCAATGTTGATATATTTTTTTTTTGTATAATGTGCACTTTTTCTCATAGAACAATATGAATCGGGGTCAAAACTATCGGCATCAACTTGATAAACGGTTATGCCGAAGCGTGAAACTTTTTGTTGAGCTTTTGCTGCATCGATGTGGGAATGAGTTTGTACCCTAACAATCCTCATTCAAACCAATGACCATCATCTTAATTCGAACCTGGACCTCTATGGGAACTCCCCACATCCTACAATCTCAACTTCTAAACATTCTCAACATCACTAAGTTTTGATAACCTCCCTCTAACTGATACCGTGCATGTGTCTCATAAAGGGTCTATATATCCCTTCACGGGACTTGTGCTACACATGCGTATCATTTGAATCCATGTCATAATTACCACCGATCCTTTATAACTTTAACAGCTAAATTAGCTGAAATCTGCTCGATAATTCCATTTCTTATTGTTTAGAATAATAAATAGTAGAATAACACTAGGCCTTGCTCTATAGTTTAAACATATATAGGGACAAATTGTTAATATATACCAATCACTTCAAATTTAAAGCATGATAAGAATGTTATGTGGTTCAACCACTAAACATCTATCAATTCAAATTAAATAATTGCCACACGAGGGTCATAATCGCAAGAAAACATACACCATTAATTCGACTGTGTCACATTTCATCTTATCTTAAGATGAAGCAGACAACTAGTACTAATTTTTTTGTCCATTTTCTTATACATCACAACCACACGAGGTATCACTCTGCGCTATACGTAAAATCAAATCTTATTTTCTGGTACCTTGTTAGCTCATAGAGTACCACATTATTTATAATAAGGTCATTTTATCACAGAATTCTAGTAGTATAGTTCCAAATCGTGGACCCGGGTGTTTGAGACATATATCGGGTTGGATCTGGTCTTTTGGTTTTAATAATTCCGAAGAATACGGGTGATGTTCAAGAGTTGTTAACTCGTGTGACCTTAATTATAAGGACGAGTCTTTGTGAAGCTCCGTGGTGCGATGCACAAATGCGTCGTTAGTGTGTTTTTCTTAGGGCGAAATTTAGTAAGAATACTAAGGCTCTGTTTTTTTTTAGATCAAATTATCAACTCAATCAATTGAACTTAATGGAGTTAACCAATGAAATAAGTTATCTCGAATCAACTTAATCGAAATAATAATAAAAAGATTATACTAATAATAACAGTAATACCAATAATAATAATAAATATTATAATAATATTATTCATTATTAATAATAACATATTAATATAATAATAATAATTATTTAGTAAGATATGTAAAAAATAAAATAGTTATATAATAATAAATATAATAATAATAATATATTAGTAATATAAATGATAACATTATTAATAACAATATAATATATTATTAATAATAATAAATAAAAAATTAATAATATAATAATAATATAAATAGTAATAATAGGTCTAATATAATAACTTATTAATATAATAATATTAAATATAATAATAATAAATATGTGATTAATAATATTAATAATAATGAATATATTAATAAAATAAAAAATATAATATAATAACTTATTAATATAATAATATTAAATATAATAATAATAATAATAATAAATATGTTAATGAATAATATTAATAATAATGATTATATTAATAAAATAAAAAATATAATATAATAATAATAATAATAATAAATATATTAAATATATTAAATATAAATATAGTAATATAAACAATAGGAATTAATTATTAATAAATATAATAGTAATATAATAAATATAAAAATAATATAAAAATAATAATAACAACAATAGTAAATACATTAATATAATAATAATGATATCAATAAGGATATAAATAAGAATAATAATATTATATTAATGTTGAAATAAACTAATATGAACTAAACTAATTGAATTGAACTGAATGAAGCTGAACTGAACTTAAGTGAACTTAATGAAGCTGAACTGAACTTATTAGAACTGAAATTAAGTCCAAAAAAATAGGGCCTAAATAATGATATGGTAGACCACCTCCCCAACCCGGCCATCCCCCCAACCCGAAATTTTTACAGCCCTAATAATTATATATTCCGGTTCCGCTCGCAAGTATGCAACCTTTATTATAAGGACACTCACTCATTACAAAACGCCAAAATACATCACCCAAATGTGGCCTTGTGTTTGAGAGAGACACTAATAAATTGGATATGGTTCGTTGATTTGCTTTGCAAGAAATGTGTAATATTTGGCTAGCTGGCCCTAGTCGATATACGGGTAGGTACTAGAACAATCAAACGGGTTAATTAGGTTGAGTTTGGGTCAGGTCAATTCAGGTTAGGATTGTTTGGGTTTGTAAGAATTCGGGTAGGGGTTATTTTGAGTTCGTGTTATTTTTCGGTGGGTTATTATCAAGTTATTTAAGGGCAAAAGTGACAATTTGTCCCCTTAACTTTGTTTAATGGTGAAATTAAGCCTCTTAAGTTTCAATTGTAGCCATCAACCTCTTCAACTTTAACAAAAAGTAACATTCAACCCCGAATTTTAATTTTCACTTAAATCTCAACAAAAATTCATTTTACATTTATATTATACAACTAATATCACATAAAAATTGCTAATTTTAACTTTATTAATTTATATAAAATTAATTTCCACCTAAAAAATAATTTTACGTTTATCGATAATAGACAAAATAAAAACATGATAAAATTTTATGAACTATTCTTACATTCATAATAAATTGCCTAACAATTGTAAGAGTATAAAAAAAAAATAACACTCGCTATTACAATTATAAATTATATATGAGTTGGAATGTTAAAAAATTAAATTTTGTAATTGATTAATTAGATTATAAAATAAATTTTAGTGGAATTTCATGAGAAATTGAACAATGGAGTTTAATTTCACTTTTAACTAAAGTTAATGGGCTTGATTGCTACAATTGAAAGTTAAGGGTTTGATTTCACCATTGAACAAAGTTATGGGGGTAAATTGCCACTTTCGCGGTTATTTAAGTATAACGGTCAGTATGCGAAAACAAACATTCAGGTCGGGTTGAATAGGACCAGCTCAATTCAGGTCTCGACTCAGATTCGAGTCGTCAATTTGGGTGCAAGTCAAGTTCGGGTCAGGTTATTCAGGTTGGGTCATTCGCATCAGATCAGTTTTGCTAGATATGGTAGATACTCATAACCTAGGTATCATAGATGTGTGAAGAAATAAACTCAACCAAAGATGTATCACATGTAAGATTATTCTAATTAGGAGAAAGATGAGGGAATGATGTGCTTTATAAATTAAATGAGCCTACTCCACCTAGACCTTGCTAAGTCTTAGGTCAACCCGGCTCTTGAGTCACATTTGGCTCGACCTACATAACTCGCCCCTTGACCTGCCAGGCCCGCTCCATACACAAGTTGAGCCCCACCCGATCTTTGGCCCGCCATTTTAGACAAAATAGAAAAAAAATATAAAAACTAATGAGGCCCACCAGCACGGCCCACCACAACCCTCTTAAAACCCATCACAAGTCTGGTCCGGATAAGAACAACTCCTTGGAGCCCGCTAGGCCCATCATATTCACGAGCCGGTTAAGGGCTTGGTAATGTGAGCCCAACCTGTCCCCGGGTCAGCCCAACCCTGCTCGAAGCCGGCCTGTGGCCATCTCTCTCACTCACCCATTGTTAATTGGTTTTGAGATAAAGTTTTCTTAGACTTATGTAGTGAACACTCTCAACTAGATGGACACGGCCTAGGCCCATGTGCGGCGGATTTAATAAGACATCCCAATGGATGAAGGTACATACCTAAATAATAGGTCGCAAGATCGAATCCTTATATCTCTTTAGTGTACGACCTACATGACTTTTTTGACTCCTAATAACGGTAATTATAAATCAAATCTGAAATGACTTATCACTTTAAGTTCAAAATTCGGTCCAACCTGTATTTTATCCCGATCGGCGTTTAATAAATCTATCGAGAATCAATCATCCTCATCAACATCAAAACTACTCTTACGTCTTTTCTTCCAACAAAAGAAAGAATAATTATAGGGCATCGAGTCCAAAACTTCTCGATACAATTCCAAAATATGGACCGGGTGTTCGAGACATAGAGTAGTCACACGTCGAATATGGTTCGTTTCCATAGCCAAAATGCGAGTTATGCGGAACTATGTAGATTGTTCATTTTGGAAGGAAGTAGGCCTCGTCGTATATAATTCTAAAAATCGTTTTATTACATTTTTAAAGTCTAACATGACTTTGTAGCCCAAATGTAGACCATAAAGGAGACACTTGGGCCAATTAGTTTCTATTTATGGTAAATCTGTGTTGGGTCCACCAATGTCCTTAGTATACGTTTGTCCCTACGATTGGTGGGGTGTTCTTGAGTGATCCAAGTTGAAAGAGTAGAGAAAACAGCTGTGTTTGTGTACCTTGTTATGGGTCACTTTGTCATGTGCTTTTGCTTTATTTTTGGACCAGAAATATTTAAATAAGATCGTTGTTTGGTTACAATCAACGTAATTGCTAAATCCCGCACATTAATTTACTCAATCCCGCACATATTACCTTAATCTTCCATAATTGCCCTTCTACTAAAAAAAGAATTAAAAAAATTGTTCTACCCTCTTTCTCCAGACCTAATCAATCCGTTAATCGTTCGACATAGATCGTAATTCGCACATTATTAACACATAATCTCGCCGTTTTATCAACAATTTTATTATGCCCCATATTATAATCGATTTAGTTAATGTTTTTTTTTTTATTAAAAAAGGGGGTTTTTTACAATTAGGTTTGGATTGAGTTGGGTTGTTGAAGGGATGGTTAAGGGTCGTCATTGTGGAGTATGGTGGTCGAAGGGGGCGGCGTCGAGTGATGGTTGTAGTGGTGGCGTTGATGCGGTTGTTGCAGGTTGTTGGAGGGGTAGTCATGAGTGAAGGTTCGGAGCGAGGAAGGGGTCGTCGACGCGGGGAGAGAAGCATGGATGACTGGTCGGCGCTAGAACTGCGGTGTGGAGCGGTGGCCGGCGGCTCTGGGAGGGTGGTGACTGACGGGGGAAGGGTTGTCGGGTGGTTGGGTTTTGGGGTAGTGTACGTTTATTGCATTTTTTTTTCATTTTTTTCTTTCATTCTCTCTTGGTGAGTTGAGAAATGAGAGGGGCACGTTTAGAATAAGGGGCAAAAATGTGCGGGATTAAGTAAATTGCTGTGCGGGATTTAACAAGTCCCAAAATCAAAATCGCGTCTTAAATATGTGTATGTTTTGGGTTATTAAGTTTAGGCTATCTTTATCTCAAAACCTAAATTTTAAGACTCATTTTCCTCTCTGATTTTTTTCATTTTATTCCTAATATAATGTTCATACACCCGAAAGTGTGAAGCTCAAACCCAATTTGAGTTTGAGGGTAAAGTCAGTTATAAACCCGGTTCTTTTGGACTTACTTAATTTCAGCTTATTTAAGTTCAGCTATATTTAGATCAGTTCAGTTCAACTCATCTCCTTACAAATTACCTCTTATTTCAGTTAAGTTCAGTCCCATTTAATTCATTTCAGTTTAGCCAGCTTCATTAAATTCAGCTCAACTCTTTTTAATCGAAAAGAACATGACCTTAACAGTTAGTACCACTACATTATGATAATCAATCCTTTGTTTAGCTGAAGTTTGTCATTCACTAGTTCACTACGTTCACTAGTGGTTTGATTCAGTTCATTCCAAAATACAATCATGGGTTATGATACAATGTTAGATTTAACATGGCTCGACCACAAGGGCATGGATTAGTCAATTTCAAAAGAAAACAAAAGTTTCATCATAAAATTTATATAGTGATCAATTCTTTCTCATTTATTGGATATGGGAATATGTAGTAAATAGACTATACATTGGATTGAATGTACTACAATTGGTGGTGTAGTTTCTGAGCTTTATAAAAAAGTTTTCGAAGTGTTTTTGTCAGGATTATAGAGGGGAGATGATTGTATAGAGAGAATTGTATTATTGATTAATGATTCTGATTCAATACAAAGGCATATATATAATAAACCCTACTAGGTTAAACCCTAACCCTAGACAATAGGCGGCCTTAATGGGCCTAATATCCTAATACCCTCCCGCAATCGTAAAGGCAGTACATAGTAGGAACTTTACGATTGGAGAATCACAAGAAAAAATATAAAAGAAATCGTCATATATTCTTCATCATCATTAAAGATCACCATATCCGCAAGGTTGGTAAACGAGAATAAGACTTGTTTGAAAATTTCTTCGAACAAGAACGTTAAGCTTTTCGGACTTGTCAAAAATCAAACAATTTGTTAGGAACACTAATCGGACCTAGACAAATTTCATCAGGACGGAAAACTATCCGTTAATTTCAATACTTGGAGAACGTTAATTTTTTCGTACTCCAAATTGGTTGCGTAACTTGCCAGTTAATTTTATACCACCTTAAACGGACTTGAAGATTAATAATGAAATTCCGAAGAAATAAGGCCGGGGTGATTTTCGAGTCTCTTGATTCATCATAACCCGTAATAAGAAAGTCAAGAAAATGCATCCTTGCCGATTTCCGTTCCTTGATTCATCACCATAAGATGACAAAGCGACAAAGCCTGGATGCTTTTGGAACATATAACAATGCTCCTAGACTCCTGGTCCACCGTTTCTTTCACTGATCTCTCTCTCTCTCTCTCTCTCTCTCTCTTTAACGAAAATTAAAAATTAAAGAAACTAATCTTATAGGAGTAATTATTAGATCAGAAAATCCCGCCGGTGGGCATCGCCTCATATTTTGCCCACCGGCAAGAAAACGGAAACGAATTTTTAGAGTCCTCGAGAAAGAGGCTCTGATACCATGTTAGGATTATAGAGGGAAGATGATTGTATAGAGAGAATTGTATTATTGATTAATGATTCCGATTCAATACAAAGGCATATATATAATAAACCCTACTAGGTTAAACCCTAACCCTAGACAATAAGCGGCCTTAATGGGCCTAATATCCTAATAGTTTTAAAGATTGTAAGCTTTATATATTATAAAGTTTCTAAATTCGTTCACTTAAACATTAAGCTCAAAAAAATACAATGTAACTCAAAAAAAAAAACATTACATAAGCTAAGTTAAATTTGAGTTTTGATGTCAAAAAAATAAAATGTATAAACTTAAAAAAACTCGGAAAAAAATACACATAAGCTTTGTTACATATTAGGTATAATGTAGTACATCATATGTATAATCCTTTTTTCCTGAAATATGAAGTGAAAAATATTTTTTTTAATTGAGAAAATATATTTGATTAATAAAGATTATATTTGAAACTTAATCAGATCAAATACCATGGGTGGATTATGATTAAAGAATGGAGCCATGGAGATTGGAGGGAATGGAAAACGAGTAAATCAATTTCACTATTTGGAATTTGGATACAGATTGATGCCTGGAGACAAAGTAATTGAAATAGTATTGAGCAATAAATTTTTAGTATTGTTGGGTAGAGAACTAAATATTGTTCGTGTACAAATAAATACATACTCCGTACTCCACAGGTACGTACTCCATAGGTAATAGGTTAGTACGTAACATAAGTAAATTTTATATAAGGACCTAATTCTAAAATGAGTGCTTTAGGTTTGCATAATCTCAATTTGGGTGCCTGAGGTTTGATTGTAGTTTCATTTTGGGTACCCAAAGCTTGTTTAGTTCCACTTTAGATGGCCAACGTTTGATAATATTCCGATGAGTACCCAATATTTGAACTATTTTTTTTTTTTGATAAGGTAAGAAAACTAGATTGATCCTCTGAGATATGACCAATCTATCTCATCCTTTCGAATGAGAGAGATAATTTGAAGACATCGGCTTTCAAACCACCTCGAAAGAGTTGGACATGAATGTCCAATAGAAGGCATAAAGTCAGCAACCTTGTTGGCTTCACGAAAGTAATGTTTAATTATCACTTCATCGAAAAAATGAAGCTCTAATTTCACATCCTTGATAATGTTAGAAACTTCTCAAGGAATTTGTCAAGTATTACGAAGTGAGTTAATAACACATAAATTATCACTTTCCACTATTTTATGTTGGTTACTTTTAGTTAAAATAATTAAAAAAAATTAATAACCTAATTAGTAATGTATAATATTTAAATATCTCAATACTCTTGATAATTATTGTGTTGCAAATATTAAGTATAGTTGAAAGCTTAACAAATGATTCTTATTTTCTCCGGAAGATATATTCTTATTATTTTAATAACCTAACTAGTTCAGATCCCGCGCAATGAATACGCGGTAATTATAGACTTACTAATATAGACTCCGTGCAATATATGCACGGTATTTATAAAGTTTTACTTTCTATTGTATTATTTATAGAATTTAAATTGACAATTCACTTATTTTTCATGTTTCTCCTTAATGTATTTTGATTGGAGAAATAAATACAAATTTAGATCGTAAGAAGAAATAAAATGAGTTTTTTTTTTTTGTTTTTTTACCGAGAAATTAATGATATTAATTTACAAATATTTACTAATAACATATTTTTTAGCTGCAAATTTTTATCATAAAAAGTCAATGTATTTTTAACAAATATTTACTAATACCATATTTTTTAGCAGTAATAAAAAGTCAATAATTTTATCATTAAGTTCTTTAAAAAAAAAAATTTCAAATCCTAAATGATCAGAGATGAATTTGTGCAGAATGTGAAATATTAAATGATATAAATATTTAAATACAAAAGATTATGTCCATTTATAACTTATTATTTCCATACCTATAACATATTGTAAAAATATCACGCACTATTCTAGGAAATATTTTTAGGCGGGAAAAGTGGGAGTTTCGCCTATTCATTTAGTAAATAGGGGATTAACAAATGATTCTTATTTTATTAACAACCTAATTAACAAAATCATTCTTATTTTCTACGAAACATACAACACACGATATGCTAAAGACTAGAGATAATCCCACAAAGTTGTCAATACCACGGTAAGTTTCAAAAGGCAATTCCTGACTCCGTCATTGTGCAGATCATGATCTCATTTTCTAACCGGTAACATATAAACACAACTTTGAATTAAATTACCGTATTACCGACATCTTGAGAATACCGTAAATAATTTAGTTATTAAAATATTAGTATAACATTAACAATTAGGTTATTAAAAAACTTATTAATTATTTTAATTAAAAGTACCCAAAATAAAATTAATTCAAACCTTATTTACTCAAATTGGAATACTATCAAACCTTGGGCACCTAAAATAGAAATAACCAAACCTTGGGTATCCAAAATGAAACTACAATCAAACCTGAGGCACCCAAATTGAAATTGTGCAAACCTCAGGCACCCATATTGGAATTAGGCTAAATCTCAAGCACTCATATTGAAAATTTTCCTTAGTTATTGCTAATGTGTTAAATTCACCCGTATGGCTTCAGACACACTTAAACGGAGGAGATAAAGTACAATTTATAAATTTAAGGAGATTTCATCTCAGAACTATAATTGACAATTGGTGGAAACGTGGAGTAGCTCATTGATTTATAAAGTGGGTTATTCTATTATCTTTCTCTAAAATGTGGGACAGTTACATGTGTCACATCATTGTGTTGAAAATAATTTATTCACACTTTTCCTCACATGTCAGATCCATATTTTTATTAATCAACAAAACCGCTATTCTTTTCGAACCTGCCATTTTTTTCGGACCCGTTAATCAATTGTCATGAGCTTTGAATTGATACCGTGTTAGATTCACGCATGAGATTGAGCCGCACCCACTAGGAGAAGAGATAATTAACTTCTTAAGCTTAATGAGGTTTCATCTAAAAACTAATTGGCAATGAGTAGAGACATGGAGTAGCTCATCCATCTGTTTATAAAGTAGATTATCTTCGTCTCTTTCTCCAAAATATGGGACACTTACACGCCAGTATGTGACACATCTTTAAGTAGAAACTTAGTTGTTCATGAAATATTTACATATTAATCTAAATTAGAAATTAGAGATTTAAGCTTACGAAAATGGTGTAAACTATGAAAATAACAGTTTCCATATTAAAAATTAAAAATGATGGTACCATAATGTTTTGTGTTCTATATTTGTCAAACAATGTTTACATATTGATAGTTGTGTTTTATCTAATCGAATCCATTAGCTTTTTGGACAATGAGATGACGTTATTAGGTAAAATTGAGTTTCGGTATTATGCATAGGTGACATATAAAGTCTACTTGTGAGAAAATGATACTAAAATTTGGCACTGCTCAATAACATATTTATTTTCTGATCGAGCTTAGGAAAACTAAAAACAAACGAGGATCACGGAGGCCTAGTTACATTTTGTAAAGCAGATCACTTTTGTAGCCTTTTACTTACATGTTACAATCATAAAATTAAGGGCAAATAGAGTTTAAACCTATTTGTCGGTAACTAGTCTCTTTTAAGAAGGATATATTTATTTTAGGGTTAACGTTCTGTTTGGCATGTCTTTTCAGGTATCTGTTTTTACTAAAATAATTTTTTTGTCAAAACCTTGCTTCAGGATGTTTTTTCTTTTGGCTGTGTTTGACAAGTGGCTTATTTGCCCAAATAAGCAACTTGAAATGAAATGTTACCTGGAGTAGCATTTTAGATTTCAGGTACTTGATTCTAGGTTATATTACCTTTTTATCCCTTCAATATATAACTAGTTTAGACCCCGCACATTATATGCACGGTACTTAAAGTTTAATATTTTTATAAAATTACTTATATAATATTGGTACCTTATAATTGTTTACATTTCTCATCATTGTATTTTGCTTTGATAAATAAAAGTTAGAGCTGAAAATTAATTAAGAAAATTGAGTAATGAGTTGAAATATATTTTAATGAAAATATTTTTATAGCATAAAGCTAATGAGTTTTAATTTATATTTATTTTCAATTTTTTCACAAAAGTAATAATAACGATTTCTAGTTTTGATTTTATACAGAATATGAGTAACTCATCATCTAATAATAGGATTGATAAAAGATTTAGCAATTTATAGTTTTATATCAATTTTATTTTATTTTAATTAAAATATTATTATAGTTTAGACTTTAGAGTTTAGTGAAAATAATATAATTTGATGAAAAGATTAAGTTTAATGAAAATATAATAGATGAAATTAAATTGTAATTGTTAGTTTTCTTATAGTGAATGAACATAATTATCACGAGTTTCCTTTTTTGAGAATATGCTTTTTGGTGGAAAAATGATAGAAAACACCTATTCTTTTAGTAGAAAGAAGATATACTCCGTAATAAATTAAATAATTATTATATCCTTTTACGTTATTTTACAAAAATTAGGCAGCTTATCAGCTCCTAATTTTCAGCTACCTTATGAGCTACATTTTCAGGTTTCAGCTAACTTTTTAGATTTCAGGTACCTTTTCAGCTAGTTTTACCAAACAAAACCTAAAACGTGTCAAATATGTTAAATAGGATAAAAATAAAATGTTTAGAAATTAACAAAATATTATTTGCCTTATTTATACAAATAAATAGATATTACTTAATCCGTTTTAAGCTTAAGAGTTAAGAACGATAATTCCGTATTACGAGAATTTGTGATTGGCGAGGACCTTATGAGTTTTGCCACCCCAATGAATGTGTGCAATACCTAAAATAGCTTATTTCTTTTACACCTACAATTCACCAACCATGTCGTCGATTTGACCTTTTTATGGCACACTGGCACAGTACATTATGATGGTGGAAATATGCTTATCCCAAATAAATCCTATTGAGGTTTTATTCAAGAGTAATTTTACGGTTTTACTGTTTTAGTGTGAGACTATTAAAAAATGACATTATATTTGAAAATTAACTTAGATACTAATTTTACACCCGTGCAAAAAAATATACGGGTCGTAACAACAGATGTTAAGTGTTCAATATCGTAATAATATAAATTGTCCATAGAGACGATATTGAATTTAATCGGGTCTCTTATTATTATTGTAACCACATATAATGAATTGAGTTTCTTTATTCAAATGTTAAATTCAAATGACGGTATTGAAATTGTAAATATGATATTGTTGATGCCTGATTACTAAATAAATGTTTTTGTCTCATAATAATGCTTTGTAAAACTTGTAGTTTTTTTTTTTAAGATAAGAAAATTAGTGCTGGTACTTTTTTATAATCATTAAAATCTTTACCATGTGTATTTTTTTTAACATTATAATTATATGAATCTTCTTCAAATTTTGTATATTTCTTAACACTAAGAATTATAATTATATGAATGTGCTTTAATTCTTATCGAGACTTGCATTTTTTTTGTATAGGAATGTTATTTGGGTACCTATCAATAAGAAAACCAATACAAATAATTTGTAATTTTATTCATTTTGTAATTTTTTTTAATTGTTTTCATTCAGATGTATTCCTAACATTTTAGAAAAATATATATGTATAATATGTAATTATAAAAAAAGTTAAAATTAAAATTAAAATATTGTAAACTCAGTAGTTTGAAAAGGAGAAAAAGAAAAGCAAATCAAGTGAAATATAGGAGAGAGGGTAATTAAATGTGTAGGATGAACATGAGGGTCCTACCTTAATTTTTTTTTTTCTTTTTAATCCTTAAAAACCATGGACCAATAATAGGAGAGCTTTATTGGCTTCAGCTTTTATAGATAAAGGATGACATTGATCTTTTGTATGTTGAAGTTATTTTTTGAGTATAATATAATTATTTTTTATGTTCATACAAAAGACAATCTTATCATATAATTTATATCTTCTTTTGAACTATAAAAATTCCATGTTGAAGTCGCTTAGAATAACAAATGTATACTTATCAATTGGAATGATTAAAAAAGAATCACATACAGTACAATCAACGATTTTATAATTTGATTCAATTTTTTTTTTTTTGATTTACTTCATATTTCAGTCATTTGTTTACCTTTATTCTTAGAAAGAGACATTTTAATCAAATGTCAACAAATGATGGTGACGGAGGAAGTATTTGAGAAAATTATCATGGTCGGGATGCTCGAGATTAATTTCATATAAGAATTAGTGAATTTAGATTTATTACTTTCAGGAACTCAGGCCACCAAGAAGCGGTTTGGATTCACTCCATTCCCTCAAAAAACCTCCATTTCCTGTTAACGGTCCGGGTCAAATATTGTGATGGATCCAATACTTTTAATGTTTATTTCATAAAAATAAAGTTTTAATGAATGTTGAGAGAAAATATATTAAAATAAGGGTGTATTAGAGAGGCAATGGAGAGAAAAAAATGAAGAGAATCCAAATTCACCAACGATTTATGTGCAAGACTTTAACAAAAAATAAGATTACACAAAATTTTAACAAAACTTATGACAAGTATATAACAATCACATTTTCCTGTTATACAACGGACTATATATTATATCAAATAATTATATTATACGGAGTATGTAATAACAAGGTTCTGTTTTTTTGAGCTGGATGGATCGTGGAGCTGAACTGAACTGAATTGAAATTTGCTGAGATGACTAGCACTTAAATAAGTTGAGATAAACTGAAATGAGTTCAAATTAAGCCGAAAAAAACAAAGGGCCAAAACTGACCTAAATTAATAAGAACCAACACACGCAACTAATGCGTCCAGCAAAATCTAAGATAAAGATATGATTAAGAAGCGTGATTAAATTAAACAAACTAAACCAAAACAAGTGAATTATGTGATCACACACCATAATTAAGTTATAATCATTATGTTTTGTGAAAATACGACTTATTCAGATTACTTTAAATTAACAAAGTTTGCTTATTTTTGCAGTACTTCATCTTTTTAATTAATTGGTCATTATCCGTAATTATCGTAAATCATTATTATCTTAAACAATTACTCGTAATTAAGCTGTTTGGGAGTAAAGAGATTAGTTTTGGTTAAATACTAGATTTGTTACTTCGTTAATGGCAAGTAGTATAAACAAGAATGCATTTTTCATGCAAAATTTCAAGGGTTATAAAAAATACGTCGGTTTTTTTAAGGATAAGACCAGTCATTCGTTCAAGCATACCAATTAGGCTCATTATAATCAAGAATGCAATTATAATGCACCATTATTTCAAGCTATGTCGTTTTTTAAAGGATAAGACCAACTTATTCGATCAAGCTTATTGCCTACCATCAATTTTCATGTATGCACCCTTATTATGTTGCAGGGGGCGTAACCAGAATTGAAATTTTGGGTAGCAAAATGTCTTCTGCTTGTAGTTTGGTATCTTTGCTAAAACTTGATTTTTAAAAAAATTTGAGTATTGAAAATCAATCATTTTAATTTTTTTTAGGGATTTGAGGTAACGCTGATTGTTTGTACGTACAACCATCTTATTAAAGGAGACCAACCGTACAATTTCAGACAGACATGTAATAATATGTTTAGTTGAGGACAATATAAAAGGCAAGATTAGTTACCGTACGTGCAGTATCGATGTAACATAAACTTGTATATGTGTCTTCGATCTTGGATTGGAAAGAAGCCATTGAAGGAAGAATTCAAAGGGATGGCATTGATCCTTATTTATTTAATTATTTTGAAGGTAGGATCAATGCGATCCCTTTGGATTTATCCTTCAGTTGCAGCACTAATAATAATACTTTTGAAGAGATATTGTTAGTCATCCTCGATCCCTCTCTTCCTCTTAACTAAATGAGTGTCTATGTGGGATGTCTATATATAATTAGATGAAAGGGCAAAATGGGAATTCAAATGTTTCAAAGCAACAAATTTGGATGACATACTCTCTAAGAGACGTGATCATATGGCCCTAGCTAGGTTGCTGGGTCGACCCGACTGAACCTGTCTTTTTTTATTATCGGTTTTATATATTGTCCTGGAAAGTTTATGGTCAAGCCCAGAACGGCGCAACAATTTCAGGGTCAGGTTTAGGTTGCACACTTAGTAAGGATTTAGTTTGTTTATTATGTTTTTTTTTTGGTGTTGACCAAGAAAGATCCCCTACCGACAAATTTAAATCTCCTTCGAGTGCGAAGGCAATTTAATGGGTTGACCCCTCCCAAGTTTGGCTTTTTCATTCGCAAGAGTCAGGAATCGAACCCCTGACCACTTGTTTAAGAGATGAGAGCCCTTACCACTCACACCAACCAACTTTGATAGTTTGTTTATTATGTTAAACTAGTAAAAATTATATATAACAATTAAACGATTCAAGTATGCACATTAGAACATCTATATTATAGAGAATTAAAGATAATGTAGTGAAAAATAAAGTGATCACGTGATTAATTAATAAATACTCAAAATGGTTGATATTTCACGTGAAAATGGATTAACTTCCTTTATTTTGAGCATTAGTTCGCTCCATTATTTAGCATAAGTTTTACTTTTTTTTTTCCTTATTAATAATAGTGACACTATTGTAAGTAATTTTTTTTTTAAATGTATTATGTTGTTTATCTTTTTCGATATTAGTTCCAAGTTAGGGTTTGAGAAAATTTCACTTGAGTTTAAAGCGCGTATGTCCTGAATTTAGGCTCACTTTTTACTTATTACTTTAATAGGCCCGCACATATGAAAAGACCTGACATGCCCAAACATTTGGTATACTTTAAATCAAGGCTTGACTCAAACCCAACCCGACCTGTCCCACTTTCACCTCTATTCCCTTTGTATTTTAATAACAAGTTTTTTCGCATGTGAAATTCAGGGATCGATTTTATTTTACAGTATGTTTGATGATGTTAAGAAAATTTTTAAGAAAGAAGGTTGTTTGCATGTTAGATCATGTATTTATCGTGATTAATTGTAATGTATGTGGACTCTCGTTGAAAATAGACTTAACTGCGATTTATTTATGCCTAACTTATTTGTGGGCTTTACTTAGTACTCCCTCCGTTCCAGTGATATGTTTACACTTCCTTTATTTCTCCCTCACAAAATAAAAGAATTGTAAACATATCACTGGAACAGAGGGAGTATGCAGGTGTGCAAATTACAATATTGCCTAGTTGTTCATCACCTAATTTCAAGTAATTGTTTTGCTTGTGTATGAAGCTGATTATTCCCTCCTATTCTCTATAATCTTCCACATTTCCTAAAACGACAAATTCTCAAAGATCTTCCACTTTCCTTATTTGTCAACCATTGTGGTTATAATAATTTCTGACCCCACATTCTCTCTCCCACATTCATTTTTATCCACATATTACCATCCCACTAAATTTTTGTCTAAAACTAATGTGGAAGATTATAAGGAATAAGAGGGAGTATTATTTAGGTCAGATTAAACTCAATATGTATAATACTGTCCCAATCAAATTATACAACAATCAAAGACAATGATCAAATTACTTAACTTCTAAACACCATACAATTTTTTTAAAAAACCACTACATACGTTTATCGAGAGGTCTTATCCTAATAGTTAAGAATTAAGATGAAAGCACCTAAATATGACGATGCATGTTTTATTTCCGTTCTTTGATATTGTATTGCTTTTATCGCTCTTTCGACAAAGAAAAAAACACATACAATCTAAAACCCAATCATAGCTCCACCTTTTACAATTATTTTGTGTTAAAGATGATTTCACTTTCCTAGCAAAGCTAAAGTAAATGAATTACATACTTTAGAATGAATGGAATATTTGACATGTAAAGCCAATTGTAGCAATGTTTGACTTAATATGGAAATGATATGGGGTGACGACATTAACAAGAATTTGGTGGTGGATTTGAAAGGTTGGTTGCAATGAACACTAACCTAACAAAAGTACGTAATTTATGGTATGGTGAAATACATACAACTTCTACCCTTTACCATGTGGGAGAATATGGTAAAGCTATGAATTCTTTTTAAGGGTACAAAAAAACCTAATCACATGGATGATCTTGGCCCATATTGGAATGCCAATTTTTGTGTGGTGGATGTCCATTGGGTTATCGGGTAAAATTGTTGACAAACGGTGTTTATAATTTGGGTTCAAATTTGTTAAATTCAAATTGAATATACCAAAAATCTGAAAGTTGTAAGTAAAGTACTCCCTAGTTGTTAGACGTTGAATAATGAATTCAATTGGTCTCCCTTGTGACGGGTTACCATTTGTGACGGATATTTTGTGAGATAAAATGGTAACAAAATGGGTTAGTGGAGAAAGGGGACCACATGAATAGTGTTGCAGAGAGAGAAAAAGTGGGTACATTGTGAGATAAAATGATATCCGTCTTCAGCTTGTGACGGATATGTCATGTCATCAATGAGAATTTGTGTAATGAATTACACACGATATTAATTAAGAATATTTTAATTGGACACCTAATTCACCTCTTTTCCTATTAGGTTCTTTTGCCTTTGACTCTTCAATCTAAGACCATCTCCAACCATGATTTTCTCACCTCCTCATCTCACTCTCTCTTATCACTTCTCACCCATCCACCTCATTATTCCTCAACTTTTCAATTTACAACCAAAACACTTCTCCAACAATAATTTACACTTATTCCGCATCACCCTCTTTCATCATTTATCTCTCTTACTTTAACATACCCCACACATTTTTTTACATTAAAATCTATTTTCGTAATTTGTTCGGGTTTTCAACTCGATAATTAATCGACTTTAGTTTTATTTTCGTAATGTGTTAGCTTTATTTCCGTCAGCTTTATTAATTGTCAGTTTTATTTATGTGTTGTCAGTTATCAATGTAATCGTTTTTATCAATGTAATCGTTTTTATCACTTGAGATAAAAATTGCTGATTCTTAAACATCAATTAACAAAACGATATTTAAGAGAGTGAAGAAAATCAAAAAAAGGAAGAGAAGAAAAAATGTGGATATATGTCAATATTACTACCTTTTTGTAGAGAAAGTAAAAATAAAAATTATGGTGTAATTATTTTTTTCAAAAAAATTAATTACATATTAAATATTACCAAAAATAAGAAATAGGTGTAAAATTAATTAGTTAGGTAAATGTGTGTGTAAAATGCAACACAAATACACTGCATATTTTTAGAATAAAAAATTGAAAAATGCAATAAAAAAAGAAAGATGGTCCACAAATTAGAGTTCATGCGCAGCGCGTCTATCCTCGGGTTTTCGCTGAGTGTTTCATTCCTCAACTTGGTGAAGATTGATAATCATGGTTGGAACTTATTTTTATTCCTCATCTCCTCTTCCTCAATTTATTGAGGCATCCTATCGGCATTGTTGGAGATGCTCTAAGTATCAATAGTATGGAAATATTTCTTCACAAAATTCAATTGGGTACTAAGTTTAGGAATACAACTAAAGTTTCAAGAAAAAAATGGATACCATATAGAATTTTTTTTTTATAAAAATAGGAAGACATAACGTATGTAGGAAAAATTTAAAAGAAAATGCTCATTTATTCCCTTACATTACTATTCCTTAAACACTTACATCAATTAATACAAGATTGGCTTGGAGTATTCAGAACTTTCAAGTTTAATTTTATTTAACTATCACGATATTAAAAAGTTAAGAGATTGTCTCATATAAAGCAGTTTATTTATTTAATGCTAAATTGCATTTTATTTACATTGAAAGCCTTAAAAAAGTAATTGATAACCACCTTAAATAAAAAAAAATAACAAATTATACAATAATAATTACGGTGCTGTTTGGCCTTACTTGTGTGAAAGAGCTTCTCCTTTTTAGAAGGAGTTTTTTCACAAGCTACTTTTTGAAAAAAAATTATTTGTTTGGCCATACTTTTGTAATAGCTACTTCTTATCAAATTTATATGTTTGGCCTAACTTTCCATCTAGCTTTTTTTTTTTTAATACTCGTTTTGTTTGTAGAATCATTATTTGAATAAAAACAAATTTTTAAAAATTTACTGTAATCACTCGAGAATTGTACTTAAAACATATGATTACTCTTCAAAATTGTTTTATACACCTTTGTCGAATCAAAATTACGCCGATAAATAGTTGGAGTTGATGATTGATTACATGGTACTTTAATGGTGTGTATGTGAGAGAGACAAAGAATTGTGCAGAAGAGAGTAAATGGAAACACCAATAACACAACATATAAAGGGGTAAAGATTTTCTGGAGGCAAAAAAAAAAAAAAAAAATTGGCACAAAACATTTGGATTTTTTGATGCTTCCTTGAAAAGTAGAATGAGAAGTAGAAAATTGTTACTTCTACTTTTTGGGGCCTAGAATGAGTTTTGTACTTTTCAAAAGTAGTTTTACATTTGTATAAATTATACTGTTTGGCCCGGCTTCTCCTTTTCCAGTTAGAAAAGCACTTAAAAAGCTTGGCCAAACAGGCCCTACATAAAACAGTTTTTCACAATATTTTTAAACAGCTAAAACTTAAAATAAAACTACCTCAAGATTCTCAGCACCACCCATAGCCAATTAGCCATATGGCCATGAGGGACCATAGCCAATTAGCCATATGGCCATGAGGGAAATCAACATGGATGAAAGATCAAAGATGTACACCTTTTATATTGGGCCAAAATCAAAGTTGTATTGGGCGATGCGTTGAATAATAGGTTACCTAAAAACCCACAACAAGAAAAAAGTTGATATAGGCTATGAATGGTAGTAACGGACTTAGAGCTGGCAAGTCTGACCCAAGTGACCCGAGCAAATCCAACCCGAGTAAATTCGAGAATTTTCTGACCCAAAATCGACCCGACTCGTAACCCGACACGACCTGATAATCAGTGACCCAAACCCGACCCAAACTTGACCCGATATTGACCGACTCGATATTGACCCGATTAAATTGATGACCCGACAATTATTAAGCTTAATATTGATCAAAATGAGAGTGATTTAGTGTTTCGATTGATACGTTTGGCTAAATAATAAAGTAACTAAACCAAATAATGGTCGAAAAAATAATTTTAATGGACAAGAATTGAAGTAATGCGATAAAATCGCTGGACCCGACCCAAACCCGACCCGACACATCATTTGACCCGAAATAACCCGACCTGACCCGATATATTCCGAACCCGATATAACACGACCCGGCTTAACTCAAACCAAAGCCGACCCGACTGACCCGATTACCACCTCTATTAACGATACTCACCTCTAGCTAGCAATGATCCCTAATGTATAAATCTCATAATTTGGTCCGCCAATTTTCATTTGTTCCTTTAGTTGCCATCAATGTTTTTCTCAAGGGTAAACAACAAATTATTTTAGATGATGCATAATACTAAAGAGCATAATTAAATTAACGGATTTTCTAATACGTGCTCTTAGATACATGTTAATAATCTAACTAGGGAAAGATTGTTGAGAGTATATCATGACAAGTTAGAGTTGAAATTCATATTTACCATATTAGCGAAATAACTTGAAAATCTTTCCCAACTTAAAAAATCGCTAAACTAATCGTCGGACGTATAGAATAACTTTGAAAAGTCTAAAATTTCATTTTGTTAGCGAATTATTTAAATAGATTATGATATAAAACATCAAGTTACTAGACTAATGCTAAACAAGTAAAACAAGACAATACATTGTTGAATGGATTATTTTCGGTTTGGTGTCCTGAGATTTGACCTAATCTCACTTTAGCGTTATGAGTATAATTCCATTTTGGTGCCGAGATTTTGGACTACTTTCCACTTTGATGACCTATGCATAACATTCTCAGTATTTTATACTTCCTCCGTCCCGGTCATTTGTTTACCCATTATATTTTAGAGTGTTTCATTCATGTGTTTATATTTCTATATTAAGAAGATTTTTACGAGTAATTTGATCATACACCTTCATTATGGTCAACTTGTCATTCACTAAGAATCACCACAAATGGACCCCCTCTTTTCCTTGATCTTTGTGCCAAAAAAACAAAGGTAAACAAATAACTGGATCGGAGGGAGTACTAAAAAATACTATATTTTGAACCAATTAGTCTCACTATAGACGGATATATCCGCCTAAAGTGAAAGATGTGTGAAATATGCTTAAATTGATGACAAGTTGTCTTATGCTTAAAGAGGGTGGATATTTGGTCCGTCTACAATTATAGACGGATATCTTCCGTCTATAATGAGAATTTGTGATTTTGAACATTATAAAGCAAATTTTTTTACCTTTTTTTGCAATATTATGTGACTATTCTATTTAATATGTAATTTAATATTTTATTTTGCACTTTATTATGTCGAAAATGTAGGTAATGACCATTATATGTTTTATGTCACCAAAATGATATTTTATTCAAACCTCAGGTCACCAAAGCGAAAATAATCTAAATCTCAAGTTATTAAAGTAGAGTTATCTAAATCTCAAGGCACTAAAATGAAATTAACCCAAATCTCACCGTAGCAAATTGATAATTTTCGTTGTTCAATTCTTATTTTTGACCTTTTCATATTTTGAAAATGTTGAATTATATAAAACTGTTCTATATAGAAACACAAACTATTCCAGCGTGCTCATCTTAAACTCATCACAGTCCAATAAAAAAGCCGCATTCACAATGTTACTTCACCGAAATTTTTTTATTTTGGAATCCGTGTACCCTTTTTCTGTTCTCAAACTTGTCAGGGCTACACTTGCCTTAAATCGCTTATCCAACAAAAATCTTGCGAAGGTTTTTCACGGTTATTTTGCAAACCATCACTACTACAAATACAGGCAACCACAACGGCCCTTTAACAACGCTTATTCACGAAAATCATCAAAACACGTTGTAGAATTTATTCCGCGAATTTTACCAAACTTAATTACAACGGTTACGTGTTGTTAACCGTTGTTATTGGTTTTAACAACGGGTCATACTTAAACAACCGTTGTTAATGAAAAAACTAATAACAACGGTTAAATTTTAACCGTTGTTAATGGTTTGGCGCCAAATTAGTGAAAAGTAATCACAACGGTTATATTAGAACCCGTTTTCAATACCTTTTAACAACGGTTGTAGACTCAATAACCGTTGTTATTAATATTATGAAAATCTTAAGAACAACATATTGCTTTATTCTGCTATACGCTACAAACACAAACACAAGCTAATACTGCTACTATATCATCCTCCATTCCTCCCTGATCGTCTCTCTGTCTTCATCTCCGTCACTGTTGTCACGTCTTCTCTCCCTCATCGTGTTTATCAATCAGGTATATATATGTTTCTTAGCAACGCTTATAACTAGATATAGGATTTTTTGGGTTATTATCTAATTTGTTGATAATTTAGCTTAATTGCTTTCCTGAATTTCGTTTATTTGTTTGCCTATTATTGTATTTTTTGAATTAGTTGCCTATTATTACGAATGTAGAATAATAACTCGAACTTGGATGATTGATGCAAATATGAGTGACCGCACCTACAAGGATGGTTTAGCTGAATTTTATGAATTCGTTTCGAACAATTTGAAAGGTTCTTCTAGTATTGCATGTTGTAACGCCCCGTAAATTTCGGACCGTTAATATATTTCGGAAATAATTTATTAATCAAATAAAATTTGATATTTAAGGTAATTAAAGTAAAAATAATTCAAAGAAATATAATTTTATTATATTTTGAAGAAAAGTATTTATTTTGATAGTTTTGAAATGTTTAAAAATAGTTTAAACCGTGTAAAATCTTTTATTTCGAAATAAGGGCGTATCGGGGGGAAAATGACAATTCGTTTGAACGTTGGGCAAACGAATTTGGAAATGGGTCGTATGAATACTCAATTTTATTGTAATCTCGTGTTTAAAGACTTTGGTCTTGACGGAATTTGCATTTGACTTACGGATTTAATTATTATTGAAACAAGTCAAACCCGACTCGTAAAAATCCCGACTAAAAATCCCGCACTTCCTTTTTCTCCTTTCCTTCTCCCTTACACGGCTTCCCCTTCCCTTTTCTTTCTTTTTTCTGGTTTTCCTCTACATTCATCTTCTACTTGTTAAAAAAACACCATTTTCATCATTCCAAGCTAAAAATCGACATATCTTACTCGTTTCTAGTCCGTTTTTCGCATAATTTACCTTTCCGGAATCCTCTCGTCGCGATCTACAACTTGGTACAATTTAATTTCAGTTTTCTTGAAGTTTTTTTAAGACCAAATTTCGGTATTTTCGGTTTTATATGCTTATTATTGTGTTTTAATTGTTTATTTAGGTGAAGGATTGGAAGACGAGTTCGGGGACTCGTATATTGTAGAGGATAGCGGCTAGTTGTGGTTAGGGTTTCGGTTTTGAGGTGCTAATTGCTCATTTTCTAGCTTAAGGTAACATATTTCGAGTTACTCGACGAAAGATCGTCACATGTGTGTTGTTTTTGTATGTTTTATGATTTTTTGTTTATGTAGTAATTTTCACATGTTTAAAATGGTTGCATGCATGTCAATTGTTAGATTAAATTATCATAATAGTATGGAAATGATATGGGAACGATTAGATAGTGCTTAAAACGGGTTAAAATGAAGAAAAACAGTAAAAAAAGAGGATGTTAGGGTGGCGGCAGCCGGCCGGCAGGCCCGTGGCAGGCCCACGGCTAGCCCACGGTTGGCCCGGGTCGGTCCGTTGCTTGTTTCGCGGTTTTCCATGCTTTGTCCGTCATTTTAGGTTCATCAAGGATATAATTAGAATGAGTATACATGGTTAAACTTGTTAAGGGAATCATAAAAGTAGCTAAAAGTTATGCTAATGGTAGAAAAATTATGTTATATCGACAATTATCACATGTTAGGATAATTTACAAAATGAAATGGTAATTAATAGGCTCAAAATGAATTTTATAGTGATAATTGTAATGTTTTGTTGATTGTGCCGAAAACTCGAGCCTTAGTCCCTTTGGTCGATGCGATGTCGATTAATTGAGTGATTGGTCGGGCACCAATTTGACCGTGCACTGTCGCAGGGTCTGGGGTTGCGGGTAAAAATTCGGTTGAATGATTTAAATAATCGGCCTTTTTCTTGTTTTAGGCCATTTATTATATCTTTATTTCACATGTGTAGTTAGTTGAATTTAAATAGCTTCTTATTTAGTTAGTTGAATTTAAATAGCTTCTTATTTTGTAGTAATGGCCCTAGTTTCCCCTAAAGCCTTAAATATTGTTAGAATTGCTAGGATTGGAAATTAGTATTGAGTACTTATTGAGGAACTGTTGGATTGTATCTTTTGTATATAGCCTTTCACATGATAGAATATTAGATTTTATGTTGGTAAGTAGGACTTTTTGCCCTCTTATGGTTAAGTGGGTGTCTTAAATGACTTGTGTGGTGAGTCTTGTGTGGTGTGGGCTAAAGTATTCAAGTGGGACTAGGCGGGACTAGGTCCTAGGTGAGTATTTCGGCCTTCATCATAGATAGGTCTTTATAGTCTTTGACGAGTATATGTTCACTGCTTGATAGCCTTTGTGTTCCTGACTAGTGGATTTATATCCAAGTTGGGGCATGACTTCAGGTACTTATTTTGATAGTATGGGGTCAGCTTAAGTACTAGCCAACCCTTCGGTGGTGTCCTTAGGGTACTCACTTCACTTTGTTTTAAAAAAAAAGTTGTGGGTCTTGGGTGCGGTGGTGTGTATCCGCATGTCTAGGTCTCCAAGGATTTTTAGGCTAGGGTTGTGTTGTCTCTTGGCCATGTTTTCTTAATAGTAACCGCTGAGCCAAGATACCGGTTCGATTACCTTCCCTACCTCGTGGTATAGACTCGAGTTACAAAGTGACTATTGACGGTGCTAAGAACTTATGCCTGTCTTTGATATATTGCCCTTTCTTGTTTGATGATTCTATGAATCATAGAAGGTGAGATGCAAGCCGGCTATGGTTGATAGAGTTTGGATTACAATTTGTTAAATATTTCACATGATAGTTTAGTTTGGTCAGTTTAGGGCTCATATGTTAGAATAGTTGATAATTGAATTATTTATCATCTTGTTTACATGTTTTACTACATGTTACATTAATTTTGACGATTCGTGGATGGGAGGACTCGAAGTTACTCCCCACTGAATTGTGGCTTTCGTGTTTGTATAAAATGCGATTGACAGGTTGTTGATTCTTTGTTGGGGTCACAGACGAGCTAGTGAGCAAGGAACCTTGGACCTAGTTGGCTTCCTTTTGTAGAAACCTTTTACACTTTTGGTTTGTATATAATTTGAAGGGACATATGTCTCCCTTTTCTATTTTGGTTTGTATTCTTATATTTCCGCGTCTTTAGTTATGTATGTAAATTAGATTGTAGCAATTGCAGGTATTGGCACCCGTCTATTGGGAATGTTGGATTGGTTGTGAATGGTTTAGGTAGAAAATTTTTTGAAATTGCAGATTTGATCTAGTTGAACCATTTACAAACATATCCTACCAGTTTTTCCGTAGAATTTACGCATTTAAGTAATTAGATAACGATTATTTTTAAGGGTGTCACAGTTGGCATGTCCTTGTGAAAGATGTGGTAATATTAGCTATATGGCTTTTCCGGACGTTAAAATACACCTAGAAAAGTGGAGATTTAGTCGATCCTATACACGTTGGATTTTTCATGGGGAATCATTAGAGGAAGAGAATAACTCTGAAGAAGATGATGTTGAGGTACACGAAAGGCTAACTGATGATCCTGAGTTTGCCGAGTTTTTTGAGTTGGAAGTAGAGAAGTTGAATGTTGGGTCTATAGATAATAAAGAGAATGATGATGAGTCGATTGCTTTTGAAGATGTAGGTGATGACACTAGTAATTGGGATGACCTTAACAACATGTATGAGAAGTTGTGTGAGTCTAAAGCACCTCTGTATCCTGGTTGTAAGTTCACAAAAATGTCGGCTGTGGTGAAGTTGTATAATATCAAGGGGGCAAATGGGGTGAGTGACACGTGTTTCACTAGTTTTTTAGCCTTGATAAATGAGTTGCTTCCTGATGGTAATGTTCTACCTGTTAAGACATATGAGGCGAAAAAACTAATAAGAGGAGTGGGTATGAAATATGAGAAAATACATGCATGTCCAAATGATTGCATATTGTATCGGAAATTATATCAAAACTTAACCAATTGCCCTAAATGTTTGGAGTGGCGTTATAAGGATAAGGAAGGGATCCCGGCTAAGGTGTTGTGGTATTTTCCATTGATACCAAGAGTCATAAGGATTTATGCGAATCCCGATGATGCAAAAATGTTAACTTGGCATGAAACACGAAGAATAAATGATGGAAAGCTAAGACACCCGGCAGATGGTAAGCAATGGAAATCGTTCGACTCTAAGTATCCCGAGTTCGGCAATGAACCTAGAAACTTACGTCTAGCGCTGTCCACTGATGGAATGAACCCACACGGAAACATGAGTAGCCAACATAGTACTTGGCCAGTAGTGTTGGCTATTTATAACTTACCTCCATATGTGTGCATGAAAAGAAAGTATTTGATGTTGTCGTTGTTAATTTCCTACTCCTAAACAACTTTGAAAATGATATAGATGTATATTTGGAACCTCTTCTAGATGATTTGCGATTGTTGTGGGATAGTGGGATAGAAGTATTTAATGCATATAAGAACGAAACTTTCAATTTGAGAGCGATGTTATTGTGTACAATAACTGACTATCCGGCTTATGGCGACCTTTCTGGGCACACAGTTCATGGGAAAGAGGCTTGTCCATTGTGTGGGGAGGATATCGAGTCTGAATACTTGAAGTCTTCTCGTAAGTATGTGTATATGGGAAATAGGAGGTTCTTGTATCATGAGCATTGTTATCGCAAGATGCGGAAAGCATTCAATGGAAGACAAGAACTTCGTCAACCTCCTAGAATTTTGAGTGGGCATGAAGTTTATCAGAAAGTAAAGCATATTGAGATAGATTATGGGAAGAAGAGCAACTCTAAATTGTCTACTCGTGGGTATAAGAAAAGATCCATATTTTTTGATAAACTTCCATATTGGCCTGACCTGGAGGTCAGACATTGACTCGATTTCATGCACATTGAGAAAAATGTCTGTGATAATATTATCAATACCCTTCTGAATGTTCCTGGTAAAACAAAGGATAACGCCGCAGCTAGGGAAGATATGAAAATGATGGGTATTAGGCTAGAGTTGGCACCACAGAAGAGAGGTAATCGTACATTTTTACCGCCAGCAGCTTTTACCCTTTCACGGAATGAGAGAAAAGAGTTCTGTGCATGCTTGAATGGAATTAAAGTGCCACATGGTTATTCGTCGAACATCAAAAACCTAGTGTCGATGCAAGACCTAAAACTGACCGGGTTAAAGTCACATGATTGTCACACTTTGATGCAACAATTACTACCTGTGGCTATTCGTTCCATTTTACCTGAAAAGGTAAGATATGCTATAACTAGATTCTGTCTCTTCTTCCAGTCCATATGCGAGAAAGTCATCGATCCCGATGACGCGGATTCATTGCAGGACCTCGTTGTAACCTCTCTTTGTCAGTTGGAAATGTATTTTCCACCCTCTTTCTTCACTATCATGATTCATCCGACCATTCACTTGGTTAGGGAGATTTTGTACCTTGGGCCCGTGTACTTGAGATACCAGTATCCTTTCGAAAGATTGATGAAAGTCTACAAGGACTATACATCTAATCGGTATCGTCCGGAAGGTTGTATTGCTGAACGCGCTATTTTAGACGAAGCTCTTTCATATTGTTACGCTCATCTCTCCCCTGAGGAGTTGATTGGCGTTCCTAAGAATCGTCATAGTGACTGGATGACCGGAAAAGGTATTAGGGGCCGGGTTGAAAAAATTGTGACACGTGAAATGTTGCATTTAACACACATGTATGTGCTAAACAACGAAGATGAGGTGCAACCTTATATTCAACAACACAAAGATGAGCTCAAATACGATCACCAAAACAAGACCGAGAAGTGGATTGCGAACGAGCATACGAAGACGTTTCCCAGTGGTTTAGGAATATTGTCTTACATTAATCGATCAAACCGGTGATGACATCTCTCCTAGGTTACTACGTCTTGGTTTAGGTCCAAATGGCAGGGTCACCTTTTACAACAGTTTTGCCATTAATGGATATACTTTTTACACCCGCGAGCAAGATGAGTTGAGCACAATGCAAAATAGTGGTGTGAGTTCTGAATTTGAGGCAATGCACTTTGGATACTTCAAAAGATAAAAAGCCTATTTGGGGAAAATGCCTTTATTATGGTGTTATTCAAGAAATATTGGTACTAGATTACATTAATTTCACAATGCCTTTGTTTCGATGTAACTGGGTTGATAACAACATCCATTGTGTCCGAAAGGATAAGATGGGATTTACGTTGGTCAATCTGGGTAAGGTTGGCAATAATAAGGATGATCCTTTCATAATGGCATCCCAAGCTAAACAAGTGTTCTATGTCACCGATCCTATGGATAAGAAGTGGTCTGTTGTACTGTCTATAAGGAGTAGAAGGAGTAGTCCATCCGATAATGGTGATGATGATCAGGATGTCGTTTTTGAGGGAATGGATCACTCTACCACTGTATCTTATTTCGACGATGTTGACACTGATCATGAGGACACTGAAAGCATCTATATGCGTGATGACCATGGTGAAGGTATTTGGGTTAACGAAGAAACTATGACATCCAAGAAACGTCCCGATCCTGAGATAGTTCATCAGGACACAGTGATATGGACGACCAACATTTTGAGTCATTTTCAGACCAATAATTTGATGGTTTAATTTATTGGTAAATCAATAATGGTCATTATATTGTTAAATAAAAATTCCCAAATTTGCATGGCATGGTAAATCCTGTAGCTTAGATATGCGATGTTACGGGTTTTGGACAGAATGGAATTACGATAATTTTTTTTTAAAAAAGGTTCAACAATAACAACGGTTATATTTAAATTACCCGTTGTTAATACTTTCAACAACGGGTGTAGTACCTCTACCCGTTGTCAATGATTTTTTGACATATTTCATTTTGGCGCAAATTTGGTGAAAATATATTACAACGGGTATATTTTAACCGTTGTAATAAACTTTTGACAACGGTTGACTTTTATTGACCCGTTGTTATTAATATATAACAACGGTTCTTCTTTGAGCACCCGTTGTCAATAGTTTGTCTTAATAAAAAACTAATTTAGAAACCCATACAGCATGCCATACACAAACACACACAACATTATTAGTTCAACCGTTGGTATCCTGTGTTAATTCTTCTCTCTTCCTCGCTTTTTACATTCTCGCCGCCGCGCCCAGCTTTCCGACGCCCAGATTCCGTTGCCTTCTCTTATCATCCTGCTCGTTCTCTTTATCATCATCATCAACAGGTATGTTCACTTTAATTTTGTGTTTCGTCATTAGGGTTTTAAGACGATCATCTTGTTTCTTTTTCATGCATCTGTTTGTTTTCCGTCTTCTTTGTTATCTTTATCATCCCGCATCATCTACTTCACTCCTCTTATTAGGGTTTAGGATTTTAGAAGCTCAATCTGTTGTTTTAAATTTTCATTCCTATTAGGGTTTAGGGTTTTAGATAATACTCTACATGTACGTTGTTAAGTTGTTCATTTACTATATCATTCATATTTGGGTTTTAGGATTATCATGGGTGAAAAACGTAAAAGAAGTCAAAAGAATAATGAGCCTGGTGATAATAAGCCTGGTGAGTGGGGTGCTACGAAGTGCCAGAAAGTCCTTGCACTATAGCCGCTAAAAACAGTAGTTCAAATAACATGGAGTGAGATGGGTTTCCCTCTTTGGTCCAAATGCGGGTCTTTTCTCCAGTTGGATTGGTACTTGCACAAGACCGTTTGTGCCTATCCATTTAGATGATTTTAGAAATTTGAATCCAAAATTGGCGGAGTTATACTTGGCTCGTGTAAAGGAAGGCTTTATTATACCCGATGAAAGCCATGATGAGTATTTAATGCATAAGGCAGCGGATGTCCACAAGCAGCGGAGGTGTGGCGTTGCTAGGGATTGGTTGTATGTGGACAAGGCAACGGGGGAGATGCGTAAGAGCCCACCGGAAAACAAGTGTCCCATCATCAAGCAGGAACAATGGGATCTTTTCAAAAAGATGAGAACTACTGAGAAGTTTCAGGTTAAATATCCTCGCCTTTTAACGATTTACCTATCATTTTTTTAATTAATGAGTCCTTTATATAATATTTTTATTATCTCATCTACTTGCGCTTTTATATAATTATTTGAAGGCCGTTAGCAGAAGAAATCGTGCTAACATTTCATGCAAGAAGGGGAAATGGTATGGTTCTCGAGGCGGTTACAGAAAGATAGAAGAGGACCTCGTAAGTAGCATGCATTATTCCCCTGTGAGACTTTATTTTTTTAATCACACTTGGACTTGCATTGATACACATTTACGTGTATAAATGTTACCATGTTAATGTGTAGGTGGCAAAGGGAGTGAAAGAGGTGGATCGGCATGTAACTTATAAAGAAGGGCACACGCCTAAAGGATCCCGGTCGTCGCGTGACAAATATGATGAGGAAGTTTTGGCCAACATAGTAAGCATTATTTTATTAAGACGAGTTCATTACTAACTTTATTATTTTAGTCACAAATATAATTTGAAGTTTATTTAATATATTATAGGACAACGTATTGAAAGAGGTAGAAGAAGGGAAATTCACTCCCAGTGGTCGTAATGACGTTCTTGCTAGAGCGATCGGCCGACCCGAACATCCAGGTCGTTTGAGGGGCGTCCCGTTACAGGTTGGAGTAACGAAATATTATGGGAAAACTGCCCGGATAAAGAAGAAAAGGAAGACTAAGTCCGAGAAGGTGACATGGTAACATTTATTCTATTATTTTCATTTAAGTTCAATTCACATGTTATTGTTGGGATAAAAATTGCTGACACATTACATTCTTGGCAAGCGACTTGATTAATGGCATCCGTACTACTAAAGCCGAATCTTTGGAGGTAAGCTTTCCGAAGAAGAAGTGAAGATGATGGAGGATGTCATTTCTAAAGGGGTAATAATAAGGTACAACAGATTGGTCAAGAGGCCGCTACTACCTTGGCAATACATGAGAAGGAAGTATCGGTCAACGAGATTCGAAAAGATCGGTACCTAATAATGCTTCAAGTTGTAACAACTAAAGCCGATCAGGTACCTAATACTTCCTTATTTTTCTTTTCTTTTTTTTTTTTTTGGGTAAGATCGGGGGTGTGTTCACCGCCACTCTAATGCTATAACTTTGACATGGTGCCATTGAATTGGTTAATTTTATTAGGTAAATAATGGGTCCGAAAAGGAGATGCAACTTGAGAAGACGGTGATGGAAAACAAAGATACATCCCCTTCAAGTCGGTTCCATGTTTTCAGTAAGGTATGCATGAAGTGTTTAATTAGTTAATTTATATGAATGCTGAAGTTTGTGCAAAAATCGGCCTGAGACAGAAAGCGTTTTTGCAAAATCTTTTGAATGCTGAAGCGTTTTTGCAAAGATATAATAATGTATGTGTATATTCTTCAGGCCGTAAACAAGAGGCCAGTTATTCTTGCTGACCCTAATAGAACCGAAAAGCCACATGTGCGTGTTGGTCGGGGTCTCGTAGAAATGCACACCAAATATGCAGCAGCGGAAACTGTAGTTCATGGCGAAAAACTTTTGCCGAATCATACCAAAGTAGAGATAACTACAGTCTTACCAGGCCATGAAAACTTGCAATCGCTCTGTCCCGTTCGTGACGACATTACCATTCTGGGAGATGCGCTTGAAAGTTTCATCCAATGGCCTGAAACTCACATCTACTTGGCGAAGATATCTCCGCCGCCTCAGCAGCAGAAAGCAGTTGGGGTTAGAAGAAATACCTTTATATATATTTTACATTTTTAATTGTTGAATGTTTTTAAATGTTAAATTTATATGTTATTTTTTTTTTGTAGGGAACAAAAAAGACGGCTTTGACGGATAAGCCTAAGTCCACAGACATGCCAACGACCTCGTCGAGACAACAACTTGATGAGATATTTAATTAACTTCTCCATTTTTTTAAAAATTAACCTCGCTCCCTTTATTTATATTTTGTCTGTATTTATAAAAAGCATGGTAATTTTGTGTAGGGGACAAAAAGACCGATAAGCCTAAGTCCCCGTCTTACTCGCTACTACTACCTCATCATTGAAAGAGCAGGTTGACGAGGTATTTAATTAAGTACGCTTTTATTTTTATTACTCCAACTAGGATATGTTACCTTTGGATTTTTTATTATTTTAATTATCTACTACATGTGTAGGCTGGTGGTAGTAGCACAAAATCAAAGACTCATTCTTTTCCGGACCTGAAAGTTAGGAGTTTAAACTCCACACAATATAAAGGGAAGGATTACATGCAAAAAGTAAGAACGGTGACGATGATGAGACTGCATGAGGAGGCTGGCCATCGCATAGCCACCGAGCAAGTGATAGTTATTCCGCTCGAGGAGGATATTCTAGGGGCTGAGCGCCAAGCGCTTATATCATGGGATCTGCTAGCCGTATGGGCTGGCCTAGACCAGATTGATATAGCACACATATTTGTTTGGATGAAGTAAGTTTCTTAATAAATAATTTCATAGTCTAATATTCTGACTACTAGATAGTGTTTTAAATACCGGAATTAATACCGTAATAATGTAGGATATTGAAATTGAGAGTGATCCCCGAGAAGAATATTCCATCTGATCAATACGGATTCCTGTGCCCCTATGTTTTATCTTTATTTATTCCGGATTTCTCGTTCGAACAACGGGTAGATTATATTGCTCAGCAATTGGCGACAACCAAGAAGCTGATTTTTGGCGCTTATAATGAAAAAGGGTAATAAACAAATTAATATTACGTTTCCCCCTACAATTGCATTTTCATAACTAATATATGTACTTGTTAATAATGATGATGTCTCTTGATGTAGGACTCATTGGGTGCTAGCAGCCATCATGCCGACAAGGAATAAAGTTTTCTGGTTGGACTCTTTACATCATCAACCAAGCGAGACTTTTAAGCACTTGATTAATATGTAAGTTTATAATATTGATTTATTTATAATAACACTTTCAATTTTTATTTATAGAAAAAAGCTCTTTCATATTTTTCCCCTAAAAAAATTAGTTTCTGCCTCCTTTTTTATTTTTTAAAAAAAGGGCCTTTGAGAAGAAAAGAGCAAACGAGCAGGATCAACCCACGAAAGATTCTGATGTTGGCCCTGATTTTATTACGATAACAGGGGTACGTGCTCAAATACAATAACATTAAGTGCAAAATCTGTGTTTAATACTAATACAATACCTAAAGTTCAAGATTCTGATGTGAGCCTTCTCTCGTCTGTTTTTTTTATGTAATAATAGGCCCTCGCCACGGATATAGCATACAATGTGGATACTACGCTTGTCGGTTCATGTTGGAGATTATTAGGCGAAGATATCTCGTTATTCCAAAAAAGGTTAGTAATAATTTAAACATGTGTTTATTACTTTTTTTTAAATTAGAGCTAATGTTGTCTTGCTTGCTGCTATATATACCATGATGTTGCTAATGTTGTCTTGCTTGCTGCTATATATACCATAATGTCTTCTCTTTGTTTTTTCCGCAGTATGCAATCAACCCGTCACAACAGATTGAGCAGTACTCAAGTATAGATATAGACGAGGTAAGAGACATGTGGGGCAACTACGTCTTAGAATATAGAAATGCATGATACTCAGAGTTTAGATCAACTTATTAGTAAATTTTTTGTTGAAGTTAGGGAATGATTAGTTCATGTAAATTCAACTCCTTGTAAGTATATATATATATATATATATATGATGCAGCTGCTGTTGTGGTTGAATTGAATCTATTGAGTTCGATGAACCCAAATTGTGATTTATCTTTAGTCTTTGGTATATGGTGTCACATATGCAGGTTTTTGAATGGCATAAAACAAATTTAATTTTTCAAAACATTAAGAGTTCGTAATAAAAACGGTTACTAAAAAAAACCGTTGTGAATACCTTTCACAACGGTTAATAAAAATAACACCGTTGTGAATGACATTCACAAATACCCGCGCATAATATTCAACAATAGGTTTTAATCGAAGAACCGTTGTTAAAAGTCTTCACAATTTTGGAGGTAAAATTACAACAACGGGTATTAAACTAAGAACCGTTGTTACTTACAATTTCAACAACGGGTATGTACCATAAACCCGTTGTCAAAAGTCTTCACAATTTTGGAGGGAAAGTTACAACAACGGTTATACATACGACAACCGTTGTTATATTATTCCCTCCAAAATTTTGAAACACTTTCCACAACGGAGAACACCCAACAACAACGGCTTTTAACCGTGGTGAATACTTTAGACAACGGTTTCATTAAATAACCAAACCGTTGTAAATACCTTCTACAACGGCCGCTTTAACAACGTCCGCTTTTTGTTTTTACAACGGTTTTTACCCGTTGTTATAGGCTGTATCTGTAGTAGTGCATGTATTACCTTATTAACTAACTCTACCAAAAGAAATTCTACCAACTGCGAGTACTATATCAGTAGGTGGATTATACATCTAATGTATTACCACCAATACATTAGTTTCTGAGCAAAATAACAAAATTTGACTGAATTAAAGAGAAAACAGACCACACCATGTGGGACGATGATTGTCAGAAGGCATTTGACCGAATCAAAGAGATATTGGCTAAACCACCAGTGCTCATGCCACCTCAACGAGATCAACCTCCATGTTTATATCTCACAGTAACCGAAACAGCCATGGGTGCCATGTTAGCTCAAACTGTAGGAAGTGAAGAAAGGGCTATCTACTACCTTAGTAAGAAGTTCTTGGAGTACGAGTGCAAATATTCACAACTCGAAAAGACATGCCTCGCTCTTGTGTGGGCAACGAAGAAGCTACGCCATTACATGCTTAGCTACTCCGTCAAAATATACTCCAAAATGGATCCAGTCAAATACCACTTCGAGAAACCCATCCTCAATGGACGCCTAGCAAGATGGACTTTGATGCTCTCAAAATTCGATCTCAAATACGTGCCTCTGAAAGTAATAAGAGGTCGTGCCGTTGCCGAATTCTTCGCAGAAAATCCCATCAATGACGCACAAACTATTGACACTTGGTCATTTCCGGATGAGGACATACTCCAAACTGATGTAGACTCCTGGGACCTTTACTTTGATGGAGCGTCAAACTTAAGAGGATTTGGAATAAGAGTGTTGCTCATTTCTCCTGAAGGCGAGCATACACCAATCTCTGTCAAACTCGACTTCGAGGTGACAAATAACGCTGCAGAATACGAAGCTTGTCTAATTGGACTACAAGCGGCAGTGAGTTTAGGCATTAAAAACCTCCGAGTACGTGGGGATTCATCACTGATCATCAACC